>NW_026562383.1:14937500-16137500 GCF_027474105.1 Poeciliopsis prolifica | reverse complement strand
TGGATGATTGTGTTACATAGTGTATGTACGCTGTCCATCAGTCGGACAATAAACTGATTAGTGAACAGTTTGAATTCGAGTACCACAGGTGGTAATAATGTGGTGCTTTATCAATTGAATCTTTGAAGAAAAACATGCTTCATGGATTTCTTATTAAGAATTTGATGCATTGTGTAGCTCTTTGTAGAAAGTGAATGCTGCTCTTGTGGTATTGTGCTTGTCCTCTGACCAGATCCAAAATTACACAATCGTATTGTAAACAGCAATGTCTGCATCATTTCCACCTGCTGCCTACATGCCAACAGTGAGAAGAGAGACATTTTTTTTCAAAATGACCATCCTACTTTTAAGATTTTAACACTAGGTTTTGTAATGTTTCCTACCATCCGTGACAAACGCAGAAATTCATGATGTTTGGCTTTTTATCACATTGGGAATGAGACAGGTGTTACTGACTGGTTAACTTTATCCTCATCTTGATTCCATCGGGTCTCTTGCTGAACTTATTTTTGAGCTCTTCACTGACATCCACACATATTTTAATTCAGAAAGGCCACATCCTAGTCACTGGGTTTGCATGATAGCATCCAGACTCTCTGCATCTTACCTGGTTGATGATGTAGATGCCGTAGTCAATCTTCTGCCGTCTGAGAATAGGGTGGAGATAGTGGAGCCAGTACTTCAGGTGATTTTCTCTGTGACGGAATGGGATAATGATGGCAACCTACAGAACAAAGACGCCAAACATATGTTATTACCCGTTTGTTATCTGTAACCTTTTGTGTCAAGATCTCCTCATTTCATCATGAGCCACTGAACAATAAAAGCACCTGACAAAATCAAAGCAGGAAAACATCGAAAAAGGAGAGTTTTGTTTTAATCCATACTAACCTTGTGTCTGCCAGAAACGATACATCCTGCATTGCCTTAAAAGTTTTCAGCCACAAACATTTAGGTATTTTGTTAAGATTTTGGATGAGAACTCTACACAAAGTAGTGCATATTTACAAGGTTGAAGAGAAATTAATGATTGTTTTCGTTATATTTACACAATCTTCGAGTCATAATCTTTATCACAGTATTGATGTGGGCACTAACGTAGGTAAGATGACTGCTTGGATACAAGATTTGGCAAATGCCATTAATTTACATTCTGCCTGTAAACAATATATTTGCCCAGTTGAATAGATTATATTGTCCTTAATTTCTAAACTTTTTGTGGATTTTAGTGGTTGAAATTTTAAAGCTAACAACCCCTGGCGATGACCTTGTGATGAAGGTCATCGCCAGGGGTTGTTAATCATAAACATTATCAATATTCTAATATCCAACATTGGCATCACATAGTTTTTTCTCCTTATTATGCAGCCTTTAGAATTTGATTAGGTAAATTCTAAAGGCAATTGGTTGTAGTGGATTTTATTTAGAGCTACTAATATATTAGGCTCTAAATACAAATTCCCATTTTATTATTTTTTTATTTTTTATTGGAAAACCATGTGTCCTTTTTTCTCAAATTCACAATTATGCTATTGATGGTCTGTCAAATTAAACAAAATACTTAGCAATAATAAATAGTTTAGTTATTCAAGTCATTAGATCACTGTTTGGGAACACCTCGGACCTACTGTCCTTTTACAATGGGCCTATTGAGAGGAAGCAGCATTGTTTGGTGTTGCTGAAGTGTGGGTGTGATTGTTCTGCAGAAATGTACAAGTTGGTGGCAAATGTCACAGCAACACAAAAAATGTCAGGATGCATGTTTGCAGTGAAAAATGTTGTGTTGTAATTTAATGAGAAGTATTTTTTTTCTTTACCTGTTAAGTGTTTATAGACTGATCAAAAAATGCATATTTTTTGAATATGCATATTTTTTTCCCATCAGTCACTCACTGATGGGAAAACGTGTTTTCTCATATTCTATCTATCTAGTCAGGGATAATTTTGGTTTAGTTATTTTGTTTCATAGCTGATTTATTGCTGATTCAGAGACAGTTGACAGTTTTGTTAAAGATATTCTGTAGATGAGATACTTTCATATACAAGATGAAAATAGGAATATTTTAAATGTGTTATTATATCATCTTGAAATACTATGGGATTTGCCTCATGTTTTATTATAGCAAAATAATTACATAACAATCTAAAGATAGAACAGCTTCTTTTCTCTAGATAATGGAATAAGAGATTTAAGGGTTTCAATTTAGAATATCTTGTCTTGTGATACATAGATTATTTCTATATCAGCCACAGAAGTTGAAAAGGAATTAGCAATTCGTCACGACAGCAATACGTAACAATAAAACTGGGCGAAACGCTAAAATGCTTTTATGGCAAACATATTTATATTTCACAACAGAATTTAGGCTATTACTTGTTAAGGTTATGAGAATGGAACCAGAACACAGAGAAAGGAAAATAGGACCATACTGTTGAGCTAATTTTGTTAAAATATTCCTGGTTGAAGGACATCTGGATTAAAATCGAGACTCCAAATAGGCTTCCATAATGTTAACTTTAGAAAATGATCTCTATAGAAAAATAGGATCTCAGTTCTATTTCAGTTAAGGCCAAATAACAGATTATCCACTTTATTGAATAATATATTATGGCAAAACAGTGGTTCTTGATTTCTGTTATTAAAAAGTCAAAAAGATGACTTTTTTTGATGCAGTGATCATATCTTGATTTTTGAAGCATTTATCTATGGTTTGATTCTAACATATATTCTAACAGTGCTTATGTTAAAGAGAAACATTGAAAAATGGCTAAACTATCCTTTTTGATTATGTTATTGGACATATTTTGTCTTACAGATTGACATCTGCCACAAATTTATGTAAGGAAAGAGAGGGGTAGATGAGATGGATAAAACATTTAGGCTATTTTTTTAGGAAGGCAATATATTTATTGGGAGCATAAAAGCATTTTTTTCCATTTCTTGAAAATATATAGTTGTTACTTTTTATAGACAAATATACACTTTTTTCTTTAAATTAACCTACTCAGTTGCAAATTGTTTTCAATCTGTTTTTTTTGACTATACTGTTTTATAAATATGCCCTGTACAAGTCTTCTTGTTTCTGTTTTTACCTTGTGTGAATATGCGTGCATCCACTTATCTTTTTATATTGCTGCTAAAACATCTGAATTTCCCCCAGTGTGGGATAAAGAAGGATATTTATATTCTTGTATCATATTCCGTTCCATTGTATTTGATACATTTCTAAATTCTAAATCAATACATTTAACAATATATTTCAACACAACTCAATCAAATAAGATGTATTTCATGCTAATTTTGTTTAGTGTCACACATAATGTGTTTAAGCATATCCACTGTAAGAAATGACCTTGAGAAATTTATTAGTTTTAACACTTTTAATCAGTTTAAAACAAAGCATGAAAAAAAACACAGCACTCAGACAGAAAAAGAGCCACAGACCTTCCATCGCGGCCGGCAGTCAGGCGGCTTGTATCGGCCTCCCTCTGTAACGTTTGGGTTTTCCTTCTGCAGTCTTTCCATTGTCATCTGGGAACTGAACTCTATCAGCAAGCGCCCCACTGAAGTCAAAAAGAGTGAACAATGAGAGAAGAGTTACAAAATGGGAAAGACAACAAAGAAATCTATGGTGGAAAAAAAAAATAAGAAATTGAAATAAATGAGTTGAGGAAGAACGGCAACTGAGGACACAAGGGAAAGGTCGAGCTATTAGCTTGAAAGACATGCTGCAAGTGGAGCATGGGACTATGAGCAGCTACAATAAACACTAAAAATGCACTCCTCAAAATGCATAACTAAAGCAGATGCACAGGCTATTAAAACACATATTGCTGCAAAAGAGACAGACTTTGAAGTTAATTAAAATAACCAAAACATGAAAAATATTTAGTCTCCACTGCTCTACTGCCAAAGAGTTGAATCAAAGTAATTTATCCATCAATTATTTAATGGTCAAAATATTATACATACATCTGCGTTTGATTGTGTATTCAGACTAATGGTGAGAAAATGTTTAAACGTCTCTGAAGCAAGCATTAAATATTCTCACTCTGAGATTAATTATCAGTAAATTATGAAAGTGGTACAACAAAGCCTGCAACTATAATGCCATACAAGGCAGAACCTGAACTCTCAAAGTTATGTTTATTATTTTTAATTTGATCAAATATCACACAAATATTAACTTACTCAGTAGGAAATAGAGAAAAGATAGTTTGTGAGAAAAGTATTATAAATAAAAAGTACATTGAAATAAATTGTATTAATATAGATATTAAATAGATAGAAATTTATGACACCGGATATTTTGAGTAATAATCAGGCAAACTGGCTTGAGAAATTTGTTTTCAAGGGTAACAGAGACTGCAAAACCACACTGCCTTGCATCAATATGAACAATCCTAAACATTTTACATGTCTTTTCTACATTAAAACAACAAGCTTTGTATATTTTATTGGATCTTTATGTAACAGTCTATTGAAATACAGCACATTTGAAGTGGAAGGAAAACTAATGGGTTTAATCTTTTCCCAGCAGTTACAGCTCCAGGTATCTCCCAGCATTGCATGTCTCGAGATGCCGAATGTCAGTCGTAAAATACTATGAGCCATTCTAGCACATTAATATTCTTTGCTTCAAACCATTGCTACCATTATAACCAGAGAACATCAAACGTCTCCACAGTTCTCTCTCTGACCTGACTGATGTGATGTCTTTATGATGCTGTTTGTTCTCTTCAAAACACTAAGGGCGACCAAATAACAAGACTGTACTGTTATTGTATATCGTACAACATACTAATTAACTGACTTCTGAAGGCAAATATTGGACAGGAGTGTAACAATGAAAAAAAGAGAACAAAACCCCTTCCCCACTGCTCCACTTACACCTTGTCCAGGATACTGGATTTAAATACAATTTACTGTAATATCTCATTTCTAAATCAACAGAAACAATATTAGCACCACATATTGAAGTGCAACTCCCTGGTTTGCATAACTGCAGGCTGCTTCACCTCACCTCCATCAGTGCAATTGTACAATTCAGACTCGTTCATAAGTCAATGACTTGCTAAGAGCTTCTCACTTATAAAAGGTAAGGTATGGGGAGGTTACTATAATTTTCATAAATGCACTTGAACAGTTATATAATTCTGGTGAAGAGCAACAGCTCCTGGGCCTCTGCCTAGAATGCCCACTGGATCATCTCAGAGTAAAGATGTGTAAAGTGGGCGCATAGTCCAGAGTAAAGAGGGGACAATTGGCTCTGATGTCACAACAGTTCTACTGTAAGACTTTACCTTTAACAGCGGAGCACTTCAGTTGCTAATATACTGTGCAAGTTATTAGCTATCCAGCTGAAACACAAATAAGCCTTTATAGTGTAATTTCCTCAGTTCAATCGCAAGACTGTGTAGGCACAAATAAATGTGCCTACACACATTTACAAATTGGCATTATGAACAATAAAAGTATATAAATGTGGTTTGAGGTACAATTGATTGAGAAATGTGATGATAAACTAGAGCTTTCATGTAATTTACACATTATTCAAATTACCCAGCACAAATACAATCCACACATTAATGTCTCATGCATATAAGTAGTGGTATCACACACAGTAAGATGTTAGAAAATCAGGCTGTGTGATTGCTTTATCTAGGGCACCCGCTGCACTAAGGGATACAACAGTGCGCTGTCTGCAAATATATATGGTAATACACACACAGAGACAATAATTAAGAGCTATATCTTAAGGCCGTGCGGTTAACTCCACATGTACTGACAATACAGTTTGAGCACACTTGAAGAACTGAACGCACACACACTTACACACAAACATCATATGGGGTTATTTAAGGCTGTGATTCAGCCTGGGTCAAAAAGAAGCAGAAAATGGAGCACTGAGGTTGGTTCTCCGTCTGATATGGAGTCCATTCACAGAGTTATTGCTGTTTGTCTGCTTCCGTTTCTTTCCTCCTGTCTTGTGTTGCTGATTTGTTCTGCCATCCTCACCAAATATCAACTCGTATATCAAAGTGGAACAATCGATGAGTTATTGCAGACATTCCTAACACGTCTTTTCTCCTCTGTGTTGCTGACAGGTTCCCTCATCTCCTGTTACTGTTCTTTCCAGGTCTATTAGGTTAACAGGTTCGTTCTTTATTCTGAGGCCCATCATTAGGTACAGCGTTCTCCACATTTAATGGTACTGAACTGATGTGTAAAATACAATAAGGTCAACTAATTGTTTACGGTGCTAGAATTTTATTGTATGTAAAAATGTAGAAAAAACATGATCACTTTATATTTGAGTTGATATGAATTAGTTTTTTTACACCATTACAAGCATCCTCAACAATTCATATAAAATGGGTGGAATGACATGTTAATTCAAATGTTGTGCTTTTTAAACCAGTTAGCAGATGCGTGGCGTGACTTGACCAGTAGATGCCAGTGGCTTTGTCATTCCTTCAGAAATGTCTTTAGATATTTTAGATCTGTGATCTTGTTGTGTGCTTTGGTCTTCTTCATAAAACAGCTTGAATCGCTCTAAGAATAAATTACACACAAATCAACTGAGTTTACAAAAAAGATGACTTCTACAACAACTTAATGGACTGACTTATATTTAGGGGTATGAGATTAAAAGAGACTACTCACAAGGAAATTTTTTAAATATATTTTTTTTAAAACTATTTTCCTTCCACTCTACACCCATGCCCTGTTTTGTGTTGATCTGTCACATAAAATAATAAAAGTCCATGGAAGACTGTGGTTGTAACGAGGGAAAATGTGGAAAAGTTCAAAGTGTGAATGGTTTGTGATGTCCTTGAAGTACAACAGTTCAGGCCATCTGATCATGCAATCTCACACAGCAGGCGATTTGTTCTTCAGCGCTCCGGTTCTGACAGCTTTTGAGCCTTTGTGTGCTTAAGTGGCATCCAAAGCTGCGCCAAGGTCAATTTTTCTGAGAAATGTCCAGAGTTTATAATTGCGTTTGATTTTTTAGCCTCTGGAAGAGTGAGGAGCGTAAGTTCAAGAAACGAGAGAAGAGAACGTAGGATGAACAGATAAAAAAAGGATGCATCATGCTGCTGAAGCAGACTATCCATGGAGACTTTCAGCTCTCCAGATCTTATTAGACTGTCCACTCGCTCCACCCCTTCTCTTTCAATCATTTACAAGAGCTTCCACCAGCTCTGGGTGATGATTGCTATTCTTTCCAGCTCAATAAAAAAAGAGAAAAGAAAAAAAGATGACAAAAGAAAGAAAAGACAAAAAGCAAAGAAAGTTTTTCAACCAATAAACTTCAAAGCTTCTCATCTCTTTGTTTTTGTTAAAATATCCCCACACCCAGTTCTTCATATCCTTTCAGGAATCACTACAGAGGATTGAGGAAATCATTAAAGCCAAAGGTCATTTACAATCCCAGCTGAGGGCTTGTTTGTTGGCTCAGAGGATTATTGGCATCTAAGAATCACTGTGAGATGCAAAAAAAGAAAAAAAAAACATCATCTTTCGTTGATGGGAATGTGTGTGTTCATGCAACACCCAGGATAAAAAGGTTACCAGCAGTTTATTCAGAGCTCACCAATACGGAGCACAAAGGGCTGGAGGGAAGACGGTGACACCAGCAGATTGATGGCTTTGTTGTCATGTAGCTGCAGCTAGAAAATGAAAACCCATTGAAAAAAAAAAAGGAAACATGGATTTCATAAAAAGGATCCTGTCGAGCAGGTTTCCATGAAAATTTTTTCCTTCTTCCGCAAACAGCCTGTGCCGGGAAACATCAGGACCAACTCCCTTAAATCAGATGCCATAATCTTTCAGTAGCAAAAGGTGAATTGTTTCAGGAACCAACCTCAAGAGGAAGAGTTCAACTATCTTGGCATTTTTTTCAAGATGGTGGAGGAGGAGTAGCAATGTGGACCCTGACTGACATTATGAAGAAAGACCTGAGGTTCAACAAGTTGAAGACACAAATGAGATGTTAAGAAATGAGGATCAAACGACTGGACTCAAGAGACTGTTTTGGGATTTATTCATCTTTAAAGAGACAGGCGAGCTTTTAAATGCAAATAAGATCATATTTTTGTATTTGTCTATAAGCAAATCTCCATATGTTACCACAGTATTTTATACCCAAGAGTCTTAAATAGTTTTCAAAGCAGTGTAAATATGTTTTTTATTTTGTTTTTATTTCCAGTCTCATTATTTTTAAGCATAAATGTTCTAGAAAAAGACCACCTTTCCAAGGCATTTCAAGCACTTTGAAATGCCTTGCTGAAATGTGCTATACAAATAAAATTTGATTTGATTATAATGGCTCTGTATCATCTTTCTGGGGGACATTTAAATTCATCTTTAAAGAAATTAATAAACATATGGCTTCAATCACATGGTTTTTAACAATATCTTTAAGAAGAAATATGCTAAAGAGGTCTAACAATATTAAAGGTTTTGTATGATAAATAGAAGAAATCGGAATCGGTGGTAAAGAAGGCGACTGAACTCTCCTGCACAGAGGTTAAGTATAAACAAAACATTAAAGTGACACCTGTTTCTACAGGTAAGATTAGCTAGGATTTGGACACTGACCTTAATAAAACTCTCCATTATAAATGGCAGCATGTACACTGATCAATAATAGCATATAAATGTATAATTAAAATGTTATACGTGCTTAATTATAAATACAATGAAAATACTCCGAAATGTTTAAATTAACCAGGTGAAGATGCTGTTTTACTGCATTGTGATGCATATTTTTAATGTGTGAAAGCAAATGTAACATTAATGAAATGATCTAGAACAATTTTATTCTTTGATCTGAAAGACTGCATCTCCGGCACTAAGGCAGCTTTTTGGATTTTCTTTGTTTCCATGTTCAGACACGCTCGCAGCCACAAATTGGTTGAGCAAGTATCTCTGATCGTCAGGATGTGTTTTCTGGTGTGATGTAAGACAAACAAGTTGTGTGCATATAAACAAGCCCAAACAAGAGCTCTCATTAATGAGTGGGAATTTTAAGCAGCTCGATCAAGCTAATTACAGTGGGAAAAGATAAGAGCGCTGATTCTCAATAGGAAATCATTTGATTGTGGAGTTTCTTACATAGCGAAACAATACTTTTATCAGCATTTGCTGGAGTGGTACTACCCAGCAGGGGGGTTACAGATCATTACACAAAAAGGTGAGGTAACAAAAAAATAGCATCTAATGCCAAAAATCCACAAGCCCCAAAATGCTCACTGATGCGTTTTCTCCATGAAACGGAAGAGGCTGGATGCATGAAACAGATGGAGGATGCATGTCCTGGCGGTACGAGAAATACCCAAGATAAGAAAGAATAAAGGAAGTAAAGGCTGTGAAATACAAGAGAAAAAGTGTCAGTTATTGAAGGATAGCAGCCGGACAACAAAGGCAGGGGAGGAGGGGAAGACAGAGGAAAAGAAAATGAAATGGGTGAGGAAACACAGAAAGTAAACGGCAAACACAAAGTGAAGGAAATTTTCAGGTTCCTGAGCCAAAAGCCATGGCAACACATCACATGAATGACAGCGGCTTTTCTTTTTTTCTTTCATGTAGCTTTCATTTATGACAAATTCATCTGACTATGTTCATTAGGCGAACAAAACGTCTTTTTAATGATAGTCTAGCTGTCTTGTTAATTCTAAACAAAACAAGTTTCTTTAATTACCTGCATCACACTGATAACTATTATTGTCTTATTTACATTTATTTGACATATTTGAGTCAGACTCCAGGTACTATACATTTTGCTGTTTTTTGTTTTTGTTTATTGAAAGAGGAATTTTTATTGTTCTTCTTGTATCATAAACTATTAGGATAAACATACACGTCTAAGGTAAAACATTCTGAACAGTGGCAGGTGAAGTGAATAACACTGATAATCTTCTGATGAATTGAACCTGATAGTGCAATGGTGTGCACTTTCCTGAGTGGGAAATACAGTCACATTCATTCAGACATTAGAATATTATTTAAAAATACATTTATCGCAGTAACTCAATTTACACAGTTAAATATTATATTAATTGTATTCACACTGATGTTTATAAGTTTTACTGCTACAGAAATTTAGGCTTAATAAAAAAAAAGTAAGTTTAACACTTGTAAATGTTTCAATGAGTTTAAAAATTTACTTTTCATCAGACCCTTTTCTTAGGAAGTTGTGGATAATCTCCCCCTAAAAAATAATTTTGCTCATGGTTTTGACTTAAGGACATGCTGTTTTCATAATATAAAAATACCCAATTAAAAGAATGTTGACCCGAAAATAGAAGAATGTTGACCCGAAAATAGACATCAACAGGTGTTTGGTGTTTGGTATTATTTTTATATCGCCTTCTCCACATCTTTATCTAATTTAGACGATTCTCTATCTATGTTTATTTTTCAAAATTGTCAGCTAACAACTGAAAATGAGACTTTTTAAAATAAACCCCTCTGACATTCAGATGAGAGTTTCCAGGAATACATTACACAAAAAAATAATCCAGTTATCAAAAATGATTATTCTGAAGAATGCTGATTTCTGGGTTCGAAGTTCTGGGATCTAATCCGATGACAAACCAAATTTGAAAATAGTAAATGTTCCATTTAGAAAATCTACTATGTGCTTTAAAAATTGTGCGCTGTCATTTTGCCAATAAAATAGATTTATTTCCTTTTGTCAAATGAACAGTTGTCAATTTAATTTCTAAAATAATTAATCATGCAAACCATCTCTTTTTTTATCACTTAGAAACAAACTATTCCAAGTAATCTAGGTAATAACTTCTCAAAACAAAGCTCCAAATGTTCCTTCATTGTGATTCACACCACTGTCTCTGTCACATGCATGACTGGCAGAGGAATCCGCGGTACGTTGCAGCATGCTGCTGCTTGTGCACATAAATGCAGAAATGAGCATCTGAGTGAGTGTTTTTTGGCAGTGAACCCACAGGTCTCACAGCCTCTGTCCAGCTGGTAAACCTCTGTACTCACTGGCACAAATGCTGCTGACCCAAGCAAAGACAAATACACAATCCAAACAGGATTCTCAGAGGATCCTGTGGCAGCCACCACCAAATGCTTGAGGACTCCAGGGCGCTTGGTGCTCAGCGCGGTTTGGCATTGTTGGTGGAATAGAAACAGAGCAGAGAGCTCTTGTACATAACCATGCAGGAGTTATCATCTAGCAAGGACACATAAGATAAGCATTATACAAGAGAAATCAGTTGTCACTGGTCCATTACTGAGTGAAATGAGTCTTTAAATATATTAAATAAATAAATAAACCTATAGATATATGTTTTATTCAGTTTAGTTAGCAGGTTACTAAGTTTTACTGTGAAAATGTCCCCTGTTGGGCAACACCACAAGTGTGTATTTAAAGATATTAACATGATGGAAATGAATTATAAATATACAAATCTAAAAAACAGTCATAAATGAACAAATCTAAAAAAAAAAGACTTTTTTTCAATCAGGGAACAATTTATCATAGGAAGTGCCAGGTTGTGCTGACAACAACACTACTCAGTGCACACATTCTGCACTGAGTACTGCAGAATGTGTGCACTGAGTAGTGTTGTTGTTAGTATCAGAGAATAGATTAAAGTGAATTCAGAGAAAACACAAAAATGTAAGATATTAGACATTTGCAGTTTTATCATTTGTAAGAAATAGAACAAACTGAGGGAAAGAAGGAAGTGACAATGAAACTAAAGTAGCTTATCAGGTGAAAATAGAAAGCAGATGAGTCTGCAGACAGAGGGAAGTAAAGGGACAGGAAACAGCAGAGAAGGGAAGCAAGGTGGCAGGCTGAGGGCAAAGTGAAAAATAAAGTAGAGAAAAACCAGCAAACAATAAACAGAACCACTAATCTAAGGAAACAATTCCAAAGCACAAACTTTGAGAATGAATCAACTAACAAGTGGCAGACTAAAATTGAAAGATCTGAGCAAAGAAACAAGGATTAATCAAAAATACAAACATGCATGAACACCAAATTTCTAGCACTTAAGGATCATAACAATGACTATTTTAAGATTAAAATGACATCCCTCACAATCCATCATTCACCTTTTAAAGCCAAGACAAATGGGCAGATGCATGAAAGTGCAGACCATCTGTCATCACCAGTTTATCCCTTCACAAGTCAGCTGATGCAGGGCTTTGCAAACCCCACTTGACTTCAACCCCTCTTGATTCCTCGGCTCTTTCAGAAAACACACAAAGACGGTGAAAAGGCATCTTAATCCCCCTTAAAGTGTTTTGGAAGAAGGGCTTCTGAAAAGTATTATATAGGTAACAACAGGTGAATTACTGGCTAGTGTAATGTGTACCTGCGTGGGTGGTTAGGTTAGTTTTATATGTTGAGGCACACAAATTTGAAACATGTACCCATTATGGTAAAATGTGTGAGAGCAAAATGTTAACTCTGAATGTCTAAACAAAAAAACTTTTTTGTGAAAGTTTAAAACGGATGAGATGAGCTTATAGAAAAAAAAATACATAGTTGCACATAATTGCAGCGGAAGAAGCTGACGTTTGACATTTCTTAAAGACAAACTTTGACACTATGCATGTGTGTGTTTGTAAGTGTCAGCAGACACACTCTTAAACACAGACGCACTTAAATCCATCAGAGTATCAGCCTTCCTCTTTTCACATCTGTCTCGATCTTCCCCTCCTTTAATCTCCTTTTTCTAGAAATGTATTTCGTCTGTCACCATTAAAGGCCATCCACATGCATCCAGCTGTGTGTGGATATAAAATCCTGAATGTGCACAAACATCACATGGATAAGTAAACACACACAAGCAAGCTCATGTATTTCAAAGAAAGCAGTGAATAAATAAAATAGAAGCATTTTGGCTAAGCCAAAATGAGTGATGAAACGGAATGAAGGAGGGATAAAGAGACCTTCACAAAGACCTTAATTATTCTCTAAATTTTAGGTTAAAGCAGGAGAAATGAATGTGATTTCTGTTGTTCTAAAATTTATAATTAGCAAAGTGACCAAAGCTCAATCCAGGACTTCTGGCCAGGACTTCAGAAAAGCTCAGTGATCTATGCCAAAGATTAGGACGTTGCATCTTCATGTCATGACCTTCAGAGCGCACAGAAGTCGTTTGCAGTCGGGATTTGCGTTCGCGCCTCTGAGAGTTAAGATGTGGAGGGCCAGTGTCAGGGGTACCTTTGAGCATCCCATCCTGACTCCTGATTTTCAATCATTGAATGTCTTATGGGTATGTCCTACCTGGACCCAAACCCATGTAGGAGACCCAAAAATGTCGTTCTAACCTCAGAACCAATTCTGATCCCACAGAAGTAGCAAAAAGAAAATGGTGGCTGCTGTGAGAGGGCTTTGGAGAGTCGAGCAAAGTATAGTAAATACAAAGATTTAAAGAGCATAACTCTTAATGAGATGGAACATAAAGTTAAAATGAGAATGTTTAATTTAAAAGGCTTTTGGGCACCACGGTCCTGGAAATGTTCAACTTTATGAATGCCAGAAAGAGAGAATTAAAATCAGAAATCATGATTGATAAAAACAAAGGAAGAAAGAAATAGTGCTGGTTTCTCCAGCCTCAATGTCTGAAAGGCCTCAGATGTCGCTGCTATAATTCTTGAAATCCTGCCTATTTTCTGCTTCTATAGATCTCGATCATGAACGGTTTCCCACAAACAAACTCAAGCAGACTTAAAAATGGTAATGATTTACAGTTTGCTACAAATGGTAGCTTAAAGCTGGAATCTGAGAAACTGCTATAATAATCTAAAGATTACATGAAATTCAAATACTCCAGGCAAACCACACTCAAAGAAAAAAAAAAACAATTAAGCACACTCAATTTTAACTGCCAGAGCAAAAATACAACAAACACAAATAGAAAAAAAGCATAAAAATGATTTATTTTTTAGTCATTTATGACACAAAGCAAACTCAAAAAGGCTGATAAGGTTTGCAGCTTTAATGAGTAGCAATCTTTAAACTGAAAAACAAAAATGCAGATTTAAAAGTATAAAAAGTTCAGAAACAATATGCTTCCCTTCATCTCCAAAATGAATCTGAGGAAACTTTAGTTGATGCAGATTTGTATGTTCTATGTACAGTTTATCCTTTGTTATGCAAATGTGTTGCTCTACCCAGTGATTCAGTATTTGCACAGGACTGTGTGCTGGCCGAGTACGGTAGAAACTAGAGATTTGCACACGACGAATAAAAGCATTTTTTTTCCTCACTGTGAGGACATCATTTTATTAGAAAAAATTAAATGCACCAACATAATGCAGGGATACAGAGTGAAAGTGTGATGTTTAAACACTACGCCTGCTCTTCTAAAATGAGCTGGAGTTGTGCATTTTACAAATTAAAATACACTGAAATTAAATATTTTACAAATGAACAACTCCTCATTAACTTGCTAGTTAATGAGGAAGCTGCTACTCTGCAATGTCCATTTACAGCCCCTAATCACCAAAACCAAATTATAAAAACAGATTTTTCCTGATCCCCCTACACCAAATTTTAACTAAGATTTCATCTGTACTACTGTAAAAGTACATTAACACCTCTCACAGCTAAGTGGGTGCAGTTTCACAGTGACAAATCACAACACAGACATGGATGAAGATCAAAGAAATGTTACTGAAGGCATCCAAGATCCTCAGAGAATGAAGCCCAGTTTTGTTGATCATTAACTTTGTAGTTCCTTGTTAGCTGGGGAAACTGTTTTTATATGCAAGATAATATTCTGTTGGCTATAAGCCTATCAAGAGGAAGATTTGCAAAATGATGAGACACTGCCACAAAGACAAACAGAAGAAGCTTGGCCTCTGGCCCAAATCGGCACTCGTGTAGCTGCAGTTTTACTTTTCTGCCGAGCTGAAACCCCTGGCAACCACACTGTATCTGTCTCCAAAGACACAGTGGCAGATCCGATTTCAGCAGAGAGGTCTGAAAGACCTGAAAGAAGAGAGGGGAAGGGCAGATCAGTGGAGGGAGGAGGGTGAGGATGATGGAGTGGTGAAAAGGGAGGAATGAAGGGAATAGGAAATTGGAGAAGAAGGAAGAAATGATAAAGTAATGAACACAAAGGAGGGCAAAGAGAAAAAATGAATGGAAGGGAAAGCTAGAGTAGGCAGAAACAAATGAAGGCTTTGCAATTGGAATGCGCCTTCTAATTTCTGTTTTCTGTTAAGCCATACTTAATATTTGGAGGCAGAGCAGAAGATTATATTCTGAATTATGAAACATAATTAAAAGGAATTTAAAATATTGCTAATATGGCTGATATAAAAGCTCTATGTTATATAGAGCAAAAGCTTTAAACTTTTTCCTTTAATGTTCCTATAATCAGTTCCTATAATGGTTTATATTTAATTTAATCCATTAAACAAAAACCACCGTACTACACGGGTTTGTGACTATGGTTCTTCAGGGTTTAAATGTATAAAATGAAGCATAATAGAACACAGCATAAAGCAAAAACAGCCTTTGGCCACTTCAAAATTCAAAATAGCATCTATAGAGTGGTTGCACCCATCTCCAGTCCACATAGGTAAATATTTATTTTTCTTTTATCAACATTTGTTTGCATCCAAAATGCTCACCCTAAAGGTTTGACTACATTGTTATAGGACAGCTTCAAATACAAGGTCTAAATATATAAATCTGAACTCAAATAGCTTTAAAATATTAATCAGAGCCCAGAGCTGCAGGCTTGGATGCAAACTTTCACCACATAAAGTTTGGCAAATCTTTTGAATAGGATAGTTTATAGATTGCTAGCTCAGGTTAATATGCTTTCGGACTAAAAATAAATTAACTTTTTAGTGCTTACAGACAACCCTCTACGTAAGCTAACATATTTGATTCGTCAAAATTTTATATACATCAATTTAGTCAATTGAATTGAAAGCCATTTTGTGGCTGCTCCTAAGTTGGTCATATTTTGGGCAGCTGTACTTTGACTTTCAGAATCATAAGATGTTTGATTCATACCTACTCATAAATAAGGACAAAAAATGTATCAAGCAGGAATATATTTGGAGACCACATCTAAAATATTCATCATCACTGGGACACTGCTGCTGATACTGAGAAGGAGGGAGAGGAGAAGTCAAGGAATGAGAAAGTCAAAAAGCAGGGAAAGGAAAAGAAGAGAGTTCATTTTGTGGTTACCTGATCGTTCTGCCCAATTTGACAAAAAAGAAAAAAAAAAAAAGTTGCTCCTCTCATCAATCACAAAGCCTGCTTGACTGCAGCTTGTGATCACAAAAATGCCCCAAGAATCACAATGCAAGGTGTGTACGCTTTTCTTGGACAGCTGTTAGTCCATTACTTTTCTAAACAAATTCAAGACCGAGAATAGCAAAAGTTTTCGATCAAAGTACTTGCAACATGTCTTATCATTTTCAGATCATTTTCAAAAAAGAACAGTATTGGTTAGGTTTTTTTTTTTTTTATTTGATACCAAACATGAATGGTATCAAGTAATTTTCGAGGACTCGAGTTTCCATATATAACTACATAACAGACCAGCTCTCCAGTAGAGTTATAAGTGCTGTTGTGCTTTCAAAGTGTTGCATCTTTTGTATTGTTGATATACTGTGTACAGTGTGACTCGGAGGATGGGTGGACTGGGGAAATACCAGAAATAAAAATCCCCATTGTTCTATGAAACACATCAGTCAGCTTCATGAACACAAAATGAGCCAAAAGGGAAATTTGAGCATGATGTATTTACCAGATATATGCTGATGCAGAAGTTATAGAGCTCATATTCCAATACTCACCTCCCACAAGTTACTGCTCAGCATGATCAAGCAAAAACCTTGTAGAAATATGAAAGCACATCTTCGCTGTCAAAAAGTCTTTTTTGAAAGGTTGGACTGTTTTGAACATGTGAGGTTCGGTGTCAAGTGATGTGTGGAGAATTTAAATCCAAATTTCTGCAGCACCAAAAAAACAGAACATGTCAGTTGAGGTTTTTTAAAATCAGTTTATGAACCACCAGAGGAGGAACATCTGCATACGGACAGGGAATGCAGCCACTGATGTGAAAACGAGGCTCCAAAATAGGAGCTGGAGCTTTGAGGGAAACAAATGCCAAACATGTGCGGGGGCTGCTGAAGGGGCATCACTCTTTGTCTGCTAAGCCCAACAAACAGAGAACACAGACTGTTTGTGTCAGCACAAGCAGCACATTAGCATAGCCGGAGTGCTGCGAGACTTGATAAGCTGCGTGGCAGACGCTGGCAGCCTCCTTGGTGATGGATGGACGGATGAATGAAGAGGGAGGAGATGAAGACGGGCAGGAAACAAAATACACAAAGAGGCAGAGGGGCTAAATAAATGCATTAAACTGATGAAGGATACAAAAACAATATATAAATGAAACTTCACTGCTTTAAGCAACCAGAGGTAGGAAATTTTATCAGCATTAGATGGGAATGTTTGACATCATGCAAATTGCAAAAACTTTATGTAAAAAAAAAATATATATATAATTATTTTATTGTTATTCTTCACACCAGTGCTGAGAAACTTTAGATGCATCTCATTACTACTGTGGTTGGAGATGCCATTCTACATGTGAAATGATAACAGTTTCAGTCCTGCTTCCACTAAGAACAGAGTTTGTCTTTTTGTAAGTATTTCATTCTGTTTTAATTGCTAAAAATAAAATGGTGAAACATATATGTCATTGCATTATTTTTTACTTTTCTTCACACATGAAAACAGAGACCACAAGTGAGGGTCAGACCTCATATTACTGTGATATGGCCATCACTAGTGTTGTTTGGCGGCAGAGCAGGACAAGAGAGATTTATTACACATCCTTCCTAAACTACCATATATGCATTATAACAGAATAAACACATGTCTGCACCTATAGTCCCTTACAGATATTTATGGGTGTATGGACACACACACACATACACACTATATTCCTGTGAGTAAAAAGCTTCAGGTAACAACAACATAATGCAAAACAGTTTATGAACCTGCTTTCTTCAGTCTTGCTGACTGTAACCCTGAATGTTAATAGCACAATCACATTGTAAGGAGAATATCTGAGGCTCTAATAACACTGAGTCACATCTACTACCCGGAAAGTAGTGGTTTTCCTTGCAGGCTGTCTCGTTTGAGAGGCGATGAGATAAAAGTATCAATTATTCCGCAGAAATATGTGAAATGAAAAAGGAGTGTAATTTTGCAGGGTGAGTATCTCTTTAATCATCAGGATATCCCTGGGTGGTTTCCAATTAGGCAGATGAAGGCACTATGTTTTGATGCTGTGATAATGTTGATCTGAATTTGCATTTGGTGGAAGAAAAATAAGATTAAAAAAAAGCAGAATGAAATGTACCGTTAATGTAATTTCTCTTCGTGGTGGAGGGGAAAAAGAGAATCCTGCAGATGCACCCATGGTGTGATATATGCTGTGCACTAATTTCATGTTCTGTTATGATGTGGAGTACAATTAATCAAATTTCAGTGAGCACAGTTCTCCTAGGATGGATTCGCTGCCCCCCCCCCCCCCAAGCCATCAGAGCTTTTTGACAGTTTAACAACTTTATTTTGTAAGTAGCTAAATTACATTTCAGGGTTGCATCCAGCTGGCGACTTTCTGCCAAAGAGGTTGGCAGCGGTGGCAGTTTTATCCCAGAGAAAATCTGGCTGAGGGATTATACGGCCCAACAGTGAGGATCATATCCACAACACAATCTCTGGTGCTCACATTTGCTGGGCTGCTTCAGTAAAACATAGGGGAAAAAATGTTGACATGTAAATGAGGTCTCTGTAATTTATCTGCTTTTGAAAGATAGGACCTTTACAATATTTTTTTAAGAACATTTGACCTCAATATTAACACAAATCCCTTCTGTTGAACTCATTCTGTATGGACATTTATTTTTTCATCAGCACTTAATCACTTCTTGAACAGAGTATAATTTTCCACTCTTTGACACAATTTATGTGTAGGTCAAAGCCATAGATCATCAATTGCAATGATCAGTAGCACATCAAACTATATAAATACTTTATAGTATTTGAGTTTGAATTATGGAAAAAGAGGTGCTTCTGTCTTATTCAGCCTCTATTCAGAACATATAAGGATGCAGTGATTTGTACAAGTATTCATACTGTGTTTTATTCTTGTGCTCTATAATTCTGAAATGGAAGATGGTTTAAAAAGTTTTGGTTTCACAAATTATTTTTTTACAAGTAGAATATCTGAGTCTGTGCTCTATAGAAATGCATTTCAATTGCAGTTTGCTGTTAAATATCTGCTCTTTACAAAAATAGCTGAAGCTCAAACTGAATTGGATAAAGAAATAAAAAGCAGTTTTCAGATTGGATTTAGGTCTGGAATGTGACCGGATCAGTCCAGGTGTTTTATGTCAGCGACTGTACTGTAGATTAGTCTGCATGTTTAAGGTTGTTGTATTGCAGGAAGCTGAACATTACTCCCAGTCTCAATGTTTCTGCTGCATCTGACAGGTTTTCATCCAGGACTGCCTTATATTCAGCTCAAGTCAAGACCACTCTGACCAGCTTCAATGTCCCTGCTGAAAAGTATTTTCACAGCACTGATTGGTTTTGTTTTTAAAAATTACTGGATCATGTCTTACTGTGAAGTACTAGGATCATGAACCCGAATAAAATGATTAAACAGGACATAAAGACAGGTTGCAAGGCAAATTAAAAACTCCAGGAAAACATCTTTGTATTTTGACTGTTCGAGGACAAATGGGGTGAAACATAGACTTTGGCATACAACACACGAGAGAAGATAATATGCAGCTTGAGACAAAAAGAGTTGTGGCTCCAGAGCAGCACCACTGAACACACAGATGGCTGAGACCTAGTCCAAATGCTCAGAGGCTTATCCAGTATCTCTGCCTAACAAGGGGCAAAGGAGAGAGGAATTATTTCCAAAGCAGATCACATTGGCCTGACTGAGATCAAGTTCCAAACCAAAAAATCTGGAGCCTCATTCTGTGCTAACACATGACTCAAATATTATAAATCCAAAACAATCAAGACTTGATTATTCCTGCTGTTTCCTTTGGCTCTAAAGTCTTCTAGCTACATATAAATAAACTATACTTTTACTGATAATTCCCTAACTATTCAAAACAAAAATGTGGATTTTTCAATTAAAAAGATTATGCTGAAAAATGAATTCTTTTTTTTTCAAATACATTTGAATAGAACATTCATTTTCCTTGTTGAAAAAGTATATTATTGGCTGTAGATAACTTGATTACCAAAGTTTGACAGTTTAAAGAAAAATATAAGACAAAATAAAGTAGAAAGTAGACTCCAGATGTTGCACAGTTAGATTAACACGATCATAGAACCGGAGAGCAGTCAAAACATGTCAAAGTGTATGCATCCAGCACACCAAGCACCATATGTACACATGATTCAAGCCTTTTACAGTCCAAAGCTGTGACCTAAATACAGGTATCAAAAGGATGCGCCATGCTGAGGCTTCTCTCAAAAGGCTGAAAAAGAGCCACTGAAATAAACCTTTTTACCATCTATGCAGCTATATTCATCTTTTCACACATTCTGCATAGCTGGAATACTCTCCAAGCACTTCACAGTACAATAAACCACATCATCTTGTAAAAATACCACAGGATGCTTCCGTATGACAGACGCAAGAAACAACAACAACAAAAAAAAAAAGATCTGCATGCAAATTAAAAGATATAGCTCCAGATAAATAACATGAGCTGCAGCATGTTTGTCAGGTTTGAATTATGTGTGATGCTAAATCTGCCAGTCCTTCTGTCAATACATGGAGATACAGAGCACAATAAGAAATGTAGGACGAGGTGATAAATCACTACTTAGACTTCTGCTGCCGGCCCACACAGCAGAACAATGCAGACCTGGCCATATGCAAAAGCACTCAACAGTGCAAAAATACTCTCCTTTTCAAAATTCATATGACAAAAGTGGTCTTTCTAAAAGTGTAATATGCTATGCATCATTGCTTATCTTTATAATTACATAAACAAAAACCATACGTATGGCTTTAATGTAAAAGAAAAAGCAATTTGTTAGACTGGGATGGCTTCTCGTTGGCGCATGTTTAGATTCCAGAGCTCTACGCAGAACGTTTTCATGCTGAGTGTGATCAGACACCTTTCTATCACAGACAGCAGCTCTTCTGTCAGACTAGATCTCACAGACTTCAAGTTTCAGACTCATTGCACACCTACAAACGTGTTATCGGTATTAACTGTCTGTCCTCACACAGATTTCCATTTACTTTGCAGGACTAATTATGTCTGAAAAAGAAAAGACAAACAGTTATACAATCAAACTTCTTTATTTTAAGGTAGAAAATGATTTATAATTTGTCGTTCTTGGTGTTTTAAGATGTTCAGATCAGGTCGTCTACTTCTCGCCATCTCACTTTTTGTAATGCTAATGTTCTGTTGCTCAACACAAGATTTACCTTAACATGTACCAATAGAATGGTTACTAATGCAAACATTTATAATGTGCAATGTCCAATACATGCAACAATCAAGAGATAAGAGAAATGCAAGAGAAAATTTCCACAAATTTTCCCTTTCTACATATTAAATAAGATTTTATCTGTGGGAATTACCAAAGTAACTACAATTTTCATTCAATGTCAAAGCAGATGAAGAAGCCATTTGTCAATAAAACAATATTGAGATGGGCATCTTGATTTCTTGATATTCTGGATAGATTATTAATTTTCTTCAGTGTAAATTTCGTTGAATCCTGTTCAATGACAATAAATGCTATTCTATTCTAATCATTTAAAACCAGATAGTTATTAACTTTTTTTTTTTCATTCGAGTATGTCAACTAATATTGTTGTGGCAATACTAATATACTAATATTGTTCAGCTCTAGGACTGAACTGCAATTATTTTTGAATGAGTTTGGAAGGCTTTTCCATGGCCACTGATAAAAAGTACCAAACAATAAAACAGGTTTTTTTCATCTTAGATGAGAGTGTTGATCTCCAGTGATTGACTGCATCTACCAACATGTGCACCAGGGGGATTTGTTATGAATGTGTTTCAATTCTGTCCTGCTAAGTTGAAGATCAAATGGCCCAGATTCAGACATTGTTTGCCAAAGTAATTGTGCTTGTTTTATTGTTTATTTTGGATTTTATTTGGTTTAATGTAAAACATATGTTTGTTGTGTTCACCAGCAAATGTTAATGTGACAAAAACTAGAATTTCTGGAATTTGAGCAGAAATTTGATTAAAATGAGAAGTGTGAGAAAAGTAAAAGACAAGCCTGAATGTGATAGTGTTCAAATGACTTCGCTGCCATTTGAAATACTATTCAGATGCGTAAAACTTTTTGAAAAGCAGTACACTTTCATTCGAGGTAGATGTATTTGGTGGGTTTTAATAGGCTGAAAATACAAATAAGTTATAACTCAATGACAAATGTTAGTGATTTCTCCTGAATAACTTGGAAAACTTTCTGCTTTATCCATAAGACACTTCACTTTGTCCAAGCTAAAAGTGAGTCAAATTTATAAAAGCTTAACAGTAGACATATCCCATACAGAGTATCTAAGAACCTTTAAAGCAAATCCTTTAAAGGTGTTTATGTTAAGAGATGGAAAGTGAATGTGATAGCTATATTTGAATAAGGACTTAAACATCAAATTCTGCAAGATGATGTAACCTCCAATATTATGCAAATGTGATAATCCAGGCAAGTTATGGCGTTTGTAAGCCATTGAGCTAATGCAAAATTAAACTGAGGTTTTAGGAATAATATGAACTACCATTTGGTCTCAAATTAAGTTGAGCGATTCTTTTAAACATTCATCGTTTTCTTTAGAGCAAGGCCCAGATTCTAAATAAAAATAAAAATATACTTTTAGAAGTTTTCAATATCTTGTCACATATTAACTGCACATTTCAACGTATTTAATTGAGGTTATAATACTAGATAACTGTAAAGAAGAACAGAAAAAAAAACTCACAAATCTGTCAAATTTCTAAGAGTGGTGAAAAGAAAGTCCTGAGAAGTTGTATCTACCTGGGGGATACATCAAACCTAAGAAATAAGGCGCTGAGGTCACAAAAGATTACTTTCTGAAAACATGACCAGTTACAGAAAACTAACAAACTACATAACTCAAAACAATATTTACACAATATAAGGTGTTGGTTCTAGCTTTATTCTGTAGGAATCCTTTTCTGTATCAGTTATGGATAACTTGGATGTGTGGGGCCATATTCCAGCTGGACAGATATCCTAAACATAATAGTTTAACAACAACAGATCAAAGCATGCTAATGTTCAAGAATTGTCAAGAGTCTGGGCTCAAATCCACCTGAGAACTTGTTGCTAAACTTGAAAAATTATGTTCACAGGTACTCAGCTCTTAATCTCAGTAAGATTTAGTTATTTTGCAAAAAAGAAATATGGTCAACGATTCCAGTTTGTACATATGCAAAGCCGGAAGAGATTAACTCAAAAGCTTCACATCTGTAATTGAAGCTTTGGTTGAAACAAATAAAATAAAAGTGGTATGGACACTTTTCTAAACAACTGAATATTTTTTTCTAAATTAATGCAGACTTCGAAGTTTATTAGGTTTCACTAACATAAAATATAGCAGATCTGCTGCCTGAACACAAACAATTTCTCCTTCTATAGTTGAGGTATTTTTTTTCTTTTTTTTATTACAACAACCAATGCTGTTAGCAAGTTAATATCATTTTAAGCTATGCTCTTCATGTGTGAGAAAACTGTCAAGAAATGATGATCATCCACAGGGAACATGAAGGCTTTACCAAAAACAAGGCATTAGGCGCACCAGGAGAAAAACTAAATTTTGCTTGCAGGGGGACCGAAGGCATAAGAGGTTTAGATGACAGCTGGGATGTACTCTCTCAAACTAGCTATTATCTGACAGCTGACAACAGGATTTGTAAGTCAGTGAAAAAGCTGCCCAGCATTACTGAGAACTGCAGGCCCATCTGAATTCACAGCAACAGGTGTGGGGATGAACTCAGATGTCCTGACAAAAAAAATTTGATGTGATGATTACAGTTTTAGGACTCCTGTCATCCATACTGTAGATATTGTCCCTGACATCACTGTGAGTGATGTGAACTTTAATTCACTCAGAAACATTTATATTTACGGTACTCAGATGTCATCGTGATGAAATGAATTTAATCCAGATCGTTTTTTTACACAGCTGAGCATGAAGGGGAAAGAGCTTTAATTTTCCCATTTATGAGAATCGCTGTAAAAAGATGAGAGGATAGCTCATTCTGTGAATGCTGTTATGCCACAGTGTGGATTTAACGATGATGATCCCTTTATGAATAGACAGGAACTGAGTGAGATGAAAAAATGCTTCTTAAATAAACTCAACTGAACCTGAATTCTTTTGTCAGCCACTTTCTCTGAGCCGAGGGACTTTGTCGTTTTAATCCTAAAAGCTTAAAAGGAAAGCAAATGAATTATTCTTTTTCTTGAAGATGTTTCACTTCTCATCCAAAACATTTCAATGTTCTGAACACTGGAGGGAAGCATCAGGGTTATAATTAGGAGTTCCACCATTTGATCAATCCATTTGTTGTTAAATGACTGCAACTCAAACACTGACAAAGTTCAGAACAGGGTCAGTGTCTCATGAGATCCTTACGAACTCATTTGTAACCCTAATGATTCTGATAATGTATTTGTTCTGATTACAGCTACTGTTTGCTTCCGACTATTTTGATGGGATGTGAGACAGAAACAAGAGCAGAGCTCCAGCTGCTTCCTCCTTTGGTACTTAGATTGTCACGTCCTGGATAAAATCTACACTAATATAATGATTGCACATAATTGTCTTAAATAACAGCATGCATATTACACGTCCTCAAGTAATATGCTTTAGTAATATTGCAAATATAAAGCCTTGGGAAATTAGATTTCACTGCTTTCAACAAAGTTTCTGACAAAAGTATTCGAACCTTTTCAGTTTTTCCATAGTTCATGTTAACTAATATCAGTGTGTTTGATTAGCATTTCATATGGCTTAAATGTCCAGCATGTGAATTTGAACAGCTTGACTGTTACACGCAACATTGTTTTAGGTATTGATTCCATATTGTCTCTGCAGGCGGAGAGGATATGGTCTGTGTCTGTGCACCGGTGCTCCAGCAAAAGCAGTCGTATAATCTGTCTTGAGGGAGAGAGACCTCACAGGTAAGAAAAAATAAATAAAAGTGGAAATTGAGGAAATAGGGATACAGTGTTTCTGTCTGTGGCATAAACACAAAAATTGTAGGGAGCAAGTGTGGAAATAGGAAAGGTTAGGGGAATAGTCTCAAGTGTGTATCTCAGACTTAGCTTTCCTTGTGAAATTGAGTAGCTTTGCAACACTGGTTCAATAAATGGAGATGAGGCAGATATTAGTGTGTGTGCTGCAGTTTTACCTTTGCAACACTTTCCATTTGGTTGTAAATGGGAATATATTTCTTCTTAGTGCATATGCTCTTTAGTGACTGTGCATAAAAATACATTATATTGCAAAGTTTATGACCACGGAATAAAATTACCTTCATGTGTGCTGCTGCTGTTGTGTGTCTGATAGCATGCGTATCAAGTGTGTTTCCAGAGGGAGTGATGTAAGTTTTTGTACCATAAAAGGTTCATATAGAGTGGGGGGCAACTCAGATTGGAGCAATGTGTCTCATTTTAAAGTATTTATAGACAGTGAAATCTTAGAAGATGGAGCAGCAACAACGATCTTATGGTAAGAGACAGCTGCCGGCTTGAGTTTCTTTCTGATTAAAGCTTAAAATAATCTGTTAAACAAGCAGCACCCTCAACAGAGCTAATCCAGTTGAACTGAATATTCTTTCTTCCAGAAGAGCATCATGACTGATGTCCTCCATGCATTTGGAAATGAAACACCGCAATTATACACACTTCCTATGACACTTTATTTTCATGCGGTAACATTATAGTCAGGAAGCCTCTCAATTAACCAACGTAATGTTCATCTCCATCGATCATATTTCATAGAATGCCATGGAGTCAGATGACTAATAACATATTGTAGAATTAAAATACGCAGAGACAGACTTAACATATCTGAAAGTCAATTACTTTATTCACATAATATCACATCACATAGATTACTGGAGGCATAAAAAACGAACCAAACATTATTACTGTCGGTCTGTTTCGTTTTCTATAGGATAATAAAGTTGCTATGGTTCAAAATTGTGGTTCACTTAGTCGAACAGCCTGTTGTCTGTTAAGGATTTGACTTTACGAGCCTCAGGGTTTCACAGAGAGTAGGATGCACTGACCCAGTCATTTAATATGACCTATGTCAAATATGGCCGATGTCAAAATCATTTAATTCTTACAGGAAACTGCTTTTCTTCTGAAAGCTGGAAAAGTTGAAGCTTGATTCTATGTAAAACACTTTCAATGTGCAAACTTAGTAAAACTAGTATATATGTAAATGTGAATGTTTATTTGAAAATGTTACATTTTTCATTCAATAATCATTTTCTTGAAAACAGATTTCACTTTGACATTAAAAGGTTTTGCAAATTTTTTTTTTTTTTAAAGCCTACTTTTGTTGCTCATGATTGATTTGTAAAGGAAATAAAAAGAGTAAACAACCCACAGGTTGAATACATTTGATAGCCATCGTATGTGGTGTCAATTGTATCAAGGTTTTCAAAACCACAGAAATCAGGCTGTTCCAAAAGCATCAAGTCCTTTCAATGCTTTGCCACATTTGGTGTCTGAGAGTTTTCACTAGTTTTCTCTGGATGCATAGAGCACAGAACAGCTTCCTCCTGCGCATTGATGCTGAACCTTTAGCCAGATAGCTGAACCTTGTCTTAAAACCTTTTGTTTCATTCTGCTTTTGTCCTTTGTGTTTTTATTCTGCATGTTCAAGCACTGTGTTTTTTTATTTTAACGGTGCTGTGATGTGCATGTCTACATCACAAACTTACATCAAAGTGCGGCTTGAAAATATGACCTAAGATGATGAGGGATAGGAATATGTTGCTGAGTTGATATTGGCTTTAGTGATTAGTATGTTTGTAGGATAGTATTAGTATTGGTAGATGAAAATAAAATTACTATTAAAACTATAATTAAATGACAGTGCTTTTTTGTCAATGTTCCTCCACTGAGAACATCACTTCACACATACAACAGACCATGAAAGCAAGACAGGAATATTTAAACAATTGACCAGAGAGCACAATGGATTGAATACAGCTAAACATTGTACTTTAAAACAGTGAAGGCAGGGATTTTTGGACATGGTTTGTCCTCATTGCATGCAAGGGGAAACTACAAGCACAGCCCTCGCCTCAAGCAGCTACTATCTACCTCACAGTCAAAGATTAGCAATCACTTCGCTTGAAGTTTGCACCCTTCAGAATGGTCTTGTTTGTGTTTTTATATCATGACCAGCTGAGCAGATTTATTAGACTGCCAGTATTTTATTGAAGAGTCTGATTATACTTGGCAGAGTAGCCAAAACATTAATACCAGGGTGTATGTCTGCATTTATTCTGCCAATCACGCACAAAATCTTCACTATAAAAACCTAATCCACATATATAGTGCTCAGGACAAATAGCGGCAGAGTGAAGCACAGCAAGTGACTGCAGCCAGCAGAAAACGATCACGAAATGACAAAGGTAACATAACACTTAGGTTTACAGTGAATGCAAACCGAAGTGTTTGCACTTTTCACCTCTTTGGACAAGCTGGAATTGGACTTTTTATAATATATTGTTTCAAGTTCTACACAAGAATTTTATAAAGCTATATACCTTTTAGAAATAGAATAAGCTAATGAGACTGACAAGTAACCAATATTTCAAGTTTAAAATGTTTTACAGTGTTTAGTCAAAAATGCACAACACTGAATCATTTTCACTTTGTCTGGAGAATCACACAGACAGGCAGTTTTGATTAAATGTTACAAATTGAGTGAATAAACTCAACTTGTAAATAAAAAAATGAGCTGCAGCAAATTAAAATGAAAATTATTGATATTTTTTGTCATATTGCCCACTACCCCCAACAAGAAACTAAACCTATTTCCAGTTGTGAAAAGCAGGGACACTTATGGAGTTTGAACAAAAAAGTTTTCAATGGTTAGTCTTATTAAAATAAAGTTTTAAAACTATGCTTGGCAATCAGTTAGACTGCAGTGTTGCCGACAGAGCAGTCTGAAAAATGAAACTAAAATTAACTTGTTATACTCTCAGTTTTTATAATGAGTCTTTGGAGGTTGGATTTAGTTTTGTCAGCTATGTCTCACTGTCACAAGCCTCACATGCACATTATCTGATTTTTAACCATTACAACTACTAAAACATAAATATAATTGTAGTGTAAGTTGATCTCCTTCAAACTAGAATATAATGGAAATGAAACCACAATAGTTTAATTGCTAATGATGACAACATATATTTTGTTTCCTCAGATTTGCTCCTCATTAAATATGGAAACAATTTTGAACTGTGAAACATTTAAGTATATGTTTACAACTTAAGGGACTTGAAACAGTACTTTGATCGTTTTAAGACTCAACAAGGATTACAAACAAAATTTTATTTAATTCTTAATTAAATTCTTGAATTTGTGGTTCTAAAGAACAATTGTGTCCAATTCTTTCAATTTAAAATGATAAAACTCTCTCTTTGGTTACTCTCCAAAACAAATGGCAAATTAAAGTGCAGCAGATAAGCATTTCTTGCTCTCTTGGAGGTTTTCTAAAGACTGGAAATGGGTTTTATGATTCAGAACTTGCAGTTTTTTACTAATCATTTACACCATGAAGCCTGGCAATTATGAAGCACCCTGGGGAATCGCTGCTAATCCTGATCAAGATGTTTTGAAACATGAAAAGACCGGTAAAAAAGTTGATGATTACACAAAGGTCTCAAGAGGAAAACAGTGATTATCGGTTTTAAAAGTCTCTGGAAAGCAAGCCGTGTTATACTTTTTTACTTTTTTTAAACAAAGTTTTCGTCTCAGCATGAGGGTATATGAAAAGCTAAAGTCTGATGAAAGTCTGATCATCACAATAGAGCTACCCATGTGTCACCTGTTCATAGTTGGGTTTCTTGTCAAGAGTGATTTGTGATCTTTAAAAGGCCAAAGTTGTGTATTTGAATGGGACTCATTTTAATAACATCTGTCTGCTTAGAAAATGATTGATGAAGTGTCAACATAATATGACAGCTGAACCTCTCAAAATGCCAAACACAAAATCTTTAAGATCAGTTATGAGTCACTAATTAAACTAATATTCATGCTTCTCCTCCCAGAGAAAATCCACATATTCAAGGGGAGAACAACATCCATCCATCATACTGATTAGTGCAGGATTGCCAAAATGCTAGTGCCCGTCTCCAGCTGTCATTGAGCGAGAGACTGGTTACACCCTCCACAGGCCACTAGATAATCATAGGGAGCCACGGAGGACAAACAATAACATAATAGTCAGGTTTTTGGACTTTGAAGCCACATTACCTGGAGTGAACCAATGCATGCAGGAGGAGAAAACTCAATGCACGTTATTAAACTTCATGAAAATTGAATTGTCCATATGTTCAATGATATGACCTATTCAAACATGACAAAAATCAAAAACAGAATACATTTAATGTACTGTTCTTCATACATATCATATTCTTATAGTTAAGTTATTAAATATCTTCCTTCTTCCAATTAAATATCCATTCTGCCTTCTTTGTTCCTAACTGAACCCAATTATCATCTGTCTTCTCTTTCTGCTTCCCGCTCTGACTCATGCAACACCGCAACTTTGACTGCTATCAAACAAATTTGTCAGACATTATTGACCTGCTGAATAAACCTCAACCCTTTGGAGCGTAAGAAGATGACACATCAAACAAAGGCTTCCCAGTCCAAATATTTGCACAGACTTGCCAGATAACTCGGCGTTCATTCTCCTTCCTCTCAGTTGTGAGTCACCTAATGACCTGCACTGAGGGTGTTAGCAGATGCATTACCAAGATCTACTGAGATGAATCATCGTGTGGCATCAATAGAGGAAGACATTAGAAAGAACTTCTATACTGCAGAGATATAAAAAGAAAACTTAATAATTTGTTAATTTTGCCAGAAGAGCCATAAAACCACACTTTTTAAATAATTAATGTTCCTGCAACAAATGTCCAATTAAAATTTTCTTGAGACTCACACTTGCATCTCTTAAGTGTAGTACAGCTGCTCATTGAACATGCAAAGTGGCTAGTATTGCAAATTAGTGCTTGCTGCTTATTGATTTTATCACTGTATGTAGATGTGCCTTCTAACCCTTTAAATGGATTTATTAATTTAATAAACAATCTGGATTCTCCACAGACAACACACTGCTGCTGCCACTGGCATACCAAAGTCTTTTTCCATTTACCTTCTCCTTCATTTTTTCGCCTTCTTCTCACATCCCCTCCTCCTCCATTTATCTTAAATCGTCTCATCATCAGCTCGTCTCTCTCCTCCAGACCTCCTCTTCTTATCTTTTCATTTGCCATTCTAATTTGCTCTGTCTATTTCACCACCATCTACCATTCCTCTGAGAAGAATCATTAACCTGAAAAGTCTTTAGTCTTCCTTAGATCTAACATGAAACATGAAGGGCCAAATGATATGATAGATTATCTTGTTTATCGTGATCTGATATGATGAAAAAATGATCGTTTTTTCAGTGTGCTGCAGGACGCTGCAGCACACTGAAAAATTACAGATTAAGATATGAAAAATATTGTATTTTTATTAGCAGGTTCTGACTCTTGTCAGAACAAAAAAGCTTTTTTTCTTCTTTTTGAATGACTGCTTATCTTAAAAAGTCATAGGTCCAATAAAAAATGTCAAATTTTCAGATTGAGTGGTTTCAGTCTTTTCATGGCACCATTCTGAAAAAAAGCACTGCTACACAACACTGGTGTAAAAATGTTTTTTGTTTGTTTGTTTTTTGTTTTCCCCAAGGAGTCTGACCATTTTCCCAAAGCTTGTGCTCCTTTCTTTTCACACACTTAGCTTTTAGTCGTCTCTGTGTGGCCTTGTGAACTGGATTGAAACCCTGATGTGTCTCACAAAAATGTTCTCACCAATCATTGTCCATTTCAGCAAAAAACTGAATTCTTCACAAATAACTACACAATTATTTGTGCAGCTTTTAGTCCAACCAAAAAGGTAGAATTACAAGTTATTCCCAATTTATACATCAAAATATAAGCCTATTTTAAAAGACTATCAAGACTTTGATGTATTTAATGAATTAAGAGTGGGGAAATAACCAGTAAGACTTGATAAGGGTTTGGGTGTCATTTTGTACATTAAAAATGGATGTTATTTTCATGTGAATTATTCTATCTTGCAACTTTTATCTCTATAAGCAAATATTCATGGACCACATTGATGATTTCCTAATATGTGAACACTGTTTTTATTTGTCTATTGTATCATCTAAATTATGCAGTTACATATTATGCTCTAATCACTCTTTTCCAAGAAAGTTGTACCAATACCATCAAAATCCATTTGTCACATACAATGTGTATTGTGTGTGACACTTCCATCTTAGTTTAAATGAGGAATTTTCTCTGCTTTGACTGAAAATCAGTGGATTTTCAATTTTCTGTAAATAATAATAAAAAGAAAACTTCAGGACATCTTTTGACTGGCATGTGACAATAAGACAAATTGAGCACAGGTCAAACTCTGAGACACATACGCAGACCTTTAATCTTTTCTTTGCAGGAATAAAATCGTCCTAATTTCAGTTTATGAATTACATGACTCCAGCAATAGAAAGTAAAACCTCTCATTGAAATAAAAATGCATAAGTAAGCGCAAATATTTCTATCTATATGTTTAGGAAACTAATATTGATTAAGTCATACCTGAGTTTATTAAAAAAAAAATGAAGGACTACAAAAGGTCTCACTTAAGGCAATTCAGACAAATATATATATATATATATATATATATATTTTTTTTGTTTTTGTTATTGTGGTCAGACTGAAATGTTATTGTTATGGCTAGTTAAAGCTTTTCCTACTGCATATTTTAAATATGTTTTTATTTCATTTCATCTTATTTTATGGCGGTTAACCTTGATTCTAAGGTTTGTATCTGGTGGTACAATTGTGTTGAGTAATATAAAAAATCTCCAAACACAAGGACATTTTCACAAAGAGACGTGACGATGAGCTGAATATCCACAGCCTTTTACAGGCAAATGAGTCACTTCTCCTAGGTCGTTTATGAGAAAATAAAAACAGAATACCTTATATATCTTCACAGACAGAACTGGGACCTGATTAGTAAATTTTAAAATTCATAATAAAAAGCTATATTTCATAAAATGTTTAAGTATTTCAGTTCTTAATTGCCATCAGTCCACACAAATATTTAAACCTGCAAACAGTTTATTTTCTGACTGCAATCTTTATATGTTTTGTTAAACAAGGGAGCTTGTGGCAGAGTCTTAAAATATTGTTGTAGCATACTGCTTATGACTTATTCTGCTAAATGAATTTAGGCCTGATTATGTGTAAAGTCATAAAACAAATTAAATTTATTGAGCTTCCTGGAAGAAAACAACATGTAACACAAATTAAATAAAATTCCTCCCTTTCACATCATCTAAGCAGAATTACATTTTTGTTCTTCAATGAAGATAAGCTTTTAAAAGCTGCATGAAAAAGTACTTCTAAAATTAGTTGGGTTTTTTTTGGGTTTTTTTTTTTGCTTGTGGCCAGATAAAACACAAGGAAGAAAAACACCAGGAAAGAAATAGAGCGAGCAGAATGGCACTTCACACTGTTGCCATGTGAATTTGTCAGACCAATTTCCTCTAATTGTGTAGCAGCAGGAGCTCATCCCTTTCATTCAATTTCCAAAGATATCAAGCCCACTATTTGTGATCCACAGTGCAATATAACTAGTAATAATCCTTTTAACTAAACCACATCAAATCTCTCACTATGATAATCCGTTAGGCACGGTGTTGCACCACAACCGCACCATCTGCACACGCTTCTGTCTTGTGGCATGCATAATTAAATTGTGATGGTAATTTGTTGCATTGCCAGGCTTGCCATCGCCTTAACTATTCATGTGCAGAGGGTTCACACTCTCACATAATGGGGTGGGACGTAGCATGGTTGTGCATTATGGACAAGACAAGCGTAATGTGCAAAAGGAAAATAGAAAATCACAGCATGTCAAAACAAAGCAGTTGTTTTCAACACAGAAATGCGACAAACCCATGAAAACCTATGCATACATATCTTTAATTAATACAGTGCACAGTAATTCCACGTCCATGCTATATGCAGCGTCATGACAAAGTATTCATACCCCTTGAATGTTTTCACATTGTCGGATTTTTTTCACAGGACAGACACAAATATACTTTTTGGGGATTTTGGACCCCTAACTGCACAATTGGTATGCCTGCACCAGGTTTACACATTTATAGCAAATAGAAATTTCTTACTCTTGTGTCTTTCTAAAACAGCTCAAGATTAGTTGGGTACTGGGGTAGATCAGTTTACAAGTATTGTTACATACTGACAATTTGAAATAGGTTTTGAAATTTGACTAGGGCATTCCATTTAGTATTGCAGCTACAGGAGCATTTTTACATCAATCTTCAATCCTTCCTTGGTGACAAGAGGTAACTGATGGTGTGTAGTCTGATTTACGTAATACGTTTGTTTTCTTTACAACTTTTGTCTGCCTAAGTATTGATCTTTCAAACCCTTTGGGGCACACAACTGTACACAATTTTACAAATATAAATGTAAATAATTGAATAATTTATTGATTGATGTAAAATTTGAATTGTCTCAGATGTATTTCAAAACATTTGGACCTCTTTTACTCCCTCTTTCTGTGTGACACAGATTTACTACACTTTTGACCAGTGCAAATAAAACTCAAATGTAATCAACTTCTGTGTTGTTCTCATTAAGGTAGTCTCAACCCAATTTAGTCATTATGTGATGGTTTTTGGATTAATGTTGTATACACTTTGCAAGTGCAGTAATCAATGAAGGGAATAAGGAAAGATTTAAAGTACTTCATTTGGCTTAGAAAATGCAATTGCTTCAGGATTAATATTAAACATAATAATGAGCCAAAGTCTTTGTTTACCTTAATTTGTTCGATGTAGGCATCTAATTTCAATGAAGTTACTAAGGGTTTGTTTACCTGATACCAGTGATTAATGTCATCCCTGATTGGTGGCCAGTAAGAGAAATCACTACATCATCAGCGAGATAAAAAGCATCTCCTTAACAACTCTCCTGAAAAATAATTTAACGATTGGCCAAATAATATGTTGGTGGTAATATGCAAAGCTACAAAGAGATCAGCTATTTATATACCTCTTGATTCCTAATTTATTTTAAGCGATAGATGTATGGATGGAAACATTGATAAACAATAAGAAAAATGTCATAGTTACATAACAATGTCAATGCAGTCTTACCTCAGAAATTATTTCTTGATTAAAACATGCCCCCAGTTGTTGCTGTGGGAGATTTACATTGCAAAGTGGCATCTTAACACAGCTGCATTTGTCTGCATGGCTATGAATATATGCACAGAGCATTATGACTCAATGCTCTTTTCACAGCACTAATCACAGTAAAATTGCTGAGTTCAACCTACTTAGATTCAGTAAAAGCTAACTTTGCAGAGTGGTTAGTATAAGCTTCTACTCGCCAAACTGCAAATGAGCCCAGAGGTTTCACCGTTACCAAATGATGTACAGTACATGATATAGTTGATTCAGTTTATAGCTTTAAACTCTTTTGATAAAGTTATGCTTGATAAGCAAGGTTAAACTGTAAGTTTCAGCAAATAGTTTTCTACACTAGCTTTTCTCACATCAGAAGGTGGTAGAGATAATCAACCATAAATGAAAACAAACATACTGTAAAATGCTATAGTAAAATTTTGTTTTTCATTAATCTTGGATAAAGACAGCTGTTTTTTATTCTTGAAAGATAAAAACTGGGCTTCATTTATTCTTTTTGTTTTCAATCTGTCATAATGTCAGATTTTCCAAAGGATAATGTTGAAAAGAAATGACAAAACAAGAAAGGGAAGATGACGATCCAATATGTGCAGAAATGCATGCACAGATTTCATGGCTTAATGGGTGCTACAGCTGTTGTTTGACAAATGAGTTTTATTTTCTTCTGCTAAACTGAACACAATCATCTGCTGTTAATATCTAATAAAATACATTCATGTTCCACCACCATCTTCAAGAAATTTGGTTCAGGATTCTAGAACCAAAAGCAAAAAGCAGAAAGGAGAGTGGCAGAAAAGGATATTAAATTTATTTCCAATCACTTTAGTTGCTGAGATGTTAAATCCAAGCTAATGATTTAAAATCAGTAGCTTTCAGCATTTTTGATGACCACAAAAAAAGTTACATTTATCAGTGTTTAAATTAGCAAATGCTTAGCAAAAACAAAAAAGTGACTAAACATCCATTTGCTTTATATCTTACTCTCTACCACATTTATTAGTCAGTGGTGGTCAAAGATATGAAACTTGTTATTACATTGCATTTGAGATCAATGTTCACAAGACTGCCAAAAAGGCAAGGAGGCAGTTCCTTTATAACTGCAACAACATTCACTTAAGCCACATGACTTAAAAATAACATTAAATGTAGCAACATATCAGCATCTAATTATGGACAATAATTTTCAAATGAATGAGTTCCATAATCTATATCATAACCTATAAAACTTTATCTAATGTATATTTCTCCCCTTCCTGAATGAAACTATGTCATGTTTAAAGCTGTTGTCATGTTCACATTTTCAAACACATAATCATTCTGTTGACACGTAGTCTTTTTTCAATTATTTAAAAAAAAAGACTCATCAATTTTATTACGTTAAACTACTCATAAATCATTCACCTCAATCCAGTTTAACTCCACTTCAAAACTTTTTCTTAATCTCAAAGGGAAACTATATGTCATTGTCAGATCAACTATGAAAGTTTCTTTGAAAGTCATTAAAGATGGTGATGATCTGAAGAAGCATCAAACTGAACCTATTGTGATGTTTTTGTACTTGATGCCCCGGTTTGCCCATTGTGTATTGGAAACTCGTAAAGGGTAGGGAACTCGTAAAGAGACAGGGTCAGTTTCAAGCTATCAGATCAGGCTATGAAACTGTTAAAGTCTGAAGTTGTTTTTGACATGTATAAACAGGCCTTTCATAACTGAATGCAACAGTTTCTTGATTGTGCTATAAAATGGCATTATGTGTCCTGAAAATCTTTTTCTGGATATCTACAAAGTGCAAAGTGTGGAACCGCTCAGCTCTTTTCATCATATCTCTTTTAGGTCATAAAAATACTGTTATTAGAATAAGAGGCTGTTATGGCTAAATCAATGTTCCATTAAGGACGTTTTGAAGATGTTTTGGAAAAACATTTTTCTTGGTTAATGAAAAATCTGATGTGCTGTACATGACACCAGAGAGAGTCTGTAAACATTTTCACATAGAGCTGAATGTTTTGTAGTTTGCATCGACGGATAATTTATTGCTTTGTCAACTGGTTACATAACATAAAGGACCAGTTTATGTAAAGGAGAAACAATTTTTAGCTATCCTAGCTATCGCTGGCTAAATGGTAAGCTGAATATCTTGATCTCACATTGGGTGTGTTACCATTGCCTTGAAGTAGAAAACAGTTAACATCTATATTAGATGTTAACTGTTTGACCTTAAGTTTTATCCTAAATCCTAATTTTACCAATGTTACCTATTGCAAGTGACTGCAGAGCAACTAGTTGCTTTTTGGCTTTATTTTTTGTTTCAATGCATTTCAAGAAAATAATTTTAAAAATAATCTTCAAAATAAGATAAATAAATGGAATTTTAATTGTTTTTATGATTTCTGTTTTAAACAGATGGCTGAAGTTGTACATGTTCTGTAAGAAATCGCTTTATTCTTTTCTTGCTGAGCTTCTGTAAAGTGAGAATGAAAGAAGCAAAGATCTGAGGAAAAAAAAACTAAACTGAGGCAAGTTAACAAAAAAATATACTCAGAGCCATTGTTAGTGGTGACTGTGTTTGTATGTTGAGAGAATAACAGTGTTTTGCATGATGACAGCAGCATGCAAGAAGCATGGTTTGTCATTTATCATTTAGAATGCCTGCTTGTTAGAGCATACACTTTAACAGTCACTCTGAACCGCAAGAACCAAAAATGTGGAGATGCATTTTAATATTATATCACACAATGTGAGTACACACACAGGCATATACTACATTCAGGATTGCAACACTTTGCAACAAAAAGTATTTTCCATATACTTATTTTTTATTTATTTTTTTTGTTTGTCTGTCAAACATTAATGCACCTGATAATCAATCAAAGTATGATTTTGGACAAAGAGAGCCAAAGTACAAAATGTAAATTTCTAATTATTTTATCTGTTAGGAGGGGGGGGGAAGGTTTCCAGTCCAACCTGGCAAAATAAGAATCACTCACCTCATCAAGTTGAATTTCAAAAAAAGCTTTTCACCACCCACATTCAAAGTTGATTACTGAAAAACTTATAGAATCACAATATTGCTTAAGTAAACATTTTGCTCAGAGAATTGTGCTTGTTTCTATGTGCTGTGTGAGTGTGTGTGTGTGTATGTGTGTGTTTCTAACTATAACTATATGACAACAGTTGTCATATAGTGGTAGACCCAGATTATCTGCTTTCACTTCCTGAAAGAGGTCTGACACAGCTTATGGTATAAAGGATAGTGGGTAACACCTGGCCAAGATCACAACATAGTTTTTCTTTAATGTCTTGTCTGTTTTAAAGTAGGTTAGGTGAAAGCAGTCAAAGACATTTTCAGAAAAATTGAGGTTGATTCTCAATTGCGCACTTAGCCTGATTGTAAAGGAACAATTGAATGACTGGAAATGGTAGAACTGGCTTAATTATTCCTCCTCATGCGGATAAAAAACGCAGCAGAACCGTCCTATGGAAAGAGGCGAATGGCATTAAGGAAGAGAACTGAGCCATTTTAATGAAGTTATAGCAGCCATTAGATTGTCAGGAGTCCTCGCCTCCATGCCCACGGCTGCGTCAGCTTCCTTGTTGCGTGGGAGTGCACAGCAATGTGTTTGTAAAGAAAAGACTTCTTTATTGGCTTGATTGAAACCAGCTGAAAACAGCTTGTTTTCCTCTGTCACTGAACCGACGTTATTTCCTCGGCAAATGTTCAAAGGAATTCAGGCAGGTATGTTCAACTTTCTCCTAGAACATAGATGGAAATACAATCCTCACACTTTTAGAGAGTTTAAACTGCAACTATAATTTGGACTCAGCTTGTAAAGAGTCACAAATGAAAATGTAGATGTAGTTGCCCTTTTGAGAGAAATACAGGTTCATGCATGAGTGGTTACACAGGGTGCTACACCAGCCAAAGCAGGGAATTATAATTAAAACATTCATTTACTCTATAACCAGATGGTGAGTAGAAATTAGGAAGTGCTTTCACAATATCTAGTTATAGACTGACATCAGATATATTGCTGTGCAAAATATGAATATGTCTCCTTCACACTTTTCTTTCAAGCTCTCTCTGCCTGATGTATGAATAAAGCACAATTCGAACGTAAATATCCAAAAACACATTGTATGGAAATGGCAGGAAATGAAGCACATTCTGTGAAACAGCACATCGTTTTGTGGTATAAATATAAAAGGATGCATGCATGACTTGCTGCATGTCATGAATGCATTCATGACATGCTGCATGAATGTAGCATGTCATCCACTCTAAAAACTGTGCGTATACAGTGATAAAGGTGTGGAATCCACTTTATTCTTTTGCATTCGGAGAGGGTAAGTACCTTTTTTTTATTTATTTTTAAAGTGGTCTAAAATTATGAGCTAAATTAATCAGAGAAGAGATCAGCCTTCCATTAGTCCAAGATTCCAGGATGTTGTGGTAAGTAAATATTAGAGTAGAAACTGTGCCTATGTAACAATCCACGAGCCAAAGTAATGTCATTGTAAATCGATTACTGCTGCATCATTAGTATTTCTATAAATTTAGTAGAAGTGCTTCATATGTGGAGTATTTGACATCTTGATCTTCAGTCAAATGTTTTTGGAATGTCCAAAAACTGTGTGGATGTCAGCTAAGCTATTTGTTATAGTTACAGATAAGGCAATATTTGTAATATTGATACTAATATTAGTATCAATCTGCATTTTTTTTGTTTTTGAGCACTGAAGATCCCTCCGAAAAGCTGAACATTCTTATGAAATAAACATGGCGCCCAAAATAACTTTAGAATACCAGAGTGAATATATTCTAAAGCTGGATTATCTTGGTTACCCCTTTCATTAAAAATGTAGTAGACATATTATAAAACATGCTGTGCCACAAAGCAGCTGAACAGTAGGAAGATGAAAACTGAAGCACCTATTTGGAATCAAACTGGCTTTAAAATGGTACAGCCGGATTTTTTATTTATTTTTTTTTTTTTACCTCCTCATGATTCCTTCACAGGGATCACTTGCATAACATCATGGTTGCAGCAGGAATGCCACTTCAGTCAAATTACTTCAGTTATGAATGAAACAAGACTTGACTTCAAAGGAGGACATGTGGCCTAGAGAATCTAGAACCTGGTGTTTGTGTTTGTGTGTCATTATAAATGAGAGAAATAGATACTTATGTGTGTGAGCATATTGAGCTCCACTAACTGAATCCATCATATTTTATTTAAAATTAAATCAATAATCCGAAACTTACTTTGACTAATTAAGAGTTACTTGTGTAATCACATCACATCTGGAAAAACCCCTGTGATTGTATTTATTCATGTTGATTTGAGAGTAAGTGAAGCCCCAGAAAAAAACATATATATTATTATTTGAAGACTTTATGGCCAATATTCTGCAATGTTACTATAGGTTTGTTGGTTGCTGTCCAACTGGCATCACTAGAACCTGCTGGTAATCCGACTGAAAATGTCAGATACAGATGGGTTTGGTGCAAACATTCAGCAATTACAAGACAGATGCATATTCAGTGATTTTAACAACAACAACACAAATGCTTTGCAACAGTTTTTCAGTAAAAACAAAAAAAGTTTTTAGATCGCTAACAGAATTTTCTTAAGTTACAAATGGCTAATTTGAACATCCAAAAGTCATACTCACATTTAGACCCAAACAAGTGGACACACACAGAGAGACACATGCAGTCAGGATATAAAATGTGGATACTAGCCACTCACACAGACAGCACCTGTCAGCTGGTGTTGTGGGACAGCCAAGGGCTTGTTTGTTTATTTCTTCCCCTCTCTCTCTTTCTCTCACTTTCTGCCTTTAGCACAGTGTGTTTGTGTGTCTCGACTCGAGGTCTCCATTTTTTCCCACTCAGTCCCCCCTCACCTCTCCACCTGCTGTTCTTTCCTTCAGCACATTCCAACTCTCCGCCTGTCTCTCTTCGTACCCGACCATCATACCTCCATCCATTAGATCTTTTCGCTCCTTCTCTGCACCTGTGACTGAAAAACAGTCTCTCTCAGTCTCCCTCAGCCTCCCTGCTCATTACGTCCCCGAGGCAGCCACTCCATCATCGAGAAAGGCCAGAGATAAACTACAAGAGTACACCTGTGCCCTGCATGAATGCCGTACCCAGACTCAGTGACTCTGCCAATTCAAAGCCAAATAATGGAATCAGCAAAGCTCAGGCTTCAGACGAATCAACGTGACACCTATATCTCTTAATACCTGTTCCGGATCACAATATGGGCCTCATTAGCAAATGAGGAAAGCAATGATCGGTAAGAAAATAGAAAAACATTGATGCTGCAACAACATGATTGTGAGGGATCAAATATACAAAGCTCATTTAGAGAGAGAATAGAGGGAGTTGGATAAAAAAAAAGTTTGTCTTCTATCAGCAAAGAGCTGCAAAATGTGAAATGAAGCAGGAGAAAAAAAAGAACAAAATAAACACTACAAAATTCAATAAATACTCAGGTTTACATCACTAATAACACAAAGCAAGTCAGTAGATGAGTTGGAAGAGTAAATCTTTTCCCACAACAAAACACTTAAGAAAAGAGTTTATTCCTGAGCACCACAGTCTTCAAAACCCACATTAGTATTTTATGACCACTATCCAACACTTTAAAATTTTATATTTTGTTAAATTTTAAATTTTAAAAGTAAGTTTGTCTGTCCTTATTAAAATAAAGATAACCAATGAGTTTTTGATCTACAGTTCAAGACTTCCATATGAAAAATGCAGATACTTTAACCTGCATGTACACCTTTAATAGCTACATAAAACTAATTGCATCATTTAAATGCACTAATTAACAAAATGAAATGAATCAAGTGCTTCAGGAGTGGATGAAAGTAGCCCTGACAGAATTAGAGAAAAATCATAAGTCCCACTGGTCACAGTCATTGACAACAGTACAGCAAAAGAAAGCAACCTCCAGAGAAATCAATAATCAGTGACAAGGTGAGAATGAGTAGATAAGGAACCTCTCCATCATCCACGGATCAATGTTTTGAGTTTGTTACAGATGCACAAGCAGTGCAAACTATACAGTCATAGTTATGAAGCAGCCAAAACTACATTCAAACTAGGAAACCTAATGATACGCAAGCATGTTTCTGATTTTGATTTAAAAACTTCCGTAAACATATAAAACAAAAACATTACTGAAAACAAAAAAGCACACAAAATGAGTGTGAATTACACTCATTTTTCACTTTATTTCTTCTCATATGGGAAACAGTGGTAGCTTTTCATATGGGTCCTATTGGCAGATGTGCTAAAAAAAAATTTGAATTTGTCTATAAGAAGACATAATGCAAAATCTACCACTGGGTGGGAATATGAAGCATTCTTATTTCTTATTAACCAATCCGTACTCAAGGTGAAAACTGTAAAAAGAAAACACATTAAAGTAACCACAAATGTCAGGACAATTTGGAAAGCATTCAAAATATTTATGACATCTTCTCTAACAATAAGATGTTTTTTTTACATTCCTCTTGGTGCAACTTTAATTCCTCTGTATTAAGAAACATGACCAATACAGAATGAATGGCTTCATTCACTTCCTCCACTGCAATCGCCAAACTACAATCATAGTCAGACTACAATTCTAAAATAGTCTAGAAAATCAATGTGAATAGTCCAAAACCTCTCAGTTTGTTCACATACTGGCCAGGTTGAAATTCAACCAGAGAACCAATTCTCAATGGGAGAAATCCTAAACAAAGCACTGACGAGAGATGAGAATTGAGCTGAATTGTGTAGAAAGACAATTGCCAGGCTACCCAAGACCTCAGTGATGGGAAGAATTAAAGACACAGTCAAAATTTGGAAAAGGATGTCCAAATCATTTAATTCAAGTCTTATGCTTGAAAAAAAAACTGTTCAACCAAATATTATGAAAATGCATGTACATTTCTGAATTTAAAGCTAAAAAAAATTTTTATTGATCATAACTGTCCTAAAATAGTAGTTTAATTTAACTTATTCAATGTTATACAAACAAGAAAAAAGTATGTTATTAGAGTGTATGTAAATATTTAACTTGAACTCTATACAAATTCATGCTTGAATAAGCTGAATATACTATGTGCACCTCTGAAATCCATGCATATTCTTATGATTTATTGAAAACATTCAAAATTCATAGAAACCATTCTAATGCAATAAATCTACAGAAAACTTTATACTCCATGCTAATACACTTGAGATACTTGCAGCTTGATTATAATTTGCATTGAGCATTTTAAGTAATTCACCTGTAAGTCGCAAGCAAGGAAAAGAAAGCACCAAAGAGAAATGTTAAAGCTCTGGTGTTTGCTTGTGCTGCTATTTATGTTTCTGCAGAGGGGCATTAGGTCGGACTTCATGAATCTCATCTAATAGCTCCACTGTGAGTCTATCAGGTTGAAATAGAACCTGATAAAACCATTTAATGTTGTAGTCTGACCTAGAAAAATAAAGAAGCTCTATTTGTGATCTTTGTCCTACCTGGAATAACTGAGAGATAAGTTTTATTTTTTATTTTTTAAACATAATATAATCTTTTTAATCTTAAGATTGGAAGTCAATCACAGTTGATCCAGATTTTATCAGTTTTTATTAAGGAGGATGTGCAATCAATGATCCTCCCCTATTAACAGTGCAGGTCCTGCAGTAAGTCTAGTTAAGAGCAAGAAGCCTGAAAACTGAATTACTAAACAAATCAGCAAAGACGAAAAAGTTGTAAAAAATCCTTTAGTTGCAATTTCTGTTGCTTAAATTCACTCAATGGAAAGAATCTCCCAACATTAATGTAGATCTAAATAAATATTATATATATTATATACCCGAAACATTAGGTCGGACTTCATGAATCTTCAAGATCCCCATTGCATTATGGTGCTACAACCTTGTTATAGAGTGTAAATTGTGTGTTCAGCATGATGTCAAGTCTTGGTTTGGCTTTCCTCCCCACACAGTATATGAAACAGTGTGTGGAATATTTCAAAAATATTTTGGAGCACAGCTCCAAAGACCTGAGTATTGGGTGAAAAGTTTCATATCTTCTCCCACTCAGTTTAGAAAGTGAAACTCATGATTCATTATACACTGAAATATGCGGAATATTTCAAGCCCCCTCTTGCACTTTTGGTGATTATGACTTATTTATAATGAGAATCCAAAATTCAATCTCATTATGGCTTTTTCATTGAAAGCTAAGTGGAAGGAACAAGTGTGCTAGGTAAAGATGCACCAGCAGCAAGGATAATCACAACCCTGAGTACTATGCTTCATTTAAACATTTGTCATATATTGTGCCACAAAGCAAATTAATCTACAGAAGTAATCAGAGTGGAGAACCTGCATCAAGAACCACAAGAAATTCAGCAGAGATGGAATGGAAATGTAGAACGTCGCTACTCACCAAGGCCTGGTGGATTCTCCGGACACGGTGGCAGCGGTTTGGGAGAAGGTGTCTGATTGTTCTCAGGCTGCAAGCTCGGGACCAGCTGTTCAGCACCAGCCAGGTAGGTGGCTGATGTTGCATTTGGTCTTGAAAGGTTGTAGTAGTAATAATGATGTCCGCTGCCCGTTCCGCTCCCGTTATTTCTGGACCCATTTCTGCCGTTGTTGAAACGGCTGAAAAGGTCGAACCGCTGCGTGTAGACGTCGAAGTACAGGATCATCATGATGAGGAAGTGGAGCAGGCAGAGCAGCAGGACGCCTTTGCAGATGCGCTCCAGAGTCCGGCCCAACATCAGCCGGGTCATGGCAGACAGAAGTGGCCGTCCTGTGACGACCAGCCACGGCAACGCTGGCGTGGCGCGGCTATATGAGTGCCATCATTCTATTGTTTCTGCAGGTGATATCAGCTGCTGCTAAATCACTTATGAACTCATGTGGATTGTTGATACTCAGTTCTCTGTCTTCAGCATAAACTTTGAGTCTCTCATTTTCACTAACATATTGTGCAGAAGACGTTCTGACGGTAAAAGATTCTTCTCTGAAAATCCTCTTATCCTGACCTGTCGATGTGCCAAGTGGCAGCAGAAGCATTGAGGTTCTCCATTTTTAACACAGTTCAGGAAGTCAAATATATGTTTTTTATGTTGATGATTTCCAAATGATTGGTGAATGGATTGATGGCATAAATGTTCATCGGTGAAGAGTATCTGCCGGTATGTCCATTGGAAAGGTTTTTTCTCTCATGGCACCAAGAAGGCAGTCACAAACCTGAAGAGGGAAAGAAAGAAACGGTGAGGAAACCATGTCAAAAAAGTCCTCTAAAAGTTTTGTCTGTTTTTACTTTTAAATATTTCCGATCATACACATTTTAATATCAGACCAAAGCAACCTGAGGCAATACAAACTGTAGTTTTCAAATTAATTTTTTTTATTATTAAGAAAGGAAGTCAAAATTTTCCAATTTGAAAATATGTAATAAACCAGATTTTTAATTAACCAATTAATTTCATTAACCACACCCAGAGCTGATCTTTGTCTGACCTGTAGAATCAATAATCTGCTTCAAGTAAAAGATTTCTAAAAGCAACACATACTAATTTGAATACATTTAAGAAAAAATGAGAAGCAGTCACTGAAAAATGTCAGCCTGAAAACAAGCAATTTCTTAGAAATTAGAACAACAGTAAACCACAGAGAGAGTCATTATCCACAAATTAATAAAACATGAAACAGAGGTGAACCTTCCCAGGAGAAGACAGCGTGCTACAATTATTCTAACAGAATAAGATATTCATCCAGGAGGTCACAAAAGAACCCAAAACAATATCTAAAGCACTGCAGGCCTTGGATTCACATTAAAATGAGACTGAATAAAAATTACATCAATTGTGGAGTTCCCAGGAGAATACCACTGCTGACTAATAACAAAACATTTGCCAAAAACAAAACATCTAGATTATTTATCCCCAAGACTTAGAAAATATACTCGAGTCACTGGTGTCAGAAAATTGAGACTACAAGGAAGAGTTATTTCAGGCACAAAGCCAGCATTGCATTTGAGAACATCATACTGACTGTTTAACATGCTTGGGGAAAGTGTTATGCCCTCGGTCTGCTTTACCTCTTTAAGACCTCAACAAGTTGCTTTCATTGATGGAACTACAAATTCTTTTTGCTAGTAAAAAATCTTATGATAGAGAATGTCTGGTCAACACATAATGGCCTTAAGCTCAAGAGCAATTAGGTTACACAGGACAATGATACAGTGGCTGGAAGAAATCAAAATTAAGTTTTTCTCTGGAGTGGCACGTCAATGTCTGAACTTAAATCTGATTGATATACTGTGCCATGACCCTGAACAGCCTGTTCATGATGGCATACTGTCTGATATGTCTGAATTAAATTCATTCTGCAAAGAAAAGTGGGCCATACAGTCATATCCAGACTCCATCCATCGGCTATATCCACTTATTCTTGCAGGATCGCAGGAAAACTGGTGTCTATCTCCAGTGGACATTGAGTGAAAAGTGAGTCTCAGCCTGGACAAATCGCCAGTCCATTGCAGGGCACCGTAGAGAGACATAGGACACACAACCATGCAAACACATACATTTGAGGACAATTTAGAGAGTCCAATTGACCTTAATTGACATTAATTGGTTAATGTGTTTGGAATGTGAGAGCGAGCACAGGGAGAACATGCAAAAAGACCCCAAGTCAGGACTCAAACCCAGGGTCTTTTTTTTCTACTAGGCAGCAGCAGCACTACCAACTGCTTGTTGGCAGCTGTTACCACCTGAAGTGGCACAGAAAGTCATTAAGTTTGCTTTGCATAGCTTTTTGCCCCATTTTCTAATTTCTCAGCTCATCTTTAATATCGACATTTTATTTGATAATCTTAAAAATGTGCTAAAAAAGCAGAAAGAAACAATATGTAAAGGGCAAATCCTTTAAATACAAAGCACTGTAATTAAAAGGTCAATATTCATTTTCCATTTAAATAGCCATCCTCTTTTGCTTCCTTAAGCCAGTGCAGGTGAAATGTTATTAATTTTAGAGGTGTTTTCTGACTCAGTTCGGAGACCCCTTGTATTATTAGCAGCCTGAAATCGAACTGAACATAATCAATCTTACACTAGCACTTTCAGTATTCAGTGACCTTGTTCGTGTTGGTAATGCCTGGTTGAATCGCGATAAAGTAAATGTAGAATTTTTCTCCCAGCAGAAGAACGACTACACATGTGTATTTCAAGGAATAAAAAGGGGGAGGGGAAATACACAATCGATAACAAAAGCATTTACAGACGCAAACGAACCGAGAGCCTTGACTGGGGCAGTTCAGCCAAATTGACATGCCAAGTCAATTTTCCAGTCAAGTGGTTTAAAAAGCATTTATGATAAAATGAGACTGCAAGTGGGAATACACAAAGCAATGAACATATGAGGAAAGGAGAGAGGGAGGGCACTCTTAGTGCATTCCCTGGAGCGAATTACTGAAGGGTTATAGCTTTTCCAATAAATGAGAGGAAAAGACGAGGAAGATAAAAACCCAGAATGACATCAGATTTCCTGATGAAAACCACAAAAAACTTCTATAAGCTCACAATATTTTTATGTTAATAGCAGCACTGTGAAAAGGAATGAAATCTAAGAAATATGTCAGCTCTGCTTTTCTGCACAGCTGAACATTACAGACAACCTGTGGAAAAGTCTTGAATTCATGGAGAATATTAGGCCTCTGTAAGCTTTCTCTGCAGAGTTTTTGGTTTGCCTAAGAATTCTAATTAAATCAGTGTGATCTAAAATTAAATCTAAATACATTCTGTCATGGCAAAAGGCATAATCACTAATTGTATTAATTTCAATGTCAACACGTAACTTTTACATTAGACTTTAATGCATTAAATGATAGACTGTCAAGTATGTAAGAAACACTTTGAACCAATGCAAAAACCTACAGCAGCCAATATTTTTTTTCCTTTTCTACTTGAGAAAATTATCATTTATAAAACATGCAGTGCTACAAAAGTGTGCATATCACTTGAATCCCCTTGGCTTCAAGTGGGACAACATATATTTGATTATATTCAGCTATTCTAACAATTGTTTTACTAAAACCTTGTGTCAATGTTGTGATCCAATTCCAACAGAACACGAAAATATTTGTGCATTTGCAAATTACACAAATTTATGATTCCTGAAACTTTACATACATCACTGATGTATAAAATATTTCCTGGCCTAACACCGACCCCTGTAGGACTCTAAAACTGTTTTCTAAGAAGTATCCTCTGTATTCTTCCATTTATAGATATTACCTGTAGACAGTCCAATGACTGATCCCCAGGTCTGTATGTGAATAAAGCATGCATTATAGTGTGAATTAAAATAACATGATTTAACATAATCACACCACAATGCTTGTGCATGGTTTTTGAGCCATGATAGCTGTTTTAGTATCCTAACCAAAAAGGACGTTTCTTTGACAGGTAATCGGTATGAAAGAAAGTAATATTTTGACCTTTTTTTGTCTTTCAACAAGAAAGGTCCATAGGAAGAGAGTTTCCTCTACTGTGCAGGTATTGAATTGCAAAGCTCAGCAGGGAAACCAGAAAAATAAAAATAAAAATCCGCAGCCGGGGTTGAGAACCTGTTTTGCTCAGTTGCACAGGACGTCTCAAAGATCAGTGGAGAGAGAATACAGATCAACACTTTTCCTCTTATATGGGAACAAGGAGAAACCCCAAAGGCTCCAAATCCATTTTTCTCACAGCATCTTCGTTATCGAGCATAACACTGAAGTTTTCTCAATTCTACAAGTGAGTGTGAGTATTGTTTTGTTTGTTTTGGTTTACAAAGGTCATCTGACTCTTTGATATTGTTTTTAGATTGTCTCTACCACTCAGGTCTTCGGTAGCTTTCTCAATGGAAATATCAAGCAGACCAGAGCTGAGTGATCAGATTTACATTAACATGGTAAAGTAAAATGTAAACAAAACCAGAAATGAATCTTTAAAACTTGAAGTCTAGGAATGGTAGAGACAGATAGAGACTTTGCTCCAGTCACAGAGAGAAATAGACCCTTTATGTAAGCAGTTTATTCAAGGATGCCTTTAAATCCCTTTTTAACAACAGCAATAAATTTCATAACAGAAGCCCATTATATCATGACTGCCAAGGAGTCCACTGAGAAATACAACAATAATAACTGCCAGTTTCTGTCTACACTAGGTTTCAGTGCTGCCTCTAAAGACAGAACAGTACAGAGGTTCTGTCATCACTTTTATCTTCACCATCACCATCACATCATGTAAAATAAAAACAGCAATGTGATGCAAATTATAGCACATTTGATTGGGTAAAAAAGTAACTAGAAATAAAAAGCTAGAAAAAAAATCTGAACTAAACAATGTGACGTATTTTTCCCCATTTCATTTTATTTAGGATGTTACGAATTCAGTCATCTTTACAGAATGCTCCTTCCTGTCACAACCACCCTGACAAATCTTTCGCCCCCGTCTTCATGTAAACCTATTGTGTGATGAGTCTGAATTTTATGAGTGTGTTTATTTAAGCAGAAAGCACTACTCAATTTTCATGAGCCGCTGCTGGGACTATCTGTGGTACCTTGGAGAGCAAAGCTTGAAGAGATCGAGCAGATTTTGAGGAGCAATTGCTAGAGGTTGCGGGGAAGTACTTTCGGAAATATTGTTCTGGTCCAATACAGCAGGAGAATGTCTCACTAACGTTTTCTATTCTTTTTTTTTCAATAATGTGAGAAAAAAAAATAGATTTTCCAGATGTCAATTCTTTCAGCTAACTTGTGAACTCATAATAACAGTCGATATTCTATGCTATGATCACTGTGTGTACAGTGATCATAGCATGTTGTTGTATGGCAAACACTATGATGTACACTGTAGTAAAACAACTAATAGAAACATTACAAAACTACATGTCTCTTGGCATATATATACGTATATATGTCATACTTTGACAAAATCTGTCACAAAGTATGACATATACTGTATATGTCATACTTTGGCATATATATGTATGTATACATATATATGTCATACTTTGGCATGTCAGTCAAATGGTCCCTAGAGACATGTAAACATGGCCTAAAGACTTATTAATGATCAGTAGAACCAAATAAGCTAAGATGGATGCTATTTGATGTGTTTATGATCTACAATGTCATAAGATGTTTCAATGCAATTAAAAAAAAAACATTTGCATTTAGGAAATGCTCAGAGGAACTGACCTAATGTCTTGCCACTCTTCTCTTATCACAGAGGACAGGTACAAAAATTCTGCTTACATTAAGAAGTAAAAGCTGTGAGCTTCTTTGAACAGAAGGAGATGGAGGTGTTGGCTGAGCGATTTCCATTTCCAAGTAAAGCTCTCATACTCAGGGGTGTTAACTTGTTAATGTGCACCTTTGAAATTTACATTTCAAATATGACTGATTAGATCACAACTCAAAAATATATAATACATCAGTGACATATTATGCATGTTTAGATTCATCTATCAGAAATGCAGTCATTAAGATTAGATCATTAACATGCGGTACATTAGTCCAGCTGTGAAGATACTGTAACACTGGCAGACTGAGAAAGATCTCTTAGAGACACTGTAGTCCATGTATTCAATGCTCTTGGGTCTTGTCACACAAATGCGATGGACTCTTTCATACGTCACATGTATATTTCAAAATATCAAAGAGCAAACTTAAATGATGTTCTGTCTGCAACATCTGTATCTTACATTTTTAATTTGGTCAGCAGATGGACGCCCAGATTGGTGATTTGTGAAGCTACATAATTCATCATGTGGGGACCGAGCATATGTTGCAAGGAGCAATGGTCTGTAAAAAGACTTTTTTTTTTTTTACAAGAAGGGTCAACAGAAAACAAAACATTGGGCCTTCCATCGCATCATTAGTCACAAGGACAAAACCTGTCACAAACAGAAGAAGAAGATAAGAAGTAGAAATAAATATAAAAGCTATTTGTAATTTTCAGGATGTTTTGGTAACATCCAGAAAAAAAAACTCCCATTAAGAATATTAACTTCATTTCTATATCTTAAAACACATAAAATCAGAAAGCCAATCGCAAGCCTGATAACATTTGGATCACAGTGTGTCATGTTCTCAAGTTTAGATCATGTCCAGTAAATCTCAAAGCATGAAGGGAAAAGCATATCTCAGCATAAATAATGTTTATTGAGTTATTCCAAATGATGCTGCAGGTTCTAAAGAGACAATAAATTTATGCTTCGAACAAGTGTAAGCTCCTCTGATGTAGGAAGACATTTGATTTTGGACAAGAGGTTGAATATTAAGCAAGGGAAACTTACATATTTTTCCCCCTGAGCATAATGAAGACCGAGAAACACAACAGACAGATCGGGGATATTTGTGGAGAATTTTAAAGCAGAATTAAGTTCTAATACAGTATGTCAGGTTTTAAACATCTCACACAGTACTGTCTAATCCATCATCTGGAAATGGACAGAGAATAGCACAACTGCAACCACTTAAACTGTCCAGGAAAGGAGTGCATCAATCAAAAGAGCAGCCAAGAGGGACATTTTAACTCTGAATTATCTACAGAGATCCCCAGGTCAGGCCCAAAAATCTATTGACAGGGCAACTTACTGGCACCCCGAAAATGGAAAATGTTGACCTATGTGTGTTTGAAGAACAACACCACACGTGAACACAATTTTCTTTAGAATGGACAAGAAAGCTGTGCAGAATTGTTGGGAATATGGATGGAGCTAAATGCAAATCGATTCTGAAAGAAATCCAATTACAAGCTGGGAGACAGAGATGAAGCTTTACCTCCTAGGAGAACAATGACCCTAAATATGCCAACAGAGATAAAAAAAATATATATATATATAAACACATTTACATAAAAAAGTAATAAAACACTTTGAAGTTTGTGGCTTATAGCATGAATAATTTTGCAACCATTTGTCTTTTGATTAAAGTGTAAACAACTAACGCTTCTCATAAAAAGCCTTTACCTTAACTGTGGCGATTTTTATTACAATTTTGGATGACACCAGAGGAGAAAATGCAACTGATTGCATTAATCGCAACTAAACACATACATCTCTACTCTCTTTACACGTGTTACATCAGTGTTGTTTTGAGCTGCAACATTTTCCTGTTTTCTCAGTCATTCTCACACCTCTTATTAACTCTCCCTGCCTTTCACACAGGTGAGTCTCAGCAACATAACACAACTGTAGGAGGTTGATACAGTAACACACCTACCAACACAAAATTACCTTTGCAGTTAGATTGTGCAGCAAGAAGAAAACAAATAATCCAGGAATGAATGACATGCTCAAGGGCACATTTGTTTGATTGACATTTGCCCTGTGTTACAATGCTGAAGCAGACTGAGAATCAAACATGCATGGAGGAGATGAGGAAAGACCGATTAAAACACATAACTGTGAATAGGACAGATGCAAAAACGGTAAATCTATAAATTGGACATTCATTACCTGTAGTTAGAACATAAAGTGACTGTCACATCTTCACATCCCATGCTATCTACTTACAATAAAAAAGCTGAGGAATAATTAACCCTATACTAGGCTTGATTTGTCTTTTATTGGCATAATTCTTGATCACTTCTAAAAAAATTTGACGCACTGGAGAAGAAGCAAGTTCTTTTCCATCAATAGTGAAAGAGGATGTCTCTTTCTTTATCCACAAAGTTATCTACATATCGTTATCTTGCAGAGGACTCAACCAAACGCATTTATGAATCTTTCATCCTCCTAAACATAAACATAATTTTACCATCTATTCTAACCTGACTCTTACACCTCCTGCTGTAGGGGTATCCGGCTTCTATGTTTCATGTTGGAAATATATGTTCACTGCTGAGATCTAAAACTTTTATTGGTTGTCTAAAACTCTGAAACTAAACAACCAACTAAAGCATGATTTTCTAACTCTTCAGCAGACATTCCCAGTTGAGCCCTCAGGCTGCAAGCCTTGTTTAGTTTGCTTTATGTGCATTTCTCTACTAACAGATGAGGAAAACAGCAGATGTGCGACTCCCATCTTTACTATTTAGAGAAATCTAAAAATGAATGAGTTTTTTTTCCTATTAAGACTAGAAGACATTTTATATGAAAGGTGTTGTGTGCAGACTATTATCTGTAACCCTTGATATTTATGGTAATGCACATACATTCTTTCTGAGTTCGAAGAGGCAGTGTGGTGTGTTTCCGTTTATAAACATTTGCATTAGATTAAGGTCAGGGTTTTGACTTGGTAATTCTTCAACATTAACTTTAGTCAACTTAAGACATTATTTTCTAGAACAAGTTGTGTGCTTTGAACTTTTGGCTTGCTGCATGACCCACATTCTCTGTGGATAAATTTCATGGACAAATGCCTAGGCTTCTTTTAGAATCTGCTGAAATAGTTAATATTTAATTGCTCTACAGGCAAAGAACAGTGTTTTTCTAATGAAGGATATTTTTTTACATTAATATGAGCTAATGTGTTGAAAGTACTTAAGGTTGCAGTGAAACCTCTTAAGTAAAAGGGGAGAAGGCATAGGAGTTATTTTCACAAATGTTCTGTCTCAAACCATACTGTCACGACATTTTGACAATTTCAACAAATACGTAAAAATATATATTTTTATAAACATTAAATACTGCAGCTTTAACTAAAATATGATAGCAGATCACTAGTAGTCTCATAATTTAGCCAACTTGGATGTTCTTCAGAACTAAAGAGACTCAAAGTAGAGATTAAACCAGGAGGAATAATAAATTTATATTCATCAAGGTTCAAGTAAATGTTTCTTAGAAAGTTGTAGTTGCATAACAGGATGCATGTGTGCATTTCTTTTGTTAACATGCTATGCTAACTTCACAGATAAAAGTAGTTCTGGTTCCCAGCTTGTTTCTGTTTTCTCCAAAGTGGCAAGACTTCTCTGTGAAAGTTTCATTTCTTCATGTTTTGACTAACTTGAGGCAAGCAACTTAAAAGGTGAATGAGTCTGAGAACAGAAGCGAAATCTTCAACTGGATGAAGATCAGTCTGAGTAACACCATCTCTTTCTTCTCCTCCTCCTTTCACAGTGTCTCTTGAGCTCTAGGCCTCTTGTGTTTTTAACCTACAAGCCAGCCCTCCCGGTCTTATGAAAAATGCATTAGCCATGCTACACTTGATACTGTAGAGCCTCTGAGCACTCTCATGGCACCAGTACATCTTGCTGTAGGCCAGTTCATCTCCCACAAAACCAAGTGGGGCACACTGGGACAGACAGAAGTTATCTTTGGCTTGGCACAACCACACTCTGGTGTCTGAGTCGATTGTAATAAGAAAAGTAGCTCAAAATTGAAGTCATAGATCTGTGGAAAGGGGTATATCTGTAAGCAGCCATGGCTGATTTTTCTATACTTACGGTTTTCAACTTTCGTCAAATGCACTGCCATTGATATGGAATGTGAAACAATTTTGACAAAGAGGTGATGCCTGTTTTTATTGCCAACTTTTTGTTTGCACTACTTTAAGCATATTAGCTGTACTGTCACTGCTATATATCAACATCTAGACAGGTGTGTGTAAATAATGTTGTGAATTTTGCTACAGCTTCTACTGTTTTCAGATTTGAAAACAGTATAGCAATCTTTTTCCTTACATAAAAGAAATGCTGTTTATCCACCAGCCATCCTGTCCAAGATCATTCATGGCAGGTCAAAATAACAACCTATGTAGGTAATTACTGGATTTAGTGTGTGGTTAAGCAACTATGATTCTGAGAACTGCATTACAAATGGTGACATTTAAGGAATATTTTCTGCCATTAATAAATGTCTCAAAAGCTTTATCAGGACTTCTTGGGTTATTATCACACCTGCTGTCCAGCCAGCAGCTGGGCTGGATGGAGTTTTGTTGCTTGTGGAGTTCTATACTATCTTGTTACAGAAATAATTATGATAAAAGAAAATCTGACTTTTGTTACAACTGGAGGGCCTATTTGCTGAATCTCGACTGTATTCTTTTGGATAGTTATGTCCCTATTGTTGAAGTCTCTGTTTAATACTGTAAATGTGTATCTACTTATATACAAGTAGATGTATATCTACTTATATACAAGTAGATGTATATCTACTTATAGATATATCATATCAAAAGTAGATACGATTGCCATCTGTCTTTTTTAAAGTTTAGACACTCACAAATAATCACACAGTTAACAAAATGACTATAGACTAACTACCTTTAAACATTTATTGTCAAAAGTTGTTACATTTTTATCTGTGCTCTTTTCTTCTATTACAGAAATACATTTGTCTCTATTACAACAGGAAAAAAAAATTGCTGTACTTCTTTCCCTTAAGTCACCAGGCAGCTTCACTTTTCGTTGTTGGACCTGGATTAGTTTTCTTACAATACATGTGTAAAATGCCAACGGTGGCTGTTCTAATCAAATTGTACATGGCACAAAGAACATAAACATGACAGGTTAGAATCAGTTTTATCCTCCCACAACTACAAAGACTTTGAAGAAATACTGAAGTGAACTCTTTGTCTCTTTGTTGTTCTGCTTTTAAATTAGCTTGATAATGTTTTATTTTAAGATCAAAATCCAGTAAAATAATAAATTACCCTATGTTCTAACCCATGTTTTGCTTATTACATTATTACATGCAGGCTCTTAGTCTCAATGAAATTACCAAAATACTTCATAATGACAGTGTTCAGTGAGCTAATGTCCTCCATTTCCAAACTCTTGCTCTACTATGGGATGTTTCTACAGAAAAGATGTCTGAAATAAGAACAAAACCAAGGATTGCTGGGCAGTGCATTGTGCATGCATTATGATTTGGTGGTCTGTTCATAGGTTGTTATAATTAAAAGTAACCAAAGTTTAGTTCTTAAAATGCTTCAACAAGTTGAATTTGTGTTGTGTTCTCAACTTTTAATGCATTTATTCAGCAGCAATCTTTATACAAGTTTAAATAAGGCCCATGGAGCAATTATAAGATCTGTTTTCTAACTTGCTTGGACCAATATTACATAAATTAATAAGACAACTCAGAAGTTGGCATCATAGACTGTTTATGTTGGTTCTCTATTGAGTTTTTCAGTGTAATATTGGCATCCAATCAACATGAGTGATAAACTATCTTACTGCTTTCAAGCAATCCGGACTTCCACCTGACTGAAACTTTAAACAAAACACAAGGAATCCATATGCTTACAGTTGAGAGCATTCCCATGATAACATTGTGGGCCTGATCTTTTAAAGGTTTGCATGTATAAAAAGCCATACCAACTTGATATTTTGTGAAAACCTAATCTAGAAGCAATACGCCAGCAGAACAGTTAGTACAATGAGAACAGCCAGCAGAATAAACTTAGCGTGTCTTCCTCCGTGAATATGGAAAGTGTATGCTCATCATCAGAAAGCACTAAATACTGAAAGGAGGACATCCAAATGTCATGACTTACCACTCGCAATGCAATTTACTAAACTCGAACCACATTGCTGGGTGCTTTTACTTGCATCTATACATTGCATGTTCGAAAAGCAGGTGTAAACTCGCATGCAAAAAGATGTGCAGTCACTATGGCGAGCAGGCAGCAGAGATACTATGACAAACTTAAGACTTTTTAAATAATATAATATAAAAAAAAACATCAAAAATGGATTAGAAGTAGCCTCAAGCAATGCTGATTTTGAGCTGCAGGATTAACAAATAATGTGCCATCACTTTATGGCAGCATACTGTTAGGTCTTAATGCTATGCAGGAGCACATGTAGCCCAGAAAAGGTTATCTTCTGCTGCCCGTTCCACAAATTGTGCATGCAAAAAATATCTAAGTAGGACAGACTGAAGCTGCCGGACTGCTGACCATGTTTATCCAATTAAACCAAAAGGAAAACAACATGACAAACTTAAATACTGTGCAATGTTATTTCGCAAAACCAAATATTAACTGCCAACATGTAGTGAGGTTCCAGAGTTAAGTATATATTTTGATTGCTCTTTAACTTTTGTTCACCACATTGCATACTAATTTAGATTAGATGTATTCTTATTATTATTATTATTATTATTACAGCATAATGATTGGCTTTTCTGCACCACTGTTGCACTTGTAATCAATTATTGTAATATTTTGCATGCAACATACCCACTTACTGTACTGCAATATTTTTTTTTCCTCACTCAATTTACTGCTCTGTATTTGGACTCTTTGTGGATCAGGCCCTAAATCTGAATTAGTAAATGGCTCTGATGACTTAAGACAGAAGTATTATTACATGATCGATGAAGAAGTATTGTTTCTGGCTGTCAAGTGGCGCTCATTAGAATCCAACTGCTTTCTTGCCTGAGGGAAGGATTCAGCTGAAACTACCTGCAATGTTTTTATGCTCTGTACTGAGTGAGCCACTTTGATAGCTCTGTTGCTGTTGTCTGATGTAATTTATAGGCCTATATTTCTGCATGTTAATATGACACAGTGAGATAGATTAACAGCCCAGCTGAAAGCTGACACAGAGGCTAAGAGCCATTGATTTACTAGAAATAATAGGAACCAAAACCAGAAGAGAAGAGCAAAGTAAGAGTAAACCTCTCTGGTCTTAACCTCCCAAGACCTCCCGTCCTCTGCTCAAAGACATGTGGAACTGTCTTAAAAAAGGATTCACTGCTTTTAAATTTAAAGGATGAATCCAAAATAAAAAAAATATATAGTCATAGTCAAAGGGCTACACTTCTGTATCCTGTAGTTGATTTCAGGTCATGGTTGTGTATTTTTCATTTTTGGAAATTCTTATTAATATTCTATGACAAATTATAAAATAAAGTTACATGTGGTTATTTTTCCAATTTGTTATTTAAACGTTTAATATTGTAAAGCTAAGTGCTCCATTTTTTAGTATGTCTTTATATGGCTTTGATTATTTACAACAGATAAAAAGAACAATATACAGCTCACAGGAACAACTTGTTTACACCCCGGCCAGATTCAGAATGATTTAGAATCATTTTGGGTTTAGCTATATGTGCCGATATGTTTATTTATGTCTAAATTTATTTTTGTAAAAATAAATTCCACTAAATCAATATTACTGTTAGCCAAAAAAATAAATAAAAAGGATTGAACAAAAAACTAACAGCAAAGAACTCCCTGCAGGTCAGGGTCTATTTTACTACAAATGTTGTATTTATTGAGTGTCTGTATTTCTTAAGGCCACAGAAACAAAGTGTCCTTGTCATGGTGTTGAATGAGGATGATTTTGCTGAAGGACACACAGTGGGAAAAGTAAATATTTGAAGGCATGCTGATTTTGTAGGTTAGCTCAAATAAAAAGCAAATTCAACATTTTTATAACATTTTCATTTTAATGAAGATAATTTTTTATTCAAAATATAAGCCAAAGGTCCAGCTAAAATTTTTTTTGCACACCATGGACTGAAATAACCTCTTACTAAGAAGACTGACTTCCGACCTCTGTAGATCAATCAAACAATCAATGACTGATACTCCCGACATAACCTGGTCATAGGCACCACTAAGGTCAACACCTGTCAACAGAATCAATTTCTTTCACTCCAATATCTCTACCATGGTCTGCTTGATCTCTGCTCAAACAGACCAGAGATCTGTTTGACAACTTCAGAGAGAAAAGAAGAAATCTGTGCAAGGCTGGAATGAACTGTAAGATCATCAAAAAGATTACTAACAATTGTTGTGAGCCTAAAGCTTTACACAAGGTCTTGCTTTAAAGGGCGAGTATAACCACAACAAACGGATCTGTCCACAATTCCGCAGTAGGAGCTTGTTAATTATCAGAAGGCATTTGGATCCAATTCAGCAGTAACACCACTGGTAACGCTATGCGTTCAGCCATTGTCCTTGTGCATTTTTCATTTCAAAATTCCAGATTTTTTCTTACTAATATTTCTACATTGTTTTTCTGCAGTTTTTATGGGATTGTGAATAACATTAGAGTACCAAATATTCACCATGAACTGTTTAATAAGTTTTTTGGGGGGGCTTTTGCACTTTCTACACATCACAAAGCATAACATTGCTGACGCTACATTTTTCAGAAAGTGGTGTAGCTCTTTTTCACTGTTACCTTATTAGGACTGGCTTAGAAAAGCTACTTCTAAAATTTCAGAAAAGCCACAGGGAGAACAATAGAAATAAAAAATGTCTAGGCACAATTTTTTTTTATTAATATAATCTAGTATTTTGGAAACTATATTATGTGTATTTGTATTTGCATCTGATCTCTGATAATCTTTGTTTCAAGAACAAAACTTGTTGATATTTGTCAAGCAAGATACAGAAAGAATATCCTAAATAAAATCCAGATTCTTTAAGGCAAAGTTTGTCAATGCCGCTGCCTTTATTTAATTTGCAAGACTTCCAAATAACAGCTTTATTGCTTTGTTTGGGATTTTAGACCCAGCTTAAGAAACCCAGTTATCTAAATTTGCAAACAAAACATCCTTGTCTGATTTTGAATCAGGGTTATTTTTTTTTAGTAAGTCAAAAAACACAGAACTGATCATCTAAAGTTGAAATCAATGTGTTATATGCCATATGAAAGCTGAATCATGCTAATTTAATATAAATTAGGATTTTGTCCATCAGAAAGTATTATTCCTTTGTGTATGAAAAAAAAGAAAAGAAAAAGAAAAAAGTGAATTTTCTTTTTCTCATTTTTCCAGAGTTGGAAAATTGTACAAGAAAACTACATACCTTTAAAGACTGAATGGAAATCTCTTGGCCTTCTGCTCTAGAAGGCTAAGAGATTTGCTCTAAATGATGCAGAGAAGACTGGGAGTGAAAGCTAGGGTGAAATGAGGGAAAAGCTTTGCATGACCTGAAGAAATCTTCACGTCACTGAGGGGTCAATGGACAAGGTCACTGGTTTAACAACCTCCTTTTCTCAGCCAGAAACACAAAGGATCAGTAGTGGATATTTCTCCTGTATGAGCAATACTCAAAATAAATCATTTTAGGCAACAGCTAATGAAGTATCCGACTGAAGCCATGGACACCTCCCAGTGCTAGAGAAATTCTGTACAAGCAGCTGAAGTTTCAAGCTGCCAAGCAGCAGAAAAGACCTACAGAAAAGGTCTTAGCACTTTGCTCTCTAACAAAAGTTTTAACAGCAAGCCTTTAAATACGTATTTCACCAAATGCAGTGCAGTGATTGCTCGGTGTAATCAAAGACATTGGTATGAGCCATATTCCAACTTTCAACAACTATATTTCAGCAAGTTGAAACATAATAGGACCAGAACAGTGTGTTATTTCATTTGGATAACTTCTCACCATTCATAAACATTGAATAGGCTGTGCTGAAAGTGAGCTGACAGAGCAAACAAATTTTCTAGAATTATTGACACTTGGAGATAGAAAATAAGTGTCAAGAGGCCAGCCTGGTGATGCTTTTGTTTGACCTCTTATCCTGGTTATTTACTTTATTTATCATAACTGCACTTTCTGGTATCTGCCCAGCAGTGATGTGCAGTGAGGATCATAGCTGGTGAGGCACTGACTTAATCCAAATCAGATTTACAAATATAGACTCCTGCATCTGGATGTGGATTTTATTTAGGATATTCTTTCTGTATCTTGCTTGACAAAATACAATATTCTTAAAACCCCAAACCTCTTCTATTCAGTTCTGCCCAGAAATTCCCACAGTGCTGCCTCAGATCTGAAGTAGGCTGGTCTGGTTAAAAGTCCACTGTGTCATCTTTTTCCTGCTCCTCATCCAGCTTCTTCACATCCAAGAACAAGCACTCTACTTTGTTTCAAAGCCCCCCTCCACCTCTCATGTTTCTACATTTTTAACAAAGGTGAAATTTAGACACAGCAGGGAAATCACGAACACATCAAAATACAGAGAAGTATCTGATGCCGCGAGATTACCATTATGTTAACTCACCAAATCAGACACTTTAAGTTGTTTGAAAAGTTTTTCTCTTCTGCATCCAAACAGACACGCTGTGGCTGCATTATGCAAATCCAACAAAGTCCTATCTATGGCCCACCTGCTAAAGTGGAAACATCATCATCTCTTTCTATCCTCTTCTGCTCTGTGTCATTCCCCTTCTAACAGATCCAGCTGCTCATCTGGCAAAAGAGCAAAGAAACAAATGAAGTGCTGCAACAGAATGAAGGCTTCACTGGGAGAGTGATAGTAGACAGAAGGAGTGAGACAAGGATTTGGTTTGTGGTTTTAAAGATAGCTTTACTCAAACATAGCTCTTTTGTTGGCAGATTAGCAGTAGGAAGTCTGGCTTAAAGTCAACAATATCAAGTTGTGCATTCAAATATAATTTTTTAAATAAATGAATGTTCTTGTGAGCTTGGGTGCAGGCCTAATATTTGTGATCTTTCTTTATAGTAGGCTTAAAAAAAGAAACAAATTTGGTCCTTTCTTTGCAGAATCATTTCAGCCCAAATGAGGGGTTTTCAAATATGAATGACCTGCTCAGATACACGTAAAAGCATTTCAGTCATAATTAAGTTTAGACTTTGACAAGGCGACTCTAAAACCTTATTTTTTTTTCTTAATCATTCAAACATGCATTTGCTGGTGTGCACTGTTGTCGAACCCAAGTGATCTTGAGCTTAAGGTCACAAACTGGTGGATGGAACCAAAAGCTGGAGAGAAAAACTTGTGGTTCCATCAATTACAGAAAAGTCTAAAGGTGCTAATGCTGCAAATGGCAAGGTAGACCCAGGCCAATACAGTGCCACCAACATATTTGACTGTAAATATGGCATTCTTTTTCTAAAATGCTGGGTTAGTTTTATGTTCAATGTAGCGGGATACAGAGCTTTACATTTTTTTAGACTTTTGAGATCCTTTAGAGTTCTTCATGTGGTCAGGTTCTATTTCTGACACTTCTTGATTCTACTGGTCACACAGTTTTCAGTACTTGGTTGCAGTTTGTAAATTATTCAACAAGGAGAAACTGACTTCCTCACATTGTCCCAGTTTGGTTTGGATAGTTTTTTTTCTCTTACATGAAGTCATTTAAAGAGTTTTCTCCCGGAGTATCTATTCAGGTTGTTTGTCTGATATATACATGTTCTTGAAGTTTTGAAACATGCAAGTATGACAACAAAGTAAAAACAGACTAACTCTGTAAATCCTGTAGCTCAGCAGCTATGTAGTAGAATATCCACAGCTTACACATAATACTTAGTTATAAATCACACAAAATTAGACATCAAAACAAAGTTTTTCAGACAAAGTGATAATCCATATTTCCTAACTTAAAGTAAATGAACCCAAGAGCGTCAAGTATTGCAATTTCTGTGAACCAGTAGGTGGAAATGTCATTTAATACTGAGCTGACAGCTCTGAAACCCCGAGTGTGAGAGACAGTGATACCGCATGTCCTTTTCTCTTGTGTTAAGACAAAGTCGTGTCTCTTAGATCATGACAAAAAAAACCCCAACCCTGACCTGTAAAGGCACAGCTCATATTTTATTTGGATCACACTTTTCAAGCACAAACAGCACCCAAAGAGCGTCAACTGTAAAAGGATAAACTAAAAAGTCAAAGAATTGAACAAATATCAGTAAATTGTTGGAATTTTACAGTCAAGAATCATTTAAAAGATAAGTTCTATAATAAATCAGTGGCTTATATTCTTGAAAATAATTGCCCCATCGTTTCATTTCCAGCACAGAAAGTGGGGAATATGGCAGTGTAGGTTGGGTAAATTAAGCCCACTTGGTTAAAGGTTTTCATCATAACATATAGTAAAGTAAAAGAAGAAAATTGTTCAATGTCATTGTGAGAAGACTGATAGTAAAACTGAAAGAGGAATGAACTTGTCTTGGGCTAACTACAAGATGTTTTTCACCAAATGCAGCATCCAGACTGGACTCTTTAAACGTTTAGATATAACATGTCTGATGAACATGAACTAATAATTTAGAAGGTCACAGAAGATAAATTCAGCAAAAAAGGATGAGTGCATCATAAATATGATAAATAGGGTTAAACTCTTGGCCTGAAAATTTGTCTGTATGGTGTTTGTGTAATTTTCTTCTCCAGTATCTGAATATTCTGTCTCAAAAATGCAGAGTAAATTTACATTAACACACAGAGACTTTTCTTTTGTAACTGATTCATTGATTTCTGTATTTATTTTATAATTTCAGCACCAGACATTAAATTTTGACTCCTTTCTCTGTAATATCTCTCCCACCTAAACTGAATAAGTCATATCTGAGGAAAGCTTGAAATCACCAGAAATTCTAGACTTGTGACAGGAGTATTCTTCATAATCCTTTCTTTTGGAAATAGGTCTGCAGCTTATAAAAAGCCAGAGTGCTTTAGTTGAATAGAGACACTTTAGATGTCAAACCAACCAAAGCCGATCCCGACCCCATAGTGTTAAGACAAGAGAATCACATTATATCTTCATTTTCTTTAATTTTCACACACAGAGATACAAGAACTCTTCTCTCTTGCCTTCTGAAACACAGGGGGTTTGAGTCAAAATGAACATTCAGTGCAATATGTTTGCATCCTTACTGAGGCTCTTTTTCTTGACAGTTAATTGAGTTGAATCAAAATGCATTGAGGTAAAAGGAAAGGACTTCAACTGGAACATGTATAACTGGATTAGACTGAATCTGTCTGTAGTTATTATTGGCTTATACTGGACTGCATATAATTGAGCTTGTTTACTTTTTCAGTAAAATGCCCTGAATTTGTTCTAAATTGGTGGTGCAGTGTATAAGTAAAATGACTATTTTGGAAAGAAATTAGTAGATTCCTACTGTCTCTGTGTAAAAGGGCTGTCATGTCTAAAAAAACCCAAACATTTAATATTAAATATAACTGCTTCATGGTGCATAGACGTCACTTGTTCCTCAGACAAGAGGGATCGTCTTTGACAATTGAGAAAGCACTTTTTGAAGAAATGCTTTTGAAAAGTTTTGTTGAGCAAATTAAAATGACAGAATCTGACACTCCTGTGATCCATCAGACATAAAGCTGTGTATTCTGAGCAAAACAAAACTTCAAAAAAAATCATCAACTTTCAGGGCCCTTTCTTTTCATCACCCGGGTATTGCTCAACATAAAGTGTTCAGGAGTTACAATTAATAAATCATGTATGTGTATTACAAAATAGTGTGTAAAATGGCTGAGAACATAATTAATGCAAACGTACATCTTCATGTGCTAAAAAAAATAAAACAACTGGCAGTGTTCTCTCTACTATTACATGAACAATCAAACAACACAAGCGAGCAGAAAGAAGGCCTCAATAATTTTCTATCACTTACAAGGAAGACAAATTTGTTTGGAAATATTTCCTGACACAACGAATGTACCTGAGCAGATTAAATAATCAGTTAACATCAGCTTGTAATACTTGTGAATGTCAAAGCGTATAGTAGGCAGGCACATAAAAAGCCCAGCTAAGTATATCAGCTGATTTTTCAATAGTGTATGTGCTCATCTATATCTGTAGAAGTCTTTAGTATGTAGTATTCAGTATGTGTATTCAGTATTGAAAACTAAACAATAAGGAATTTCTGTTGTAATGTTTAAGGTTGGTTGACAAAAGATCCAAATGTAGCTTGTATATGAAGAATGATTGAATGAAAGCATGATGAAAAAACTTACAAAGACCACAGGGAGCACAAAGAGCCAGAGACACAACAAAAAACTGGAATTCAGGGAAAAAAATGACAGCAGCAAAATGACAAGAGTTGACAGGAGGAACCAGAAAGGAGTGACGGTGAAATCACTGGGAGGCTAAACATTGAGACAATGGACCTGGGCTGATTAGCTAAATGATTGCAGGTGTAACGAGAAAGAGCAGGCAGACTGAGGAGAGGAAGAGAGAGAAAGTGGCACAGCAGGCAAGGGAGTGGGAAATGAATCTAACAGTGAAACAAACAAAATACAATAAAACTAAAGTAGCTAAGAATAACTAGACAGAAGAAATAAACAAGATAAACTAGAATCACTAAGAAGGGACTGAACAAAAGATAACAGGAACAAGACTGATCTAACCAAAGTAAGAAACTAACAATAATAATGGAATAAAATCAAAATACAAAACAAGCTAAAATTCTAACAGTTACAAAGATATTATTATAATTAGGAATACCCTTTTGTTATATTGTTCTGCAGCAGGAACAATTGTTACTTTTGTCTTTTTAAATTAAAAAATCCGATGTATTTTATTTATTTTTCTTTCTTTTTTTTTAATAATAGGATACCAAACATTTTACTCAGGATTGCAATACTCAGGGCCACCACACAATACCGTGACAATCACAAACTGACTCATACCTACTTGTCACTGAGGCTCTAATTGTTACCAAGGTATTTTTACATCACTAAAAAATTTTTTCTTTCATGAATCGATAACAAGCAGCCAATTGTCTTTGATAACAAATCATAATAGTGAGAGCAAATGTTTCCCAAACAAATTAATCACATGTTAATGTTCTCCAAAAAAGCACCGACCCCTATGGTTAAGAGGAGCATCACACAATTTTTATCAGTTAATGATTGTGCACACATTCATGAAACGAGGCAGGAAAAGAGCAGCTATAAGGCTGATCGCACCCTGCATGTACACAAACACACACATGCTCACCCAGGTGTTCCTCTACAAACACATCCACTCCGTAAATCAGAAATGACCTAGTTAGTTCCCATGACAACAAATCCCAACACAAAGGAGCGGTCAGAAGAATGAATCTTTGTCTGCTGCCGACGTCTGTGAGCATCGGAGTGAGCTTAATGAGTGTACCTGAGAAAAAAAAAAACAACAGCTTTGTTTCACAGAGCTTCACAAGATCTGGAAACTACACTATTATCAGCATAACCTGAACATTGTTAGTGAATGCATTCTAACAAAGTGAGTAGAAAAACTCAGGGGACGTGACAACAGAGACCCTGACTGCACAGACGTCTTTATAATTAAAGAGAAGTTTTGTTATTTATGTTTTTTGTTGTCAAATAGATGATAAATGAAGTTTATACTCTTTGAACATCAACTTTCACCTTAAAATGAAGACAAATTTAAGTATGGTGCATATTAGCAACATCGGGCAAAACAGGGCAAAAACACAATGCAAATGTGCTGCTATTTCTCAAATAGGGCTTTGAAATTAACTTCTGTACAATCATTGAGTGAACTTTTTCAAAGATTTGTTAAAATACAGTTTAAAAATGCAAAATTTCAACAGGATGTAGTTTAAACTTTTTAGTATTTGCAGCTTGTAGCAAATCTCCAAAGTCTGCATTGAGTCATTGTAGAAGTGTGATTTACAGGAAGATTTGGGTTGACAATAGTACAGATTTTACACTAATAAAAAAAATTGTCTCTGTAGCATAAAAAAATATCTGAGCTGAAAATGGGTGTGTTTTAATTACTGCATAAACATACATAAATATCTAAATTTCAGGGAAATAAAAACTTCTTTAAAAGCCATTATTGTGCTATTTAAGAACAAGAACCTTTAAAGGAAGACTTTAATGTGATTGAATGCCAGAAAGTAAAAAAATAAATAAAGTTAAATGTTTTGGGGTTTTTTTGTAACAAAAATCAACCTTAAAACTCACTGAAATGGTCACTTCCCCACAACAGTTGGTTACCATCTTCACATGATAAACCATGATCAGACAATATGTCCTTTTACTGAAATGACTCACCCCAAACAGTGAGACACTTTACTGCTCAAATCAGCAGTCAATGAAAGAATCTCAAGTCCCCTTAGTGACAATACCAGCTGCCCTCTATTCCCAGAGAGTAATGAGGGTGGACCAGAATCTAAAGCAGCCAAATAGATTTGGCCATTGTTCATTTTCCTTCTTGGACTTGTTCTTTCTTTTCTACAGGTAGATTCCGAACATATCTTTATTTAAACAATCAGATTACAGGGTGGTTTGCTCTCAAATACAATGTGATAATATTCCTTTAGGCTCCACTTAGCCTACTGAAGATTGGCATCTTACAGTATTTTTCTCTAATTCAAGTGGTAAAATCAAAGAATAACCGAATCAAATAATTCTAATAATCTTACAGCATGTGCACCCTACACATGCTGTATGCAAGGATACACAAAGAAAAACAATGGCAGAAACCATCTTCACATTGAATTGAACATGACCAGAGCAATGGTCTAATAATTCAGTGTTAAAAAGCAAAATTACACATTGCATTCCAGCAAAGCAAAGTCTATTTTAGAAGTAACTTCTCACAAATTGGTTGGTTCTAGTCCACTTCCTACTTTTGTTGCCCCTAAGAGATACTGTACCATATAAGAGAAATGTCAGACAGGATTTTAGTCTAGGTGCAGAGCTTCTGTGTGAACGTCTGGTTAGGTTAAGCACCTTGATGAAGATCCATCCCTTTTATCCTGTTCTTCCTGCTCATTTCCCCTCTCATTGCCAGTGCACATTCTTTGCCCCTGCTGTCCTCATGCTGGAATATTAGACATGCAGAGATGGTTGGCTTGTTTTTACACATCATTCCTAACAGCAGCTGCAATTATGGGAAGATTTCACATCTAAAGTAAATGCTTGCACCACTCTTAAGAGTTGATTCGTACAAGCGGTCAGAAGAAAAGAGCAGTAATAGACGAGGGAGGATGAGAGAAGCCTAGTATGGCGGGTGTAAGGATGCTGCTAATTCATGGAAATGTTCCTGAGGAGGGAGAACTAAAGGGAAAGGGGAAGTAGATGCAATCTGATCTTCACCATATCCACAACTTGGTAAAAAAAAATTGCAACTTAATGTTTGCTGCGGGACTTCTAGATGTCTGTGTGTATGGAGCACTGAGACAAAAGCAAGCATGCATTTCAGGCAGAACGAAACAATGCGTCCCAGAAAGCAAGCAGAGACAGAGAGCACCTACCTTCATGTTGTATCTGTGCAGGTTTCTCTGGTTCTCTTCACGTTAACCGAGGGAAAAAACGCGTCTACGTTGCATTAACTGAAGAAACCCTCTTAAAAGCAGGAGGTTCAGATCGGGATCTGCTCGGGATAACTGTGTTCTTTTTGTGTGAACGCGCAGACTGTTACGTCCTCTCCTCCTCATCAAGGAAGCAGCCTCACGTTGAGCCGAAATCCGAACCCGACTCGTAAAGATACCCGAACCCAAAGCAAAGAATTTAGCTGCCGTTTGTCCAGATTTCCTGTCATCGGACTGTGATATTTCGGGTAAGGATGGTAGGAAAGCAGAGAAAGATGCTCAGAGGATGAGGATGTGAGCAGGTCCCTACGCTCTTCTTGCCTACGGAAGCCTGCGTGGCCGGGATTTTCTTTCGCCTTTTTTTAAACCGCTTTAATTACGTTAACTCACTCCTGAAAACCACGCTTGCAATTAAATAAATCTAAAGCAACTTTAGAACATAAAGGTAATTAATGAAAAATTATAAATGGAACATTTTGGCCAGTAGGTGAAATGCTATGTATTTAAATATGCATGTTGAAAACACAAAGATAACTCTGCAAATCTGTGTGAACACATCATCATCACAGTTTCCTTTTCTTATGTGATTGTTGTTTTCCATTAGCAGGGACGTTGAAGCTGGTCACAGTTGACTTGAAAAACGACCAATTACATCCTGCAAGAAAACTGTTTAAGGACAGAATGATCATAAATATACAGCCAAATGAAAAGCATAGTTGTTTTAGAAAGGTCAAAGTCTGGACCTAAACACAACAGCAACCCAATAAAAAAATTGACTCTCAATCTCAATTAGATTTAGAGCAAGTTGAAAATTCAAGAGAATCTCAACGTAACATGACTGATCTTCCGCTATTTTAGGTGAAAAATTGTTTATAAAGATGCAAAATTAAATGATCAAAGAATCTTCAGTGAAAGTTGTACTATGAGAAGCAGAACACGATACAAATTGTAAATGGGGTATGAATATGAATAGAGTACTGTACATATTTCAAACAGACCAGTGTTTTTTGTTTTCTTTTAGGATAAACAAATATTTATAATGTATTGTGCAAGTTGATCTAAATCAGTTTCATCGTTCCACATCAATTTTTGAGACCAAGTTAAGGTCTTCGTCGCCATCTAGTGGTGATGCACAAATACAGCAGACCGGGTTGCAGGCAATTCAAACCTCAGAGCAACAAGACACTTCACCTTTGGTTTATGAAACCATGACACAAAAGATAAAACAAAAGGTCAGAAATCTTCATCAAACCATTTATTTTTTTTCTCCAACATTTATGAAGCCAGAAGGAAAATTAGATTTTGATCGGATCATCCACAATGTCAAAAACGATGAGTTATTTTCTGATCACCATCACATCAACACAGTGCATACACAGTACCATTTACAGTTACTAAAAACCCGGGTCGGTACAGTCTTTGTTTTTAAATGAAAAATATTCTTTCAAGCATGGCAATTAGGTTAAACTTTTTATTTTCCTAACTATCCCTTTCTTATGTATCATTCAACGTTTACACTCACAAAGTGAGTGGAATAATGAATGACTTCAGATAGTGAGAAATGAACTGATCTGTAATCTGTGGATTTTCCTTTTCTTATGTGACTGCACACTACAGTAAATTAAAAATCCCTGAAAGGCTATAAGCTAACCATATGTGTTAACATAAACAGAGATGTTCATGTTAATAAACCCTATATGTTGTGACGTATCCAGGGGCCTAACATTGTTTTTACTTTGTTTCCTAAACATGTACATCCATCGGTTTCAACATCTTAAGGAATGTTAGTAATAGCTTGGTAAACAAAGAGCAGTAAAAGCCAACTGCATCAAAACAGTCAAATATTACCGTTCAAATGCAGATGGAAACATGCAAAGAAAAAGTGTTTGAAGTGTTACATTTCATAGTTCAACGTATCAGACAGACTTTAGTAAACAATTGGTAAAACCAATTGTTTACTAAACACATTCCTGCTACTTCAGGAATGCGAGATGGTTACAGCTGACTAGCGAAATAACGGATTCTATAAGATAAGAAAAACTTGAATCCAATTATAACGTTCATGATACATTTTGAACAAAGTGACTCAAATGATTTGTTTTAGTTTTTTGCAACACTTATGCACAATTGACTTGTAATTATCAGATGGGCCTTTTGTGATTTAACAAGAGCAAAGACTGAAGAGAGAAAATACCCACGTAGATAGAGAATTGCTACTGTGACTTATATGTTCCACAATTAAACTTTAGAACAATACTTTCAATTTAATAAATGTTCAATCACTATTCAAAGGCAGGAAAAACACTATATGTGAGCCAACTGTAGAACGGCCCAATTCCTAAATTGAGAAGACCGGATACAAAAAACAAAGAGGCAGACCAGGCCACAAACACAATGACAAACATCCTCGTGCTTCACAGGAAGAAAGAACATAAAATAAAAATCACATCAAGCATACACACACACACACAGCATTTTCAATACTCCAGAGTAATTTTTAACCATCGTTCAGATAAGAGTGGTCTGCAAGATAATCCAAGAAAACCTCTTGAAAAATCAAACCCTCACATCTGAAGGCTACAGATTGCTTCATGACTCAGTAGTTGAATTGTCAACATTATCCAGTGAGTAGAGAAGTGGAAATGAAAAATATAGAAGAAAAATCAACATTGTACCCCTTTTTCAGTTTTTTATTCAACATTCATGTTTTCCAATGATCATCCCACCCTTACACGAACGATGGTTAAAAACAATACAGAGTGAATATAGACATTTAAATAATTTACGATGTATGTACACAATAATCCATCTTATTTTTCAGGAGTTTCCTTGTCTTCTCAAGATGTGAGCACATCTTCTAATCACCCATCTTTACTTTAGAGGTCTGAAGGGGGAAAAAATGCTGTTAGAGGGATCTTATAGTAGTTACAGATGATCACCAGGAAGTATTGTTTAGGAGTCGGGTTTACCTGCAGAATTGCTACAATGACACCAAACAGGCCAATTGCGCTGCCAAAGATTTCCACAATAAGAATCTTCACAAAGAGGCTGGCGTTCTGGGCATCTGCCAAAGCTGCTCCGCTGCCCACGATGCCCACACAGATCCCACAGAAAAGGTTGGAAAAGCCCACAGTGAGGCCAGCTCCGAACATGGAATAACCTAACCATGGAGGGGATGAAATAAATCACAGGCTCAATATTTACAGGGGAACTATCATAAAAGCTACATGAAATTAGAGGGAGAAAAATCCCTCCTAAAATAATTGCATTGATCAGGTGCAGTTTTATGTTTAGGGCTCTATTAAAACCATTTTGCTGGTTTCTGCCCTTTTACAGTCCAGATACTTTGAGCCTGTTTTCTCACCAGCTTGGTAATTTCGTGCTCCGATGGTCTCAGGGGTTGTGCCACTGAAACTCTATAAGATGAGAAGAAACTCTTTTTAGAGACAATAACTTATCTTCATTCTGCTGTTTCAACCATATTTCAGTTCTGCAGCAGTTCACAGCTTAAGCTTTATTCTACGCTTGCATCGTATTCTGTCTAACACTACTTTTAGTCTCTATAATTTTATTTAAAATAAATCTTTGTAGCTAGCAGCAATTCTGTTACCTCAGCCATGTTGCTAATAACAATTGCCATGATGATCCCATAAATGGCAACAGCTTCACAGAAGATGATGCTGCAAAGTAAAAAGAACAACAAAAGGAACAATGAGACATTAGAAATTAAAGAATTTCATCAATATATCTAGTATCTAAATATACAAGATCATCAAAAATATCATTTCAATAATTCAATTCAAAATGGTGAAATTCCATTTCTGTTAATTTTGATGACTGTGGCATACGAATAATGAAAACCAAATGTATATTTCTTTCTCTCTTTTTTTTTTTTTTTTTTTTTTTTTTTTTAAGAATGTCAGACCAATGACTGTTACACAATGAGGTTGAGGACTGCTGACTCGACAGTAGTCCAGCTGACAATCATTGACATCCTTAACAAGGCGGTCATGCCACAAAATGTGACCGCTAAAGAAGCCGGTGGCTCACAGAGTACTGTAGCCACGCATATTAAAGCAAGGTTGAGTACACAGAAAAAAGTGAGTTGGAAAGCAGCCACCAAGAAATTTAAGAGAACTTCATACTTCCCTCTACTGAAAAGCTTCATGGAGGTGTTGATTTCATTTTCCAGCAGGACTTCAACTTTAACAGAGCTTTGTGCCGCTGCATTGAAGCAGCAAAACACACCAAAGGAGCCCTGACTTTTCAGAGAATCTATTTTTACAAACCTTTTCAATAGGCAGACCTTTTGGCATTAAAGGTTTCCTTTATATTAATTAATTTTTATATTGTAATATTAGATTATTCTGAGTTTTTATAATTAACTGAAATCCAGAATTGAAATATAAGTTTGACCTTCTGAGTTATCTAACTGAAATAAGTTGACTGTTCAATAATAATCTAGTGTGGCAAGATGAACACCTACCAGTAGGGATATTTTTATTCTTTTTAATAGTAGAGCAAATGTGCCTACCTGACCAAATTTTTGGTTTTGATTCTTGGAGCCTTGACTCCTCCACCAATGATGCTTGAACCAGTGATGTAGATCCCCCTGGAGATTGAGTCAAAACAAGAATTCAGTTAAAAATTAAAGAAAGAAGGAAGAAAAGTGAAAAAGAGTCGTAGTCAAAAATTTATTGCTAGCATATATAACTGAAGGTTTCTATGAAATCCAAAATATCTGTAATGGTTGATTTGGTCAGTCATAGCGCACGATCTGTTGGGCTAGCTCTTGACTTTAGTAACTAATTTGTAGCTAAACAGACTACATGTTATTTGTACCAGTCAGATGAATACTTGTTTTTCATCCCAAAAAAGTCAGTTAGTGTGTTATGCCATTTGCAAAATCCATTTTAAAATGGATCTTGCAAATCCATTTTATCTAGGCAAAACTGACTGAGCAGGTATTATTTCTGATTAAATGTTAATGTGTTCTGGCTTTAGAAATTTAGTACAGTATAAGTTATAGCACATTTAAAAAAAGTCTTGCATTATTGATTATGGGTTTTGGTGGTAATTTTTCCCCCAAATTAATAAAAGATAATATATGAATAAAAACAGTAGGAAATTGTATCAAAATCTGTAATAATCTGGATTTGTAAGTGTCAATATTAGGTGTAAAATTTCTATCCAAAGAAAGCTTTACTCTAAACTTTCAATGGTTGGTAACTTTACAGAGGAAAAAAAGTGACTTCTATATACTATAATGAATTGTGTTTTTAAATGACAAAAAAACACAATTCTGCTACTTTTCTTGTTCTCACCAAGCTGCTCCCACCACAGACAGAGAGATGGCCAAACCGATGCCCAGGTTGGCCCACATAAACGGAGACGTCTCAGTCAGGAACCTGTAGGGAGAAAAGTAGACTTTAAAGTAATGATACTTTTGTGAGAAGGCATCTCAACGTTTAGGCGACACTTAAAGAATAATTTATTCTGTCCTATGAAGCAAAACACTGCTTGTTTCACTGATTATGATGCATTTCAAATAGAACTCTGGCGATCTGTGTGGCACTTACACAAATAACTTATTCATTTTACAAATTGTATACCTTTGTGTTAACCAGTCTTAAAATGCACCTGGTTCTTTATTATGCTTTAGGAAAAAAGCTCAAAGCATCCAAATGAAAAGCATAACAATTTCACCAGTACTCACCATGCCACATCAAAGCGGAATCCAAGGTCAAATATGGTATAACATATACCTGTGAGAGGAAAATAATCATTTAAACTGTGGCACAGCTTAAGCAAGACATATCAAATCACTGTTTTATTAAAGGTGGTATTTGTTTTGACGGCTCATTACTAGCTTTCATCTGCTCCGGCTCTAAATATGAAATACCTCAGAAGTCGAACTCAAATGGAATTATTTTACTCGTAGATCATGTTTTAGAAAAGATACTCTGGGATCAGCTAATATGGGGGTTTAGCTTGAATATGTAACACAAGCTAACCTCATTAATTTATGAATAAATTTTATTTAATAGTCTATGAAATCTGCTATCAGTTTCTGAAAACTCAAAAATGGCTGATTTGATTTTCATAACTCTTAATGATCACAAACCAACTCACAGGTGCATCTTAATGAATAAAAAAAAACTACAAAAGGATTTTACAAAAAACAAAAAAAGAAAAAATTATGGAGCATACTCAGCATCTTTTTCATAAAATTAGCTGCAGGAGAACCCTCCTGCCCACAGCCATCAAAATCTACAACTCTGAAGAACATTGGTAATATAAATTACATTTAATTTTCCTTTGGGAAAATATTTTTGAACTGGATTAATATTATTGAGAAGTTATTTTATTTCACTCATTTAATTCAAAACCAAACTTTTACTTCAATTATATATTAAACATTTCTCTTAATTTTGAATAACTCTGGTGGCTGTTGAAAGACAGACTCTGGTCACAGTCAGCATTTTGTGAATTGTCCCTAAATTCTTGAATGAGCTTTGCTTTACAAACCTTTCAACACTGGAGTTATCCTAAATAAATTTTGCCACTTTTTTCTACTATGTGATCCTTTCCCATTTTTATTGTTGGACACAACTTATTAGCACTGATTGTTTTGTGGATTACTCTCCTTGTGGAGGTTCTTAACAACTGCCTGCTGTACAGTGCAGACACTGTCATGATTTTATAACAAATAATGGTAGGAAATTACCATTATTTAAAAATGCCTATAATTAATTTTATGTGATGTTACAATTTTCTGAGAAACAAAATGTAGGGTTTTTCTTAAACAAATTAATAGAAAAGCACTTGTAAAAGTTCATCTTGTGGAAAACTAGAATACACTTCATCAGATTCAGTTTTTCCAGATAAATTACTTAAATTAAATTAACTGCAAAGTTGTATTCTCATTTACTGAGATGCATCTAACCATAGGATACTGCTCTCCAAAATTACAATGCTTGAGAAAATCCTACTCAAGCGACAGTAGGATTCTTCATTAGACAGCATTTCATTTTTGAAACCTGTTTAACTTGGAAAAACGTAAGTAATAATGATTCGGCTTTTATGGGGTCTGCCAGACGGCATGACTTCCAGCAGAGATCCTTGAAGACGTCATCATCTCTGCGATGGCTCACACTCATGTGAAACAGTTGCGGTTCCTGTTTTATTTTCATTATACATTCTGTTGCAAACCAAGACAAGCTAACTTGCTAACGTTAGCTCACCAAATAAATTACATATATTTTAAAAAGCAGCTCGGCTATTCTAAATAAAACCAAATTACAAAAAGCTTTAGCGTAGCTACCATATGTCTTAACATGTTGTCAAAATGAATCTCTGACTTGAATTTTTCTGACAAGCTAGCTTTTCCCTGCTAGCATTTAAGTAGCTTGATGCTACATTAGCTGGTAGCTTGTCTCTTAAAATAAATACACGAGAAGCCATACTGGTCTCAAAAATGATATTTGATTTGGTATCTAACTGATGCCTCCAACAAAAAGCACAGTTTCAATAATTAAAATAACCAATCTAGTGCCAGCTAGTAAAAAAAAAAAAAAAAGCAGCTAACCTAGCTAATCCCAAGAAGTAGCCAGGTTCCACTGAGGGCTGCTCATCTCAAAATACTGATCATGTAAGAAGGTGGCAATTATTGACTGAAAAGCATGGCACCCGGTTTCATTCATTAGTTCAACTGCTACTAATTTATTTTAAAAGCCTTGTAAGCTTACCAACGATTAGTATTGTACTCCAGAAGGCCAAAGTGACCCCTGTGTAAAGAATGGCGTGTCCGTTCATCATCCACTCTAACAGCATCTATCCGGCGGTCTGAACTGCAGAAGCAGCAACTTAATATTGGCTTTAATTTAAAAGCCGACGCAAAAAAAAAAAGCAAAGACAACAATTCAATTCTGGTTTTCCAAACGGCGTCTGACACTAGAAGAGGAAGAGCATCAAAAGAAGAAGCTGGTGATGTCAGCTGATCCCGCATGTGACCGAGAACTGAAGGGCTGCGTTCCAATTCGTTTTTATTTATTTTTTTGCAGCGTTCTAGGAAAAGTGAAACAAACACAAAAGCTTACTCTAATACATGTTTATCCCTCAAATCGTATATTGATTTAGAACCATTTTTATCTTTAACACAGCTCAGAACAACTAAAAAAGTAAATTAGAAAACCAAACTTGTCTTCAAAGGCTGCATACAATACCAGAGTGAGTCCCGCAATTCTTATGGTGTCCACTAGATGTCCGTGTTGTAAAGCCCACAAAAACAGAGATGTGATCAGCGTGACTTTGGATTGCACCCCCAACCCTCACCTCTCAACCCCCATAAATACGCATAGCTAAAAAAATAATAAAACACAGACAGCCACCACAATAGTTTACAAATATCTGAAAAATCCCGTTAATGTAGAAGCAAGATTCATTTTTACTGTCCAAAAACTGTTACTGATTTATTTTTATTGCCTTGACAATGAAATCTGTAGCAATGTATGCTCTCTGTCAGAGTTACACACCTGAATATATACAGCAATAAGTATAGATAGTACTCCATTAAAAAATATCTGATCAGCCAACTAAGAGGCTTATGGTTAACCTGGAGGAGCTGCAGGGATTCATAGTTCAACTGTGAGAATTGGTCAGCATAGCAGTTATTTGCAAAGCATTCCACAGATTTATCTTTTAAATCAGAATGACAAAGAAAAAAAAAATCCTGTCTATCATTGCGCACCAACCATACAGAACCGACATTAAACATGTGCATGATGCCCTGGCAATATTTGATCAAAACTGAATTTATTGGTCTACATATAAAATATTATTTTGGGTAGAAAAAGTACAGATCACAACGGACATAATGTGACCCACTGTTTGTCCTCATGGTCAAGCACGGTGGTGGTATCATGTTATGGGAATGTTTTCATTCAGCAGAGATATGTTTGTATTGTATGTGCAACCTGTGTAAAATGTTCCTACCAGTGAAATATCTTTTTGTTTATGTGCCTTATTGATTTATCTTAATTTAATGTAATGCTTTGTAAGTCAACAATGTTCCAATATGGTCAAAAAATACCTTTTCAACTTATTTCCTTATTTAGTCATGACTTACCCTAAAAACACAACAAAGCAATTTTATGTTAAATAAAAACAGTATTTAGTACAGTGCAGCAGTAACTAGATGGAAATAATTTCTTGACTGAATTTTTCCAAGCATCAATCAAAATTTCTTTCAGCTCTTTGCCAGCTTTCTCCAGAGAACAGAAGTCCCTCAGCTCTTACTGTTGCTGTCACTTGTGTCCTTTCTTCCATCACAAATAAGACACATGTATTGAAAACCGTGAAGAAAACCTATTCATGCAAGGTTGAAAATTGATGTGGAAAGACAACACATAATGCTAAGGTTTGACTGTTTCTTTTTTTCCACACCTTTGCCTTTGTGTTCAGTTTGTTTTCAGCATGATTCAAGACATAACATAAAAAAAGTTTTAAGTCTTTAAAAGATTTTTTTAAAAATCTTTTAGGATTTCAACATTGTGAACGAACAATGTTGAAGTGTATTACCATTTAACTTAAAAGGGCTATAAAAGAAAAACACCAAAAATGTTCTCCAATGCAACTAGTCAAGTAAAGACAGAAAAAAAACTGTCTCAGACAAATTATTGGTCTCTATGTAAAAGAGATTAGAGTACTGTCCTGTTTAAAGTATCAGTATCATTTATATGTTCAATTTGTGCTTTTTCAGTTCTTTGTAGCTTTAATTCTTTTTAATTTCTCAGATTGTTTCATCTAAATATGTTTTGATGTAACTGCTTTTTTTCCCCTTTTGTTCATCTGATAAACACACATTTGCCTAACTTAATTGAGCTAATTTCTTGTCTTTCCATTTATGCAGTGTTACTAGAATCCTCTTTTATGGGAAAAAAACAGTCATTGATCACTCATTAAAAAGTAAATCAGTTTTAAAAATTTGAAATCAATATTAAAGTAATATGTATATGCATAGTTTGGAGTCTCAATAATGGTGATTTAAAAAAAAGGCTATTAATTAAACCTACTTTTTCCACTCACTGAATAAAAGTACACTGACAGTAAGAAATAGTCAACATTTTTTGAGCTTATTTTAAATTAAAATTAACTCATATCAATCTATCATTGAATGCAGTTTGTTCTATTGAGACTGACTAGTTAGTTTATGAAATATACTTTCTAAAATTAAAGTTTTAAGGAGCATGAAATGTTACTATGCTTGAAAGGAGAATACTTAAAATGAGCCTTTTAGGTGTTATTAAAACTCTCTTTGAACAAATTAATAATAGAATATCAGCACTTAAGCTAAATTATTACTTATTTAAAATGTGAAACTTGTTTTACTCGTCTAATACTAACAACCAAAAATGTTGTCAAGGTCAGTCCACTCAACCAAAAACAGAGGAAATAATATCAATTGACATAATTGCTAATTTTCTTCAGTTCTGTATTTAAGAAAATCTGCTGTTTTTTTTTTTTTTTTTTTGTTCATCTGCATAGCTCATAAATAAAACTACTTGAATGAACAAGATTTTTACTGTGCACCATCTCTGATTGTATGAAGATCAAAGTCTTTGCACTGTGGAGTCTTGCCTGAGGTATTTTAGGACTTATGACTTTTTTTCTGTCATGACTGACAAGATAAAGAGAAGCCCACAGGCCGTTGAACGCAGCACAAAGACTCTTTACCAAAGAGGGTTTTTTTCTTGCAGTATAAGAGGTGATAAACTTCTGACTCACACTGTTCCCATGGAATCTTCTTTCTCATTAAAAGATGACCGCCAGGGTAGTCTGAGTAAGTACATAAAGTGACCCACTAGACAGAGGAAACTGCAGATACTTACAGGAAAGGTCAAAGTATAGAGAGGGTTATGGTCAACTGTTCCAGTATGATTGTGCAATTGAACTTTGCCCTCTCTTGAGGTGAAAAACACTTGTCTCCATCCATATCTGTGAATCTCTTTTTGAACCTCTGATGTATAAATTACTGTTTAGAATATAAAATATAAGGAATCAGTTTTATTGTTGTAAGAGTGACAGTATTTGGACCAGATTGTGTATGCTCACAATGATTTCTGATAGCTAATAGTAAAATTCAACACCAAGAAAAAAATGAGCATATTTGTCAACAGTTTGTTAAATATAATTTCATAGTCAAACATTCTGAGCATGTAGGTTTTATTTATACATGTTTACTACCAATGTTCCCTCTAATTGTTCATGTGTCTGGGCGTACACACAAGCTTCCAGGGCACACTGAGGACCACTGTGAGCATCATCAGTGTACACGGCGTGGCCACGCACAAGTATCATAAATCTGGAATCATAGAAAGTTGCATGGCTTATTAAAAAATCAGATTACATCAGCAATTTTCATTCGTTTGCTTTTAATTTAAGTGATTTGCTCAATTAAAATAAAAAAAAAGAAAAGAAAACATTGTTCATGAGATGCATGCTATAAGTAAGAGTCCTGCTTCAGCCAGGGTGAGAAATGAGACATTACACCTTTCAGACATAAATGTTTGTTCATATTAAAACATTCACATTTTGCACAATGAAATGTTTTCTGTAGCTTGTGATGCAGTAGAAATTCTTGTAAAATATTTAATTACAGTTTTTTTCACGTCTGCCCTTCTCACGTCTTCTCACTTCTCCAGTGGTTGTTCACTTAGCCCAGGTTGATGGGTCAGTCTGCTTCTTGCTTTATGTTCTTGAATTCAGCATATTGACTGTTAATGGCCTCCATGATCTGTGGGTGGAGGAGAATGGCCTCATACTTCTTTGCCAGTGTACAAATGTCTGCTTATCCATAGTCAAAAATCTGAACTCAACATTTCAATATCAAATGCAGACCATTCCTTTCATTTGATTTGATTCCATTTGATCTTAGAAAAGTGCATTTCTTTTTTTTAAACTTTGGCTTGGTGAGTGGATGTCCCACGTAGACATGATAAGGTGATGGCTTTCACGTTTCTTAACTCTACCGCACTATTCTCACCTGCACGGCGCATATGACCAAGGCACGTAACCCACGTACACGCAGCCAGTCAGCATGCGCTGATTGGCTGCGTAGCAAAAGTGAACCGTATCGTATCATTGGCTGGATTCCTGTCACTCACTGAGTTGATCGCAAAGTAGTACGGGGAAAAAAATGTATTGGTCCATAGTCAAAACTGATGTCTGAGCTCAATGTCCACTTTACGTTGGACTTTATTTTATGCGCTACATAGATTTTCTTGTGCGCTGAGAATATCTGAGCAGTGCGCGATTGCGCAGGCGCGCAGCTTAGAGGGAACATTGTTTACTACGCACACTTCCAGAATATATCTGCAACAATCACCATCTCTCAGACCATGCAAAGCATCATTATTGTATTCTTCTTTCCTTCAGGTAGTTTTTGTGTCTCTAAGGGTCATTAGGTGAGAGGTGAGGTACACCAGAGAGAGATTTGCCAGTCCATCACAGACCAAGCAATTTAAATCCGTAAAAAGTTTTCTCATGGATAAAGTTAAATTACTCTGATATGAGGTTGTTCAGAGTCATCCTGGCTGTACAGAGATTAGAATCAAAATCAATGGAAACAGTGTCACTGATAGTTGTCAAGAACAAAGTGGCATGACTTCATTATTATTTAAGTTAGTTTTTAAATTATTATTATTTTCTGAAATTTTTAACTTATAGTTCAGTTCAGCCAGGTTAAAATAATTTATTAGTCTTCATAATTCTTTAACTAAACATTTTGAATTTTACAAAAGCTCCAACGTTAACGAGTTTTTGTCCTCGTTATCATTCTTTGCCTATTTAAAAAAAGATGTCATAACATCTTTCACAAATTAGCTTAGCAATTATGCTATAGCCTAAAATCAGTTTTAACCTCTCCAGTTTTCTTTGCTGGAGATAAAATAACACATATTTTATCACAGTTAAATTCCCAAAACAGCTGCTTTCATTTACACATTTTTATGTTTTTCTCTCATCAGAAAAAATAGTCATATTCTGACTGAAAGGCAGCCATTCAGATCGTGTTTGTAATTCTGATCAGTATCAACCCTGCCACTGACATCAAGTCTACAAAAACAAAGAATTAAACATAAGTTTTTACTTTGCACATAAAATTTCTACTGCACAGTCAAGAATACCCCTGTTGTCTTGGGAAAAGAGCAGAAGTACTCACTCACAGCACATATTTAAATCATGTTACAACCATAAAACCATAAGGTATAGCCATCAATAGATACACAATACATATAACATATATATATTTGTATTTATATGTACACCTCTGCTTCAAGGAGAATGACAAAGTATCAGTGATTAAAGGTTAAGGTCAAAGTGCTATTGGATGGAAGTGACCTTTATGCCTTCAGGTGGAGGGTGAATGTAAAAGTCATCATTCTTCTACAATCAATATACCCACTTCACTTGGGAGTACCTGTGGAAAATATCACCATCGAACACAGTCCACCAGTGATTCCAGAAATATAATCTGTATCACATATGAAGAAAACTATTTCTGTTCTCAAATTAAGCTCCAATTTTTGCCATTTCATTTGGCAGAATATAGAAAAGTTTCAGGATTTTCTCAGCTAAACAATTCATCATAAAGATGCTATAGTATGGTAAGTATAAACATGTGTTCATCTAAATGAATTAGAATATCATTTAAAATGAAATTGATTTTGAGAAATAAAATAAAAAAATTCCATCAATAAATTCCATCAAGAAATAAACATTTATTTCTCATAATCCATTTTATTCATTTTTGCTACAACACACAAACAACTATTGTTTCATTTGATTCAAATATTTTTTTGTTGTTCAGGTAAAAACGTAAAAACTCACTGTGACAATGTGCTTCTGATTTTTTCCTAAGAACTAAAAAACTAATTATGTGGCCAACATGTCATTTATAATTACCAATTTTGTTCCACTTGTCATCAACTTTTAATGTCATTGTCTTACACAATCATATCTATCTCATGTAAACATGTTTTCAGTTGCTATTAGAATAAAACATGTTCCTGTTTTCCAAATATGAAAATCATCAATGACCTAACTAAGCATTTGTCAGAGAAACATGAATACTGTCTCCAAGAATAGTTCTTCTCTTCTTCCATAAAAGACTAGCAGATGACTCATGCCTTCAAATATACAGACGGCTACCTATCTTAAGATTTCCCAGGGATATTTCTTACAATTTGCATGAAGATTATTGTTTTTATTTATTTGCTTTTTAAAAATAATCTCTTATGCTCTTATGGGTTTTATTGAACATTACATAAACATGAAATAGGGAGGAGAAGGAAGGGGAGACATGCAGCAAATGGCCTGAGATCGAAAAATGAACCCTGGACAACCATGTTAAGCATGACTGTCTCTGCACATGGCACGCAAGCTCCATCTCTTGAGCCACCCATTTATTTATTTAATTACTTATTTAAAGAACGTAGTCTTTTGATCAATTTTCTTTACTGAAATCAATATCAAAGCTCCGAAGCCAGTCTGGAATAACAAAGAGTAAGGCTTTCTCTTGATGTTTGTATTCAAAGGATACCCATTGCTTTACCATTTGTACTGATGTTAGCGCACAGATTTTCAAAAATTAAAAATCATGTTTGTGAATAAATTTACACAGTTATGAGATTCTGTCGTATTAAACTAAGTGCAGTTTTCTTTCTGAATGGAAAAGATAATTGATCTTCAGTAGTTTGTTTTTTTCAGTTGTTCTCATATATAAACACCAAATGTTACCATGTACCAGATACATGTTTTCAGAACATACTCTGAAAACATCAATCTAGAAGTTTCTTAATTTAATATCCTATCCAAGAAAACAGATTTTTGCTAATTAGTTTTTCTTCTAAAGTTCTAAAAACATGAATCAGACTTGGAAAAGCATGTTTTCTATTCCTTATGCTACCTATTTCAGACTCAAATGGAGAGGTTACCAGAGAGAATGGAAAAACAAATTCAGCATGCAGTGCAGTGTTAATTTACACGTGTTGTGCACAGTCCCCTCAGAATGATGCATTCATTTCATTTTAGAGAAAGCACAGTGCGTTCAAGCGTGCATCTTTGTTGTTAAGTTGTTTGCGTCTTTTGTACCACTTAGGTTCCATTACAAGCACAGAGAGGCTAAACACAAATCAGAATGCGCCATTTTACTGTGATGACAAATGCCATCCATTAATAAAAGAGACAAGACTTAAAGCATAATGTTCCACTCAAAATAATCACGCGCCATTAGTGCAGCTCCTCTCTGTGTGTTCACATGCGCAATAATATTCTGTTCTTCTAAATGAACAGGCTGTGCTTTTTTCAGCTTATGTGTTATGGCTTCATAATAGTTTGCCAAAACATGACAATCTGTATGCTTCCTTTCATGTGGCATTAAGTTAAGAGGATAAAGTGTTAATTTTTTAAAATATGCCTGTTTTTTTTCTTCTTCTTCTTTTATAGAATAGAAGGTTTCATCCAGACTGTGTGTATGAAGTCTGGCTTCTATCTGAAGATCGTTTGATGGTCGTGAATTGTAGAATAGATAACATACCTATGGTGACATGTCTTTATGAAAAAAAGTGTTGAATTGATATACCAATAAAAAACACATAAAAATCAGAACAGCAGATGAAAAATGCTTTTAGGCTTTGGTTTTGGTCCAAAGAGGATTCTGGCTTCAATTCTTTCAGAGAAGTTATTGTGGAATTAATGGATATTCTCTGAAAGCAGGTATTGTCCTTTCCCAGTATTCCCTATTAAGCAGCCTGGTAAAGTCTCAGTAGATTCTGATTTCAGGTTTTGAGCATTTGTAATAAAAAAATTACATTAAGATTTGCTGAAAGTAATCAGCTAAACTGTGGCCACACGTGAATGTTAAAAAGATTAGCACTCACCTCTGGACACGTCAGGTATATTAATTTAATTAAAACCGGGAACTATTTACAGAAAACTATAAATCATGTAAATGCTTCATTAACTTAGCTCCTTCAAAAACTGTTAGAATAACATTCATGTAAATTTTGTTCCAGTTTTAAAGCATTTTCCTATAAATTAAAATATAGGAACTCTGATTGAAGAATAATAGCATTTTTGGAGGGAGAACATTTTAAGATCAGGAATGCAAAGATTTGTTCATACAGCACTTCAAAAAAACATAAAACAGTAATATATCTAAATACTAAATACCAAACATGCTTGAGTCTGGTGAAATCAGCCACCACAGCACCATAATTAAAAAAGGTTCTGCGCAAACAACTTGTGTATTTCAGAAAAACAGTTTTCGCTTCTTGAAATTTTAATTTGTTAGTATCGTCCTTCCTACTTTTGCACACACTGAGAGTAAACAACTCATTTACCCTGTGCTGCAGTAGCAAGAAAATAAAACACATATTGCCTGGCCTCTGGCTGGCAACCCGAGTTAGAAAAGCATACCTGGTAATTTTGTCAGTGAATAGCTGAATTCTTTCATTCTACCTATCATCAGGAAACTTGGAGCTGCTGGATCTTAACTCCCTCATTTTGAGGCTGTTCTACTGCAAATATTGCCAAGAATGGAGTTATTGTAATGGGACAATTTAGGGAAGAGTGTTGCAAAAGAACGAAAATTGGTTTCAGTGAGAGACAATTGTGAAAAAGTTCACACAAAAAGACAAAAACTTAATTAGATAAGAAGAGAAATGAGTTGGCACAATCTATTGTCATTCCTCTCTCCTTCAGGCTCTGCTGTTGCTGTCGGTCTCTACAGGCTGTATTGCTGTGAGGCACCGCATCAGCCGTGATTGATTAAATGGGCCTGATGAGTTTGAGTCACACATCAAACATCTTGAGTATTCAGGGACAGAGGCACAATTGTGATCCCCTGTGAACATCATTACCATAGTCTATCAGTCCAATATGTCAGCATATAAACTTATAATATATCTAAATAACATTTGACTTTTATGTAATTACCAAACTCAGAGGACTGTGAGGATGAAAATCCATTAGCTGTGTTAAGCAGAGGTTAGCCATTAAAGAGCAATTATGTTGTTTCAAAAGCATTAAGCAGCATTACAGGGTTATCCTACAGTGTGGCAGTTAAAAAGAAGTTATTAAAATGACTCATTACTCAAGAAGATGCTGAGAAAGAAGATGAAAAAGTAAAAGACAATAGTTTAGGTACAAAGTATACTTTGCATACATTCATTTTGCAATTCTATAGACTTTATTTCAAGTAATTGAAATACACGTGCTGATTCTTCTTCTGCTGTGTTTGATTCATGACAGTACTTCTCTTATATTATTTCTAAGAGCCATCTGTCCTTGACTTTTTTATTTGAACAGAAGAGCAATGTTCCCTTGGGTTTTCTGGCAGAAGACAGTTTGAGAAAAAGAAGACAGTATAAATCCTAAACGAGTGATTCAACCATTCAACTTACATTTTGTCTGCTGAGACATGATGAAAATGCCTTTGCGAACTGAGCTTTCAAATGTCTGTAATGTCAGCAGGTGTTAAATGTAGATTTCATTTTTTCATGTACATCTTATCCTGTAGCTAAAGTTTTGTTAAAGAACCATTTTATTTTAGAGTGTGCTCATATTAGATGTCGCTTCCAGTTAGGGTAATCTCGTTGTTTAAAAAAAAAAAAATGGCTGAATAATCTAACCTGCTTGGGTTTTATTTAGGACAGCAGCAATCCCTGTGATTTTTAATCATAGTGTAGAAGAAAGATATTGTTCCCCATTAGTTTAAATAAATTTAGCTCCTTGCTGATGAAGCCTGGGACGTTGCTCTTGTTCATAAAATCAATAATGGATTCCATCTTTATGTTTACTCTCAGCAAGTAGACTGTGATTAAAAAAATGTTTCTCCAATACAAAAGTATGGGGTACTTGAGACACTACTGGTAAATGAGGGCCTTTTATGCAAACAACTGACCTGACAAGACCAAACTGGTCTTAAGATATTAGTGTTATTGTCACCAAGCAGAAACTGTGTCTGTAACTTTATGCCAATGACCATCTACAGATACTTCCATTTCCACTAATCTATGGGGGAATTTTACTGCCATAAGTCGAGAGAACACATTCTCAATTTGCAAGCAAGATTTAATCTCTGTTGTTCTCATTACTTGTAATACTCACATTCAAAACTTTTGCTCTCTTTCAGAAATTTTCTGTGCTCTCTCTAATCTTTGTGTTTATGTATCTGATAGATAGATAGGTAGAAAACCATTAAGCCATACAGTTATTCTTTGGAAAGAATGACTGTTGTAACACGGAGCAGAAACCTGAAGTTGTTTCCCCCTGCCTCCAGTGGGTGGCGCAGAAAGAACAGGTGCCACAATACTAACCACACTGGCACACCCACGAGAAGGACACAAATGCACACACCCCAGAGGAAAATGTGGAAGCTCCCACTCCCAGTGTAACATCCTCTTTCTGGGACTGGAACCCCTGCCAGGTGATGGGATGTTTTGTTCAGAAAGAGAGTAGAAAAGAATTTGCAAGCCAGTGCAGAGTTTTGTGAGCGGATAATTAATCCGTACACAGAGTAGTTTTATGCACAATGAGAAAATCTGAGTTTGAGAACAAAAATTTGAAGAGTACAGACAATATTCGAAAGCAAAATTTTTGAGTGCAATCATACACGTTTTGAGAGCAAAGAGAAAAAAAAAATCCTGCTTGCAAGCTGAAAATATGTGTAATCCACTCGTGGCAATAACATTCCTCAACTCTATTGGAACTTATTCAGATGCCATATTTTAATGACAGATTATTGTGCTTAATTCAGATTTTATGTGACAGAGGAGCACATATTTTTGAAGCTAAATAAATGACTATCATGGATTATAATATGTAGAAGGTGTAAGCAGAGAGGTGTTATGTAAGGATTCATCCATAGGTGAGACATATATAGCAGAATCAAGACAGAAAAATAACTAGCAATTCTCACCTTATCAACTGTTATTCAAGACAAGTATGTAGTTTTGACAATTTCTCTTGACAGAGTATTACAAACTAGAGAATAAAAAGCAGAAGCTGGACATAACCTGTTACCACCTGATGTGAGCTGACTGGCACCCTTTGTTGTGCAATTCTTCCCTCCTTCACACAGTTTTCTCACTTGTTTCCTAACAAGGTGTTGATGATTCTTTTCATTCCAAATACAGCACTGTTCAGACAGATGAGAATGAAGAACAGAGGAATGGTTTTCCCATTGCTGGACTTTGTTTAGTTTTAGTTTTCATGTATTTTTGTATCAGAATAAAGTCCTGCTGCTTTTATTGGGCTAGGATCTTTGTGCTATGTTTTAAACCATAGGTGTTAAAATCGAGACAGTGCATTGAGAACTACTAGTGTATTTGTCAATTTCATCCGGCAGACTGGACTCCGGTTAATTTTAATGCATAAAAACAGATCAATTTATGTATTTTACAGTGAATATATACAGATAATGGAGCATACTGAGAGCATTTTACAAGTTTTGATCAATGACACTGTACACTGCCTTTCTTTGTCAAGGCAGAAAAAAAAATTCTAGATCCTGAATGAGAATGTTGATCACCATCAGTTTTTATAAAGACAGTTTCCTGTCTTTGCTTTTGAAATCACCCTTTTCAGATATAACGAAAAAAAAAAAAATCCTGGCAGAGGAAAAGCCACGACATTTCCAAGAAATATAAAGCAATAAAAGGTCCACGATGAAAGGGAAAATAAACAAAAAACACATTAGCTTCAGTAAAACTGCGCATGGTTTATTTTTTATTTGTGGAAAATGTGAAGACCTTTTAGGGCAGTAAAAGGCATTTCAACACAAACTGGTCAAATGCAAATGTCAAACAGGTCGAATGCACCATGTCCTACGCTCTACAATTAAATTCTATTAGAAAAAGCAGAAACTGTTTGGCCAACAGCTAAATGGCAGAGAAAGATGTGAACGTAAAATTTATATATTTCCCTTGACGTTGTTTAGGTAGAATACTAAAGAGTGTTGACTCAAACTGTTTTAATTATGTGTTTTAATCTTTTTCGCTTCAAAAGCTCCAGTTAGTAGACCTTCCTGTCAACATATCTCTTTTTCCTGAATATAGAGGAGGATGGTGAGTCTGTTGAACTAAAAGTCTTAATTAAGATTCTAATAATGGAATTGATTATTCTCCTGTATGAAAGACAGGGGTATTGACTGAGACTGCTCAAAAAAAAAAAAAATCTTGATCCATTCAGCTGTGTTACTTGAATTAATGTGTTTGTAGATGAACATAGCATGTAAAATAATGAAAACTCAAGTTGTCATTCAGGTGAGCTTTATCTGCAGGCTGTCATCGTTCCTTTTCTCACAAACCAATCAACTCAAAGTCAGGACCTTTTCTGCACTTCTGGTCTCACTTCTTTTTACTTTCGCCTCACCTATATCTCCACCTTTCCGTCTGCATTTTTATTCTGCTTTCTTACCTTGGCTTCTTTTCATCGACACTGACTCCTTACCTCCTTCCTGTTTCTATCGATGTATCCTAAAGATCAGGAACTAGGTGCACAGAATGTCAAGTTCTTTGAGTCATATTTAATCATCTAAGCCTTAACAGCCAAAGAAAATGAAAAAGCAAACAAAACGAAAAACAGTGCAGTAAATATTAAGGTTTTAGAAGAAAAAGATTTGCTTGAAACAGGGAGACTGGAGAATTACAGCCTAAATTAGGAAAGAGTTTTGATGTGAGCTGCACAGATCCACAGCTCAGGTGTGAGAATCAGTTCACAGGAGAATTTCAGGTTGTGCTCTCCAAAAAGCATTTATAGGAAGTATTACAAGTCCTGTGGAGGTACATTCAGCATGTTGAATGAAGTTTTTGGGTAAGATGAGATCAACATTAAACTTTTTAGTTTACACAAAAAGTAGCAGGAAAGGTGGTGTTAGCATTATCATGCTGTGGGATTAAGGGAGGATGAATGCAGCTAAATATGGGCCGATATTTAAAATACAAATAAAAGGCTGAAAAATTCTTGAAACTAGAGTTTAGGTTCAACTTTCATCAGAACACAGAGGCTTAACATCCTGCCACGGTTGGAGGAAATTGTTTAGATTAGCGTACATTCATGTCTTTGAAAGGCCCAGTGAAAATTCAATCCTAAATTAAGCTGAGATTTAAAAAGAATGAGATTCAGAGACACTCTCGATTGATTCTGAATGAGCTTGAGCTGTTTTGCAAAGAATATGCATTAATTTTACTATCTGGATATGCAAAGCCCGCTTTCAGACTTTTGCATTTGCCAAGAATAGCATGATAAAATACTATTGAATCATCATTCTGACTAATATTTGACTTGTTTTTTAAGGTAAGGCAATACATGTGATTCAGGGACTTATTGTTCATTGTTTGAATTTTACACTAAATTAAACATAGCTCTTGAACATTTCTTTTTTATTTTAATTGCACGGTACTTCTAATAATTGTAAAATAGCCATTGAACACAACATCAAACACCCACCTTATCTAACAACAGGATCAAATTAACCTGTGATTGCTTGGATCATTATTACTGCACTATGCAACTCTATTTTGGTGTGATGGCTTTTGTTTCTCAATGGAAATGCAGGGGATTTTTCAAGCAAAAAACAAACAGCTATAAAAATGTATTTAATGCAACAATGACATTTATTTGCATAATATTAAACAAATTTCATAAGCAGTTGGCGGTAGTCCATGTTTTAAATGTATACTGGATCATCACACAGTCAAATATTTTGCAGAATGGAACAAATTAGACAGGAAATAAATGTGATGTAGTGTTAGTCTCAGTTGCTTCTCTAGTGATTCAGCCATAAAGTTTGTTTTTCTGGGATCATTAAAGCAATCTGGACAGTTTTATTTAAAGACAGCAGGCCTGCAATGGCGTTGCATTATTTGGAATCCATGAGTGCACAGTCTGAAACTGGCAATCAGTGGAGCTGATAGACCTCCTGTTGACAAACAGTGAACACAACAGTGACATGGTTTTGGCTCCAAAATGTATTTCTTGTGTTTTCAAATGTTAATACATAAGAAACATGAAAATGTTCTCAAGGTTTAAAGTTCATCTTGAAGATACCTAATATTTAAGTATTATATTTAAACATAAATGGAAAAAAATCATCTTAAATTTTAATATATTTGTGAGCGTTGAATCCATTACCAAATCTTTTAGTGTGGTGTAAGTAAGATATGGCATAGAGGCATATTTTTCTGGTGGACTCTTCAGAATAGGAAAGACTGGTAAACATGCCAATTAAAGTAAAATAAATTCAGGGATGAATGTGTAAAGTTTTCACAATGCCTCTGGCACAGTAACTGTAGCCTTATGTATTATTGGTCAAATGAGGCTAAGATTATTTATTTTGGCAACAAACACTCCAGGTCGAGTTAGTAATAAAATGTAATTTTTGAAAAAGTGACTTGTATTCACTGTTATCTGTGGACTTAAGTCCACAGATAAATGAAACAGAAAATTTCTCAAAGTGGAAATGTGAACTTTACCTCATGTTCAAATCTACACCAAAATAATTAACTAGAAACAAAGATCAACTGTCTCGCATAGCCATATCAGTCCCTTGACTGAAACTCTATGAAAACCCGTAAAGTAGTATGAATAGAAACATACTGGGTTTCCGGGAGTATGGAAAATATAGCAAAGCCATACAAAGGGATGGTCAAAGCTTCTTTGTCTATGCACCACCCTTAGGAAATATCATGGGAGAATATTAAATGTTGTCTTGCCCTATTAGCAAAATGAAGTTTTATAACATGCAAATAATATTTCTCAACATATCAGTGAAAACAATTTTATTGTCAAGCTTTACCAGGAGAGTCAAACAGAGAAGAGTGCACTGATTTATTTAAAAAAAGAGTTTTTACTTGTCATGTGTGATGCAATACTTTTGAAGGGCAGGATCTGGATCAGTGCATAGCTGATTTGCATGAATGACTCAAATCCAGAGAGAATCTTTACACCAACACTTTTCCGACATACTGATGCGCTTCGGTCTTCTGGGAGATGTACAGTCAATTAAGTGATTCATTTTACCAGAGCCACAGAAACAAGGGCTTTAAATTATTCATGGATTACTTAGTTGAACACATCATCTCAAGAATTCAGAAAAGCATGACATCAATAAATTTGATCCTGTTTATCAAGTTGGAAGTGTCATTAAGACTGGAGCAAGTCCAAGCAGGCACTAAGAAAGAGGAAGGGGAGATTTGAAAACCTAAACAAATCACTCAGCCAGTTATTGATTCTAAAAATGCACCCTTCAAAATCTAATTATTTGATCAGTCCGACAGAGTTAATACTATGGATCAGAGCAAATAAGAAACCTGACAACCTATAAAATACTGAAGATTTGTTTAAAGTTCAAACCTTGCCCAAGTGAATGATTCCCTCTAAACAGGCACAGCAGCCTTTGTGATGTGTGCAAGGTTCCCTAAAGGTTAGACTTGATTGCTGAACAGATATGACTGCACAATCAGCATGATGCAATAATCCAAAAGCTGTTAATCTTGGCTTCTGATTTTTGCTCTTTTTGTGACTTTGACTGTACTTTTGGTTTTCCTCCCTTCCTCTTCCACATTTTGTCATTTGACAGATTTGGCCAGGATTGTCCAAAGTTGGTCCTGAAGGGCTGGTCTCCTACATATTTTAGGCTACGTTCACACTGCAGCATGAAGTAACTAAAATCTGATTTTTTTTCCCCCATGTGACCCGATCTTTTCATTGCAGTGTCTGTAGGGTCAAGTCACATTCATCCAACCTCTACTTCACTAATACTCAACAAATATTTCTATACTATGTCCTACCACACTAGAATGCTCTCTACTTGTCCTGTTGCGTCCTCTAGTATGAATGTGGACAGTTTTTGGTTGTTAAAGTCAATACAGGAGATCACCTGCAAGTTGTACCTATTTGGAAATGTGAACAACCACACAAAAAATTGGAATTGAGTATTATGGCCTGCGATGTAAACATAGTCTTAGTTCTCTCCCTTGTGGTAGTTATTCCATTTCCAGTCATCATGCTGATGTTCTGCAGAGGTCTGCTAACGAGCCATCATTTGGTGTGTTGTGTTGACACAATTTTGTGAATAAAGCTTTGTTGAAATAATCTGCAAGACACATCTGAAGAGTGAAGATACATTTTACTTCCACTGTGTGTCCATTTTTGGTTTGTGATGTAACGTTTAACTGTGAAAAGTCTCATCCTGGTAGATTTAAGAGGGCATCTGTTTATCTGTGGGATATTGGTGTAAATTGCCGCAGACAGGAGGGGAACCTGTCATAACCTTCCACAGTGAGATTTGTATTTTGGCACTAAAGAAGCCCGGTTAGGTTCAGTCATTTTTCTCTCTCTATGAAAGTTTATGCCTGAAAGCTAATCAATAATTTACAGAGTGCAGAGTGATATATTAGGATTCTTTTTGAAAGAGTTGTGTATTTGTGTGTGTGTTGTGTAATTTTCAAGAGCCACAAATTCTTAAATGATATTTCATGTTTTTCTAGAGTGTACATGTACACTCTGTTGGGTAGTTTCTTTCTAATTGTATCGCAATTTCAGATCAACAGCAGGATGATGCTGCTGTAAGGTGAAGCATGGTTGTTTTGAATGTTCTCCACTTGAAGAGAGCATTCAATTTTTTTTTTTGTACAGAGACTGTTTTCAAATTCCCCTGAGATCTCTTTAAATCCTTTATTAATCTTAAAAGCTGCTAAACGGTTCACTCTCCAAGCCTCAAATTGACCTTTTAATCTCATCCTGGTCTTCAGTCACACTTCAGCAGTTCAGAAAACTAAATATCTAAAGGCTTAAACAAAGCAATCTTGGTTCAAAATGTTGCAAAACATCACCTATGTGAAATAGTAGCAATTTCAAGTTGAATTATATGTGTTGCTATCCTATTTTGCATCTCACCAGAAGTTTCACTGTTTTACTACATTTTTACAAAAAAGGGGAATTTTCAAAATTCCCTATAGATGACAATTAAAAATATACTTTTCATAGTTTTTGATTATGGTCTTTATTTGTAGGATCATAACTTGTTTTAGAAAGAAACATTAAGCAATAATGTTGCTAGGAGACTCGGACATGGAGACGTTTATCCCAAAGTCATCCAGCAGCCCACATGCTCTGAGTTTTGTATGTGTATGTGTGTGAGCACAGCCCTCTGTCTTTCCCCTCTCCAATGCGCCTGTGTGTCCTTGCTCCTGCGCATTCTATAAAGCCGGCAGCATCCCCTTCACTCACTGCACTCTCTGTGATTTCTGCTGAAGCACAAACAAAAAGATCAACTAAGCTCTGCTGGGAGGACGAACAACAAACACTGATGCTTCAGGTTATTTCCTTTTTTAAACAAAAGCTTTCTTTCCAGCCATTATTTTATCAAGACCGCAGAGCAAGACTTAACTCCTATACTGATCTGCATCTTTGTCATTTCTGATTCATCAAGTTGCTCATTTTCAGGTTTTTTTTTACAATATGCAAAAGGACTGAATGCAACAGATCCGGATTTAACTGGAAGGAGGAGAGATGGAAATGAGCTGTGGATTCTGTTTATCATGAGGAAGCATGGAGAAGACATCTGTTTCCGTCTCTGCACACTGATTCCTGTTTGGTAGCTGGCTTATCTCACAAAACAGCAATATTGCATGCTTGAAATCCTGCTTTTGAGAAAAAAGAAAATAAAAAAAAACAACTTCAGCGGGCTCTGAAAATGCTCCTTCTTGTGAACTTTCGATGGAAGCTTGACGTCTTTCAGGATTTCACTTTGAGCTTGAGAGCAATTAGTATTTCTTTTCAAACTTAGGAGTCATTTTGCATGCAGACGCCTTCTCTCAACTTATGTTTTGCATCCCTAAATCTCTCAGCAATCTCAGCCTCCCCATAATCACAGAATTAGAGCTTCTAAGTGCATTTTCTTTTTCTGTTTTCTTCTCTTGTTTTTTGCCTGAGAGCAAACTGGACTTAGAGCAAGTGCATTGCAGCTGACGGTCTCTCCTCATCCACAAGTAGCACTCCTCACTATTTTTTGTCACCTTCCTTCACTGCAGTACCTTCCATTCTGACACAATGTTTGAGGAGCTTTGGAATTCCACAGATCAGGTTGGCCTCAATGGATCAGAAGCAAACTTATCTCAGAGACGTTCGTATGGCATAGAAGAGGACGGGAACCAGCATCCTTTTCTCACTGACGCCTGGCTGGTACCGCTCTTCTTCTCTCTCATCATGCTGGTCGGACTGGTGGGCAACTCTCTCGTTATCTATGTTATTTCCAAACACAGACAGATGCGAACAGCCACCAACTTCTACATAGGTAGGCAAAAATAATGTACATCTTAATGAGTTTGTGGAAAATGTGAAAGACACTGATACGAGGGTGTAGGATGGGATTTACAAAACTCAGTCACGAAAAGTCGGACTGATATCAAAACTGTTAATTTACTGTGGCCAAGAAATACAGATAATAAAGCCCTTCCATCCTTTGTTATTCTGCGAACTAAACTCAATGTTGTTGCGTTATTAAAGCTTAAAAGTGATGAACCGTGCAAAGAGTAGTTTTGACCAATTCTGTCTGCAAATAAAAGAAAGCTTGTTGCTATTTTTTTGCATTGACTCCTTCCTGGGAACAGGTTAAGACTGCAGGCAAACTACTCCACATATCTCCTGCATGTATTAATGCATGCATAATGTGTTCATATGGTCTTGTTGAAAAATTCATATCCCTGAAAACATGTTTTCAAAGCAGCATATTTTAACAACTCAATGTCTTATTCATGTTGCCATCACGCAGGTTTCTAGGAGCAATTATGTTCATTTCCTTGTAAAAGTATTTATCCACCTGAACTTCACACTTTGTCTTGGTAAAGCCACAAATATCGACAGATTGATATTTGTATTTAAAGTGTACTATTTCCTTCAGATAATAGTTAGGTTTTATACTTTGGTTTACCTTTAGTTTAGCTCTCTTTAGTTTAATTCCCTCCTTTTCTCCTTGCCACAGCTATTATACATTGCATAATAATTCTACCTTTGTCTTATGTCACTTTACTACCCTGTATAAGAAAGCAAGCAACCAAATACGCTACAACCAAAGCTATGTTTCACCCCGTGGATGTTGGGTTTGGGGTTCATACTGTTTTTCAAGTAGTTTCCAAAAAGTGGGTTTTAATTCCCCCAAATAAAAAGCAATCAAACAATTAATGCAAGGCCTTAAAAAGAAATAGAATAAAGAAACTTTGAACAAGCCATAATGATTATTTGACATGACACAATTTCAAGTTTACCTTCCAAAGAAGATAAACTGACCTAACATATAAGAAACGAAGGTGACAAGACCACACTTGGAATGGGTGAAGGGGGACATCAGCTTGTAAATTTAACTAACAAACAGGAAGTAAACACACAGCTGAACATTTAACCTCAATTACTAATAACCTCAGCAAACCTCCGAGGTTCTTACAGAACAACTGGATTGACTGTGATTAAATCACACACACATATGGATTAGATGACTTTTAAGGGAAACAGTTACACTGGAATTTATTTAAACAACAAAGTATCACACACATCCCATTCAGCATGATTAAATATGATGCTGTATTTTTTGTTGAAAAAATATACATATTTATAAAATGTACAGCATCCTTTTCAGTCAATTGTTCTCCACATGAAAAATGCATATATGCTTTTTTTAAAATTATGACAAAAGATTGAAAGATTTCATACCTTTGCAAGGCTCCCAACACAACATTATCACAGTTAATAGGCACAAAGCTCATGACAGTTCTTGACTGGTTTGGTAATTAGCTTTGACAATATATTTAATTTTTCCAAATTGTACAGATATTTTAAAGTTTGCAAAAGGTTCATGTCAGAAACAGAAAGTTTCTGATATGAAACTTTCTGTACATGTCAGAACAGAAAGTTCTGTTATTGCTGCTTCAAGCAGCAGCAATAATATCACTGGTGGAAAATGAAAATGAACTGAAAAGCTACATCTATTTTCAAGGCAAACATACTGACACCTCATTTACACCAAATTAAGAGGCACTGAAATCCAATGCAATCCAACACATGGACAGTTGTATTGGCATATTATACGTTTTTACCTTTTGTAATATGAATTTAACCTATCCTTTCTGGAAGGTTTTTCTGATACTTGAGTATTTTCATGAAACTATCCTTGTAGTCAAGTACAGGTTGTTTTAATTTAAACTGTTAGGATTTAAAATATTTCTGTTAAATAATATTTGTTTTAATATGTTCTTTACATCCTGCAAAGCTTGCCTTTATTGAAACAAGGCTCACAATAAAAATAGTTGTAAAATAATAATGTTAAATGAGATCATCCAACCTTGTTTATATTTTATGTCTTTTCTTAGTATTCAGAACACGCAGATTTGCAATCTGGAATGTATTTGATCTATATGCCATTACTAAGCCAAAGGTGAGGTGATTGATTTTCCTGAGTTTGTTCCACAAAATAGAGTGTGGGAGAGGGGAGAGGAGGGAGCAGTAAAATAAATGTGATCACATCCATGTGAATTAAAATAATGTTTTTGTTGCTCTGTGACTCTGTGTATCTGTGTTTGCACATTGCACTCCGGATGTGAGGAGAATTTGATCTTGGTTAATACATCCCAAGGCCACTGCACTGAAACAGTGTAATATTCAGCATAATTTAATTAGCAACCGCATCATCTACCAATCTCTCCAACAATATGGTTAGGCAACAACAATGTGATTAGATCAGCTCTTCAAACAAATGGGGAATGGTGTCTGGCATGCTTGCGACAGTGATGGATGCATGAGCCAGACTGCAAACCTCTGACTGATATGTTATCAAAACATAAAAGTATTTTTTGGGCTTTGTCTTTATATTAAGAATTAACCCTTTAACTGGCAATCTTCCATCCATGAGACAAATCTAATTTGTTTGAATACTCTGCCTTATTCTTTGCCATTTAAGGGGTTAAAAGTTTGGAAGAATAGATGTGAAGACCCAGAGGCAGTTCATAAAATGTTTAACACACGTTCAGTTTATAACCACCAAATAATATATTCTCTTTCTGAAGCAGCTTCTTGGTATCTGATTTCAAATGCACAAGGCCAAACTAACGTCATACAATATTTTATGCATGGAATTTAGCTTAATTGGAACAGATGAATCAAGGATACCACACATCTCTTAGCATTTATTTCAAACTTGTCATTTCGTTTCAGATTTTTATTTAATTCCATATATAGTGGCTTTCATTGCCAAGTTGAAATGAATGTAACAATTGTGGCTCTGATTGTGCTCATCTTAATAAAATCATTTGAAAACAGACACCATATGAAATACCGTACAATCATTCATTCAAAATATATTCTTTGGATAAATATACAGAATCCACCAGCTTCTTTAATAAAGTGAAGTATTTGAATACAGTCGAGATAATTATGGTCTATCATCTCTTGCACTTGGTATAAAACACAAAATGGACTATGGGTTTCAACAATTTCATCTTATTACCGACATAAACTAATTTTCTCTGAGTCCATCACACCTACAAGGTGGGTTCCTCAATATGACAAATTACAGCAAAGCAAGATGTTGCTTTTAGACAGAGGAATCATGACTTTGTCATTCATTTGAACTGTCTATTTTTTTTAAGCTACATGTGAGAAGAAGTCTGATTCTCAATATGCAGCAGACATCATTTGGTCATGTGTAAATGTGATTAAGAAGAAAAAGTTACATAAAGACACAAAAGATAATCAGCTCTGGATTTTCTCCCAGTGCAAATTGAACATGACAGTTCCTTCACTTAAAAGGTAGTAAAAACTACCCAGTAATTTAGTTTTTAGGGAATAATTAACAAGACTACAATCACAAATTGAAAATTGGATAATGCCGATCCGCTACACCAAATGAGACCACTCATGAATAAAGTGAACAAAACTGGTTCTCTCTTCACCATGGCACCTGCCAGTAGTTGACTTTAGAGAGAAAGTGAAAGATTTTTTCCTAAAAGTGGATGTGTTAGAATCAGAATAAGTGGGCAATATCTGAGTAGGTTTGACAGGGCTCAGGAAATGAAAGCTGACATGCGAAACAACCACTTCAGCTACTGTAGTTTTACCTCCTTCAAGTTGCTGAAGGAGGTAAAACTACTCTGACAAAAAGGTTTTAAAATGTACAGCCTGTTGCAATTTACTGTGTATGAACAATAGCAGCAGACACAACAATCCAAATGTTATATCTGATTAGTGCATCTTGTTCTTTTTTCCTTCAGGTGCACAGCACATCCATTTGTGTCAAATTTGTAGTTCATTAAGAGACACTGAGTGAATGTGTCTAAAAACAAATATAAATAGGGGTACAAATGTCTAAATAAACTTATTTCACAGTTAACTGTAATTATTGTGTGCAATACAGTTTGTCCTTCTTCCTTGGGTCAGAACAATACAATCAACATCCCTGGAAAATGTATATATTCTGAGGTTGTTATTAAGGAGAAAGTTTTAACCTTTACAATGATTTTTTTTTCTGAACATCAGTAATATATTTTTAACATCTAACTTTATTCAGTTGGACTGCCAGAAAGAACATCAAAAGGGACAAAAATACAGATGGAAAGCCAAAAGAAACACTGCTACTAATAAAAACAAAGTAAACACTGAAAGAGGGCTTTTTAGTTTTTGCAATATAAAAAAACTGGGCTATTATAAGCCTTCTTAAATTATAATGTATGTGGACTGATGTAAGACAGAAAATTGCCTGACATCTACCTTTTCTTTCCATCTAGCAAACCTGGCTGCCACCGATATAATCTTTTTGGTGTGCTGTGTCCCCTTCACTGCCACTCTCTATCCCCTCCCTGGATGGATCTTTGGCAACTTCATGTGCAAATTTGTTGCATTTCTGCAGCAGGTAACACAATTATGTTTTATCCAATATTCTTATTCCTAAATGTTGGTTCCGTTTCTTTTAACATTTCAGTTTGCTTTGCATTCTTTTATTTCTATTTATAGTGCTCACTAGTAATTTACCTATTCCAATGATATCACATGCTTGTCCTCTAGGCTGAAAATTACTAATATCAACTAAAAAGTCAGAATTGTTTTAATTAATAAATTGCTGTTAATAATTTGTTCATGAAAGTGAAACTCATACATCACAGGCTAATATTTGAACATTCCTACCATCACAGTTACTATTGTTATTGAAAATGGTTCAACAGCAGCAATTATTTCTGCAGTTTCTGCTTTTAAACTGTAAACTTCAGCTATTGTAATGAAATTAATATTTTTTTGCAGATTAGTTCAATTGTGATTGTACATACTATGTAAGAAAAAATAATTTTAAAAAAGTCCTAAATAAACAGATTAAATTTATAAGAACCCTTTCCAGTCTTACAAACCACTTTGAGTGCAAAACCACACACATTCACAAACACACACAAATGCAGGCAACTTTCAGTTAAGTACCAGCACATTAACATGTGACAAGAGGAAGCTGGAATCAAACTTACAACCTTCTTATTGGGAAATGACTATTCTGCCAGAGAGCCTCAGTCACCCACATTCAGAGTCACCCACATTCAGAGTACAGGCTGAATTACAGGGTAAAGCTGAATAGACATGCTCTATGTTGATTTTTTTCATCACACCGGATGCTTTGATGATGGCATTTTCAGTGACACTCAGCAATTGAGAACCTCAAGATTGTGATTTTGTTTGACTCAAATAAACCCATGCAAACAGCTGAAAGTGTCACATAGTAAAAATTAAAGCCAAACATGACTTTCCATCGCTTCCATCCTGAGTTTCATCACAACTTGCTCAAATAAATAGAAATTCAAATCCTGGTCCAAATACAATGAAAACAGATGACCAGCTTACTATATGTACAAAGCTATCTAAATTGTGGCTCTGTTAATTATTTTATTTTATTTTTTTACATGTGCAACCTTTGGATTTAGTTAATGTAGTCAAAAGATCTACTTTCAAAGATCAATGAAAACATAGAAGCTTAATTAGTAAGAAACTGGTGGAAAGTGGCAATGAAACCATTTGAGCTTAATCACAGAGCTGTAGAACAGATCTAGAAGAGTGCACAGCAAGGAAGGAGACAAATTAACACAGCAGGTGTGGAACTGAAACACAAAAAAAAATGTCTAAGTCCAAAGGGAAAAAGCCTAGCACTAACATAAGGAGAAAAACCCAAGCATTGAGACATCAAACACAAAGGAATGAAGTATGTGGGAAGAACTAAATAACAATAAACCATAAGTGATCACAACTGATCACAACAGCATACTTCCGGTAAGATGGAGAATCTTAAAGCTAAGCATGAAATAAATCAGAATATCAAAGAGTGTCTAACCTAGCAATTAAGAAAAATACAAAACCCAAGTTCCACGGATTAAGACTGTATTATCATCAGAACTTTGTCATTTTTAACTCTTCAAAAATGACTCCATGTGATTGTTATTGCTTTGTTGTCAGTAGATGATCAGTCTTGAAAGGGGAACTTCAGCCCCAAAAAGTGTTCGCTGTTAAATGCTGACTCATTTTAGAGACTTCACATTTTCATCTCTTATTCAAAGACTTTTGTGCAGCTCTGTCTGCCAGTGGGTGAACTTCAATTTCAGTGACACAAAGATGCATCCATTTGTTAGAAGACTTTATCGCAAGTGCTTCAGAGTTGTAGTATGAGCAATATGGGTCTTTTAATGGCAGAAACAATTCCATCTATTCTACATAGAATGAAAATTCCCTCTATTCGGCGAAGACGTTTTGAGTCAGAACTTTGCTCTATCTTTTTCCAAGCATTTTTTTTCTTCTGAAAGCCAAAGGAAGGTCATTACAGTCTGAATAAATCTTCAAAGAAATGACATCTGCAGAATCAGACATTACCCCCCTCAAAACCGGATGACAGCAGAAAAGCTCCAGTATACAAAATACAAGATCCAAGTATCTTCCTAGATAAATGAAACCATCTTGTACAAAAATAAAAATTTCTACAATTCAAGAAAAGCTGGAGTTGCTGCTAATGTATTTCAAAAGTACTCTTGAGTTTGAAAGGACATGTATAATCTAATTTTCAACTTCTCCCTTTCAGCTGTGTTTAAACTGAGACAAATTCATTTCTGTTCAAGATTGCAAAACATGAAGTGAGGAAAAAAAGTTAATAAACATAATGCATCCAAAATAAGCAGAATGTCACAGAATATTAATGGAGAGATTTCAGTACAGGTGTTAAAAATCAATAAATAACAAAACTCAGTTTATTCCTTGCTGTTCATGTTAACATGAATAGCACAACTCTACTTTTACTTTCTTTTTTTCCTGTCCTCTCATGTGTTCATAACATTTATACATCTCCAAACAATCATACACTAACATCATTACTCAGACAGGTCCTGCACCTGTGCAGTTTTAGCCAAGCGACTGAATGCGTTGCTGCTCGACTTGACACCATGGAAACACCGAGTTGCTAAATGTGAAAGACTTGGCATGCAACATTGAAAGTCTGTGGGGAAGTCCCTACACAGGATGAAACATGGACTTTCTACAAAGTTTTAAAAGATAGAATCTATTTTCACTTCAGTCACTTTAGACATCTGTAAAAAAAGTGAGCAAATTTCCATGTAGTTGCAAATTTTATGGGATTTGCAGAACAGAGCAAAACGTATCTTTTCTTGCAACAGTGTTTTTTTTTAAATTTTTTATGGACTTTATGTTTGATCGACTATTATGTCAGATTGACTAATCATAAACACATGGGTGAAAAACCCCTGGTAAGAAACAATCAATTACCGCATACAACATAATGCACCACATTTACTCACAGTTGCTTTACACTGAATTAAAGCTCCAATTGTGAAAAGCAAAAAGTGAAAGGAGTAAGAAGTAAATTGCCAAAGCAAGAAGAAATAGTATAAATAAGATTCTGCATATTAATAAAAACAAAACATAAAAATGGATAAGTCAATTAATATTAATAAAACCAATAATGGAACTCAGTAGATATGGATGAGTTTTGGTTTAAACGTTTGGACTTTCCACTACTCCAAAGATTTTGTTTAAGTTCTCCAACATGTTAAAAATCATCTTTTGGCTTCCTGCTGATTTCAGATTTGTGTGTGTGTGTGTGTGTGGGTGTGTGGGTGTGTGGGGGTGGGGGTGTGTGTGTGTGTGTGTGTGTGTGGGTGTGTGTGGGTGTGGGGTGTGTGTGTGTGTGTGTGTGTGTGGGTGTGTGGGTGGGTGTGTGTGTGTGTGTGGGTGTGTGTGTATGTGTGTAGCAATGGGCATATTATTTGCAGAAAAACAAAAAACAAACAAAATCAAAGTGAGTAAAAATAAGCTAAAAATTTTTAATATTTGACTGAATTATAATTTAGATGTTATAAAAATACTTCATTCAAAAAACTTAATTTATGTCAGTATTTTAAAATTTCCTCCTGTTTTACTTTTTCATTCAGTCTAAAGTAATCACTACGTAATTCCACACATTAACCTTAGAATTAATCACCTTTTCATAATCTATACATATTTACTCAAAACTCTAGCTTCACCTGTCCCAGGTATGAAAAAAACTATGAAGAAAAACTCATACTTTCATCTTTTATTTAGCAGTTAAACGCAGTAATAAATAGGGCTGTGATTCTTCATGTGGGTCAATGCTTGGCAATGCTGTCAATAAAAATCCAGCAACCATAGACTGGTTTGCTTTAAATCACACAACTAATTCCTTTTTCAATTTAAAGAGGTAGCGAAAACTGGATTTGGAGCACCAACTGTATTACAGCAGGGTGTAATACACTGAAAGTCCTGAACATCGCAGGTAGGAGATTATTTTCTCAGCAGCCTTAGTGCTGAACTTACCATGACCCCTTTCAGTCTTTTATATTCAATCCTTTGAAATCCTGATGTGATGCGCCAAACCTCTGTTGGGTAATGGGTCCCGGCATCATAACTACACATAACACCAAGACAGATCCAGCAGGAGGCAGAGGTACACGCTGTTGGGAAGATTCATGTCTGACTTTAAAGTACATGTCGAAACAGAATGGATTCAATTTTACACAAACCAGCATTTATTTTCACTCAAAAATCAGAGTCATGGTGCCTTTATTGTCAGTGAACAAAAGGACAACAGAATTTCATTTCATTTCAGTACAGCCCGTCCAAAACATCATAGACATTAATTTAGAAATCTTATAAGAATATATTCCAGTAATATTAGAGCTGAAATGGACATACAAAATAATATTAAGTTAATATTTAGTAACTACTAAATATGAACTTAGTAATTAATATAGTTAATATTTAGAAATGACTAAATAATAACTTAATGCTTTATCAAATAAAGTAGTAAGTTTAGTTGATGCTTTTCAAAAATAAGGCTTGATTGATTTTTAATTTGATTCTTTTAATTTCTACCAATAAATTATTACATTATTGACTTTTTCTAAATACACTCAAACCACTTTTAAAATATGGTTGATAAATTGCCTATTTTCCATTCATCTCTTTGCACTTTGTTGTCTCTATTTTCATGTCTGAAGATAATGTTTGCACTTGATGTTTATTATATTGGGACATAGTGTTATCATCACCATGCTTGCAGGAAACATCCTGTTCTTTTAATAATGAAATTCCTTTTGAAATGAGACATCTTTGTATAGATGACCTGCAAGAGTAATAATGCCTATTGAACTTTCTCACAAGAGGGAATGACACTGACTTGCCTTTTCATTAACTCTATTAAAGTTAATGGATGAGAAAAAAGTTTCTCTCACAAGTTTTTGTCAAAATACTTACTTTATTTTAATGACCTATATAAATACAAAATGCATATACAAAATACTTGCTTTATTCTAATGATATATATATATAAATTCTTTCTTTCTTCCTCCTGGCCCCAGTAGTCTGTCATAAGAAACACCACAAAATCAGCTGTGACTAATTTTCAGTACGTTTTGTTTGTCGTCGTAAAAATAATAGGTGTTGACATCATCTCCTCACCATCACTGTGTTTTTAAATGTTTAAGAAACATGTTCTTATTTAGAATGTGTTTGGCTGCATTTCATTCTTAGGTGACAGTACAAGCCACATGTATCACCCTGACTGCCATGAGTGGAGACCGCTGTTACATCACTGTTTACCCTCTCAAATCTCTCCGTCACCGCACCCCAAAAGTGGCCATGATAGTCAGCATTTGCATATGGATTGGTATGTTGAATGCTTTTACCTCCCTGCTCCACACAAAAATGAATAACTGAAAAGCAAAACGTATCTAGCATGTGTGACTGACTTAGAGTTTTGTTTAAAAAAAACAACAACACATCTGCTTTACCCAGGCTCCTTCATCTTGTCCACGCCGATTTTAATGTACCAGCGGCTTGAGGAGGGCTACTGGTACGGTCCGAGGCAATACTGCATGGAGAGATTTCCCTCCAAGACACATGAGAGAGCATTCATCCTCTATCAGTTTATTGCCGCCTACATGCTGCCGGTTCTCACAATCTCTTTCTGCTATTCGATGATGGTGAAGAGAGTAGGTCAACCCACTGTAGAGCCTGTTGACAACAATTATCAGGTGTGGACAAAGAGAGATTGAAAACTGTTTGTGTGCCTAAATTTTAAAATAGGTTTGAATCAAGTCTGTTTTGAATAACTGTTGCCAACAGTTTATTCACAATGAAACATATAGAACATATATAAAATACAGTTTGCAGCTTCCTGTTCATTTCTACTGTAGAGTTCAACTTCTAATACTAAAATAAACATGTAGACAACTGAAGAAATCACAACAAAGACCCAAGCTTGTAAAGAAAATTAGCAAAAAGGTATTTCTAAGGATGTTATGGAAATAAATGAAACCACTTTCCAGTTAGAAGGAATGTCAATATGTGTATAATTATTGTATAATTACATAGTTATTATTTCGCTCTAAATACCAAAAACATTCCAAGTATTAAACCTTGTATCTGTGGATCTGCAGCTAACATACAGGAATAGTCATGTAGATTTCATTTGAAGTACAATGGAAGACATAGGTTGTTTTTCTTTAGTAACATTAAACTTTTATAATTGAACAGCCAGGAGGTTTCATACACAACCTTTTAATATTTGCTTTGCATTATTTTCTATATCTGAATAAATAAGATAAAAAAAACAAAATGGGCATAAAATATATTTTCCTTATCAGACTTTGTTTCTTTTCCCATTGTATAGGCATTACATTGATTTATATTTAAATAACTTTTACCATTAATTGGCAAAATAATAACATTATTTTTAAGATTTTTGACATCAGTATTTATTCATTTATTTTAATCAGGTGAGGGCCAATTGTAATTTTTCAAACTAACAACCAGCATCAACAACAAAGCCTCTTAAATAACATAAAAAAAGCTGATATCTATTGTGATATCTTTCTCAGGTCAACCTCCTGTCTGAGAGAACCATCAGCATCAGGAGCAAAGTCTCCAAGATGGTGGTGGTGATCGTCCTCCTCTTTGCCATCTGTTGGGGTCCCATCCAGATCTTTGTGCTTTTCCAGTCTTTCTATCCAAACTACCAACCCAACTACACAATGTACAAGATCAAGACCTGGGCCAACTGCATGTCCTATGCCAACTCCTCAGTCAACCCCATTATTTATGGGTTTATGGGAGCCAGTTTTCAGAAATCTTTTAGGAAAACCTTTCCATTCCTTTTCAAACACAAGATCCGGGATAGTAGCATGGCGTCAAGGACTGCCAACGCTGAGATCAAGTTTATTGCTGCAGAGGAAGGCAACAATAATAATGTTGTGAACTGAGAATTTACAGATACATGAAGGAAAACCCTGGGCTCTGCGTTCATTTCCACGTTGTATTAATTTTCATATTGAAGCAAATCAATAACAACAGTTATTTGAAACTGCAGTCGATCTAAAGTTTATAAAATATATCCGCAACTTAGATTTAAATGTATTGCTTTTGCTGGAGCTGAGTTTATGTCAGAATCAGAATCAGCTTCATTGGCCAAGCTTGTGTACACAAACAAGGAATTTTACCTTGGTTTCAAATGCTTACAGCATACAGAGATTAAACATAAACATGTGAATTTAAACGTGTCATCAAATGTGATCATGTTTCTAACTCACAAATAAATGAAAATTCTGGTGTTTCTATTTACATTAAATAGAAACATTAAGCTTTTTCTGACTTAGCTTTCTTTTCTTTTAAAGACTAAATTAGCTAGTAAATATTAAAGCTTAGAAAAGTCACATAACGGACATATTATTATCAGTTGCTTGTAGTCCGAACCAGAATAAAGGGAATTCAAAAGGCTTTTCATAGTCACTCAGAGCCAATTTTCTCAGAATTACTAATTGTTCAAGTATCATTTTTAAAACTATCTACAGTCTATAATATGATTTATTGTTGGTGTAATGTGTAGATTTTTGCTTTAAAACTTTGTGATTGCTTATGTACGATCAGATTGTTTTCTATGTATGCAGCAGTCAGAATTATTTTAAAGTTGTTACATTACTGAAACTTAACCAAAATTCAATGTCAAGTCTTTACTGAACTGATATTAAAAATGTTTTTATTGTTTTAATATTCTAATGAACAGCTCATACATGCAACAATTTAGGAGTGAAACTACAGTAACCACTGGAAAAAAAGGAAATACAATCTGATCACAATTGTTTGTCTTTCAAACTACCTGCAGTAAATTCTGCAGAGTAAAATCAACACTATGCCGAGTCTATTTGGTCCTACATAATTATAACCCACATAATTTTACAGTGGAAGCAGAGGACAAATACAAACAAAACTTGAGTTAATCCTTTAAGAAGTAAAAGTAGTACCTTTTTGGCAGGTACTACTCATAAATTCACACAAATGTGTATTTCAATAAAGGTTGCTACATGTTTAATATTCATGCTTAATACTGGAGAACTGGCAAATGTAATTAAAGCACAGTCCGTCCTGAATTGTACCCCCGAGGTGAAGTGGCTTTGTGTGTGGAGCTAATGCATCCTAAGCAATCTGAAAAAAATGCTTCAGCCAGCTGCTCATGAGTCTTTTCTGTGGCAAGATATGATGAATGGAAACCTACCAACAGAAGGAATAGAGGTGGAGCACAAGTTTTTTTTTTTTTTTATCTCTGTGGCCAAAAGTCTCACCTTCATGCCTTTTTAAAAACTTGTTTTCACAAAAGCATTGTAGAATCCTTCATGCACGTTCACAGGCAACAGAGATAATTCAAATCAGGTACTAAAAACACCTAAAAAGAACCCTTGTACCTTCTTGCCAAACAGTCTGGAATATTGAAGACAACTCATTTGTCTTGTGTTTTGTTATAAGAGCACAGTCAGAATGAGGGCCTGTTCAGGGACCAGCTGTCTGACCATAGAAAAACTGCTTTTAATTGTAAACCCACTGAGCTATCTCAATAGAGACTTTGCTTCATTCATCTCACACGGTGACATTCGAAATTAAAGAACCTCTGTTATGATGTATAGAAAAATAGCTAATACAGTTTAATTAGATCTGATGCAACTTGCTTCAGGGCTCAAGGTTTGAAAGGAAAACTAAAACACGTTGGGCCTTTGTAGTCAAATGACAAATGGTACTCGAGGGTCATTGCAAACATTTGACATGTTTTGCTGAACTGAAGACAATCTGAGAAAATCCAGATCAGTGTTTGCACTGATTTTTAAACTTTGATCAAAGAGATTCTAAAATAAGGTAAATGGCAATTATTTTTCTATAAAGGCAGACACTGCAGATAACTCTAAGTGTTATTATAATTCATAGTTGGGTCATTTTTGACTGAAAGCTGCTCTTCAACATGCATCGCAGTGAATATTTCAATGCAAATTAATTAATTTTGCATTTTAATAGCACTATCTGGCCTTGTTCCAGATGAAACATTAGAGTGGCACACAACCTAAATTGCAAAAATATAAAAGTGTACTTTTGAAAGAACATATAAAAGCATTTAAAAATAGAAAGATTAATCATCACATAAAATGACGGACTAAAAGCCAATTAGATTTTTTTTTCTTGAAAACTGACTTCTGTTAAAGTAAAAGAAGAGTTGTGAAGAGTAGCTCCACAGCTGTCACATTTATCCTAATTCCTTTAGGTGAATTAACTGGTCTACTCAACTAGGAAATTATGCCAAATATTCTGGAAATAAAAAACAAATCTGTATTGATTGCCATCTGAAAGGGATAATTGTAGATATTATTTGAAACAAACCTACCAGTAATTCCCTACAACCAGCAGCTGGTGATTCTTTTTTGGTTTTGCCATTATATGTAGGGCGCTATTCAACATCATGTTCAAAGGCATTTACGCTTAATTGCAAATTGCAACATAGATGTAACTGACACATCCATCATTTTCATGTGACTGTCTGCTGCTAAGTAAAAAAGGTATTCATGTTCAAATGAGTTTTGAGATTTCTTTTTGTTTACAGTACTAATGAGTAATTATGGGACAGGCAATCAATCAAACTTCAAGCTTTCACTTTGTCAGACTTTTACAGTCGTGAGATTTAATATCTTCAAAAATAAAAGCTTTATTGAACCATTCAGATTAGAGCCAATCAAAGGACATGTTTTTTCTCAGGGTATTGATTCTGTATAAAGAGTCTGACACTTTCTACAATCTGACAATGTTTAGACATGGGAATAGCAGACATAATACAGAGGGAAATATGAAAAGACCTTCAAAACACTTTATTTATGCTGATCAAAATCAACATGAAAAAGAAGAGACTCTTTGGAAGCAAAACAGAAAAGAAAATGTAAATATAATATATATGTAAAAACAATCAAGTTCGAAAGTGATTGACTTGATGTTGACTGAAACTGCAGTCCAAAATCAAGTATAAATCAATATATCAAATAATTTTGCCACTATCTTAGTTTTTAAATTTTCCATTAAAGAAAATGGCTTCATGAAGAAATCCATTTTACAGAATTCATCCACAGCGCATAGTAAATAGATGCACTTAAACACTGAGGGGTCATCCTCAGGACTATAAGCTAATATTGCCAATTAATATTTAAAATAAATTGTGTGAGGATTTTCTAATTATTATTTGAATTTGAACGTTTGCCCTTTGTTCCACAGACTATAGAAATCCAAGACACAAATTCAGACAGCAAAGGATAAATGGCTATCCTTATAAAATATTTAGCATTAATACACTCAGGAATTCATTACTTCCATGATGTCAACTTCTTTCATTATTGTGAGCCGTAGTGAGTCCAAATTTCAGACTTTTCCAGACTAATGCTTCCAGAATTTCCAGGGTTTTGTTATTACAACAGGGAGGCTTTAGACAAGTAATCTGTGAAAATAAAAGATTAGAAGGAATGAAAAAACAGGGATGCAAGACTAGAAGGATGCAACAAAGGAGGGATGGCACAAGAAAAGAAGGACCTAATGAAGAAAAATAATGAAAAAGGAGATAATGAAAGGAAAGAAATGAAGACATATGCAGAAAAGGAAGCTAGATGTTACGAAAAAATACAGAAAGGAGGATGATGACTTGAGAAAATAAAATTTAAAACGTAAAAATATTCTTCCATACTTTAATGTGTGATTTTTATTATAGTTTTGCATTCACACTGCATATGAACCCTGTTAACTATAGTCATTGTACAAGCCATGTCATTGTAAAGTTATGCTTGTTTTAAATCCAACTGTTTTATTTCAACATCATCAATGAATTTCTAACTCTCAGTAAGATACAGTAAGAGATGGAAGATCTGACAGACATACCAAGTATTATCAACAAACACTCCTGAAGAGGGCGACAGAGAGTCAAAGTCAGATGTGAAAACATTTGGGTTGCAAAGCAATGAGAAAAAAAGTGCGGAAATGGGATGTCTGAGAGGAAGCTAATAATCTGTGGCAGTTTTTCTTGGCATTGCAGGACGCCCTACGAAGAGAAAAAAAATACTTTGCACATGTATCACATTTGTATATGAAGACAGAAAAATAACCATTTTTCAAACCCCAGTTGAAGCACAAGTGAAGCGGTTGACAGGCCTGCTACTGATCTGGCCCTCGAAACCTCATCAAATGATATGTGGGACCCACGAGGAAGGGATTTTATGTCTTACGGAACAACTGGTCTAAATGGAAAGATTTTTCATCTCCAAGCTCTGTGGCCAAATAAACTTTGACTCGAGTAAATTTGCGTGTGACATGCACGAGGTTTTTCTTTGTCATGAAGCTACAAACTGCTTTTTTTTTAATGGGGGGGGGGGAAATCATAACGTGGTTTGGCTTTTCCTGGAATAAGCATGTTAAAATGACTCAGCTCCGATTGTTTTAAGGTTCTTTTTTCAAACTGCCACATGAAGAATGAACACAGTGGCTCAGCACACCAAGCTGTCAGCTGAGGGTTGCTGGGGAAAATAATTGTCAGCGGTGGAAAGAGGGGGAAAGGCAGAGACAGACCTACACAAAGAGCCCTTTCTACCAGCAAGGAGAACTGTCTCACGTCACGACACCAGCAGGAAACCACACAAACTCCACCACCGCCACCTTGCCCTTGGGACTGGCTTAATATGTGTGTGCAAAACAGAACAAAACAGAGGAGAGTAAAAATAAAAGCAAGGCCAGTGGTTGTGTATTGAGCTATGACATTTTGACAGAGGTGTAAAAATCAACTGGTTGAAAATCACATTAACACATTGAATGTGCATTTAAAGTATAGAAACTTTCCCAGGGATCGAGGTAGTTTTCCTGTCCTATTCCAGAGCCAAATCAGATTACCAGAGAAGAAAAACATCCAGTAACCTTCCCTACTGGGAAAATAGTACTTCTTGAAAGTATTCTAAACTATAGAAGGTGTTTGTGGTTGGAAAGTACTAAATGCTTATTAGTGGTGAAATATTACCACTATCTTATTTTAGTAGTTCCAGAGTCTAAAGTCCTCTACTGTTCATATTTCCTATCACCTTTAAAATTAATCAGATGGGCACCACTGATATTTGCAAACACAACATTACAACATTTATATGCCAAGATAAATTGAAACACTATCCATGATGCTAAGTAAACTCAAGACTTAAAGCTCTTTCAGTGACTTTAACTCAGAATTTTAATAAATTGTAGGTACATTTCAAAATGTGCCTACAATAAGAGAATCACCAATTTTAGATGCCATGTTGTAGAGGAGCTCTGCATGCTTCAAAACTGAGAATGTTTGGTAGAGTTACACTTTTCCATTTCCATAAAAGTAACTCAAATTCAGCTGTAAAATGTTTTCACTGTAACAGGTCAATTTATGTCAAGCTGTGTTAACATCTTTTATGTGTTTGCTTGTTTTATGTAGATTTTTTAATATGATGTCTGTTGAGCACTTTGGTCAGTCTTGTTGTTTTGAAAGTGCTTATAAATAAAGTTGGCTTGGCTACCAAAACCTTTGGTTGTATTTTATTACTGAAAGTTGCAGCTTGGTGTTTTTGCAGTGGAACCTCTCTTCCCCTCGAGTTCCATTTTTGGTTTTGCTTGACTTTTAAACCTTCAGTACTCCAAAACAATCTATTCCTGAATTTATTTAATTTTGCCATTTTTGTTAGCTTTTTCCCTCTGCAGTTGTGATGTGTGATGATCTTTCTGCCCAGATCACTGAAGCGGAAGCAATGAATCTCCTCCAGGAGGAAAACCATTTCAGCATCGGTAAAAGCAATTTTACAGCAGTGTTTTACATGACACGGTGGACATGCACCAAGTTGATGGCCAGCTATCTGTGACCCTATTACATTGGAGGACATGTGATGTTAATTAATTATTAGAACATATATATCTTTGATTGTGAGTCACATTGATTGGACTTACTTACCACAGATGCCATTTATAGCCCTGTTCCACAGCCTGGGGCGGCATCCAATGCCTCACGACAACATCTGCAGAGTTAATATCCATTTGATGACAGAGACAATGCAGATCATTGACTCACTGCTCTCAATTCAAGTAAATGGTAGACTTGGTCCAAGTAATTAAATTGCGAAGAGAGATCTACTGAGCTGCACTTTTCCCATGTGGTTATTTTTAAGACTTAGCGACAACTGATAATTGCTGATTATTCCCTGAAAGAAAGCTTCCAAAAAATTTTTTTTAAAGTGCTGGCGAAGAATTAAATGAAAACATTTGCAGCAGTGTTGTGACTGCCAGATCTAATAAATATGTGGAAATGACTGCGTAAGTCAAGAGGGATTGGGTTTTTGTACAAACCAAGAAACCAAATATCACTGTTGTGCAAAAATAACAACCAAAAAGTGCCCATAAAAAGCCTATTAATAATGACACAAGATAGAACCGTATTTGTTTATTTTTTACATGTTTTTTTTTTTCATTTTGTTGACTATAAAGTCTGACAAAAGAGCTGTCGTGACATTTTATCACAATCTGTGTTTTAGTTTACTGTTAAGGTGTAATTTTAGACGATACTAAACAAAATGCCATTTAGATAAGCATGAAAAATCTTGAACTAAAGAAAAAAATATATATATTTTAAGTGGACTGAAAAAACTTTTCTGAATTGCATGAGACCTGGCATTGAATGACTTTTCAGCTGTTTCTAATTTGAGCCAGCACATTATAAACTCTTGAGACTCATGCACTAAACTGTGTTTTTTTTCTCTTCTCTGTTACTCTAGTCTACATGATAATTAAATGTGCATTATTGCTTGCTAACATTTGCTTTTAGAAAAGCATTTTGGGCATATTTTAGTTGTTTTAGATGAAACCTTTTTTTTTTTTTTAACAGGTAATATGGGACTTCTGTTAGTTTTATCACCTTGACCTTTTTTCTCAAGTAGAAACTTATGTTCAGATGTAGAATCTGAAAAACATGTTTGGGTTTGAAACCTGTCATAAAAGCCTTTTCTACCTGTCAACATAATTTACTCTGAAACATAAAGGGGCATACCAACAATGATGTGCTTCTTTTGACTGCAGTCGAACATAAAAACTATAAACTATAAATGTGGCACTGGCATATATCTAATGGACCAAAAGGAGATACGGGAACAATCCCCATGGGCAAGATTTGCATTGGCTTCATACTTCAAGGTCTTCAAAATATGTCCATGTTCATTCATGTGTGCTAAGATCAAAGTTGGAAGCATAAATTACACTTGTGGTAAAAAATAAAAAAAAGAAAGAAAAGAAGAAAGAAGAAAAGAACAATGCCCTTTAGAAGGTATTGCCACTCACCTCAAGCTTGAGAAATCTTGTGTGAACCTTTCAAAAAGTATATCACCTCACCTGCTCTATTAGCTGTTAGTAAACGAAGCACTGACCATTCTGAATATATATTGTAGAATATCTGAAGCCATCTGGATTATTGCAAGTATTTTTAGCAATGCTGCCAAGACACTTCAAATGCAGAGTCCTCGTCAGGTACAAACACGCATGTCCAAGCACAGATCAGAATTGTATTTGTTTGCACATCTGTTCAAGGCATATCATTTTATGTGCTTAATCTATGGGAAGCAATAGTAACATATAATCAAAGAATTTTTCAGACAGCTCGGTGTCACAGTAAACAAAACAGCATTTAACGAGATTTTTTTTTTTTGATCTCATAGTCAAATTTTATCATCTGAAAACTTCAGTGTGACAAAACCTGAAGAAAGTTTTACGGCAATAAATAAAAATTTAATTTCCAAGATTTTTTTTTGCAATTCTTACTAGGATAAATGTTCATTTCAAAAAAACTAAAAATATGTATATTTGTTTGGAAGAGCATTTCTAAGTAGTAGAACACTACATTTATTAATATTCATCCTAGGGTTGTGTGAAAAGTTTTACAATTAATAGTAAGGGTGCCATAAATTATAATAAAATTCTATCCATTAAAACAAGAATATCTGGCAATGGGGAGCTCTCAAAAGATGATAAAAAAGTTAAAAAGCAAACAAAAAAGTAAAAAACGATAATAAAATAGTGCAAAACGGGAAAAAAATAGCATGTCGACAGTTATTATGCAGAGCACCTGTTTTTTGTGTTTCCACTGATATTTTGTGGAACTGATAAGTTTCAAGTCGTTGAGACTGGAAGGCCACTCTGCCATTACCCTAATCTTCAGCTCCCAGTCTGTAAAAACACTTAAAAATATTTATATTATAAAAGACGATTATTTTATCATCAATAATGATCAAATTTATTGGACAGATGTAAGTTTTTTTTTTTTCTTAAATCAACGGCATGTTGCGTTTTCTGCATTTCCAATGCATCTGTAATATAATGTACATTTATTTAAAAACCTTTACATCAATAACTGTGGAGGGAGCAGTAGATAGATAGAAATATTTAAAAATTTATCTACCATACATAAATACAAACTGACTGAATGAAAACATGACAAATAATATTGGAATATTACAAAAACTCATTTGTGAGGCACACATTTGAAGCGGCTGCCTATAGCCTGTTCTTTTCCAAATTCACCTTGATCCGAATACATATTATTCTAATTGATTATTAAATATGACTGCATTATTTGCTACTTTAACTTAAACTATTTTACAAGCATACAGAGTGTAATTTCCAGTAATAAAGCACACTGCAATGAAAGCAGTTTGTCTCCACGGTTTCCACCACTGCAACATTTCATTTATAACAAGGTGAAACCTGCAGCAGCACACATGTTATTTCAGGTGTCATTACTTCGACTTGATCTTTCTGTCACTTCTACACGCAACAACATGCTCCTGTATTTTCTTTCTGTCACAAATTTCAACTTGTGTTTGCAGTTACATTTGTCAACGGTTTCCTTTCACTACATGCGTATTCTGGCTTGCTGGTCTTTAAAACTAGATGTTTTGTTCTACTTGTTATGCTTTTTGTCAAACATTAGATGAAATATGTTAGTATGTGCAACCTGACTGGATCGCTGAATATTAGCGAATGCTACCAGTGGGTAGATTTGGGTGTGCTAGCAGAATTACGAGGTGCGTGCTTCTTTCAGTAGTATGAGAGTAATATTTTTCTTTTGTTAGATCTATTTCATCTGTTAAAATTAAATTTTAAGAGAAATTAATAGCCTTTTTTTTTAAAAGAAGAAAACATATTCCTTTCCAATTTATCTGAGCACTGTTCAGAAAATTACTGCATCATTATGGCTTCATTATAGATGATTATAGATAATATCTTTGAGAAGTGATTCTTGGAGCTTTAAACTCATTATAACATTTCAGATTTTTTGTGAGCATTTACTGACCATTTATTTGTGTGATTAATATCTAACCTGGCTAGACTTTAAAAGTATTTTCTTTTTTCACTAATTGACCCAAGCTAACACACTATATTATGAAAGAAAGTCTTTCTTGTTGAATATATTAGTCTGAAGTCTTGTTGTTTTGTACATAAATTTGTTTTACCCCCCAAAAATGTTACAAAACTATCAGATTTTCACCTTTATATATTGCAAAATGTGCCAAGAATAAATGCCAGGCAGATCATTACTACTATAACAATTCGCAGTTGATGTGTACTGTTTAAATGTGTAATAAGAGGCCTGAATGCCATTTGGTGAACACCACTCTAAGATCAAACATATATCATGATACGGAGACATTTTGTGCTCAGGCAAAGTGAAATCGGCCAGCACATCAACATAAAGGATCTACTGGAAAAAAAGGTACCAGTTGCTAAAAATGTATTTAGATAGTTTTCCAAGAATTAAATTTTTTTTTGTTTGTTTTTGTAAAAAAAAACAACAACAAAAAAAAACATCATGGGTACAGTAGTTTGAAACAAAATGATTTACTTTTTCATCAGAGAGAAAGACATATAGAAGGTAAGCTGCTTTTATTTAAATCCATTAAAGATACTGGGGTGAGAACGTTTCAGTTTGTGTACTGTATTCAGTAAACATCCTTTTCTATCTTTACATTTCTAATAAAATTTACAGAACTGCCTTGGATTGTCCTCGTATAAAGGAACTAGAAGATAAAATGAGCCAGCTCTGTTTGGTGTTACATTAGGGTTATTATATCGTACAATGACAATAAAACATGTCATCAAGAAAAAAGGCCTACAAAGCTTCACATTAATTGATTAAAGCTGCATCAAAGGGCAGGGGGCTGAATACTAGATAAGGTTTGTGCGCTATGTATTCAAATGTTTATACAAGAAACAAACTCTATGCAGGGGAGGAGATTTCAAAGGGACGTATCTCAGCGTGTGTGAAGGAGCGTTAACAGCCAGTCAGACTGTAAACACTTGATCTTTATTGTTTTGCAGAGTCAATCAAACCACCAAGTGAGGGAGCGTTTGTGTGAACTCTGCCTCATTTTCAACTTTTGGGATGTACGAGATGGAGCTAGATAACATTTTTAACATGTCTGCCTAAAGTATATGAATTGTACCCTTCATGCAGATCCAATAATTGTGTTATTAATTAAAAGAAATTAATTTAAAAAAATCAAATGAAATATATATATATATATATATATATATATATATATATATATATATATATATATATATATATATATATATATATATATATATATATATGTATGTGTGTGTGCGTGTGTGTGTAATTTATGTTATTTATTTATTCAAGTGCAACTAGCAGCTAGATGTAAGCTGCAGGACAAAAGTATTGGAAGAGTTTCCATATGTGCAGCAGCTGCAGAGCAGATTGGAAGTGGATGGCATTTATGTAGTTGTTTTTAAGTCCTTTCATAACTTAAATCTATTAAACCAGACAAGCCTGACTCACCTAACCTTGGAAACATATGCAGAGATCTGTGGGAACTCGGCGTCCAGTCTCTTATCCAAAGATACTTTGCATGTGGTGGAGGAGGAGTTTCAACTGACATACACTGTTTGCCCAGAGAACGATCTGAACCGGGTGCTATTTTGTAATGTGGAGTTTTCCATGCTTTCTATATTTAAGATTTCTCTTTCGCTTTTAATTTTTAGATGGAAACACTACACAGTTCCAAATTTGTGGTTTTAATTCTAATATTGGGTGAAAGACATTTTCCTAGATGGAAAAATCAAAATGTACTTGGCTGAATTTGATTTTTTCATTTATTTTATTATATTTTATGTTTTTTGCTGCAGTTTAAAACCAAAATCAGTAACTGCACTTTACTAAGAAAACTATGGCTCAAAATACGTTGACTTCACGTCATTACTGCCGTTGCCAACAATAGTAAAGATAATACAACACACATGTGAAAGAAAGCTATTCAAAGTCTTTCTTCGGAGCTGTAACACTGGCGGTTGAGGTCGGTACCGCACGCTTCGCGGTAACATGGACTGTCTTGCAATGTGCAGATCTCATTCAAACGTCCCAAACTCCGGTCAGAAGTTAATTAAGCAAAACTATGTCTCGAAAAACAACTTATCCTACAGGGAGGGAGAAAAGAGAAAAAAGCCAAGATAAAGTTTGTTTGAATGTGCCTTGGTAATGTAATGTGAAAGATTTGTAAAGCTGCTAATCGAAAATTAGCTTGAACGCTCCAGTTCCACTGCTGATTTCTGACATGAATGGTAAGGGCAAATGTCCAGGGCATCATCTTTTTAGATAAGTAGAACAAAATTTTTGTTCTGCTTTTAATATTGGTTAAATTTATTTTAGCTCTAAGTATTTAATATCTAGGTGTTTTATGGGAATGAGAATCTTTCAGATCAATTTTAGGAGCAATTTCGATCATATTTCACTTTTTATTGTGTCATGTATCGCACGGCGCTGGTCTTGGTCTTGGCTTGGTCTCGGACCCTAAAAGTCTTGGTCTTGTCTCGGTCTCAGGTTAGGTGGTATTGACTACAACACTGGTGGACTATACATATTGTCTACTAATGTCCATGCCACAGTTTGAAAATTGCTATGCTCAATATAAGTAATCCTTGAATCTAAAAAAAAATAGCGTGAACTCTTTCTTTGACCAGTCTTTTCCTTGCTATGTTAGACACAGGTTTGTGCCTGTCTATTTAGCAATAGAAAGCTAGAACAATTAACAGAATGCTAAAATTAAATCACTGTCAAATCATAGACACAGCAGGGATGCCAAGTAGAAAAAAAACATTAAAAAATGCATCTTGGGAAATAATATTCTCGGGTGTGTTCTGCCGAAGTGCTGTATGTGATAATGTCAGAATGTTAGTCCAACTTCTTTTCTTGAATACAATAATATTGGATCAACCTCCAGATCTAAACTATGACAGCACTTTGAAGCAAGTTCATTGAATGGTATTTAAAAAAAATTCAATCTAGAATTTATCATTAATTGCTTTGGCAAATCATATTTTCCAACAAACTAGTAATTTTTGGTATATTACCTATTCATCTGGATCTCTAATTCTTCTTCCTTTAAGCCTCATGGCGATAAACCATTACCTCATTTAAACTTACTTACTTTACGATGCCATGCGTAAACCACATTTGTCCCTGCATTGCTCTTTGTTTACTCTCCTCCTGTTTCTCTGCGCAGCATTGTGGTAAACTCAAGTTCTCATAAAGTCAGCTCCCTGGGGCAGGGTGAACGAAGGCTTGTTGAAACATATGTCTTGCTCTCTATCAAAGTGCCACTGTAAACAATACCTATAGTTTATTATTATTATTATTATTATTATTATTATTATTATTATTATTATTATTATTATTATTATTATTATTATTATTATTATTATTATTATTATTCAGCATACACCTATATGTGACCCTTAACAAGCTAGTGTCTGGTTCAAAAGTAAAACTTATTAGACAGTTATGCCTAATAAGGAAGAGCAATAATAAGGTCATTTCACAAGTCTAAAAACATTTGCATGGCTTTTCATAGCTGTGAACTTTGGTTTTACTTTGTGATGTAAATGGTAAGAATTTATCATGACAAAAATGAATAATTTTACTAACTAATTTGTCCACATGGAGACATTATTTCCATGAGTAGGTTGTAAAAATGTAGACTTTTTACATTACATTTTGTCAACTGGTAATTTCACTTTAAAATTGATAAAACTTTAAAATAATTATCCAGTTTTTATCCAGTTTCGCTACAGGACTCTTCTCAAATAAAACACTTGATTAACTGAATGATATATCTGTTGCCTTATAAGAACATCAAAAGAAAAGAAGACAAAATTTAATGTATATTTTAATGTATTTTTCCAAATATATGTATATTTTTTTTGTATTTTCATCCACGCTTTAGCAAAAGGCAAGAAAAGCACACATGGATGTTCCCTTTTGGAAGAGAGTAGTAATTGCATGTGACTGACGTTTTCATCGTTTGACTGCATGTGCCCACAAGGTAAATCTGTTTTGTGACATTTCAGTTTGATTACACCTTACTAAAAGTAATAAATGCAGATTCAATGGAAACTACATGGTAATAAAGTGATAGTACAGTGTAAGATCAGGGTGCAACATAAGGTAGGAGTGGTAAACCAACTTGTTAACATTGTCAACAAAATGTGAAGAAATACCAAACTCTAATAATCAGATTTTGTTCCTCAAAGTAAAATGTTGGTTCACACCAATGCATATGCTTAATAAAATAATTACAGCAATATTATTTAATAATAATGAAGAAATCCCTTTAGCTGATGCATATTTATTTTTCTTTCTGAGTCCCAAAACAGGACTGCTGTTCATAATGACCTGGCATGACCCTTTTGTAAGTTCTGCATAACTGTATTGAATGCATTAACTTTCTTTCAGAAATGACAAGCGAAGACCTACACAAAGCCTGAAGAAAGTACAAATCAAAAACGATTTGTATTTTCACACCTTCTATCCATTTATCTGTCTAACTCTGTAGTGGGCCTTAAGGAACATTCTGAGTTCAGTGTTTTGTACTGAAGGTAAGGCAGATATTTGCCGCAGGAGCAAATATCCTTTGGAAAGAGACATCTTTCTGTAGAGGGAGGTTATGACTCATTCACCTTGAAGATGAACATTGCTGATGGCTGAGTCATGGGGGTAACACCCTACACACCCACCAGTTACTAAACCGGTTCCCTATAACTATATTCATGCGAACGCATGTAATTCAACTACTTGGACGTGTCCAGATCCAACACAATGCCAGTTAAGTTAAATATGGGTTAAACATCGACAATTACATTTCTGAACATTTACATTTCTTCTCATTGCTGAAAAACAATGCACTGAAAAAAAGAAAGTACAACTCCGTCTTAAATTTTCTCAGTTGATACAAGTAATTGAATTAATTATATCCAACGTAATTTTGTGTTTGTAACTTGACGACTTAATAAACTTTCTTTTTTTGTGCAGGCAGCTTTAGTACAAAACATAGCCAATAGCAGATTTTAATGTGCTATTTGCATTCATTGTCCCAGTGCAGTCAGTGGTGCTGTTTTACAGCAAGAAGGTCCTCAGTGCCTGGGATCTTTCTGCATGGCATTTGTGTATTCTCCACATGCCTGTCACACTTCAACATCATCAAATTGGTAGAAAGAAAACAAACATTTTCAGATGTGTGACTGCAGAATTAACAAGCGCATGTTTAAAGTGCAATTTTCATGCTGGCTGAACATCCAAAATCCAGATTAAATTTATTATCAATCGATAAAAATTCTCATGCGAGTTGTTACTGCTCCAAAAACGTGGGGGCAAACAAATGTTACATCAGACAACGGTTCATCCGTTACATTTTCTATTTTAGCGTACCAAAAAATAACCAAAAAAAAAAAAAATATGTCACTGGATTACTGTACATGTAAACTAGCCCAGCTGCTACAAAATGCTTTGGACAGCTTTGTTTCAGTCACAGAAACAAAGCTGTCCACTACTGCTACGACCTTATGCCAGTTGATAACTATATATTTCACTTCTACCTGCAATTTAATGTCTTCAAAGTGAAAAGCCACATTAACCCCAATCTCAAAAATGGAATAGTGGTTTCATAAGACTGCTATTTATGAATGTCTAAGCTACGGTTATGTACATGTACGTTTTGAATGTTTATCTATGCTGTAGTTTGTGCTATTATTTACAAGTTGAGGATAGTGGGAGTGCACCACCAGGAGATTCTTCACAGTTTTCTGGTTATCATTTGATGGATGCAACAAAGTTAAATTGAGATTGCACTACATCATAAATAAATCAGTCTGCTAATCACAATAGAATCCTACTTTAAAATACAGTGACATACGCATTTCTACAATTGTTAAAAGCAACACAAAGCTAAAAAACTGATGTTAATTTCAATCTACTTTATTAAATATTTGCTCTATGGATGATGATTTTCACTTTCAGTTTGAGGAAGCAAGATAAATTCTCTGAGCAAAATATCTTGTGTTGCAACTGCTTTGCATTTCTAAAACTGTCTTCCTGGTAAAATGTAATGTTTTTATTTGGCAAAAAAGCAGAACCTTGTTTCCTCTGATCCTCATTAAACCACATTCTGTTCCTATGGTGACTCATGCTGCAGTCACCAGAAGCTTAAATATACACAGCTTGTGTTTCATGCAGCTATCTGGCAAAAACAAGTTATCATTTAGCTCTTCTGTTTTTTGTTTTTTTCTGCAGAATTTATTACTGACCTCTTCGCTGGACGTTAAATTAGCTGTATGTTTCATGATTTCATTTAATGTTCTGTCTCATGGCACTGCTGTTGTATAATCTGCTGCTCTCCATTTCACTTTTATACACCAGTGTGCATGCAATTACAACCTTTCAGGCTCAGAGTTAGGAAGGACATGACAGCAGAGAACGCAAAGCTTACAGAATAGGATGTTCTAGCTGAGATTTATGTGGCCCAAAGGATCCACATTTGGATGCACCGGAACACCACTGTCAGTTTTCAAGTGTTTAGTCAGAGTTCAGCTTTACTTTATGAGTGAATCACCCAAATGCCATATCCACACCAATTTAATACCCGTATACCGTTGAAAAATGTCACAAAACAGTTCAATGAAAGGATTTTGAATATATAATTTAACTTGTCACTCCTTCCAACAGAACTCACACTATGTTCTTATCATTCAGACACCTTGTAGAACTGTTTTTCACTCCATGAATTTTTCAACGTAATTTTGTTTCTTTCATCTTTTATTTCACTGACATCTGAAATAAGGTCATTGCAGTGTTTAAACATTGTACACAATTACTTTCTGCAAGTAGTTCACTGTTAAAACAGTCATAAAAATCTTTTATTTTATCATTCCCAATACCGTATTTGGATTCAGAATCTGACATTCCCTTTTGCTCACTGGAATAATAAAGTTAAATTTTTCTTCCACTTCCGATAGTCTTGTTTTCTGGTCTCAGGCTCTCACTGACCCATCTAAAAGTGATCCCCAAGGTCTGCCCTGTGTCCAGATGTGTCTGTAAGCTAAAGGGACAGTTGAAAAGTATGCTGTCTGTTTAACAAAATACCAGTTCAGAGACCAAGTGATGCTACAGCCACTGTTACCAACTTACTAAATGATGCTATTGATTAATTCATAAATAACATAATCTGCATAGCATTGCATTGATAAGTCAAAGTTAAAAAATAAAGCATTTAAAAACATTTTTCAAAGTGTAGTGAATGAGAAAATAGAAATGCAGTGAACATTTTAGATTGATGTCTCATGTAGTCTGGATACAGAGGGAGTGGTGATTGCTGCAGCTGAGAGGAATCGCACTGCTTGGTTGGAGGCAGGACAGGTGTCATTACAAGCACAATCACCTGATCACTGGAAGAGTAAGACTGATACAAGTTCCCATGGTTCATTTTGCAGGCCAAAGTTGATAAATTTGTCATTGTTGCAGTAAAGAGCCTCTGGGTCTCAAACTCCAATCCTCAAGAGCCACAGTCCTGCAGTTTTTAGATGTGCCACAGGTGCAAAAACGCTGGCGTGAAATGGCTTAATTACCTCCTCTTTGTGTAGATCAGTTCTCCGGAGCCTTGCTAATGACCTAATTATTCTATTCAGGTGTGGTGCAGCAGAAGCACATCTAAAAGTTGCAGGACACTGGCCCTCGAGGACTAGAGTTTGAGCCCTGTGCTCTAAAGGGTCTGAAAACTCTAAATCTAGCTTCAAACTAACTTTGAATTAACATTAGGATGGAGAGCTATCAAAATAACCTCCTGGAGATTCTACTGAGGGTATTTTTTATAGAGATTGACCTCTATTCAAAGTTCATTAATTGTACATTCACCTATTTTTAGGTTTTCTGGGGAATGTTACCCCAATCTTATTCATGGCAAATTCTGATTCTTTAAAAAAATATATGTTTTAAAAGAAAATGCAGCTTGAGATGCCACTTGACATTCTATTGACTGACTGTCATGGATAGTGAGCTAAGAGTAGGACTAAAATCCAGACACGGAAGTGGAATAGTCATAATAACCATTATTTAATGGAAAAAAGCATACTGACAAATGAATACAAAAAACAAAACAAAAAAATCAAGATGACAGGAACTATTGAAAGTTACGAGATGCAACAGAAGGAACCAGTGGTGAGTAATGAGTTGAGGGGGCATAAATATACAGAGGAGGGTGTGGAGATGACAAAAGAAGTGATTATAAGTAACTGACTGCAGCTGGGGAAGGGAGTGAATGTGACTGATGAGGAAATGACTACCGGCTGGGAAACAGGAGTAAATGGCAAAACAAAGGTGGAACCAGAAAAAAATCTAAACAATCACAGGAAAAAATCCTAAACATAAAAAACAAATTCAATACTCACCAGTACAAAATAACTAAACTAACAAAAGGAATAAACCAACATAGAAAAACAAAATAAATACTAAATGCAACAAACCAAATTGGTTATGCAACATGTTTTCATGTGAAGACTTTTGCTGAAATGGTAACGCTAATATTTGCTCTGTTAAAACAGAATGCTTTTAAAGTTCCACACATGGTTTCAGTCAACTTAAAAAATGCAGTGCAAACAAATTCTTGTAAAATATTGCCTATGAGTGGCATAATCTTCTGCATGTTGAATGCAAGTACACCAGAAATATTTTTCGAGGGCGTCACACTGCCATCCTTGAGGCCCAGTGTCCTTCAGCTTTTGTGGGTCACCTATATAAATGATTATACCAATGATGATTATTGTTTCAAAAGCCTCCCTGATTATTAAATCACAATTGGTGAGACTGGCCTGGTAACACTGGCCTGTTACCAAACCCAGACAAGTCAAGCCCGCCACCGAGCAACCCAAACACGCATCAGGATACTTGAACAGAAAATGTTGCCATATGGTGAAAAGAAAATATTTTTGAAATAATTGTTTCAACAAGACAACAAATCCAAACCCATAAGAGAGTAACTTCTTGGTTCCACACCAAAACAATAATAAGAAGGCAGTCGAATCCCTCAGGTTTAATCCACTCAAACATTTGTGAGGTTATAAAGAAATTTGTTTTTCACATTTTAGTACATCAATATAGCAATTACATGACCTAGTTTACACTCACTATTTTTACTATTGTCCTATTATTTTCAACCAACTGTGTGCTATTCTGCTAATTTTCTTGCTTTTTCTGTTTTGACGATACACAAACAAATGGAGTTGGAGCAGCAGCAGTTTCTGCAGTAACAGTATTTGCCATGTCAGTTCCAATGTTCTCATATCAAGCCCGTGTGGATGACAGGACTCCACTCTTGGACTCAGGTCTGCTGCATCTCTCCCCTGTTGCTTTATAATGAGGACTGACTCAAGCAGAGATTAAGTGTGATCTGGCTTTTGTTAACCCCAGCAGCTTTAGCTATAGATGAAAAATTTTACTATGGAGTTGAAGGTGGCTGATTATTTGATTTGCTCAGTTTGTTAAGTCTGTTGATGGAAAGTACAGCCAATTAGAAAAAAAATTAACGTACGACTCGGCAAACTGCACCTAATTACAGAAGAACAAATGAACGTCTTCGGAGGAAAATCTTGTTAGAGCACAATGAATGAAATTTTCAAAGGTGCTTAATCGTGAAACAGTGTGGCAGATTGTATTTCTTTTAGTATTTTACTTCTTTAAAAGTTTTTTTAATCAACTGTTTTACTTCCAGGCCTTTTTCAGGTTTAGTGTTTATTGTGAATTTTCTCTTTCTGTGAAAAACCCAACAAAACTCATAAAAAATTGCACAATTAAGACCTTTGTAGTTCCCTCACCATTGCAGATGTGGCTTTTGGGAGCTGCTGCCCAAGTATCGTTGGCATCTGCTATGGCAGTGTCTTACATTGAGGTGGCTAAGGCATCTGGTTTGTATTCCCTCTTGGCACTTCTCTTTGCATATTTTTCAGACACATCCCATTACAGGAAAACCACAGGACAACCCCAAAATGACCTATAGAGTGCTGCTGTAGTGAGAGTCTTTTGGGTTTCCAAACTTAAGCTGCTGTCCACATGACCCAATTTTGGACAAGTGGGAAAACAGGAAAGGATAGATGGAAGGCTGTTGTTGCTTCTCCACATCAAGGCAGAACCTTATGGTGGAGGCCCAGGAACCTCCAATGCTTTTATAGGAAAATTCTGCTCTATGGACACAGTCATACCAAGACCTCAGTGTGGATATGATAGCTGGAAAAGTGACATTGCCTGAAACATGAATCATGCTCTTGCACGTCACCATATCCTGATGTGGCCTAGATGGAGCCCCCAGGTTGAAGAAAGTTTACCAAAATCACAAGCCAATCTACCTAATCTATTCTAGCTGTGCACAAATAGTTTAGGTAGATTGTGGATTACTTAATGAGTTTTTAGCTGTGTTTTAATTGACCCTCTGGTGCTTATTTGCAGTTTTAATTAACATCTCACATTTTAAGACTATCCAATTCTGCTAAACAGTGCATCATTTACTGCCGGGGATCCTTATGCGTCAAAGTGAATTGAGTAAATCGTTCCCACTTATTTGGAAAAAGGTTGTGATTTGAGTGCTAAAAAGCTCCAGATGTGTCGATGTTGTGTTGCCTTTTTGATGTTGTGTTGCCCAGCTTTCGACTGATTGGTTGTCTTGAAAAGGGGATGGATATTTGGCTATGTTTTCTACATAAACATATCAGTCCAAAGAAAACACCAACTTACTCAAATGTGATTGTATGAGAAGATTATCAGAAATGGTTGGAGGATTCTAACAGGTCTAAGCCTGGGCCTGTTTCACTAAAATGCTTAATGGGTTTATTTTGGAATGAAAAACTAATTTCCCACTTTATGTTGGAGTGAAAACATTGCACTATATTTATAGTGTGTTTAATGTATTTAGAAAACTGATTAACAGAGATAACATGGTAATCTTTTTTTCTTGGTTCAGTTTAATTGTCTTAAGTTTTACACAGAGTTTATTCGACAGGAACATTCTTAACCCTCTCCCTGAACATATTTGCTTAATCTGTGGAGATTTTTAGCCTTGTACTTTAGCCTCATCTTTAAGGTGGAGTGCACTTTGTTGATGCCTTCAGCTTTCTTTGAGCTGCACACTTTACACTCTTTTTCCCCCTTGTCCTTTAGCACCATCTAAGGAAATGGCTGAAAGGCAATTTTGGCACATCATTAAGTCAGTTCATTTTGTAGCAGTTGTGAACCCGGCTTTGCCTGAACCTCAGGTTTAGCTCCAGAATTGTATCGAGATGCATTTATGTGTGTCCAATCTCTTGATCTCCAACCCAAACCACAGCGATGACTCACGGGTAAATGAGCTGAAAGAGGTGGGGCGGGTAAAGGCCAAGGTGGGTGTGTGGGTCAGAGAGCAGACAGATTAAGTCGTGGAGAATGGTCTGCGGCGGGGAATCGGAGAGCCATAGCTTGACTGAAGCTGTGGGTGCTGGAGGGCTATCAGGCGCTGCAGTCGCCTGGAATAACAAACAGAGGCAAGCATGGATGGTGGTCTCTACTGTAAAGGCCTTTTATAGTAGATCCTTCCCCACAGATGAGCAAAAGAAGATGAATTTGAGCTTAGTTCACGAGAGAGCCTTTGGAAAGGCTTCCAGCACAGGTCTGGAGAGAATAAAAATTACTGCTGGATGAACTCTTGGGAAGAATGAAACACTGCATCCATTCACATTTGTCAGATAGACAGTTTGTTAGCTTTAATGTTTCTGCCTTGCACTCACACATCCGTCAAAGTCATTATTCAAACCTGTGTATACAGTACCAATCAAAACATTGAATATACATACCTATTCATTTTAAACTGAGAGGTGTGTCACTCTGACATTGCTTTGCTTTGTTTCGTTACTTCTGTAAAGACAAACAAAAAAATCACATTAATCCAGTGCTAAAAATAAAAAAAATACAGATTTTCTTACTTTAGAGTTTTAATGTTGTACTGTTCCAAGACAAAGGTCTTAAAATTCTCAACAGTTCTCAAAGCCTGGATTTCAAGGTTCCTGCTCTATGATATTCAAAAAGACCTTGATTTAATCAAATAGAGGGGTTTTCTTGAAGGCTTTCTTCTTCAAACCTCCAGCAAAAATGTTCCAGGTGTTTTTTCATGGGTGTTCACACTTGATAATAAATTGTAATACACTAAGGGGTTGATTAAATAAATCGACTTAGGCTGCATTCATATATTAGGTCTTAATGATATGAAAGAGGTGGAATGGAGATTCCAAATAGCAAATCCAATTTCTTCGAATTAGTGAACAATGCGACTGCAATTAGACTTCTGTCTGAACAGCTTCAAACCCCAAACCGACAGTCATGCTCTGATGTCACCTTCACTTGATCAGTTTTGATGTTATCCAGGAAGGGAGCCAGCAGTATTGTTACAAGATCATAACAACACAAAGGTAAATAATAAAATGTAGCAAACAGACTTCTGTAGAGACCAAAAACTTTGGACTTCTGTCGAGAAGACTGTTTGCATAGTTGGAAGCTGGAGTGGTGGGATTGCGATGTGATGTGCTTCACTGATAGATTTCTTTCATAATTAGATCATCATAATTTTCAGTCATTGTTTACATCCAGATTTTTCTTGTTTGTTTTATTTTTATTTTTATGCAGAATTACGATGCATGTCTTACGTCAATGATGTAAAAGTTGCACAAAGATGACATGACATTTCAGTCTGAAATGCCCAATTTACTAACAAATAGAGAAGTTTCACAATTCAGATTATTTGGAGGGATGAAAAGATCAAAATCTGGTTTGCAGTTGGCAAAATAATAGAAATCTGATTTAGGTTGGATTTGCCTGCAGTGTGAAGGTAGCCTTTGAAGGATTGGAACTGGGTTGCTTCTAAAGCTGTCAGAATAACTATAGAGCTTCAAAAAAAAAACCTCAAACATTCTTGTTATCAAGACTAGCATTTCTCTTTTTTTTCCATCTTACATTTACTTAAATTAATAACACAAATACAGTTTTGCAATTCACAGGCCAAGAAGTATGGTGAAAGCACATGCTCCATAAGAAAAAATCCAACTGGAGATGTTTTTGTATTTTTTAGCATCCAAATGGTTGTCATTGAATGCCAGCTTAATCCGAGTCTAGTTCACAAGAGACACCACCTTTCAGGGCAGCAAAACACTGCTGGAGGGACTCCGAGTGCTGAGAGAAAAACCCCAACTCATTACCATTCTGCCCTGAGATAAACATCACTCATATCTTGAGGGAAAAACAAACATCAGAGAACTTACCGTAAAGCCTCTGATGGTTACTGTTATATACAAACACATTTATATACACGCACATCTATATATGTACACAGTAATAATAAATCATCATAAAAGTTCAAATTATGTGGGGAGACCATGACTCAGTCAGTTATCCTGTAACTGGTGGGTTGCTGGTTCGAATCCCTGCTCCGTTTAGCTCAGCCTTGCCTCTGGCAGTCTGCCCCAGAGCAACGATGGCTACAATTTAGCTTACTACCACCAGTATGTGAATGTGTGTATGAATGACTGAATGTAGTGTAAAGTGCTGTGGAGTCCTCTGGCTTGAAAAGCGCTAAACAAATTCAGGTCATCTACCATCATTAAGAGAAACAAAAACTTGAAAACATCAGTCTGTATATGCATTGTATTGCTGAAATGACCTTTTCAACAATAATCTAATATTATTGGTATGTTAGCTGATACAGCATATTCACATCTTCTCCACTATGCCACAAATGTTTACAAACCTATTAAATGCCAAGCTTTGTGAAGAAAACTGGAATTTGATCCCTAACTTTTTCCTCTGTTGATATATTTAAAATTTCAAGCATAAGAAAAATACATTTGTAACTTCAAACTACTACATCTTTTGTTGAAATAATTCTGAAAGAATTAAATTCATATCAATTCTGAAAAGGACCAAATTGATTTGGGAAAGTGTTAATTTAACGCTGCCATATTTGCCGTGTAGCCAAAGTTGAAGTGTTTGAAGTTGTAAATGCCTCTAAACTTAATGTTTTAAATACGCTTAAAATCTTGATGAATTTATATAACAATAAAGGAATGATTTGTCCTGGAATTCAGTTGGAGGCAAATGTTTACATCAAAATATTTCCAAACAATTATCGCGCAATTAGTACTTCAAGAAGCACAAAAATGCTAAATACTATGACTCACTTTACATCTGCAAAATGGGTCCAATGTAAAAATAGATGGCTGTGATAAAGCATGGAGGAGTCAAAGGAATAATAGGATTATAAAACTGAATGCTTCATGAATTGTAAAGACCACAAGGCTGAGCAAAAACATTGTTGTGCTAGCTTTCTTTCTCAAGGTGTTTAAATAATTTCCCTCCTTTTTCTACAATGTCATGGAAATAACAGTTCACCATAAATCACTTGTGGCTGCATTTTTACCCACCCCTGTCCATGTTTCCTCATCGTAGTTGAGGTTGTCATGAACACACTTTATGGCTCAGCTGATCAAACACGGCATTGGAAAAGCCTGCCCAAACGCATCGCTAACGTGAGTAACAGCAGTAAATATCCTGTGATAATAGCCCAGTTTAGACAAACATGACTCACGATTTCTTGGGGCTGTGGCTTAGACAAACCTTAGCGCTGACATGAACATTTTGCTAATTTTCCTCTCTTTTTAAAGCTGAAACTGTGTAACATATTTGTATAATGAGGCAAAATGCTCTACACAATGTTATCAGTGTTGGGATATTACACCGTTGTATTAGGTTCATAAATCTACCTTTCAAATAAAAAACATTTCTGTACAATAGCCAACACCAACTTCAAGTTTCGACATATTGAGTCATTCTTTGTGGATGAGTTTCACCAAAGTTCAGCTGAGGTAATGATGAGTTCAATTTTGAATAAATTAAAACCAGTTATCTGGATTTTTTTTTTTATTGTTCAGTAGACTTTGCAAACTGGAATTACTACACAGAAATATGAGAAGCACATACAAAAGTGCAGAAAAGAAATAAGAATAATTCATTAGTTTGTCTATCTACGTAGTGGAGCACTATCTATTCAAATTCAAAAAAGAGTAAATAATGTACAAAACAGCCATGTAATACCAGAAAATGTAAAGCAAATGCCCACAGATGAACAGTTTACCCCTTATGAGATCATAGGAAATTTTCTACTATAGTGTGACAACGATAGTTATACAACATTTTGTATGACTGTGATATATACAAAATGTATATATCACTGATTTGTAGTGCAAAAATAAATCTGTAGATTGTATTAAAAGCATAACTACAATAGTTAAGAGAAATAAAATAAATACGTGTAAATATTTATTACATTTCAGACTCTATATGATGCTATGTATATTCAATGGGCTAAATTCGAATAAAAATGAATAAGCTTTAATAATTTTCCCTATTGGTCAATATTTTAATCATATTTTATTCCAAAGTATTTGAATTACTGAAACTGAGTGAAATCATTTTTTTCATTGCAATTGGATGATTTTATTTTAAAGTTGATTCTTTGTTTCTCTACTAATGTGTTCAGTGGCATTTGGTTACTTGTGTGTTTGAAAAGAAAATTTTATTGATTCAGATATTTATATCTGGAAAATCAGATGGAACAGAAATCATAAAAATATTTTTGTGGCATTACACATAATTTTTTCCCTTCTTTATTAACAAATCAAGCATTATAAAGTCTTTCTTTGGTGCTTCGTTTCAAATGCATGACACCATCTACTGATGTACCTCATTGCTACAACACAACTCTGAACTTTTATTCAATCATTTTAAGTAACATCAGCCTGTAACCAGTTTGATTGAGGTTCTGTTGCTTCACGCCATTCTTCTATGCTTGTTCTCCCACTTGTATTTTGCTCTACTGGTGAGTGTGTGTGTGTGTTTTGCTTTTGTGTGTGTGAGCCCTGCCATCTGGTCACCATCCGCTGCCTGAGTTGTTGTCCTGCTGACAGTAACAGCCAGCTGGCTGCCTGGACAACCGTTCAGTTTTACCAGAAGACACCAGAAGCAGATCGAGGCTAGTTACTGTACCTGATCCACAGCTTGGGAAAATAGTGTTTAGCATCTGAGCATCAACAAAAACAATTTAAAGTCTCTGTCCAAAGAGCTCAGATGAACCCAGATATGCTCATTTCCTCATAATACTCAAAGAGCCTTGATGCAAGTTGAGTCATGTTCAATAAATCAAACAGAAAACACAGACTGATGTTTTCAAGTCTTTATTTTTAATTGTGATAATTATCTGCTTACAGTTAATGAAAACAAGCCGTTTCAGATTAGGATATTACACTGTATTACTGCACAGACTATTTTGTGTTTTTATATATCTATTCATCTTCATGTATATCTGTGTGCATTCCATTTGTATGAAATATTTCTGTTGATACACTCATTTTCAAGTATACTCACAACAGTTTTGCATGTATTATGGTATATCCTAATTTTTTTTCCTATTGAAGAGAAAGTCTGTCTTCACACGACAAGTTTTGTCTAAGCTGTCAAAACAAGTAAAATTGATGAAAATAAAAAATACATTTTTAGTGTACTATTTGTATTTTATTATCTTTTTTTGTTTGTTTTTGTTTTGTTTTTTTACAAAGATCTAAACACAAGTAGTTTTTTCCACATGCCAGGCATAAAGACTGTCTTTGTTATTTAGTCTGGACTGGGGGGCCTGGCATATTCCAATGCACAGATGATAGAAACATCCTGCAGGCTAGCAAATGCCTGATCCCTTATATAAACTAAGTATATCAGCTCCTCAGTCTTTTCAGTGCAGATCCGTGTGTTTTAAAGTGTCATGGCTCATATTTGGATTCATTGTAGAAGCCTACAAGCAACCTCTTCCACATTCATCCTGTGACTCAAAACATCATTGTTGTGGTCGCTGTACTTGCCACAATGTCCCTGCAGACCGGCCTATAGCAGAGCACCAGAGAAAGAGAACAAAGCATGGCCCCTGGCCTCGGTGCTGTTCCCACATTTCTACTACAAATCACAGCATCCAAAAAACGCAAGACAAAACAGGCTATGATGTCTCCACTGACAGAACTTTCAAAACAAAACTGCAAACATACAAAATTCCACACACAAAAAATCTAAAGATCTAAACTGGGTGTTTTTGGTGCATCATATGTCCTTCATTTCAAACTCTCACATCTACTTGTTGGGTCCAGTCATGTCTTTCCTGAAGGATCATCTTTCATGATTTTGACACTGAATCTTTATATGTTTTTTTTCCCAATACAGTATGTGTCATTTTTAGTTTTGAATATGTGCATCCAAGTGTTGTGCAATGGTTGCAGATCTGCTTAGCTTCAAAATCAGAAACAGCAGACTCAGTTTTGAAGCTTAAAAATATTCCCAGTTCGAGCCTCTGGTAGTAAAAGAAAGTCCTGTCGCTTTCAAATTACTCAACACTGAATGAAAATGCAATAACTTAATTCATGACATATGTTTCAGATAAATGAGCACTTCAGTGGTTAAAAACGCACGTCTTCTAAAGCGCTTGTGTCCGACTAGATTTTGGTGCGTTTCAGCAGAGCGATTTTGACGTATTTGTGATGGTGTATTGTGTCTGTGGAGGCGAGGTTGGATGCCCCGGAGGTCTGAGGGTGGTGACTCATGCTCAAAGCTTCTGCAAATGTGACATGGAGAAAGGAAATAAGAGCCAGATGCCAACAGATATCCACAAGCACATGGCTCACACAACCAGCTCCGCTCTGTTTGTTGGTTTGTGCGTGTGTTAATGCATGGCGCCGCCAGTCACGCACAAGGGATTCAGGTGCAACTCAAGTGATTTTCCAGTGGCAATTTCTCACCCAAATTTTCACAAGATGTGCAATAAAAGGTAAAAATCCTGGAACAGTAGTGAGGAATCATTTATTTTGTGAGACATTATTTCATCAAGACGTTTGAGGCAGATTTTTTCAATTTCTTTTGGCAGAAGTGACAACATTTCAGCTGAAAGCAGATTGTTTTGGATTACTAAAGCTGCAAAAAGCTTAGCCTCAGAGGGGAATTGTCAAAATAAACTCAGAGGTGGTGGTAATAAATCATTTATAAACCAAGACTTAGGAAACAGAGGAACCATCTGCTTGTGGCTCCTCTGAGAAATTTGAAGGACAGCCTGTATTGCGTTATGAGTTTTTCATTTAATTTACTTTTTTTTTTCTTTTTTTCTTTTTTTTTAGTTTTGGCATCAAAAGATTGAGCACATTAGCAGATAACCTGTAATGAGCTTTTAGATGGATATCATGAAAAGGGTGTAAATTATTAATAACTCGGCTCACTATTTTTGTTGTAGCACATGAAATAGGCACAAACAAAAACCTTTACATCATGTAGATGGATAATGAGTTTTAGCTGTAAATATTTTTCCTTTCTAAGATCTCTTTCTCCATATTGCATAACCTAAACCCTAGTTAATGACTTCCAACATAATATTTTTTTGATCTCCTGAATGTAGTTTCCTTCTTATCCTGATGAAAAGAGAATTCAAAAGCTTCACATTCAATTGTGAATTGGACGGGAGGTCTGTATTTAGACTGTATGTGTCAGTCTAAATACAGTACTTACATGTGGTGGTGCTTTTCCATATTTTGCAGTCGTAAACTTTAATGTACTTTGCGCCATTTATATGTGATGGACCCATTATATCCTTCCAGGATTGTCCTGAAAAACAGTCATATTCTCCTAAACTCTGCCATCAAAACTCTACAACAACAAAAAAACATCTATAGACAAATTCATCATCACCATTAGGAGGAATATGTTTTCAGGGTGATATGCAATTTTAGTTTTCTGGCAAAAAAAAGTTTATGAAGAATTTTTTTCTTGCTATTCTTTGTTAACAAATTGTGGAGAATGTGACTAGTCATTGTTTTGTTGACAAATTCTCCATGTGAGCTGTGTGTATCAGCTGCTCCCCCACAGTTACCAGGAGAAGGGTGGTGCCATATACTATCCATTTTAGTTGATAGACTGATCTCTGTTTACAGAGATCTAGAAATATTGTTTGACAAGCTAACCCAAGCTAATATGAAGCTCAAATAAAATCTATTAAAATTTGTGGTTATACAAAATATGAAAACATTCAAGGGTTCTTTTTTTCCTTTCAAGACACTGTAGCAGTTTTGTAGCCATAAACACTTTACTTGCTGAGACATTTAAGTGTATGTATAAAAAAGACAGATCAGGATAAAATCACATGCAGTAAAACAGTATAATCTATTGGGAATCCCTGACGTTTAGTGCTAATCCATCTTTTCCACGAAGATGCATGACTCAGGACATGTAATAACTTTGATGTGCTGGCACAGTGTATAGACAAGTAATTGAATCACTTAAGTTATTACATGGCTTGCACTAAGGAAATTGAATATCTGTAACTAATTTCATAGCAGTCAGTGCAGCACAATTCAGGAGATTTGCCTAAAAACTGCACCTGTCAATCTTGTAGCTTCGATAGAGGAAAAGCTACAAGTCTCGGCCGCTTAGTCTCAGCTGAATGCCCCGGTAAGACTTAGAGATGGTCCGTGAGAAAAAAATGAGAGGTCCGCTATTTCACTCAAGAGTTTCCCAACTTTTGGAATCTTTTTGTGAAATAATTGCTCTGGCTTCAATTTAATATTGTGCTAATATGAATATGTATAGTTTCCTTGAACGTTACAATTTGATGTTCTCCTCGGGTAGTTTTTTTGTTACATGAAGTATAATTTTTGAGGGGTACAGTTATGTCAAAAATAATATATTTTAACATTGTGCAAGAAATGCAGTTTAGTTCATCATTCATATATCAGAAAATCACAGCTCCATAGAGACCTTTCTCATGAAGCAAACAAATCACAATTACAAATCTGTTATCACATAGAAACCAACGTAGAAAAAAAATAAAGCAGGATTTGTTATCGGCTTACTAAATGTTGTGATAATGAATGATGGCTGAATGAGCTGGCGGAGCATTAGGATGACTGAGGCCAAAGCAGACTGCAGAGCATATCTATCGTTTGGAAAAGACCCTGAATGGATGAGTGAAAGGCAGTTGGAGCTGGGAGTGGAGGACATGAAGGAGGCATAGAGAGCAGGCTTTGTTCAAAACCTGATCAAAAACATAGACACACAGACATTAGTCCCTGAGAACTAATCAGGAGCTCTGTTTTCACATTTTAAGTAATCATTATAGGATCCCCACTTTTTCTTCTTTCGGCTTCTCACCTCACAATTTCCCACAAAGTCTGGAAATGTCTTGAATCTTCTTTTCAGTATTTTTCAACATAGAAAAAGAAAAAAAAGATACAACAGAAAATATTTCTATTGGCAGATTGCATTAATATAGGACTTGATTTAGACTATAGAATCTAGATCTACCCTGATCAGTAGATCATGTTGAAAACTAAAAAATGCAATATTTTTGTCATTTGTGAATGCAGCACATCTACCATCATACAGCTTTCACTGACAGCACACTTTGATGTCTGCATGGTACTGATATATAAGCTCCTTCATTTTTATTTTTAGCATCAGCAAGGAGTTGGTCAAAGGAAGCGAAAATTGTCCTGTTTATATTTGTGTTTTATTGTATACTGGGTGCTTGAGTATGACATTTTGCCTTCAGTTACATGTTATCAGCCATTATAATAATCATATGTAATTTGATTCCCATGCTCCTGTGTGTTAATGTTACTATAAAGTGTCATTGTGTTTGTTATTTAGATTATGTTTAGTATGGAAGAAAAAAAATCTGTCATGAGCCTGAGTAGTTGGGCTTGCTTTGTGCTTTTTTTTTTTGTTCATATTCTTATTCATAGTAAGCCTCCATCTCATTTATTTGTTTCCCTCCGTGTCCTGCTTAGTTTTTTTCTTGCTTATTTATTTATTATTAAGTAGTCCTTGCTTTTTTTGAGCTCACTGTTTTTCTTTGATTATATATTTTTTCCCAACTCATTTTTTGCTCCTTTCTCTCTTCACACCTGCACTCTGTTACCAATCAACCACTTGTTTTCTGTCTAACAGTCAAACTCCTTGGTATTAAAGCTTCACTCCTTTGTCACACTCTTCCATTTATCCTCTGTTCACTCTCCTTCTCTCCTGGTTCAAACATGTACTCACTATTCCTTTTCCTGATCAATGTGACCCTCATTATAAGATTATGTTATTTGTTATTAAAAGAGCATTACTTCACATTTTGTCTCCTGTTTTCCCTGAATATGGGTTTAACAGCTATACTCTGACAAAAGCAGGTAGTACTAACTAAGTTTGGTCTTTCTCATTGTTTCCTCTACTGTACTAAAAAAATGCAGGGTTAAAAAAGATGGCAGGAAGATGTGAAGAGCCTTCATGTGATGAGATGCCACAGACAAAAGGCTGCTGCAGTGGGTAGGAAAATGGATATGAAGCAGAAATGTTTGTTTAGTCAAAATTCAGAAAGATAAGCAAGAAAAAATAATTCAGTGGTGACTCAAAAACATTGGTCTGTTTGCCAACATCTGGCAGCAGAAAAGAGTAACGAGATGAAGAGCAGGTGATTAGCATATCTACAAGAAACACACGCACAGCAAAGAGACAATGAAAAAAGACAACAGAATATAAATAAGGAAAAGTTTCCCATCTAAAGGATTTTGAAGACTCGTTTTAAACAGAGGAAGCTGTTCTACCTCTAAAGCAGACAAATGGCACTGAAATGATGAATCAGCTCAAGAGTTTCATGCTTGAATGACTTATCTGGGTTGTATTATAAAAATGAAAAAAAAAATCAAAGACATAAGCTGCACATCTGGTACACATGGGTAAGATGGAGAAATCCAAACTGCATCTGTCTTCAATGCAGGGCTTTTTTTGATAATACTCAAATCAGGGAAGTGATTCATCTTAGTACTTGAGAAGGCAATTACAAATCCATCGTTCATGCCTGACACATAATCACACATCATTGGATTAATTTATCCAATGATATCAAAAATGTGATGTGTTTTTATAAAATTCAAAGGCCAAGCAAACAATATAATGCAAAAGTGAATATTTTGTTCTGTACTAAAAAAATTACATGCAACACAGCATAAAATATTGCTATAACATGGTGATGTTCTGTACAATTAATCACTTGGACATCGGTAACCTGATCAACCATCAATGTATGATAGGTCCCACAGTTAGTTTACTGAAAATAAATCATTTGGGTTAATGATTTTCTTTTTGCAGACACTGGCCCATAGTTTTGCTGATTTTATGCATACTGCTTCTCAGTTACAACATGAACCCTGATGTGACTCACTGTGTTTATATTTTCCACCACATTCTTCCCAGTATCGGAGGACACACTGTAATGGATCTGTTTCACTAAGTGTCAGGCGTGGTCAGGGTCATTTAGAGCAGGTTCATGGCAGAAAAACATCAGAAAATTGCTTCAACTTGCCTGAATGAGTCACTTGTGTGGTTTAATTTACTATCATTCTCCAAAAAATAAAAAATAAATTACATTTACCAGAACCTCTGACTTGGATTAATAGTGTATTTAATTTTTAAACAAGCTAAGAGATAAACTAGTGTAACAATAAATTGGTGTATCTTTTCTTTCCTATTTAGACCAATTATGGCACATGAATCTTACCCACTCATTACATTTAATTTGTTTGCAGCAGCACAGAATGTTCTTTGTGAAAATTTTACATGACAAGCTGTTGAAGGCATTTTACATCCAAGAGAACAAATTATTCCTGAGTGTAAAGCTATTCATAAAATTACTCTAAGTCACTGAAGATCATTGCTCTCTGAAATTGATTATTTTAATTTCACAAACTCATTTAATCTCATCAGCAATTAAGAAGATACACAAAACAGAACTAAACAATCTAAATGACTTGCTATTCACTAAGATTGTTTCAGATTATCACATTCAACTTAACCTTAACTAAATAGAATGAATTTATATTTGACAGTATCATTATTAAAAACAATTGTGAACGACTCTGACTCAGGAGGATGGAGTTAGCCCTTTATTTAACACGGTAACGGTTCAGTGAGACACGAGTACAAATAATTTTCCATTTTTTAAATTAAATTTAACCAAAATTGGAAAAACAGGTGTGCAAAAAAATTAAGTTTCTCAGCTTTCTGAGCCCACTTTTGCATTGGTAACTTGAAGTAGTTGGTGTTCTCATCAGTCTCTTGCATTACATTCTCACTTAAAATGTTGCTTCAGTTAATTAAGATTTGAAGACGTGTTGTTTTTACAACTCTCTAAAGGTCCTAGTAGACCATTTCGAACAGAGTTAGGTATGAACCTTGACTTTGTTTTTTTATTTCTTGTTTTGCTAACAAGCTCTTGTGTCATTATTCTGCTTCTGGAATAATATTACATTTGAGAAACGCAAAAATAATTATCCTTCTCCCATTTGTTTGACTTTGATCTGTAATGCTATGGTCTATCTATGGTAAACATAATAGTATACATTACAGCCAAACATCTAGCAACATAGTACATCAATGGCATTAAATATATTGAACCTAACCATTACCAATACACACCTAACCCTAAACCTAACAAAAAACAATTCATACTTTATTTTTAAACCTAATCTATAACCCAAAAACAGCCTTGCTGCTATTGGGGAGCAATTTGTGCCAACAATACAGCATTTGTTAGGAAAATAGTTTATACACTGCATCAAAAACAAGATCACACACACACACACACTCATCTACTTTATTGTCATCCTTGTCTTAATCGTCATGTTAACTTTTAATTTGTTATGCCTTTTGCTGCTACAACAGCTTCAAATTTTATGAGAAGGCATTTCACAAGGTTTGTTTGTTGATTTAAATTCATTTAGAACTGTATCAGTGAGATCAGACATTGATGCAAAAAGACCTGACTCATAGTCTTGACTCAATTCATCCCTAATGTGGTCTGTCAGGTAGAGGTCAGCACCAAGGTCCCTCTAAACTTGGATGAGAAAATTTTGTTCTTCCACACTAAACTCTCTCATCCATGCTTTTGTGGAACTTACTTTGTACACAGGTGTGCAGTCAATGAAAGGGCCATCCCTAAACTGTTCCTATGAAGTTGGTAGCCTTAAATTGTCAAATAGGCCTTGTTTTGCTGAAGCATCACGTTTTATTTCACTGGACCTGAGGGGTTGAGCCCACAGTCCTGAAAAACAGTCCTACACCATAATCCCCTCTGCACCAAAACTTTACACTTGACAGAACGCAGGCCGACAAGTTCTGTATTCTGCACAGACCGGACAAATAGATTGTCAGACACTCTGGAGTTCAGTGACGCCATGCTTTAGACCACTGCATCCAAGGCTTTGCATTGTACTTGGTGATGTAAGGCTTGGCTACAGCTGCTCGTCCATGGAAACCAATTCCATGAAGTTCTCTACATACTGTTCTTGAACTAATTTGAAAGCCTCATAAAGTTTGGAGGTCTGTAATTATTGATTTTGCAGAAGGTTGGCAACTTCTACGTACTACATACTTCAGCATCTGCTGACCCAACTTGGTGATTTTATCTTTCCTACTCATTCATAGCTGTGTTGCTGTTGTTCCCAATTACTTCGACTTATATTACCACTAAATGTTCACCATGAAATTTTGAGAAATGAGGAAATATCACAACAGGACACCGGTGGCCTCCAGTCACAATAACATACTTGAATTCAGCCTGTGAGAGAAACCAGTTATTTCACAAAGGATTTTAGACAGTATAATAGTGATTGGAATTCCTAAAATCAGAGCATTGCATAGCTTACTGAATATAAAGCGAAAATGTACACCAGGTGTCAAATACACTTCAGATTGACAGAAATGTCAATATGAAATATTTAAAGTTTTTGCACACTTTTGGTAAGATTTGAATGGCTCTCAGCTCTGGTTCTCAGGGACCACTGCGTCTCCTTGGTGTTGCTCACCTGACATCAAGGCTGATTAAGCAGCACTCGATAGCATGCAGAGGAGGTCATGCAATCATTTAAAACAGGTATGCTGGAATAGATACACATCTAAACCTGCAGGACGGTTGATCCTGCTGACCAGGTTTGGAAACGACTGATTTTATTTATATTATTGTTGAACCTAGTAAGGATCAAATCCTTTTCATGTGGTACTGCTGCCTATCTCTAGTGATGTTACGTGATGTGCCGAGGCTTCGAAGAGTGTGTCGAGTAATGGAGGGGGCGTTTCTATAAAACGCGTATCGAATTCAGCACTGTATATATTTTTTTATTTAGGCTCTGAAGGCCATGGTGGAGGCCAAATATGAGTCAGCTAAGGAGCAGGCTAAGGCTAAAGTAGAGAAGGTGGCTGCTGTTAGCCTTACATCAGATATGTGGACATCCATCAACATGGATGCCTACCTGGCAGTGACATGCCGCTTTGTGGAGGAGAATGAAAAGCTCAGCTCAGTGTTGTTGGGAGTGCAGGCATTCCCCCAGTCTCACACTGCTGAAAATATTGCTCGTGTGAAAGCCTCCCTGATGGAGGAATGGGGAATCTCAGGCAAGGTGACATGCATGGTCACCGATGGTGCCTAATATGGTGGCATGCGTGAGAGAGCTGAAGTTTCGCCACCACATTTGTGTTGCTCACACCCTCAATCATGTTGTAAAGAAGATGCTTGACCAGCATCCTGTGCTGTCTGGCCTCCAGGCCAAAGCAAGGAAGCTGGTTGGCTACTTTAGAAGCAGCACCACTGCTAAGGTATGCTTTTTTCCTTTTATGCCAATATATAATGTTAATAGTTTCTCTGTACTCCTACTGCAGTGATTTAATGGCCTACTCTTCTGTATCTTTAAAGGAGAAGCTTACACAAGTGCAGCTTCAGCTGGGCATGCAAGCAACCAAGCTGATGCAGGAGGTGGAAACAAGATGGAACAGCACCTACTTGATGCTGCAACGTCTGGTGGAGTTGAGGGAGGCAGTAGGAGCGGCATTGGCTGGATTACAAACTGACATTCCCTTTTTCACTGCCAGTGAGTTTGACATTGTTGTAGTGTGCCTTTCTTTACTCTCTCCTTTCTATGACGCCACCATGGAGCTCTCTGCAGAAGAACACGTGTCAGCATCAAAAGTTATCCCCCTCCTGAAGATGATAGAGAAAGCCCTTCAGGAGGAAGTCACCAAGTAGGCAGCTGCAGTAGCAGTGGAAATAGGAGAGCAGCTCATCAGACAGCTCAGGGAGAAGCCGCACATGCTCCAGTCAATGAGCATTGTGTCGCTGGCTACACTCCTGGACCCACGATTTAAATTTATAGCATTTTTCAGCAACAGAAAAGCTGCTGAAGCAGTGAAGCGCTTGACTTCAGAGCGTGCCACCGTCATCCGACTGAAGACAGAAGAGAACACTCACGAAATTCCCCAGGCTTCCACCTCTCAAGAAGTCACTGGAGGTAATCTTTTATATTACATTTTGAGATTACTTACTTACTTACCAACTTGACCTGTGGTTTCCATTTAGGTAGAAGACTTTGGCAAAGATTGGACACTGGTGTCATGGAGGCAAAGAGAACTCAAAATGTGCCAGCAGATGCCACCGTAGAGGTCCAGCACTACCTGTCAGAGGCAAACATAAGCAGGCTGGAGAACCCCCTGGAGTACTGGGCTAATCATCGGTCACTGTACCCCAATCTGTACAAACTTGCACTTATTTATTTATGCACCCCGGCATCATCTGTGCCATGTGAGCGTGTCTTTTCAAAGGCTGGAGAAGTAGTGTCAAAAAAGAGGAATCGTTTGAAACCAAAAACTGTGGAGAAATTGTTGTTTCTTAATAAAAATGCATGTAATCATCCAGGTTACACAAGCATTAGCCTATTCACTACCCCCTCCATAGTTCCACAAGCACTTTCACTGTCCTCTACATAATTAATCCCATAGAGTCACAGAAAAACATTATTACACAACATGCCATATCACATGACACTACTATTTTGGGAAAAAATACATTCAAACAATATTTTATTTTACACATATGTATATACATAATTTATGTCTACACCTTTTGAGAAGTCATTCCCAAGAGCCATAAAAGACAAAAATTCAATGCATCACATGTGTTAAAATACATCTGGCTGTGATTATACACCTGGCCAATAGGGGGTTTCGTGTGCACATGAGGCTTCAAGAAATGAACCCTTTCTCGAACCAGTTGCTCAAGTGGTTCAATGCCTCATGAGGCTTCATCTCACCATCACTACCTAGCTCCCTTGGATCAAGCAAACAATATGCTTTCTTCAGCATCATGTTCCGTATGTTTTAAAAAAATCCTCAACATCATACCTGCTCAAGTTTAAACGTGTCTTTTTTCTTTTCAAAACCGTCATCCTCTATGTTCTTAATATCAACATTAATGAACACTAATTGTCGAATTTAATTATATTGTTGTACTATTAAATTTCTTTTATCCATGATTAGAGGACTGCTCAGCAGTTAAGTACAGAAAAACTCTACCCCTCTTTCTTTGAACCGGCTGATCCATCCCAGTTATTTAAATGTTTTTCTTAACTGCCAAAAAAAAAAAGAAAAACTGGGAAAATGTTGTGTTTTTCTATTTGGAACCTAAACAGCTCTGGTGAAAAAAATAATGTATACTTTTACGCAAGTATTGCAAAGACTTTTGCCCTTTCTCCTTAGTTCTTGAACACACTCAGTATGCACTAACAAAGCACACTACTCAAGTGTTTGCACATTGCCATCTGACCTTGCTGTCTCACTAATTCACATCCCATTAAACACTGGGAAAACCGAATATTTCCTGGCACTAGAACACAGATAAAATAAAACAGTCCCATTCCTTTTCTGAGCATGCTTCTAAAAATGTCTGCATGGGTTTCCATGCGCAGGCCTGCATTGCTTGATTTATCGACCTTTCTGCAGTTCTAGCAGTGTTGTTTATGGAGTCCTTTGAAGGTTTCTTCTTTACATATTGTTTCACTATCCACACCGGGATATGAAAATACTGACACCCTGTAAGGGCTATAAAAGTGTACAAAATGCAAGGTTTCCAATTAGTCTGAGTAATGCAAAAATGGATGTAGAGTGACAAGTGGAAGAAAAGGGTGCAACTATTCTATAAAATGTCTTTGGAGTTGGTTCCTGCTGCAGCAGGCATTGCACACCAGACTGGAACCTAATGGTAGGCATTAAAGGGAAATTAAGGGGCCCACACTGTTTCAAACAGGCTTGATCTGCTTAGTAGTTGGCCACTCTGGTCGTTACTCTCACTTTTCAGATGAAACTTTAAGCAGGAGGACATAAGACCATGAGCAGCTCACATTCACAAAGTGAGTACAGAATAAACTGGAGTCCTAATTCTGTAACAGCATCTTGTTAGTGCTTTCTTTTCATATATCTTTGGAGTTTGACAAGCAATTTCTCTGCCAGAATTCATGCAAAAAGAGCTAAAGGAAGAGGAAGAAACTATACAAGAACCTTTTGTAACACAACTACAGCTGCTTCAGTACCAAAGGAGAATTAAAGCCATAATCACACTTACAGTTTTATTACAAGATAATGATTGTATCTAATAAGGGAAAAACGAAAAGACCAAAACCAGGTGAAAAACGTAAACCTTGTACCTGGTTGTGTCTCAATTGATAGCTGCCTTCAATAGTTTAATCCAGAGAACAGAGCGCTTCCAAGCATTGCCGCCGTGCTTATGGTCATGCCACAGCATATCAGTTTTAAGTTCTGGCATTGAACTTTGGTCTCTTCATTCTTTTGAGACATTCATATGTGGGATATCTGGAGAGCTTTGGAATATTGTCCTATAACAGAAAATAAGAAAGATTAATTTCAAGGTTGTGAATGAATGGGCAGACATTTTTCTTAAGGATTTTGTGGTACAGAAGATTCAACATGTCAACCAGGTCTACTCACAGTAAAGCCACCCAGGCTCTCACAATACCAGCACAGTCATTGACTGTTGGTATGATTTTCTTTTTTTTTTAACTGATTCTTTGGTTTTATGCCAGATGCTTGGCATTGTTGCCTGTCTTATAATTTTGTCATGTCTTGAGGAAAATTGTCCTGGGTTCTTCTGTGAACTTTTGAATCGTCGATGCGCTCTTGGGAGAAATTTTAATAGATATTCTGTTCCTTTTGTCAGATGCAAAATCGCAAAATTTTAAGTTGCCAGATAAGACAGATATGATGCAAATTTAAGTTGTTTTTGACATAAACAGTATTTTTATCACAGTTGATGGTAAATATAGTTACTTGATTGTGCTATGAAAAAAGAACCTCATGCCTGGAAGATATATAATACTCCCTTGAAGAAATGAAATCAGAAATTGAAAAAAAGTCATTTTATTTACAAAATAAATTACCGGTACTTATGATATTTCTCATTTTGTTACAAGAATGCAGCAAAGTGTTACACAGTTCAGATGGAAAAAACACAGAGGTTCCTCAGATTTAGCTTTTCCAGACACTGAAGGGTTAACGCCTGGCTTATTCCTTTGTCAGTGTAATATTACACCATCTCTGGCCTCATCCTGACATCAATTGCTGTAATCACCTAATTAAAAGGCATGACATGACATGAGCACAGGTAAAGCTGTCCTGCACAATAAATTAGAAAGTTCCTTCTTATTAAACTGCCATGAAAGAAATGAACACAAATCCGTTTAAAATCCTCCAGGGTTTCTTTCTGGCCTCATTTCAGTTCAGAAAGCAGAAAAACCTTACAGTTGATATTTGTTTTTGTTTTTTTTTTGTAGCAGTGCAAGGTGTCTGAACCTCTCCAACCGATTGAGAATTCACGTGTTCTCGAACACACCCTTGATATACGGTTGGCTAAGACGGGATAAGGGTTAGATGGGTTACAAAGTATTTTAATTTGCACAGTTTGATAATGCTTCATGAAAAGCATAAATTAGGTGTTCTTAAAATGACAGTTCTTGTTGCAACAGGTCAGGATTAGTGTACTGATACCTCACCCTTTTTGCTGCATCTCATAACTTTTCTTTCTTACTTTCCCAGTTCTTGCTAATGATCAGCTGAAAGCACTTGAGCTTCAAAAGTATTTAAAAAGAAAAACAGTTTTGAGATTCTGTGTAAAATTGAATTGAATTGTGACTTAGTTCAAATGACAGTTCAGCATTTTGCCCATTTGTAGTTTTAGTTATTTGGCACCCATCTTTATTTCAGTACTATGCCATCTACTTGAGTTGTTTGGTACCAACAGTACATCCATCTCTTCCCCTGGTACTCAAAGTTTATTGTTTTTGGAGAAGGATGCTGAGTTATACTGCTTTTATCTGTAGTCTGTTAGATCATAACCAAATTAATATGGAAAATAGATTAATGCTGAATTTGCAGGTAAAACTGTGAAATAAATTTAATGACACATGAGATGTGATCAATTCTTTGACCATTCAGATCTGAAATTGATGAAAATATGATATGATGAGCCATTGTTGAAGTACATAAACCCAAATTCCACAGATTCCACATCTGTTTTCAGATGTGGAATGGAGGCAAGTGTTGGCAAAATAGTGAATGCATGCAAAACTTATTTGCTAATGCCAAAATGGGTTTGTTTGTATATCAAATTTCTGTCAGTGATGCATGCAATATAAATGTTTTAGCTCATATAATTACAAAAAATAGGTGGTAGACAAATATCAAATAAAGTTTGATTATTGCGTTATTCATAGCTTGCACAAATAAATGCATTTTTTTAAAAACATAGTTTTGTTAATTTTTCTTCTGGTTTTGATACAGATATAATTTCTGCCTTTTAAGTGAAAGGATTCATAAAAATATTGTAGCTTCATCTATCTAAATATTATGGGCTGTAAGTTTTGTAATTGCTTTTCATTCTAATTTAAAATGTACATTTGTTCAGCAAATGTTACAAATGATCAACAGACAATTGAGATCAAGATTAGTGCCAACTTTGAAATATGTTTGCAACATTTACATTTATAATTATGAATGCACAGCTGCAAATCACTTTTTTCTCATCAACTCGCTGGACTTGATCTACTCAGTATTTACTTGCCAGTGGCCATGTCTACTCAAGCTGCAGTTAATTTTTCCTAAGTTTAATGTCTGCCATAAATCCAATTGGACCGACATTGAAATATAAGAATGTCCATAAGACTGTATTCCTGTCAATATCTCAGTGTTTTTTGTGTAGTTGATACCTGATGCATCACATGTTTGTGGAGTAAATTTTCCCCAGGAAGCGTTAAATCATTCTGCATTACCCACAGCCACCAGGGTGAACAGAGTAAAATACTGTACATTTTTAAGGACATGAAGGATGGTGTTCTTATTTTGTGAGTTATTACTTTCATTCTCAAAGGTTGTGCTAGCAAAACATTGTTTCACATTGTTGTACAGTAAGAGATGCAGTTGATTTGATTAAAATATAGATTTTGCTTCCAAGTACATTTTAATATACTGTTAAGACAATAAAAGGTTAGCTGTATTAAGCAGAGTGTTTAAGTAATGTTATAGTGGATAGTTTTAGTTTTCATCTTTTTTGTCAATTAGAATTTGATCAGTGATCAGAATATGACAAACATTTCTTTCATTTGTAAAAATAAACCAAATTGTTTATGTGCTAAAAAGGTATTTTATAAAGCTAAAATAATTCATCTTTTCTTTGATATTTGAGTGAGGGTCTTTGCACCTAGATATAAAAAAATGTTTTCAGGCCTAAATAAATATTTGTCAGCAGAACTCTGTCATTTTGCTTTGTGAGCACAAGTTTAGTAGGAAACAATGGTTGTGGAAAAAGTTTGCCGACTTTGTAATTCACACAATAATAAGTTTGCAAAGGTTTCAGAGATGCTATAATTTAGGGTTTTACTGTCTGATCAGATGTTTAAATCTACATTTTTGTTGACATTGATATTTTCACATCCAAAACAATTTATGTGGTTGTCTTTGTTCTTGTTTTGTATAAGCTAATTTAAAAAGAAAACCAGTAGTGTCAGCTAGAGTGCTCTGATTTTCCAATATCTTTACCCAGATTGAGGATTATTTTATTACGATGCTAACTTCTTTCATCAGTGTAATCGACTTACACTGTAGAAATTGGAAAAACGGTGGTTTCAAAAGCGCCTCTGCTTTCAATTTTGTCCTATTGAGTAGGAAAAACATTGATGAAATTGTCAAAGAAGTTGCTTCAGATAAAAATGATTGTGAGTGAAACGATCCTTTCTGCTATGAATTGAAATGTTTCATTCAAAGTAATTGAAAAAAATCAACTAATGTCACGAGAAAGTAGCAGTTGACCCTATAGATGACCTAAACATTGAGGCAACTGACAGACTGTTATTTCTAAAATGTGTAAAAATGCGAAACATGTTTGAATGCTTGCTAGTTCTGAAAAGGTATGAACTCGTTTGAATGTTTTTTTCAGAAAATATTGATGCGTGATGATTCAACACCGGTTCTGTTTTACTGTGTGCATTTTTATCGCGAAAGTCTCCAGAGGGTACAAAGGTTCAGGACCCTCGATGTCAAACCTCCAAAAGTAAATTAGATGAGTTTCTGGAAATATTTACATAAAGAGGTGTAACAGAACCAAAGGTAGCATCACATTAAAAAGTTGTTGTTCATTTGCATGCAAATCGGGATACTCTCTTGCTGGAAAGTACAACATAAAACACCAGACCTCCATTGTGCTCACTCCTAACTTTTATAAGAGCCAGGAGGGAACAACATAAAACATTGTTTTATTTTTAGATTTTGAAGGTCATAATAAAAGCCATAAGGCTGCCTTTTTCCCTGAGAAAAACAATCCAGAAAGAGCTGTCAGAAGAAGCTTTACATGAGTCTACAACAGGACAACAGCAGGCGGTAGTATCATGTGGGCCTGGCTGCACACTGCGACGCAGAGAAAGAGGAAGGAGCACATGTGCCAGCAATAGGATCCCTTTGCTTCCTTTCACAAGAGTGACATTTGAAACAAAGAGCTCAGTTATGTGAACAGTGCTCTTCAGGGTAGACAGACGGACAGAGGCCAAATACTCCCAGCCCGCCAAGCCAGCCGCCCACGTAGGGTGGGGTCACTCCAGGATGACTCATTCATACACAGGGAAACAGGAACACACACGCACACGCATGCAGCTTAAGTATATACTGCTCCAACTTAAAAAACATTACTTATCTGGGGCAAACGTGTACCCGTTCCAGACTGTGAGGATATGCCTAATACGAACAGCAAAATGAAATAAATATTCCCCTGTTATTGTTTTTATCCGTGACACAGGTGAAAGACTTCCTGATGGGGCCGCCTGTCTCGCCGCTGTCTCGCAGCACCGTAAGCGAGTGCAAAGCTTTTGTTTTCCCTTGCTGTCTGGGCGGCCTGCCAGAACAAATAAGACTTTTTAGCATTCGTTTCTGGAGCCATCCTTTGTAAGGAGACAGCCCCTAGCATGGTTCATCGAAGAGGCTTTGTCAATATTTCAACATCCATTTAGTAACAGTAAATTACACCAGGCACACAAATAAACACCATTTACTGGAGTTTTCATTGGATTTGTTTCACTAATAGGTGAAGGAAGCCAGCAGTGGCATATTTCGCTGCTGGTCATGTACTTGAGCCTTGCAGTCTTTAAGCCACAGATTAGATTTGAAATATATGTTGCTGAGCCGTTGATGTTAATTTGATTGCGTCGATAGAGCCGGCTGTTTCCTGGCAACATAATATTTGGTCATAAGTGGAAAGTAATGGACAAGATTTGCTCTGGTTTCAATGCCCATTTTTATGAATGATTACCAGGCATGAAAGTTACCATAATTATATCATAGGCACAAGCCAAGGGAACTCCCAGGAAAAATACTTTAAAAGTTCTGGAAAATTGTTTGACCCAGGGGAATATATACTAGTGAAAATACAAACTATTGTGTGATGTTTGCTTTTCTGCACAGGTAACAATAATAAAAATACAAAACAATAACCATTTTTAATGTGCTGCTTAAATATGCAGCTTGCTTAAACGACCAATGTAAGGATCGCTAAAACAAGCAGACAGCTTTGAAGGCACATGGACTAGTAAAAATGATCCTTGGCACATAACAGAGGAAGGTAAAGCACATGTTTGTACATGTTACTGGAAGCTTTCTTGTGACACTTTAGAGGCAGCTCATGTCCCCAGTCTAAGCAATACTGTGACTAACATGTTTATTTTTATTTATTTATTTTTTTATATTATATATTTGGATCTGGATGAGGTTTTTAATAGCTGTTTCAGATAAAATGTTGCACATTTTTGTTTCTTGCTCCCTTCAGTAGCAATCCCAATACATTTTATTTTTTAAATAATGTCACGCTGCTTATTTTGAAGAATCGTTCCTCTTATTTTTTTCTGATGACTCTATAATTACCTCTATTCCAATTCATTTTGGTTCTAATCTCCACTTTGGGACAATTTGTTTTTATAGAATAGTGCAAATTAGATTTACTGCATCTTAATGATTTTAGTCATATTACCACATTCCTCTGCAGGACACTATGCATTTCAAATTATGGAAAATATGCATTTTGACCTTTCAGAATGCAGAAGACGTGTCCAAAAAAGCTCCAAAAATCAAATTTGAAGGGTTACAAAATACAGGAGGAAAAAAATGTGCAGCATCCTGTTGAATGACCTTTTAACAAACTTAAACAAGTTCTGATCATAATTAACTGACAAGAACTAGGTAGGCTTGGCTCTAAATCTATTTCCACTACAATAAATAAATGTATAGCTAAGAAAATAGAAGAAAAGTCAATGGAAGAAGCAATGGACTAAAAATAATTACTATTTTTAAACTTTTTATAATCGTGGTTGAAAGATTATTTATTCTTGATGAAAATCAGTTTTGAGCTGGATGCTTCACCATGTTCATCCAAAGGAACATGCCAAAGAAACAATTTTTTAAATATATTTTTTGATATATTATCTTTATGTTCACAATACAAACAACTAAACATGTACTCCTTAGACGGAAATAAAATATTGTCACATCAAATTAAATGCAGAACTTCATCTCTAGAACATAAAGAAAACTTTTTTTTTATTCTTCCCTGCTGCCCAGATGGGAACAAATCATTTTAAGTATTTTACGTTTTATAGATTGAACAAAAGTGTATCTTACCCCGAAAAGGAAAAAGTGTAGTTTCAACTGAGCTCACTTGCAGGTTATGACTACATTATTAAATGCATGGCTGTGAACATATTTGAAAAGCAAAGTATGCAACGGAAAGTGGCGATGAGGCAGCCAGAAACAGCAGTTTGATATGTGCCAGGCCTTGCACTGTAAAATCCCTCTGGATGAAAGCAGCCACTGAAGGGGCCTTATATTATAATAAAATAAGATCAAATAAATGGAGGGCAAAGGAATTGCTCTGGGATCACACATGTTTGATTAACAACAACCAGATGTAGGCAAACTGTATGATTACAGAATTGTAGCCAGAATTGTATACCCACTCAGACAGGAAAGAGATGGCAGCTGTTTGCCATCAAGACAAACGCACGGCAGCCTCAAACTATGGGCCGCGGCGGTGCCTACACAAACACACATGAATATATGCACATGTTTGCAAAATTTACACGTAATGCAGCCGGATGCAGGAGCATGTGGAGGCTTGAATGCATATAATTTGGGAACTGATTCCTTTTATCTAATGTTTAACATGGGGGCCCACAGTACGCCTACCGCCATCTTAAGTCGTATAGAGCTTCTGCCAAATAACATAAACATCCTGAAACGACCGCCGTTCAGCGTCATCATTTCCTAACAGAGCCTGTTTATTGGTTATATGGTGGGTCTAAGTGACCCCCCAAATCCAGAAATTTCCTCTGTCCTCCACAGTTGTTATTTAGGGAAAAGACTTTAGTGTTTCCCTTTCTGTGCGTCGTCTCCCTCCTCTGGGTGTGTCGTTTTCTTTTTTTTTTTTTTTTTTTTTTTTGAGGCAAACTCATGTGAATGATGTGGACTCTCCTCAGTTGCAGTTTTGACTGCAACTGCAGTCCACACCCTTCAAACTTAAAGAGGAGTCAGTAGAAGGAGGTGGAGCAAGTAGAGCAACTGCTCCAAGCACAGTCTGAGCCTTGGACTTGAGCTCTGAGGCTTTAGCAAGCAACATGTTTGCACGCTGTGGCCTTCCTTCACTTTTGTGCCGCGCACACTTTCACTTGTGGATCTCTTCAGTTTGAGTTTGTTCTTTTATAGCAAAACCTGTCTGCAGTCAGAGATATGTGTGAGTATGAAAACAACTTCTGCTTCTGTAGAGTAGGTTTTAGAGATAAAAAAGTGGTGCATGGAAAGGTGAAAATGAAAGTTTGAATGTTTGAATGAGCGAAGATTTACATTTATTAGAGTGCATTAAACTTATAAAAATCTTCATGCCAGAAAGACTAATTATTGTCATATTTTATTCACTTGTCTTCTGAATTTATTTATTTATTTTTTACATAATTGAATTATATTTTTTTTATTTGTCAATTTTAATTTTTCTTGTTTGCTGATCATTAATTCTGTTACTGTGAAAGAGTTGGAATGACTATTTCTTTGTAGACAAAGACATTTTTACAAAATTATATTTTGTAGTAAGTGGTGATTTCACTTCCAGATACGAGCCACGACATATATGATGAAACGTATAGCAGTAAGGTCCATTTTGCTGTTTTAGGCGGCGATATATTCAAATATCGGCCCGGTTTTGGTGTTGGGATCATTTTTATTCATACAATTTTAAAGTTGCTTAAATTTTTTAAGCTGGAATCTTATGTAAATATTTATATTTTTTGCTTGCTGCTGCTTTATTTTTGCTGGTGTTTTTCCTTCTTCTGCATTCTTGGGAGATTTTTCGGTTTTATTTAGTTGTGAACATATGGTTATTTTTGTTTATTTTACAAAACTGAAATAAATAATTTTAAGCATAAATACATTTTGTTAATCAAGTAGAAAAATGAAAAAGCAGAGTGTGTAATTCCATGTGACCACGTGGCTTTGTCTTTTCTTTCTCATGCTTTCTGCTTTCCTTCCTCGCTTTCTATACGTTGAAAGTTGGCACATAGAGAGGAAGCAGCCAGCTTTTTGCTTTTCCATCTGACCTTGCTTTGGGCCCACACACATGAACAAATACAGTAAACAGACTTGCAGAGTTTTATTTCCTGTCTGATTTGCTTTTTACTTGCTGATCTGTGTTTTCTCAGCGATAAATAAAAAATCATGCTGGTACTGTAACAGAACCCTGTGAAACTCTCCCAGAATAAACACACCTGTCTCATTCTGTATGTCAGAAAAATTGAGACAGTCCAGAACCCGCTTAGCTTTTCTTTAGCACCATAAAGCTTGAAACAAAGGGCCGGTGGCAGCATTAGCGCGTCACCATGACAGGACCTGGAAATAACTAGGGATAAGCCAGTTCTGAAGCTCTGCAGCTGTTTCTGACATTAATTTCTTGATTTTGTATGAAAACAAATTTGTCAGAAAAAGCATAAAATTTCATTTTTACCTTTCCAAATTTATGGGGTGCACAAAAATCTCAACATTTCCTGCGCTAGTTAAGAAAGTAACAGAGAAACTCCAGTTTCTTGGGTTTTGGCTGTGGCGTCGCTTTAAAAGTGCTTCAGATGCATGGCGCGTCTAGTAAAATACACGATTGGAGGAGCTTTGACTCAGACAGTGTCCAGGCCTCGCTTATTGAATTTTATTGGCCTGATACTTCATGAGCACTACAGGAACTAGGAAAACCCACACTGTTTTACAGATTATGTCGATTATATGCGCTGACTCCAGAAATGCAGGGAGAGTGTGTAACATGTGAACGAGGTAACGAGCTTAGATTTCCACTCAGAAAATTGCAACAAAGGGCTGCATGTGAATAGACATTTCGCATTTTAGCAGTTTGGAATTGAAGCAGGTTGTGCTTTCAGTTTAATTTGCTTTCCCGAGCTGCACATGTACAAGTTGACATAGGCCAGTGCGCAACTCTAAATAAAAATTCCACTGATTAAATGATATCACAGTATTTTGTCAAACATAAATAGAGATATAGAGTTTAATTATTATTTTAATATTTCAATGTACCCCACCAAAAAAAGCATAATTAAATCTCATAAAAGTAATAGCAGTAGTACTAGTCAAGTGTTTTATTTGCAGCATATTAAACCTTTTTGCCATTCTGCTCCGGGCTACTTTAAAAAGTTATGGCTGTCTCTCTTTCTGAGATTTTGTGCCGTGACTATCCTTGTTTTGTTTGATTGTCTCCAGAAATATTTCAGAATAGTTGAATTGTCTTTTTATGCAAGCAATCTATAGGGAGTGAAAAGCAATAATTGGAGAAGGGGGCTCGATAACTCTGTTTCTTCCTGTTGTATTTAAATGACTTTACAATTCAGGAGTACAATGAGAAACTGGTTTTGACACCATAACCTTTTAACACCTTGGTATAACATGTAACTTGTAAATACTACCTAGTTATTATCTTCCTTAATTATCCGCATTTTCAGTGTAAGAAGTCTGCTAAAAGGGGAAAGACACATGGTTCAGTGAGGTGTTCTAAGGACAGTGACTGAGGAAAAGGAAAACAACAGCCAAGACCCAGACAAAAAGAACGCTAATGGCCGAGGAGAGTTTGGGAAGAAATGGAGGAAAACGGAGATGAAAGGCTAATCCTAGGCAGTGGCCATGTGTTGAAAGTGTGTGAGAAGATTTGTTCTTTTCAGACTTGTTTACAGGAAGTTCGTTTAAAAGTCCCACAGATGGCTGCATTCACAGAAAGGTTTTTTATTGGATTTTTCCGAGCCCAGTAAACTCCCTTTACCTTCATTTATGTGTGGGAAACTATGATTGCTTGTGCTCCTTGTACTGGCTGGCTGAAGGTTGGGCAAATTTTTTGCGTCTCATCTTAGTAAAATGCATGCTTGCTGCAGGTTTTCTGTAACTGTTTGAGAAAGTTGTTCACTATTTGACGGTATTGTGTTTAAGAGTATTTATTTAGTTTGTTTGAAGTCAGCCTAAAGCTTTGAGTAGACTGGAACACTTAAAGCAGAGACACAGCTTATAAAGAGGTGCGAAAAAAAAGTTGTATTTTGTTTTGTAATAATCTGAAAAATTGGATACTAATAAATTACATCAACTTGTCATGAAAAAATATTCAGCAAAAAATATCTTTAGAAATAAATTATGTGTAACGTGATCTAGTGTTATGCTCAAATTCATTTACGTCAATAAATCCTGTTGGCTTTTATTTAAAAAATGTGCAATAGTTGTTCAAATCGGCTATATTTTATATGCACAATATGGATAAATGAATTCCCATGCTGCATATTTTTGCAAGCCTCCTTCTGCTGATGGATTGTACTAAACTTTATAAGGTCCATAAAGGTCTCTTTGGTTCTATGCACCCAAAGTAGCAATTTGTTCTTCCATTCAAGGCGAGACCCAACACTTTGGAGCTTGAGGCTGTAGAGGGCAATTTAAGCAGAAGCAGACGCTTTACCTCCCCCCCCTGCAACATGTAAGGACGTAAATAAAATTAAGGGTCCTTTTTTTAGGATCTTTCACCTCCCAGACTCGCCGTGATGTGGGCCTGCATTAGATTTAGTGGGCAAGGAGTTCCTGCAGAAGTGATTTGGCTCCTGCAGCTGGAACCGCAACCAAATTAATTTTGTTGATTTGTTTGACAGGCAAATGTAAACTATCTTATGCTTTGTAATTAGGCATATTTGGGAGCTTTTCTTAAATTTAGTATGACGCATATGCTGACAATTAAGACTATTTGGAGCAAGCATTCGTTCTAGGTTGTGTTTAGAAATTAAACTCTTCAAATGAGCAGCAGTGGAGTTGTTAAAGATGGATGTAATTATGAAATTTTAGACTCCAGCTGGAGAATAAACCTAATGAAACACCCATCTCTTTGTCTTTTAATGTTTACAATTAGTTGTAATTACAAGGAGGGAAAAAAATATTCTTGCACAATGTTAAAAATTAACCTTTCCACTGAATTTTGCAGTCTGTACATAGGACTATTTTTTTTAAAAAAAAGGGAAATCATATGGGTGTGACATCAGATAAAAACTGCCGGTGTAAAGACTGTTTCACGGTTTAATCGATTATTACGGTGAAATCACGTGTGCATAAACAGGCTAACAGAGGACCTAATTAATGCTTTAATTTTCACTGAAACATCATGTCTCTTCTGGCTCTTATTTGGCTCTACATCTTTCAACTCTATTAAGCCTCCTGTCCTTGGTTCTTACAGAGGGCCAACATACTTAATGAAAATACAGCGCCTCCTAGAGTTCCCACTGACTTAAAACACCAGAAATGATCAAAGTGTTTAATGGCCGCAGTTTAGTGTGGTTTACTGGATGCTGCAGGTCAAACTGGGATGAACCAACCATCTGCACGCTCCAAAGCACACCCTCGACCAATCATGTGCACCCTTGGCCCGCTCCCAGAAAAAGCGTCTAGCCAAAATACAGCACAGCTGAGGTTGTTAAAATCACGGGGTAATCACAAGAGAAGCGCTCAGGCGAGTAGCTCTCCAGTGAGCGAGAAGGTAAGCTGAGAGGAGTGAGGATTTGTAGAGCAGCCAACGAGGACTCCGGTACAACAGGTCCATCTGTGTGCTGAGTGTTGGCTTAATGCATTCCCAGATTGCTGCGGCAGCTGCTGATGTGTTGGTGCTTTGGAAATAGATGCACTTTCAGGCTTCCCCTGACAGCACTTTTGTGGTTCCAGCATACTTTGCTACCTGGTAATAGCGAGGACAGGAATAAAGCTATTTTCTGCTAACTTTATTAGTCTTTCTAAAAAACATGCCAGCACGTGAAGGTGAAAGGTCATCTGCAAATGTGACAGTTTCTGGAAATGTAGAACCTTAAACTACGACAATAGGTCAATAACTCTAATGATCTTGATAACTTGAAGATTTATTAGTGACTTTTCATGATATCACAAGAAAGAAGTATTTTACGTATGTAACCCTGTTACCACCTGTTCTCAATAAGAGTCCTGATTAATATAATTAAGTTAAAACACACAACCTAAAGCTTTCGTCTCAGATTCAAACAGGTCAGATACATCTCAAAAAAACATTTGTGGTTTGTCATAATTCAAACTTAACCTTCACATTTGCATTATGCTCTTATGTATTCATATGCTGACTTTTTGCACAGAAAAATAGAGTTTATATTCCTGTGTGAAACACATGCTGAGCATAAAATATGCACAGAATTTGTTTTTCTCTCAGAGTAATTATCTGGTGTAAACAGAAAGCAATTATAAAAGAGCATTTAAATGCTATAATACTGATTTTTACGCCACATTATGTTTTCTATTTGTTAATTACTATGACAGGAAACACCTGTTTTGCAACTTATCAGTAAGAAAAATAGTTTTTGTCTGCTCTGATTATGACAGAGGGACTATAAGCAAGACAAAAAGCGAGTCATAATCCCCCTACAAATAAGCAATTGTGAAGTTCCCTCTGGGATAAAGTATAGTCATTCATTCATTCATTAACTCACTCACTCATTCAATTCCAACACTAAAAATGTTTAACTGGGCTTGGAGCTGGAAAAAGTTAACAAAAAGAAGGCAATAAGGTGGGGCTAGTTCTTTATTTGTTTAGGTTTACTTTTGTTGTGTCTGGTTTGGGATTTAGCGTCATGGTCCAGTAATGGCTGCAACAAGTCAGTAGAATTTCGTCATCTGCAGCTTCAAGACTTAAAAACATTGTGAACAGTCTACATGAAAATATCTGCATAGACCTCACATTAGGAATGAATTGATTCATATTGGAGCGGTTGTCGATTTTATAGAAGGAAGAGGGTTTTTTTGTATCCTGTTCTAAACAATCAGCAGCTTTGCAGTCTGGAGGGGCTGCTGTGTGAAGACTGAGTTGCTTACTCAGAGTTTTGAGATAAGATATGTTTCATGAGAAGAGACGCTTCCACCTAAATAGTATCAATACATCTCCAATAAGATGCTGGTTACTTTTTGATAAGAAGTTGCTTGTGGGGCCTTATTACTAATATAAGGACAATATCAACAATCTGGCCTATGAACAATTTTCAAGATGATGACAACTTCCTACCATTATTTCCCAACTAAGTAATAATAGCAAATGTAATGATGGTTTAAAGTTTCATAAATTAGCACTAGAATAAATGTTTTAAAGACTGTGTCAAAGTCAGCTTTGCCCATAGCCTCACTTGGACTTGTTGTAACCTTTAGGGTTTAAACCAAGGCAATTATCTACTTTAGATTTTTAATTTCTATTAAATTATTAGGACAGTCTCCCTTGAAGCATTTAATAGTATTTCACAGAAGTTTTTACAGTTCAAAGTGACCGTCTGTACAATCTCATGAGGTCTCTTTTCAATCTATTTGCACTTACTGCAGGGCTGCATCATGGGACACATTCTGAGGAACAGGCAACGATCAAAGGCGCTTATCTGTTTTTTTTCTCTGTGCCATACAAGATAAGAAAAACTTGTGATCAATTTCAATTCAGGCCACTTAAAAAAATACTTTATTGATCTCAAAGAGAAATTAAATTAAAATAATCAAGTTAAATCTTATAAAAAGGTTGTTTAGAACTCTACTGAGTTTTCCCCTTTCAGCAACATCTCCACTCAAATGTGAGATGGAGCTGGTCTTTCGAACCATGATGGCCGAAACATAGCAGTGAAGGCTAACGCGTAAACCGTTCAAGGTGTGTGAGAAGATCATAAATGCCACCTTTCAAAAGGCAGACAGAATGAACAGTAGGTTTTCCTTCACGGTCTATAAATTTGCTTTTCTGTGCAGGAAGAATGAGAGGTGGGAAACATGAGTGAACATTGGAATCAGTGAGGAGAGTGATTGGAGAACATTAGTCATGTACAAACTTCCTCCTTTTATTGGGAAGTCGAGGCGGCGTGGCTCCTCGCCAGACCAATTGTAGCTCATTTAGTTGTTAGACAGTGATGGTTGAGAGGCGACCCTAAGCCCAGGAGGGAACTGCAGTAATGCTGATTGATATTTGGGCAGAATTGTTCTTATATGGTCATATTAAACTTTTTTTTTCATCAATACATTCAAGTTAAAAATTCCCACATTTATGTTTTTTCAACCTTCACATGGTTGTGAACGGCCTTCTATGTTGAGGCTAGGATCATTAATGCAGGACCACAGATTTCCGTTCCAAACTCTGCCGTAGGGCTGGTCGTTCAAAATTGGTGAGATTCAGAAAAGGAAATATTGATGAAGATGAGCAGAAAGCACCAAGCTATCTAGTTTCTGAGACTGACTGTCAGAGCCAAGGTCCAAAAATACACTAGTACATGTCTATTATTGTCAGCTTCCTGCAGACATTTACTGCAGAAAGGCAATTAGAGGATACTTTATGCTTTTATCGTACTTTAAAACTAGTTATGCTGACCATGTACACTTGATACAATAGTTTCTAGGTCTGGAAAAGGACAGAAGCAGTGAAGAAGAGGCTGTCGAAATGTTTGTATTTCCAGATATTATTCTCTATCCATGTCAAGTTATATTCTCTAAAATCTATTCTATTGTTTTAATCTTTTGTGATTCCTTTCTTTATTTCTGAGTTTCTATGGTTTAAAATCTATTCTTTCCTCCTTGCCCTCATTCTCTCCTTCCTTCTCTTGTTCTTTCCTTTGCTCCTTCCTTCCTCCATTCCTTACTTCCTTCATGTCCTTGTGTTCTCCCTGCTGAACCATTTTGAATGTTCTTAGTGGATATACCTCCTCCTGTCCCAAAGACATAACAGGATAACTGTGATTGTGGTTATAAAGTTCTTTAAATGGGAGTATTAAGGCCATTTGTAACATTACTTTTCTCTCTCAGTAGCAACTCCTGATAAAATGGCCTCAAGCCAGAGAAATCTTTAACTAGAATATCAATATCAGAGGAGCAGGAAGGCGGCTGTTTACTCTGGAACAGTCACTGAAATTTATTCTTTCTTCAGTCACATACTGCTGGAATAAATATTTTCAAAGGCTAGCCACAGTCCACTCTTTACTCCTGTTTTTTAGACACAAAATCATGCAGCAGGTCAGCTGTGTTAGCAAGTTATCAAGTTATATTATCTGCCTCTGTTTTCTGTAAGGCAGGAGGATGTGGTTTTAGTTCATCCTCAAAATCAAATAAAACTAAGGAATAATTGTAGTTTCTAATACAGGCAGATGAACATCATAAATATACTTAATTACTTGGTTGGCTGAGTTTAAAATTCTTATTCTTATATTATTTCTTTGAGTTAGTTTTGTCCTCAAGCACCCCATGGGGATCTGAAGGAAATAATCAAATCTTGAGCAAATGTAGTTAGTGAGCAAGAAAAAAAATAGTACAGTATGACCTCAAACATTCCAGCTATTAGTCATCACACAATTTCACAATTTTTCATCTTTCCTGCATCAATGCAAGTACCACAAATACCCAGAGCTGCACAGGGCTTTTTTGATCCATTAAATCTTTCCTAAATTGTCCATCAAGAACCATCTGTAAACAAAAACAAAAAACACCAAATAAGGTGTCATCAGAGGGTCCTTAAAATAAATCATGAACAAGTAATTATTTGATAAAATAAGACTGGAGCTCTGTCACTGTAGAACATTTTAGCCACTTCTGAGATGTCAGTTACATTAAATGAGATCAAATATCAAACGATTCATGACTTGTCAAAGAAATTAATTTGTTGCCAGTCGAAATGTGCCTGGAGGTAAAACAGAGCAGCTAAAGAAAAAAAAAATAGTTTATGCAGGTTTGGCAACGGTTTAACTAATACTGCAGGGTTTTTATTTCTCAAACAAATCTGTCTAATCTAAACCTGAAATTGACAGGATTTTTTGTTCCCTTTGTACTGATCTATTCATATCTTTGTCATTTTTTCTCTTTTATTGTATTTACTTTAAGTTTTAAACTCTGCAGGCCATACATGTAGAGGAACACACCTATGTTTGGCCAGTTGAAACAATATGTCAACACTATATTGTGTTTTACAAATTACCCTTGAAAAGCAACACAAGGACAGATATATCTAGGGTTTTCTCAAAGAAGTGTCTTAAATCCCCCAATCTCTTTCATAAACAAAAATATGCACCATTCAGTAGCATCAAAACTGTCAGTGGGACAAAAGCTAACTGAACAAGATGAAGCATAGTGTGCTTCAGATGCGCTGAAACTCACTTTGATTTCGCTTTGAAACTATAAAGAGGTTTTATTACATTTTCTATCACATATTCTACTTTATTGAATATGACTGTATCCTTTTTATGGTAATTACCAACAGCCAAGATCAGTTTGTGATTAAATTCCTTCTTAGGTCGGTTTTGTAGTCATTTATTTCTTCAGACTTTGAAGGACTTCATCAATGTCCTCATACATTAAGAGAGAAAAATCCATTAATAACCTTTCCCTCTTAGTTTTATGACATATTTTTGACCATTGTTCAGTGAAGTAAATATAATGAGTGACAGTTGTTGTTGTAATTCTCAGGGATAAAAATAACTTAGCGCCGTCATACAGAGCTCCAAAGCATGAGCCTGATGGATTACTACCACACAATCTTATAAGCGTTCAGTCAGCAGCAGATTTAAGGGCCCACAATCAGCAGGAACCTATAGATGTAAAATAGGGTTGTGTTTGTCCAGGTGCATCAATGACAGAAAACTCTTTCAGCACACACTTACACCACATGCATGACGTGTGGGTGCACATGTGTTAACATTTGAAAGCCTGCGTCTAGTAATTACGTAGTGATGAAGGGGTAAATGTACTCTGTCACGCTGATGTGCACCCAGACAGACACACCTGGAGTTCAAGAACTTTCTCTGTGTGTCCTCACCTGCAGCGTTCCCCTGACAGAACATACAACCATGTTTTCCCTCTCCTGTGTTTAACCTCTTCATTGCCTTTCTCCTGTCTTGCCAAACAGGATGCTAAATGCTTGCTTTAGCTGGAGGGATTCCTGGCAGAGTGATTTGGTTGTGATGTAATGAAAATCACATTGCCAGGGATTTCCAACCAGCTAGAGCAGACACACACACACAAGTCTGCGATATGTGATGGCTGCCTGCAACAAGAATGAAGAATTTGCTACATCTCCTCCAGAAACAAATGCTCTTCATTTTGAAGCCTTAGCCCTTCAAATGAATGCTAAGAAATTTGCAATTATTGTCCACAACCTTCCTATGGTCTATGGTACAAAAATTAACATAAAATATAAGTTTGTTTCTTTTAATCACTCTTAGACAACAAAAATTAGAAGAGATCATCCCATTAAGGCAGGAAATAGCTATGAGGAAATAGATCTTGCCATATTGAGGAGAATTTAAAAAAAATCTAAAATGTACTGAATTCTCTGTGAAAATACACTGATAAAATAAAAATGTACCACTCAATAAACTAGAAAAAGTTAATTTGTTTCAGAAACAAAATTATGTCACATAGTGAAAAACATTGTATGCATTAATTATTCACAAACTGTTCGGTCATCAACCCTTATTTCTATCAATTGTGACAATTTCCCACTTGCAGCCAATGAAAACGCTACATTTCTGCTTTATTATTACATCAGACAAATTGTACGATTCAATAGTATGTTTAGCATCTGTTCAAAGGTTACTTTATTCAAAAGACACTTAATCTAATCAGAATGTATAATCCAAATTACTGATATTCTATTTTGCATCAGTATTTGCGTCATGTCTTTGTCTGAGGTGCCAGAGTAATATTATGCAGTGGCTCTGTTAATGCAGAGGTGTCCAGCCAATACTATATTTTGCTCATTACACATTTTTTGCCACTTACACAAGGAGCAGAAATCAAACTGTTGTTTATTGACTGTTTAACACAAAAAATACCCACTGCTTTATTTCACAGGTATAGCAACTTATGTTTATGTTTAACTGGTAAGGGTCCAAGACATGCTTTTTTAAAGATGAGCATATCAAATCAGTCACTGAAGTCCTAAACGTCTTAAAACTAAGAAATCTTTTATGATACACTGATGGATGAAATGTTCATGAGGGGAAATTAAGTCTGTGTGCTCTGGGAGTGTTTCTGTGGATGAGTTTGGTGGAGGTGAAGGACTTAGCTCACTCGGTGAACAGTTCAGTGAAAGCCTGTGTTCACAGTGGCTAAGTTCCGCTCCTCACAAACATTTCCAGCTTTCCACTATTATGACAGCTGCAACAAGTCAACATGGAAACAATGGCAAATATCGAATCATGTACTACTGAAGCACACCAAGGCTGGCAAAGGTGCCATATTTGAAGGAACAAAAAAAAACATAGAAATATACACTGTTTTCAACTTTGTGGTTCTGTGCCTGTCTTCCAGTAAAAATAACGTTTGGGTGTGCTGCACTACAGAAACACGAGGTTTCTCAGCAACATTATAAAAATAACATTTTCCGCTTGAACGTGTTGAAAAGAAAGTCTCAGTGGAACTCAGCATGTCACTCTGTTTCTACTCTCACCATTTCTTTTATATAACACCTGATTGTGAGAACTTCCTGTGACAATAAAGATACCAGTTAAGAGAAGACGCCTTTAGGCAGGGAGGAGAACTCTTATTCATACAGGAAGGAAGTACAGGAAATGTCCCATCAGGAAAACAAGTAGCAAACATGATTGTGCACTCTGAGCTCATTTACTGTCTGGGTGGTCATGAAAGCAAAGCACTAATTGAAGATCAGTGCATGTGTATGTGTGTGGCTAATATTTTTTCTCAAAAGGTATTTTTTTAAATGTTATGAAAGATGAAAAAGTAATTTGAATAAACTGCAGATAACACTTACTATCACTGCAATAGTTTTTTCAAGCTTTTTTCATCACGATGTGATTTATATTCTGCAAATAACTCCCAGTCAAATTATATACTAAACAAATGGGAATAAACAAGAACTACTGCCTTTGAAGAAACGTGGGTTTTTCAGATCAAATTTACGTATGTTATGACTTTCATTCCTTTTAGTTTGATGTATTTCATGAGTTTGTTCCTTATCATTTGTTCCTCTTGTAATATGGCAAACATTTCCAGCTTTTTTCCCCTTTAACTCGCAGTTTGTTTTTGCACCTGGGTTTTTTTTAATAGCAGGAAAAACAACTTTCTTCAATGCAGTGTAAGAAAACTCTGAGGAAACCCACACATCCTACACTGTCCCTTTTACTAATACTAATTTGGCCCATGCTGCAACAGACTTGTTACCTTTCCAGGGGGACCCCGCCTCTCGCCCAAAACATTCACTGGAGATAAGCACTACCTCCCCTCCTGACCCGGCTAGGGAGAAGGATGAATAGAAAATGGATGGATGGAATTTGGCCCATGTTTTAGCTCTCTAATTGAAGAAAACAGATTTGTTTTAAAATACTCTGGAATACAGAGAAGCTTGTGGTCGGCTTAATTACTGCATGGTCTGCATGTCGTCCGGCTGTTAAACAAAAAGCCGATGTAACAGCCTCTCCACTTCGGTGTTAAAATGTTAGTTTGGTTTTAGTCAAAAAAACATCCACCTGTGCCTGCGGTGGCAATCCATGCCTTTTGAATGGGCTTGGCTTATCAGTCCACCATCTCATTTCCTTCCACAAGTTTTCGCTAAGCTTGGATACAGCACTCTGTCAACAGCCAGCTCCTTTTCCAAAAGGTCTTTTATGGCCTACTCTCCTGTGGAGGGTTTTCCTGACACTCTGCAGGACAACTGCCGTCTTTTACACCATTGACCAGGTCATAATAGGATATATTGTAATGTCATTTTATTAGTGTAAAAGTGTTAATTTGAGGACAAATTAAAGTTTATTATGCAAGTCATAATTACTGAAATATATCAAAATCAACACCTGAAATATTCCACTCTATCTGTAATATATAGTTTCACTGGACAAGCTGAGAAGTTTATTTTAAATGACAGGTGGGCACGATATGACTTGAAATATTATCCATGAAACCACAAAGACTATTGCTGCTGACTTGAATGTATTTCCCTCCCAAAAAAAATTGGATGTCTGGGGTTTTGTGATTCTCCTCAGAGGGACAATGCTGGTTTTCTCCTCCTGACTGATGTTCAGTTGAACTAGTACTCCAGTTTAACAGGTTCAGCTGGTGTGGGCAGCAGTTGTAACAGAAGCTTTCCTTCACAAGCGTGGGAATTTCACTGTAACCACCCTATATATAAAGATTGTAGAAAGAGTCTTATTTAGTGCTAGATATATTGTTATGAAAAATTATTTTTATGAGTGACATGTTCACAACACCTTGCAGGTTTTTAAAGAAAAAAAAATCTTTCTAATAATGCTAGTAATGGCATGCTAGAAAAGGCTACATGACATTGCTCATTAAATGTTTTCAAATGTATCACTGGTTTAATTGTTAGGTTACTTCAAAAATTGTTTCTGCCACCTTTTCTTTGCAGCATTTTAACAAAAACACTTAAATAATTCATACTAAAGAGGGTCCTTAATTTGTGTATTTTTTTGTGCTCACATTTACTGATGATATTAATTTTTACTTCTCTGAATAGATAAGTAATTACGCGATAAGTAATTCACTTTTTTTCCCTGTTTTTATCTTCTGATGGGTAAATATAAACTGCTATTTTCTCAGTTTATCTTGTCCTTTGTTATTCTAAAACTTGAAAAGAATCTGATTTTTTTTTTTCATTATGACTTTTTATATTGTGTATTTTGAAAAAAAATCATTTAAGAAAATTGTATTTGGATGTTGAAATATATCTTACATAAACTGTATTTGAATGAACATGTGAAATCATAGTGAACATTCATTTTCCATCTTATTTTCAAAATATTTTGCCTTTAAAGTTTGTTTCTATGGTATTTAAATATGTTGTTTTATGTGGTGTCTCAATTTTTTAAATATTTGTAAATAAACACAAATCCACAGTAAGTACAAATTTTTCAGTAAAGTGATTAACTTTTTATTTAGCGCTCTAAATATTTTAATTAATTATTTTCAGTCTCATTTGAGGCTTATGCTTCATAAATTAGGGTACCTGCTGATGATAACAGGGAGGTGCAGGTGCCTGGGCTCAACCTCCTGTGCCTACTGAGCTGATAACAGTTAGATATTGAACAAATACTGGCTCAGTTCAGCAGGAACCGGAGTTAGGCCCTCTCGAGACACACAACTGCTGCTGCCAACTGTCATGGATCACCTGTGCAACTAAGATACCACGCTCTGTGCAAAAACAATTTGCATCTGTAATTAGTGTTTGCCATGTACACAATCCAAAAAAGTTGTTTCTAACTAAATTCATATTTTTTTTACTCCACTGCTCTATAACACATTGCAAGAAAAACTTCATCAATGCCTTTGTCCAAATAGCAGCCAGAACTGAATGCAATCATCCATTAATCACAACAAAGGAAGCATGTAAATGTGCCCACGCAAACTCTCTAAGCCTCCCATGGCAAGCTTCTGATGGAGGAAATCTGCTTCTGTTGGTTTGGTATATCTAAAAGATCACAGGAGCAGAGTTTTTCCAGCTGTGTTCACCTCACTGTTCATCTCAAAGGTCCCAGGAAAGCGCCAATGGGGTCACTTGAGAACTTAAGACACCTTCATTCAATTTCTTTCTGTTTTTATGTGTTGCATAGACTTAGGCTTAAAATTAGTTAGTGTTAACTGTGGCTAAATGCAGTTAGACTAGTAATGAGAAAATACTTTCTGAATTGTATTAAAGTTATCAATGATGATCTAGTCAAAGATTGTAATTTTGTCTTTTTTTTTCTTTCTTTAAAAATTATACTTCATCTTCCTTGGACTTTAAAATTATGTGCCACTTGTTATTTGTAGCGTTGCATACACCTAAATAAAATTCAAACAACTGAAAATTTGTAGCATCTCTTCAAAAGTTGAGTCTATGCCTGGAAAGAAACTAATTAAAATAAACTCTTCCCATTCCATTGAAAAGAGTGGTTAAAAATCCCACCAGAATTATACGAGAAGCATTCTAAAAAACCCAAAACGTTTGTGGTTGAGGTTTATGTAGTAAAGAGAAATCTGGCGAAATTTTAGTGCTCGAGGGGCATATTTAGTTTTGAACCTGTATTCAAAATATTGGACCTATGTGGCTCAGGGAACAAAATTACTCACCCAAATCGTTCATGTAAGATCATTCCACCCTGGAAAAAGAGTCATTCAAATGGATCATTAAAATTTGTCAGGAGTTTATGTTAACTTGTCCTCACAAGAGTAATAATGCTTTATTGATACTGTGAGCTCATTACCTGACAATCATTTCAATGACCAGAAAATGTTCAAGTAAGGATTTTCCAAGGAGTAAAGGCACACAAACCCAGTTTTATGTAAGATGTGCATCTATTACAAACACAGAAGCTGTATTTAAGTATTTGAATCAATGCACGTACAAAAGGTGAATCAATGTGCATAATATAAATATTCTGAGCTAAATTTTTAAGAACATTTCACAACTCCTTGTAAAGTATCCATACCCACTGAATATTTTCCCCAAAAATTTTAACATTACAAAATTACATTTTTGTAATTCAATTTTACTGGGATTTTCTGCAAAATAATAATAAATATTAATAAATACATATTAATGTTTATATAATAATGCTAGTAATGGCATTACTAGCATTATTGCTAGTAATGCTAGTAATGTATAGCTCTTTGTATTGCAAAGAGCTATACAAATACATGTATTTGTATAGCTCTTTGCAATAACCACAAGGATATCCAAAGTGCTTTACACAAACAAAAGGAATAAAACTAGATAAAACAATCAAGGGATAGTAGAATAAAATACTAAAAAAATAATAATCTTTTGAGGCTTGATTTGAAGAGGCCCAGGTCAGAGGTCAATCTTATTTCAGCCAGAAGTTTTTTTCTAGAGTGTAGCAGCCACCACCGAGAAGGCTTGACCACCCCCACTACTTTCATTTAGAACTGGGCTTTTCTAACAAGCACTGATTTAAGGCCCTCAGTGCTCAGTCATAGACACGAACAGTTAAAAAGAATCACATAAATACGATGACGCCAGATCATTAAGAGCTTTAAAAACAAACAATAAAAGTTTTAAATCTACCCTAAGCTGAATGGGGAGCCAGTGAAGGGATTTAAGTATTGGTATGGTGTGATCATGTTTCTTAGAGCGTGTTAGAAGGATGAGAACACGCTGCATGGTTTGCAGGCAACTTAGTAAAGACTGGTTTAGAAAGTAGCACATACATTGGACAAAAAAATATGCTGAATAAGTAAACTTTTTTCTTATAAATGTATTTATAAATATTTTTTTTTGTGACATTACATGTACAGCGCATGTTGAGTATAACCCAATTAATCATCACCTACAAAAAATTAATTAGTCCACAGATATGGGCAGAAAATTGCAATGAAACTGAAAGTAATCAAAACACTTTGTGGAAAACTGATTCTTTTTTTTTTTTTTTGTAAATTTCCTAATCTCACTTGCATCACTCATGTGTGATTCAATACCTTATTTAATATATTGCCTGTGTTTTTGTAACTATTGCTTGTAACTTGGCAACATTTATTATTTATTGGTTTTCTGAATTGTTGACTGTATGTTGTCTTCTATGACTTTGTATTTTTGATTTTTTTTTCATAATGTAAAGCACTTTGAACTGTCTACAAATAAAAGTGATTGATTGATTGATTGATTGATTGATTGATTGATTGATTGATTGATTGATTGATTGATTGATTGATTGATTGATTGATTGATTGATTGATTGATTGATTGATTGATTGATTGATTGATTGATTGATTGATTGATTGATTGATTGATTGATTAAATTTGAAATTCCTGGCACATTTCTCAATTCATCATGACCATGAAATTTTCACCTGCAAGCATCGCTTTGGGCACAGTGTTTATGGGGTACAGAACAATCTTTTCTTCAAATATGATATGGAGTTCATAGAGTTCAGTTTTGACCACATTTGACCAGACTGTGATTTCTTGAGCTTTAACATGTTTTTCTTCAGCAGTGGAGTCTTATACAGTGAGTATGCTTCTAAGGTCACTGTGCTTTGTGTATTGATTTTATGTTTAAAAAAATTAAAATTAATATAAAAATATTAATAATAATAAATTGTCACTTTCAAGTCTTTGTCTCCTGAACAACAATTCTTATTCCTTTGATTACTCCACTAGAAAGCTTTCCACTTCCAGATTATGGCTTCAGTGGCAGCCACTAAAACATTCAAAAGTTTACAAAAGTGCCAGTGGACTCGTGCACATTTTTCTTCATATGTTGAATCCTGCTGTGACAGGCTGACGACCTGTCCAGGGTGTACCCCGCCTCTCGCCCAGAATGTAGCTGGAGATAGGCACCAGCACCCCTCCCGACCCCACTGAGGATAAGAGTGAACAGAAAATGAATTGATGGATGGATGGATGTTGAATCCTGCACCATTACACATTCCACAAAAACTAAATTGACAGACTTATTTATATAGCAACATATATAGCAACATATCGCAGGAATTTTATCTCAAATAAAATGTTTAAAATATATATTTTAATGAGAAAAATATGGATATGTTTAACACCTGTTTATCAAACTGCAACTGTGAAGCGAAATATGCATGAGAAAAGAAACATTTGTTGCAAATAAATGCCTGGTTCAGGACCTTTGAGTCAGTGTTGTGTAAAACCACCTTTCTTTATGTTGATCTATCAAATAATATCTTTACTAAATACATTAAGGATTGTGATTGCAGATGACTTAAATCTGAAATAAATATACAAGTCACTGTAAGAACCGTAAGAACAGGATAACAACAGGAACATATATTATTGCTCTGACTTTGAGTGTTACTAATCTTTTGTTATGTATAAAATTGAAATATTCAAATGCCTCTTATTGCATTTCTCTGACATTATCTTCTTCAACAAATGCTAAAAACATAAATCATGTGGATTCTTCATAACAGGTCGAGAACCAGAGAGAGGAGATATTTATTTGTTCCTCATCCTCATTCTTTCCACCATCTGGATTCTCCAGTGGTGAGTCACATACCTGTTACGTTTTTGCCCATTTGAGAATTGCTTTAATACAAACAGATACACCTGCATCCCTGCTAACTTAACTCTTGCATAAGGGGTCCATTTTCGCAGTTACTTTTCACATTTCCACTCCCACAAGCTCAATGCCAGCCGCATGCTGACTTATAGAACGTTGAATCACCAGTCTGATTATTCAACATCATCTATTTAAATTTAAAAATTGCAGCGAAGATTTTCCTGGAGCCTTTTGGCATGACAAAAGATGTTTTCTGCTTGAGAAAGAGCCAAGAAACAAGAATCTGCCGGATGTTTCAATAGGCGTGCTTGCATTGTTTCAGTGTTGTTCAATATGACAGCGTAATCATTTATAAGTGCCTCATGCTTACAGGTTTGACAGCCTTCAAAGCACAAGTCAGCATGAGGTCTGAGGCTGCAATAACTTAGACAAACCCTAGTATCCTCTGTTGGGAGGTTTTACATAGTTAATTTGCAAGGAATTACACAGAGTGGGCAAATGTGGTTATTTCTTGGTGTTTTAAATCATCTAACGAGTCACCTGGGAAAAGTAATCAGAAAACAGGATGGGGTTTGAGGCAAACCAAGATTTTTTTAATTGGTTCCAGTGTGAGGTACTGTTCTGTTGCTCTCTTAGGTAGGTGTTGTGTGGTCTATTCTTGCATATTTACTCAACTAAGTGTGTTCATTTATTTAATTGAAGCTCATGTTTACATTAAAACATTTTTTTTCAAACTGAAAGAACTTATGGTGATCCTTTAGTTTAGGTGGATGTCTTGGCAGGTTCCACCTGTTTCCACTCTTCCTTTGGGTTGACCAGTTCTCCATGAGATGTCATAAACTTGGTGGGTTTAAACTCTAGTCCTATTTTAAACTTCTTCCTTTTCTTCTGGACCTTTCTGCTGCATTCCTTGGTGTTCATGATGCTGTTTTTCCACTGATGTTTTTTTAGCAAATCTCTGAGGCCTTCACAGAACAGCTGGATTTAAACAAAGAGGAAGTTACACAGAAATGAACTCAATTTATTGAATAGATGGCCTCTGAAGGCCATTAAATGCACCAAATATCTTTGATAATATTAATGAAAATGGGGCTGAATTTATAGTTATATTGAATTCATTAGAATGCATGCCGATGAAGCATTCAATATTCTCCTATAAAAGGTTTGAAAACATCAATTTGTGTTAACATGTTTCACTTAGAGAATTGAGTTACTGCAATTAATTATACTTTCAATATTTTTTAAATTAATTAAATATGGATGTATTTGCCACTCTTTTTACATTTTTATTTTTGATAAAATAAAGTATTTTCTTGTTCTTCAAGCGCTAGTTGTGGCAGAATGTATTTATAAAACTAGCTATTATAATAAATAGCTGTTTCTGCCGTTGATGAGTGCTTCTTCAAGTTAATTAATACTGAAAGTATTTTCAGATTGTTGTAATTTGGTAATATACAGGTATAAAATGCTTTGATTTGCATAATAGAATAATATTTAAGCACGCAACTGTTGTCTTTAAGGTTCTGTTAATGTGGTCCTCTAGAGTCTTGTTGGTCACATAAAAAGTTATGACGGGCCGGATTTGGTCCCCAGTCCTTGAGTTTGACATGTGTGATCTAATATATAAAATTCCAGTAAAAGGTATTAAAGTTTGTGGTTTTGTGTGGGTAAGATGTGTGACTTGAAAAGCAGTCTATGTTTATAATGAAAAGTGCTCTATTAAGAGGTCGGCTGTCTGATTTGATAGATATTTAATCGAGAACCGTAATGTCTGGCAATTAATTTTTTCAACAGATGTGAGGCTAAACGTTTTTCTCTGCTATATGAGCCATTTTCCCTTTCGTTTTAGCATCAATCATCTCCCCTGATGTTGAACTCTCATATTGAGTTATTGAACATAACTCCATGATTCCAATGGCTGGGCTGGTTAACAAATTACCGCTTTAAAATTCTCTTTGCAGGCTGCTATCTAAACATAAACTCCGTAAACACGAATGAAAAATGTTATTAAAATATGTTTGGGGTAAAACTTAAAGTAAATTGGGATTTCTTTTTATCTGATGTGCATTTAGACCATCTATTATCAAATGTGAAGAAAACCAAAGAAAGATGGATAATCATTATTTAGAAGCAAAATAAACTGACTTAAGATAAAGATGCAAAGCAGAAAGAAGACAAAGATGGACTGTTTTCTTCACACTCTAAAATATCTACAATTCAGATGAAAACAAATGATGTCAAAACTCCAGATGTTGCAAATGACATCACACTTCCCCCAAAATCCTGAATAGGGTCTGTATCTGTCTTCATGGCAGAATGTACTGATTACTGTTCATAGTTTCAACTCATTCAGTCTGTGCGCTGATGTTTAATGCTAACTCTGACTATGTGATGTCATTTGTTTTAACCATGTCTTAAATAGAAACCATGTTATAGCTTATTTCTGTTTTACAAAAACCTGCCTTTTGTGCATTGAGGCATCAACTTCTTAAAGGCACTGTAAGTACAAGACAAAGGGGATTATATTTAACCTGCTTTAATATACTGAGTTTGTTTTAACTAACCAAATTATTTTATGTTCGCAAAGATTTATTTGTTTATCATCACTGTGACTCAATTGAATCGTCTTTCAGTTAGCCAAGTCTGATTTCATTGTGATTTCACTCTTTCCTTTAAAGGGTGTCTTCAGCTCAAAATGTCAGGTGGTAATTTTGTTCTATTAAAGCTTATTTAGAAGGTTACAGTCATAATTTTACCTGATACTTTGGCTGAGTCATTATTTAGTTTTTAATTTGCTTCTCTCTCTGCACTAATGCTTTGAACAGCAGACACACCTACCATAAATTACATTTTAAGTGACATTTTTATTATACATTGGAATGGAAAAAAAAAATTATGGCTGCCGTTTCTTTTGGATGTCATCCTATGTATTTCAGGCTGGTGTGTCTGGTATGTTTGGAAACTATGATCATTCACGTTCAACTCAAAAGAACCATTAGATGTTGTTTCCAATAAAACAAAATCACCACTAATGGACTAGCCAAGGGAGTGGAACTCAAATTGCTTTACATTAAAAATAACACAAAATTAAGGAATATAAGAATAGAGGCAACACCCAGTTACTAAATCATATCAAATATATTTAAGTCCCTCCCAAACTATAAATTTGAGCAGTGTCTTATAAAATTTTTAGGGTTAATAACACAAAACTTTCAAGCAGAATAATTTTATGACATGCTAAGGAGCTCCCCCTAGTGGTTTGTATTGATATGTAAATGCTGTTCAAGTCCAAGTTGAGGTTGATGAAGACATCGATATGTGAACATTGCAATTGCAAACTGACTATACTTAGATTACTCTGGCATGGTTCTGCATTATTTAAAAACATCTCAAATTGCCTTATGTGTCCTTTATGTAAAGGTTAATCTCAGTAAATAGGAATATTCTCAAAAATGGAATTTATTTTAGTAATTCAATTGAAAAACATGAAGATAAAGCATCCTAGATTCATTATAATTTTCTGGTTTATGTCTTATAGTTTATGAAAACCCAACATTCAGTTTCTCCAGATATTTCAGCCTCATTTAAGACAATTTAAACAGATTTTAAATACAATAAAGTCAGCCAAGTATATATATGTTCAGTACTCGGTTTAGACTGCTTCCCATGGATTAATGCATTAATATGGTGAGGCAGGGAAGCAATCAGTCTTTTACTCTGCTGAGGTCTTGGGAAGCCCAGATTCCATTAATACCATTCTTCAGCTCATCTGCATTGTCAAGTCTGATGTTTCGTTTCTTCTTCTTTACAATATTATTGTCATTTCTGTATGGGGTTTAGGTCAGGAAAGTTTAATGGTTTTGGATACTTTGGTTAACAGTCCTTGTGAGGAGCATCAGTGAGTATTTGCTTGACACCAATCAAGTTATTAGCCTTCTCTCCATCATTGTGTAGGCCATAACATCCCAATAGCATTGAAATATATTTTTATTGGTTTTGCTTTGGGTCATAAAACAAACAGAAAGAAAACAATACTTGAAATATATCACTATGCACAATATGTCTCACTTTTTGATTAGATTTGCAAACATAAAGTCTTTCATGTAATGTGCCACTTTATTAGAAGCAACCTCCTGCTGGTGAAATAAGATAAGAAACATACAAATTTAGTATGAAAGTTGGTTTTCAAAAAAAATTATAAGCTAAAAAAAAGTATGAACATCAAAAACATATTAAAATTCTTTTATAGCTGCTTCATGCTGATCCCACATTGTGAAGTTGTATATCTTTTCATGGATGGAGAGTGGCTCATAGACAGTAGAGTTGCTTTAGCAAAAAACAATGTTGATGAAAATAGCACCATATCACATATGGTTTTTCATATTAGAAGTTGTTTAATTTAAAAGTAGTACTAAAGTCAATGCTGTTTTCTCTCATTGCAATAAATGTAAAAATTCCGAAAACAATACGAGATTGTATGAGTAGTTGTGAATGAATTTCTTAAATTGCATTTTAAAACTCAATATATGTTTTATTCAATTTAATCTTTTTCATGTAAAAAGTGTATTCTGCATTAATAAAGTAAAATGTTGGCACTGGACTTTATTTTTCTGTGTTCCAAAAGTAGATCTCAGAAGATTTTTGTTGGTAATGTTTTGTTTTGTAACTGTTTTTTCTGGTTTTTTTTTCATAAGTGTAACGGAATGACTCAAAAAAGAGTGACTCATCCTTGTAATACGTAAAACCACAAATGAGCTACATTTCAAAACATTGTTAGACTTTCCTTTAATTAGCACAGTGTAGAGAACTCAACTCTTCAAAGAATTTCAGGATTTATCAATGCATATTGATAAGGCATTGTTTGACAGTAATCTGCTTCAGTAAGAAGGTTACAGTATCTTACTGACAACTGGATCCCACCAAGTTACCAGATAAGTGTTTAAGGCAATACTACAGTAATGTCATATAAGAAAAATAAATAAAAATTAAAAAAAGCAAAATCACTGATTAATTTATTGATTTATTGATGTATTTTTATTACATCAGTATCCCTTCTGTAATTCATTTAAAGTGTTGCTGTAATTTGACTCTTTGTGAGTTGAGTGAGTCAAACAAACTATATCTGAAGATATTTTTGTCATTTAAATTTAACATGCATTCAATAAATAAAGATGATTTATGTTTTTCAAAAAATAATTGAAAAGCACTGTTTCCTGTCATTTTGCCACACGGAGTTTGCCACTTACAATATGGCAATTATGACGTGTCACGTGTTCATGTCAACAGTTTTATTTTGAAATTCCCAACCCGGAAACTAATCTGTTTTCCTCTTCCTTTTTCCTGTGGTGTGTACTTGAGAGAGATTCCACAATGGCTCAGAAAGTCCAGAAACTCGTAACTAAAGTCCCAACGCTTCTCAGTGGTAAGTGAACCATTATTATGTTTTACAGCACTTTGAAAATTGATTAGTTAATTTAAAGCCTAACCGCGTTATTACAGTTCGTCATATGTGCTCAGGTTCTCTGTGACCTCTGCGTATCGTCGCTTCTGGTGTAAAATAGAAAACGCTGCTGCAGGTTTTCCTCTTTGTTTTGTGTTTAGCTTTCAAAGGCAACGTAACCCTGCAGTTTCTTACTTCTCCGAGTAAGGTGGTCTATGCTTTATTGCAGCCGCTGTCACATACTCCAAACCCCGGCTAGCGACCTTCTGGTACTACGCCAAGGTAGAGCTGGTCCCTCCGACCCCTTCTGAAATCCCCACGGCTATCGAGGCCGCCAAAGGTCTGGTCAGGAGCTACCAGGCAGGACGCCTCGGACGAACCACAGTCAAAGTAAGCAGTTTTTCATTTACTTAAATTACGACTGATTTAACCCCATAGCTTTTCTTTATGGGAGGTGAAAATGTATTTACTTGATCTTTACCTGAAAATGCCGAGATAGTGAAAAGCTAGAGTGATAGGCGCCTTAATGAAATTGTAGATATAGTGTTTGACCACAAAATAACATGTTGAAAAATTCCAGTAAATAATTGACAAGTATGAAGGTCAGTTTGGTGGAAAAAAGAAGATGGTCTGGATCTTCTTTTTTCATAATATGAATAACATAACATTGATATTATGTTTTGAAAACATAATATGTTTTCATGACATATTATGAAAACGTTGACATTCCAATAAAAACATTCTGGAAAAAAATTAATAAATTAGCCTTTTTAAGAAATAGATTAACAGCAATTGATAATAAAGTATTGGTGATCAAATCATATTCAGCCACCACTGTGCAACACTGATGGAAAAACAATCTTGTTCCCCTTGAACCAGATCAAGGGGAACAAGATTTATTTGTAGAGAGGAAATAAATACCCTTATTTTTTGGGGGAGTGGGGTCAAGTTTGAATTTGACAAAAAGCACTTTTCTTACCTCTAAATGTTTCCCTTTTTGTTTCAGGATGCTTTGAGGAATGGACTTGTGACTACTGAGGTGTTGATGTGGTTCTTCATCGGAGAGTGCATCGGCAAAGGAGGCGTGATTGGATACAATGTCTAATAAATAATGAATTTCCTCTTTTCACAAGGACCGGGCAATAAATCAAGAAGAAAATATCATGATATACAGCATGATCAAGAACAGTAGGAATTACATCCAATAGATTTTATTCATTTTATTTTACTTCAGAGATTCAAAACAAATTATCAACTGATATTAAACACCTATATCGTGATATGTTTGTCAGCCATATTGCCCAGCCCTACTTCTGAGTATAACATTCTGAATGAATTCCAACTAATTCTTAAATAAAATCATTGAATCAGTCTTGACATCCCTTATATGTTTTATTTACAAACAATTTCCAAAACTATTAGGGCTACAAAATGTTTCATAATACCTCATGAAGATCTTAAGGTATTAGTAATGACTAACGTATTTCAGATGATCGAGTCAAAACGTATGCTAACTAAAATGGGTGTTTGGTACATTTTACTGCTATGTAATGATGGACATCTCCTCTCGCTCTCGACTCTCGGACATTGCTTTTACAACATTTCCCAAGTATCTGTAGAAGGCATGTCGCATATCTTCGGGCTCTTCCTCCAGATCAGAATGAATAAGTGGCAACCTGCTCAGATTTGGTGCTGCATCAAAAAAATAAATCCATTAGTCCTGTAAGATGGACACTGATTTAAGAGAGTACTACACAAAGATTACCTAAAGGCAGTCGATCATTTTCTGTCTCACTCCCAGGCTTGTGGTGAGCTATGAGTAAACACTGGTTTTCCTGCAGACTTTGGGTGGAGATGAAGATGGAATGCCACGTCTCGATTTCTTTGAGGTGACTTGGGATATCAGGATTAAAAATGATCACCACACCGCTGCAGTCCTTCATCAGTGCAGGCCAACAAGATTCAAATCTGCAAAATAAAAAATGTTACTTACATTGATGGAGAACCTTATTTCGTAGGGTAAGATTTAAATCATTTTTAACAAGTCAACTAACTTAAAATCTCCTGAACAATCCCAAAGTTCAACCTCACAGATCTTGTCACCGCTGCCCTCAGGCTGGGATTCAAATTCCAGGATCCTTGAGACAGTAGAGAGCAGCTGCATTTAGATAACTGGTGTCTAATAAGCGATATAATTTTATAATAGGACATGGATTTAAACACTTTGTGAACTGTTTCAGACTCAGTGAGATTCATATCACATGACTTTAGTATCTGTAATGGGAACTTTAAACAGTCAATAATTAAGTGCAGTGTTCTTCTTATAACACAGGACTTGTGTACCTGACTCCTTGTGTTGGTCTGTATTCCCCAGCCACGTTTTCTGTTGTGTCTGAAAGGAAGTTAGCAATAACGGTCTTACCACTCTAAAAAAAGAAACACATATGTGGCATTACATAAATTGGAATATCTTTTTAACATTTTGCAACAACAACACATTCACTACACAGTCTTATTTTCTTTAGTGTATGCAGCAAACCAGAAATGCACTGATAAAGCTTTTCTTCACCTGTTCTATTTGTCTGACCTTCAAATTTTCATTTTCTAAGGGCAATAAATATTACAAAATGTTTTCCTCAGCTACTTGTTTTAAAAGTGTCAAAAAATAAAACAGTTGTGAATTTTCTAATAAACAGGTTAGTGAATCCTTCTTATCCTGTCCTAAAGTGTCCTATTTTTTAGCAAAACAAATGTCTAAGTCTATCCAATAAACCTTAATTCAAAAATTGTAGAAATTACACAAACAACCACCAAATGAAAGATGGTGTCTGTGGTGTATGTTTGACACCATAATGCTCTAAAATAAAGATGGTATGAATATCATGGACGGGTTTTCTTACATGTCTTTTCCTTGCGAATGTAAGAACTTTACCACAAAGTCACAAAATAATGTTGTGTTTACACATAAATATTGTAATCAAGTAAGTACTACTATTTTGCATGTTGGGAGGTAGAACATTATTATATGCTACCTGGATTATGATAAATAAATACAGCTTTAGATTATCACACAATGAAAGATTTTACAGTTGTAAATGTTAAGTATTAAGCTGACTGTGTACTTGTCAACACTTTACAGCTACAGACTGTAATAAGATAATCAATCTTACCTCAGTAGGACCAACGAAGAGAATTTTTGCTTTAAACATTTTCAACAGGCGGGTCGTTAGCCTGTCCGGCTAACTTGCCACGATTAAGCCCTGACAACGCGAAGCTGTCGTCCTCAGATGAAAAAATAAAATCAAATGAAAAATTATCAGTCGTATTTTCTCTATAAAACTAGTAACATTGGCTTAGCTGTGTAGATGTCGAAGCTGGGCAGTCGCAGTAAACTTCCTTTTTGTTGCTATGGTGTCAGTCATGTCTTTTTTTCTTCTTTTCATTATTGGCTATTTGGAACGCTACTTAAATTTAACCCCGCCTCTTTTCCGATCGAAAGAAGCCAATAAGCTTTCAGTGAATGGATTTGCGTCATGACGTTGCCTGAAAGCTAACCAATTAAGTGTAGATATTGCGACGAACGTATAGTTCCCATTGTAGCAGCGTCAATAACAGCAGAGACAACACGAAAGCGTAATATTTGTCCTTTCAAAGCATGTATTCGTAAGGAACTATGTTTAGGCTCAGTAAGAGCAACAAGTCTGGTGGTGGTCTTGCTGGTTTCATAGACAAAAGCAAATGTTTAGTGAGTGGATCGAAACGCTTCGCAGCTTCTCAACCCCATCTATTGCTATGTGTTGACCTTCGAAGTCCCTTTGCTGGCACAAGTCATAAGGTAAACATTTTAACTATGAAATAAATTTTATAATAGTCCTATCTCATCTATTTTCACTGACTGTTACTCTCTCATTTTAGTTGTCAATGTGAGGTATGTCTCCAGAGGGTAAACCCCAAAGTTCCCCACTTGGTTTCAGCCCCATCAGGGAGGATCTCCCTCTGAGTCGTCGTGACCTTGACAGCAGTGATGAACCAGAAGAGAACAGGGCGTGCACTAGTGTCCAGACAAGAGCTGAGTCTGGGTGAGGATGTGGAACACATATTTGTTTGTAAAATGCAGCATAAGCTGGGCAAAATACGCAGTATGGTCTAGGATACTTGAATGTTTTCTCTTTCTCAACCATATTTTTAGCCCCGAGAACTTCAATAGAGGGAAAAGCCCCTTTCTGAAAGTCCTGATAGAGGCAGAAGCTGCTTCCAGCGCTGCAGCAATCCAGCTTGTGGCTTTTAAAGATGCAGTGGACAACGAATTTGCCGTATGCTTCTTTTGTGCAATTTTGTGTCCCACAGATTTTCTTTTGAACATTTTCAATTTCTTCAGAATGTGACTGTTTCAGAACTGTTAATACTTTTTTAAAATTATTATTATTATTATTATTTTAGAGCTCTGGGAAGTCTACCAAAGACAAAAGCAAAATCACCCGCCAGAAAGGACTTTTGCTGGAGAAGTTGGAAGAATTCAGGCGACTGAATAAATCAGTGCGACAGAAGCTAAAACAACTTCAAGATGCAGAGGTAGATTTTGTTTTTTAGCATGTTGATTACATTTGTAAATATAGACCAGCAAATAGAAGATGTAAACATGTTTTATTCACGAGTTTGACATTATTTGCTCATAGGCATATCGAATTGATGCTGACAGAAAGATGGAAACTTTACTGAAATGGATCAGAAACACTGAAAGCGAAAATGAGGTGACTGTTTTGTTAAATCATATTTGGTCAAGTTAATTCCAATGGATCCAATGTTGGGAAATGACAAAATTGTCCTTATTTTGATCCAAAAGAATTTGAAAAAAAACCTCGATGAGACCGAGAAGAGGATTAGTAAACTGATGGATTTGCGGAAAGATGAGCAGGTAAGAATAATCAATACTCAAAAATACAATCTTTTCCTAAGGAGGCATGGGCCTGTTACTGCTACAGAGTTATTCTAAATTTTTAAAATGTTAGGGTTCTTAAAATCTTTAAGAATGTCTATGTCAGCATTTGAAAATTAAAACAGAAATAAACTATTGTTGTAGTTGATGCTATCAGTAACAAGCAATATGAAAACAAATGTTGCTTTACATGTTTTAAATAAAAACAATTAGACCTTGTAACTTTTTGTAACATTTTTAAAAACATATGTATTTATATTCTTTAAATATATTTTTTGTTTGTCTTATCAGGAAAACATTAAAAGCTTAGTTCACACCACCAAGTCCATTGAAACGACTCGTGCTCACCTGCAGGGGCAGCTGCGCAACAAGGAAGCAGAGAACAATCGCCTGACTGTACATTTACGGGTAAAATCCCTCCACCTTGGTTACTTGAAACTGTGAAAGAAAAGTTTTAAAATATATGATATTGAGATAATTTTTCAGTTTATTTTTTATTTTTTGGTGTGTTACAGACCCTGGAGAGAACTGTAGCAGAGCAGAAGTCGGAGATTGATCAGCTGAAGACATCCTTTGCCTCCCTGACCAAAAAGGCTGTGAAGGACAAAGAATATCTGAGGAAAGCTACACAAGCACAGAAACTGAGAGCAGAGAGATTCGAAGCTGCCATAGAAAAGTGCAATGCACAGCTAAAGGAAAGGGTATGAAATCAAAACAAATGTAAGTGCCGGTTGCACAAACTCAAATGCACCTTCAAAACTCAAGGATGCTGCTTTCACTGTCAGGATTCCCAACTGGCTAAAGCCCGTTTAGAAAGAGACTCCAGGAGACGGCGAAAGGAGCTGATGACAGATGAGAAAGAAAAACTTGTTGCTCAAATAGACCTTATGAAAAGGTTTGTGCTCTACACAGTCAGGCTAGTAGAGTACAGCATGCACATGAGACAGCTGCAGATTTACACTGATAAACCGCATGATATTTTTCCTCCAACAAAGTGAATTAGCAGAGTTGACACTGAGGCTTCAGAAAGAGAGGGACGAGCTAACTGCAGAAAATGAAAACATGGTGCAAAGCCTCGACAAACTCATTGCTGACAACAGGGACCTCACCATCACTAATGCAACGCTCAAGGTATGAAGTGTCACACAGCTTTTTTAGGGAATTCATCGTTTCAATAGTGCAGATTTTAAGGGAAAGGTATTTACGGTTTATCTAATGATTTTATGTTAAATGCGATATGTTAGAATACCATCAAAAACTGCAGTAGAAAAAGACAATGCTTCAAAAACCACCATACATGAACATATCCAGGACGTGGGCTGCAACTGAGATTCCTTATGTTGATAAAAGAGGACGTAACTGCATTGAAGTCTTCTGTCCCTTTTCTGTTTAGCCTAATTGAAGCAGATTTGAATGTTGTCCGCGGTTCAGGAGAAACTGAGCACAAGGAATATAACGGTTGCAGCTCATTTCTGGATGAGGTTCATCCTACATGTGGAACTTCTTGAAGCACTGACACCACTTGTGATTCACGCCTTCTGACTCTCCCTAAATTGCTAAATGGCCTTCGCTTAACAATCTGATCAAGGCTGTGATCATCCTTGTTGTTTGTGAAAATTGTTCTACCACAGGTTTTTCTTACACTCAACCTTCCATTGCTATGCTTAGGAACAACTACTACCCCTTGCAGAGGTTATGAATGATTGTTTGCTGCACAAGTGTGCAGTCATCTGTATTTCTCCTGATTGTGTACACCATAATGTGGTCATATCTTAATATTTCTTATGCACATTTTTCTCCTATTTTTAACGTATGACGTTCAGTTTTTTGAGATGCAAATTTAACAGAAAAAAACAATTGAACTACCTCACTCTGTGTATTTGACCAATATAATTTTCTCTTCTTACATTGAATTACTGAAAAGCTATGCTCTAATTTCTCAAAATTCCTTGTTTGGTCCTTTGCCTTCTATTTCTTCTAGTAGTCTACATTTTTCACAGCTGTTTTTTTCTGACATTTTGTTTCTTTTACTCTAATTCTGCAGCTGAAATGATATTTATTTATGCGTGATTGCAGATGTCCGTGGCTCACTTGAAGGAGCAGCTTGCTGATTGTGAGTCGGCGCTCGTTGAAGAGAAGACCATTTCGCTGGAAAAGAAAAATGAAGCGGAACAATGCCACTTTCAGGTCTGTGTTCTTCAGTCCTCTGTTGTTTGGTCATTTGTCAAAATAAAGTATTTGTAAAAATCCAACTAACTGATTTTTTTGTACTCAAATATCCATGAAGCAATAAGCTGACTGAAAAACAGAAAAATGTGGCCATACTCCATTATCATATCAAAGACTCAACAGTTTTTTTCCCTCTGTTCAGGTCTCAGGACTCAAAGCTGAGATTGACAGCCTTCAAATAAAATATGCAAATCTGTTGAGGGAAACAAGAACGACACAAGACGAGAAAGAAACAGAAGTTGAGAAGGTATTGCTACCGCCACATTTGAATCCATTTGAGCAATTAATGACTAACGGTTGATTGAGGCAGTAATTCTCGCATAACTTGTGCTTTTTCTAATATAAACAGCTCCACATCTCTCTCTTTCTTGTTGATAAATTACCTGTCACTATGCTATTAGATCGTTTCTGCAAAACCCCTCAAATAGTTTGTTTTAACAACCTTACACAGTGTAACTCTTCTCAGTCTAAGTGGCACAGATGGGGAGCTTTGAAAACTTAAAAGTGTGTCTATGCTGTGCCTATTTCCAACACTGGACCTGGAGCCCAGGTGAACCAGGAGCTGCAGGGACGCATAGAAGAGCTGAGAGTTTACCCTGAGTTACTGGGTGAAGCCAAGCAGAGTCTCCTCCAATGCCAGGAGAACCTGCGCAGGCTGGAGAGGCAGTGTTTGGAAAAATCAGAGTCCGTTAAGCAACTGCAGTTTAAGGTGTGCAACGCCAGCTGTTGTCATCAGATGTAAAATGTAAAATTCATTTACATATATCTTGCCACTAGGTGGTAGTACACCCCCTGTGTCTCTATTGTGTTTTCTTATCTTGATGGTTTTTCTGGTTGCAACCGGCAAAAAAAAAATAAAACAGTTTGCAGTGTAGAAAATGCACCCCGGTGTATATTTTGATGTGTTTGTGCTGTGTGAGTTCTCCATCACTTACATTGTGTCTCCCACATAATGTATTCTCTAAATAATTATTTTCCCTTTTGAATGGTTTCCCTTCATTCAAACAATGTTCCTCTGAATTCTACAATTTCTATTTGCAGATGGAGACTCAAAATAAACAGCTGAGGTCATCTCTGGAGATGAAAGAGTCTGTTCATGAAGCCAATTTGAAGGTACAAGAAAAAGTGAATTCTCTCCAAAGGTAAGAACACACACAGTGGCTGAACCAACCTTTGCTTAACTGACATCTGCAAGTCCACAGGTCTAAGTTTCTATCACCTTTGTCCATCTAGTGGCAGAAATGTTTGGCTGCTCATCTTTGACAAACAACTTAAGCTCAGTTAGATTGAATGGGTAGTCTGTGTTTGTGCTTTTATTTTTAGTCTTGCCACAAATTTTTTTATTTGATTTGAGCCTTTGCAGAAAAAAAATAAGCTTTGGTGTTAACCATTAGTGTCAAACTTCAGTCCTCAAGTGCAGTTACCAATTTTACATGTGCCCCCACTCCAGTGTAGTTAAATTACTGCAATATAATTATCCCACTAATGAACACATAATTTGATTCAGGTTTGTTGAAGCAGCTTCAACAAAGAATTTTAGATCTGTACTCAGTACTCAGCTTTGAGTACTGGACTTTGACCCCTGCAGTTTGAAGTAGACATAAACACCTTTCCTCTTCAGAAAAATTGACCAGATGCAGCAGGAGAACCTGGAGCTGGTCCGGAAGCTGGCGGCTCAGGATGAGGCCCTAAGCTACAGCAACCGGCAGCTGGATCAGCGCTCCTCAGAGTGTCAAGCTCTGAATCGGCAGCTGGAAGCTGCTTTGTCAGATGTCAGAGAGCAGGTGAGCTTCAACAGTTGTCCTGTCAAACTTTGAAAGACAGAATTTTTTGCTCAGATTAAAAGAAACATTTGGCTTCAACCAATGTTAGTGAGTTAATCAGTGATTTGTCCCAGGTGAGTAAAGTAAAAACCCAGACTTCCTCCAGGGAAGAGGCTCTGCAGAAGAAAATCCTGCAGCTTCAGGCTGAGCAGAGCAGAAGGAATAATGAACTGAAGCTTCTTCGTGAGAGCAAGCAAAATGTGAGCATCACATTTCTAAAACATTCTCTATTTTCATACCAGCAAATGATCCAATATCTAATAGTTAAGCTGATGTCCAAATAAACTACTGCTTGTCTGCCATCAATCTGCAGGCGGAGAAACAGTTTGAGGTGCGTCTGAGGAATCTGGAACTCAGTCTGGACCAATCAGAGAGCCACAAACGCAGCATTCAGAATTACGTTGATTTCCTCAAAAAATCTTACATGGCAATTTTTGATGAAGGGGTACAAACATCAACGTTTGGATCATCATATTTCCTAAAATGATGGTTTCCATTTTGTGTGTGTGTACACTGTAATATTTATATCAAGTGAGAGTCAAGAAGAAGACATTTTATTGAGAGACAATAACTGCTGCATGTAGTTAATGGCGATAATCCCAAATTTATAGCAGTTTTGATAGCTATTTTAGCTCAGGTTATATTTTTAAGAAAAAGTTGTTGAAAACAAAATCATCTAAGTTAATTAGGAAACTAGAATGATGAATGGTAAATAGTTTTATACAAAAAATGTACTTTGGATAATTAATAATTCTACAATGTAAAATTTGAACAATAATGCCTAATGGTCAATTTTCCTTATATGGCATTGCTACAGCAATAAGACTTCATTTTAATAATTGAAGTTGTAGAAGACATATCTAAACTCTGCAAGCACATTTTTGTGGCTTTAATGACTTGTTTTGTGTTTTCTATGGACAATGAATGTTATTAAGTCTTTGTTTCAAAGAGTTGAGAGGTCAGAACCTCAAACATTTCACTGAGGATAATGAAACGCTTGGCCGGGTGGAGGGGATTTAGAAAACCAAGACTCGCTGTATGTTGATGGCAGGAAGTTGTCTGAAAATACAGGGTGTTGCACAGAGAAAGCTTCCACTTCCTGTGTTTAGCATATTGTCTGGGTGTAGTTCATGTGAATTCCTGAAATCATCAGTTTCCTTTTTAAGGACATGTCTTCATATTGAACAGATGGTTCAAGGGACAGATGGATTTTCTGTTTCTAAGCTCTTCAGTCTAGCCAGTAGTCAGTTAGTTAATGACTTCTGTTTTCTTTCTCTGAGAACCACACAATTGGTTCTCAGTCCTGAGCTTAAATCATGTCAAGTATGTAAATTAATTGTCAAATCTGATTAACTTAGGCTTGCCACATGTGGGACATTATTTTATTTATTTTTGTCTTTGGGGAATGGTATATGGATTGTTTTTTTGTTTTTGTTTTTTTGGAAACATGTTCCTTAAGTTACTTCTTGTCTTGTTGGAGATCTCTGGCCTGCATGCGCTGATTACCAGGTAGTGTTATCTCTCTGTGATCTCAGCTTTATACACAAAAAAAATGCATTTTATTTCTAAGGTACACTGAAGTTTTGAAAACAATCTAAAGAAAACCATATTGATCTTCTAGATGAAGTTGTACCTTTTTAAAAGACAATCAAATTTCTTTCTAAGTGCAGCTTAGTAACATGAAAACACGAGACTTTTATTTGAACTAAAGATTTGCCTACTTTTAACACTCCTAATACATAACCATAAAGTTATCAGATTGAATCACTTCTGTTTTAGTCCCTTTTATAGGTTGCATGACCAGGTACTGTTTATTATTTTTGCATGCTTGTATGTTACTTTTTTGTATGCAATAGTCAAGTCGTAGGTGAATGTACCAAAACATCAGGGGCGGTTAGGATATTTTTAATCCTCATAAATCTGCTTTTCCAATGTCTCAAAAACAAAAACATCTGTTTTTGCAGTGATTTGTGAGAAGACGTAGTATGAATTTTCCTTTTCTTTCTCAGCTGGTATGAGATTAGTGAGTAAATTAATTTAGTTGTGAAGATCTTATTGCTGGTTTGCAAACACAATTACTGAATAACTGAAAACGTTTGGGATGTTTCCCAAATGTGCTTTGTAATGACAGAGGATTACTGTAACTAGTTTGTCTGGATAGCAATAAAAATAATTGTCTGGCTTTTTTAAAAAAAATCTTTTACTGTCACCGTTATTCGTCATAATCTCTGAATCCTCATAAACTATTGTTTACGAGATCTCTGTGTTCTTGCAATGATCTTTTAAAATAAGAAAATCTCATTAAGAGTCTGAGGAAAACTGCACTTGTGGTTCTGTGTTGTTCAATGCATTAGTTTTCTTATAGTTTGAGAAACAGCATCATTCTGTTGCCTTGTGAACTGGTGTGTTTGTCAGTTTTAGAATAATGTCACATTAAATAAATGAAAAGAAGCCTTTGCTATTGTGTCAGTTTCATACTAATTTACTTGCTAGAATGGCCAATGTGTCATGTTTCAATTTGTCAATGACAAAAACTAAGCATTAAATTGATTAAAGAAAATGATCCAAACTTTCACAACATGAAAGGTTTCACAAAGAAGCAAAGCACAATACTCCAATGCCACAAAGCTAATTTCAGAATAATGTTTTTTTATTTGAATTGTTCTCAGATTCAGTTAGTTTCTGAATCGTATTAGAACGTCCACAGAGGGTGAGCAGCTTTTTACTGCTTTTGGAGAAGTCCAAAACACACAGTCAAGATCCAGTCATCGCTACCTTCCTCCTAAAAGTCTGTCCAGACTTGCATTTGAAATGGACTCCTGGTCCATTTCTGTCGGTCCTGTGAGGCAGACAGAGTCGGCCTTCTGAGCAGGACCTGCAGTGTTTCGGCTGGAGTTTCTTCAGACTATGACAACCACCATAGGACATCTGAATTGGATGGACAGCCTTCACTTTACATTTCCCAGCTTTCTGTGGAACAAAATTTAAAAGCCTAGACTTTATAGGTTGAACAAAGTTGTGGAAACCTCTAAATTCTTTTGCAGAAATAAATCTGACTTTTCTGTATAACCAACATGGAGGACATTGCAAGAGTACCTTTTGGGGAATTTCTTTGCAGGGTTTTATCTCACAGGTCTGAGTTTCAGTCACCAGTTTGCATTTGATATTGTTGTTGGTCATCCTGGAGGAAACTCCATGACCACAGGATTTGGAGCAGGGTGACCAGGCTGTGGTCTGAGGCCGACACTGGACTCCTGTTTCAAGCCTCTTTGGATGATTCCTAAAAGCTAAAATGAACTTTTTAAGCTAATTGGGTCCCATTCTGTTTTAACAATGTGAAGAGTAGAACAATACTCACCTGTTAATTCTCCTCTCCTAACATGTGGAGGATCATTCTTGTTAGAAAAGTCACCATCAGATGGGTCTTGTTTGTACTTTCGTCTGTGTTTCCTTGTCCCAGACCTTCCTGTGTTTGCATCATCAAGGCAGATGAGTCGTTCACAGCACTGTCCTTTCACATTAACCCTCTTCAGTTTTTTACAGTCCACTCTGTACATCAAAAGATCACGAGTGCAAAGCGAGACGCACCCAATAGATCCATCCATGCAGGTGCACTGATATTTGCAATTTGGCTGAAAGGTTTCCCCATTCTGGAACATCCTGCCGTTGAACTCGCAGCTTCTTCCATGTGATTTCGCTATTGTAAAGAAATGGGAAAGATTAGGTCCTTAAGGGAGGGAATAGACATTTAAATTAGACCAAGAGAGGAGCAGAAGCCAGCGTGCCTTGACAGATGCCAGATGCAAAATCAGATTTTCCCCCAAAATTGCACTCCAGTCCCTTTGCAGTGTCGCACGGTTGAGTTTTGCTGCAGTTGTCATAGAGCTGCCGTGCACAGACCTTACAGCAGCCGCAGCTATCCAGCATTAGACTCACCCCTGCTGCACAAACAGGGACGTCCGGAGGACACTGGCAGGCTTCTGGGCATGAGGCCGACACCTGAGGTGAAAGACTTTATCACTTTCCCAACAAAAAGTCAATTATTAAAAATAACTAATCAAACTTCATGTATGAAGAAACAGCTTCTATTCCTTCCTCACCAGAGTAAAGCAGAGGGTTACAGCTACAAAGATCTTCCACATCTTCCCAAACCAACTCTCCTGATCAGAATTGGATAAAGCTGCCAGTGAGCTATTTCTTTTAGACTCTCCTTTTATCAAGCAGATCTGACGTATGTAAAAGCAGAAGAGGTGTTCCAAAACTGTGAGAGGAATGCTTCGCTCCCTGTCCTGCCATGAGGTTTCACCCTCCCTTTGAAAGAGGGGATTCTGGAAAAGCGCTCCCTTTAGCTCTGTTTCAGTTGAATGGAAGCCTGGATGGTATGTCTTTTCTCACAGGACAGAAAAAATAGGTAATTTTTCTATACACTTTGAAATGTATAGTTGGAATAAATTATATTACATAATCTCCTTTGATTGATATTTCTGTATTTTCAGTTGTGCATTTTTTTCAAGAAGCTTATATTAGTTTCACATCTTTAATTTTATTTTCAGCTTTACGCTACAGGGATTTTTTTTTTTTTTTTACTTGACAAAATGTTACAATAAACTGATAAATATCTTCCAGTAGTGAATTATTTTATGTTAAAATTAATGTTCCTGATTATTTTAGACAAATAACTGAAAGAGACTTTCTGATACAAATATACAGGCAGGTTTATGATGCATGGAATGACTTGCAGAAGTATGCATTATTGGATTTACACTTGTGACTTTCCCCAAGCCTGATGCTGCCATATGTTTCACTAAGAGGATAGTCATTTCATTGCAAGGTGCAGTGAGACTTCTAATGGCTATATTATTCCAAGGGCTTTCATTGCATTTCTCCATTAACGCCAGACTTGTGGTCGTAGTTTTTTTGTCCACAAAAACCCCAGGGGTCTATAGCTCCACCAAGGGAACCAGAGACAACACAGGACTTGATTTTATCAGATGAAGTGCATCAGGTAAAATCTGATTTAACCTGATTTTATCTGATTTTCATTTGTGCTTGTCATTTTTCATTGACAGTTTTCCTGTGACTATTTAAAACTTTCCAAGTCATACACTAATGTGAATTCATGGTCCTAGCCACATGTTACAAAGTCTTTCACATGTAGCTTACAATTTGAGGTCATGAGAATGAGGCTTAACTGTGGGGTTGCCTTCTGGTTGTTGCAGATTTACTTGCAGCAAGAAGCTTTCTGATTATCTCAGCTGTGGATTATCTCAGCTTTAACAAAAGCATTGTGTGTGTGCGTGTGTGTGTAGGTGTGTACGCATTTCCTGTGCAGCACTCTCATTTTTGGTTAGACATTGCTTTAATTATGACTATCTCTATTTGTTCTTGATCTGCTACACACTATGAAGTTATCCATACAGCATGTACTTATCACTGACACGTGAAATATTCTACCATCAGTCCACACATGGCCTCAACATCAGGGCACTGCAAGTTCTGACGTGAATATTGAAGGGAAGCTACATTCTTTTATGAGCAACTGAATCTTTCTCTTGGCTGAGGAATTGTTGAATTTTGACTGCTTGAAGAAAAGTGCAATGGGACTTTGCATGCCAGTGTAAAAAGTGAAGGGTGGAATTCCAATTAATCAGCCTTCAAGGTGTGAGGCGGATTAACATTTGTGTCAGTGTTTGACTTTCAAATTTAGCTTTCTGGAGTGATTGAAGCAGAGGAATTATTTATATTTTTTTAGGGAGGACACCCAGCCCAATAAAATCAGAAAGGATCCGTGAAGCATTACACTTTTCAGAAAGAACATTGCATCTCTTTGAAGCAGCAACACAAGAAGCATCCTGCTTCATCCACATCAAACAACGGAAATCAAGACAGGAAATATGTGTTTTCTTTTATTGGAAAGTCTGAGAACAAAAGGCTGAGGAGAGCACACTGGCACTGTCTCGTTCTTATCTGACTGAGGTTGCAAAAGGCCTTTTTGAGTCAGTGCCAGCACATAAAGAGCAAACATGTGAGAGCTTGGTGCAGTTAATCATTGCAGCAATTTGCTCACTGTTGTGGTTTTGCAAGGGGAATTCTCCTGCCAAAGATGTGATCTAAAGAATGTGCAGGGCCATATTAGCTGAAAGGAACATTGGATACATGATAGGCAGCTGGAGAATATGAAAAGCCTTGAGATGTTCCCTTCCAACAGAGAAGCGTGTGACAGTGCCAAGCCAAAGACAATGAGCCAATTAACAAACATATCTGGAAAAGTTCAGCTGAGGATATTATGTTCCAACTTATTAGAAATTAACTACTTTTGCCTAAAGCACTCAGCAGCTCCTGACACTTTGAGATGATGATAGCAGGATTGACTGAGCTCAGATTGTAAGACAGAAATTCAGAACCATAAATTATGATTTTTATGTATGGAGTCACTCATTACATTTGCCATAATCATAATTCATAGAGGAATCAATGGTGCTTTAGTTTAGCTTTTACTGTGCAATAAATAGAGGGAAATGTGTGCTACTTGTTCTTTGTGAGGTTTAAAATCCAAGGTAAAATAAAAACCCTCTAACATTTATCCTGGTTTTACCAGGCACCAAAAACAATTAAATATTTGTCCTGATGTATTTGTGTATGAAAAATATGGAAGTTTTCAGTTTTGCTGGTACCTTTTTTCTGTTGATCACCTACAGATTACTGGTTGGAGTTCATTAAAGAAAAACTGGACAATGCCAGTCATTGACATTGTCTTAACCAAAACACTGCAATGGCAAATTTTTGCAAACCAGTTTCATTCAGATAGAACAGGCGTCATTTTGAAATTACTCCAGCAGACCCCCAGTCATCTGATTGCACACGTAGTCTCGTGTAGGAAAGTTGTTTGGTGGAGAAAACAGCAGCAAGTATTCAAACTGTTTCTTGTAAGTGTGTAGATGTTTAATATCCACCACTACTCTGCTGGATCCCATGAATATGAATCTTTTCATTTAGAAATAAACAATAAAAGCAGCTTTTGACCTTCAATTGCTGTGAGACAGCAAGAAAGAGAAATATTTATTTATTCTACCTGCCACCAGCCAAGAATCTATTACTGCATTAATGGCTTTTTTTGAAGACTAATGTGCTATAATTACACCTAGTCTCGAATAAGGAGTTTATGAACTCCTGGAGAGAGATAAGATGGCGAAGCACAGCTTCAGTGGGTAAGTAATGCAGTGAAGATGCAAACATAAAGGAAACCTTGTATGTCATATATTTATAACATAAATGCATTTTTCTTTTATCTCAGAGTCTCATTAGTTCTACGCTACTGTTCTGAGTAGGTTTGAAAAACATTGCGAAATATAATGGCAGCTTTCTGGACAGCAAATGATGAATATCGTTTCTGTTGACAGGATGTTTCCATGTATGCTTTTTCCCCAGCGAAAACAATTGAAATTGTGTCTGAACTTTCAACACCTATTTAAAGCTGAGGCTTTTCTGTCACACCTTTCCTCTAGAAATGGTGGGTTATGACAACATTTATCACATTTATCACCTGTGTTTCTCTTCAGCTTTAAATCACCTCCTCTACATGAAAAACCTCTCAGCAGGGCAACAGAAGGCCATCAACTCCTCTGCACTTGGATTGGCTTTATGTTTGCGAATGGCTTTTGTTTGATAGGGCACAAACTGCATTGCAGAGCACGATAAAAACAGACGTCATGAAGGAGCTCTTAGTTTGCGAAACATTTACATTAACGGAAAATTAAATTAATTGAATAATTTGTGTGATTTGTGGGAGAATACAAAATGGTATCTCGAACTTGTACAAAGTCTTGACATAAGAAAAAAAATATGTATTTATTTATGTATGTATTTATTTAATGGAATTTCTAGATAAATGGAACAGTTGTGAAAAGGCATCCTGCAGCGCCCTCCAGTGGTCTGAACGAGAGTAGCGCCTTACCTGCGTTTTAAAACGTTTAAAAGTGAAAGATCTTTTTTCACCAGCTCTCTAGTCCAAGAAAGTGGGAACCTTTACCATTTACTGATAAAGGTTCCCAGTAAATGACGTTCATGTTTGAGTTTTCTGTCAAAAAATGGTAGCGGAAGGGCACATGAGAGTAAAAGTGAAGCTGCTGTGAGTACTGCTGTGAGTACTTCTCTGTTCTGCCGTCGACGTATTATAACCTCGACACAATCAGGAAGTCCGGCCGTTTTTCCTCCGTGATTGAGACAGAAAACTTTGTCACAAAGGGAAAGGATCGGGTTTTAGCGATTAGTAATGAGGTGCCACATCTTTTAAGGGTCGTCGATCATTTATTGATGTGGTTTGTTACACTGTTTTAAACACCCAACTCACTATTTAGGTCGTCGTTGTTCACCCGGAACACCTGGATTTTGATTTAAGAGAAATGGATGTTTCTCACCTCACTGAAGATGAAATGGCAGAGATAAAGAAAGACGTGAGTATGATTGACAGGTGATCAGCTGGCATCAGAATAAAAAAAGTTGTATTTTTTTTAAACGAGGCAAGAGGCCGTGGAAACAATATTGGCTGGCACAGTTTGTGATCTTTGTTTGGATTTAAAGGCCCATTAAATGAGGAAATACTTCACCACACCCTCTGTGTGTGTTCATGTAAACACCCGGTCCTGTCAAAAAGATAATAAATTGAAACACACTGTACAACATTATCAGTTAAAGAGTATTATAAGTGTTGTCAGGGGTGAATGTTAGGATTGATAACTGTAGGGCTTTTCAAATGTTTCCATACCTCTTGGACATTGCCATAAATGTTTATATTACAGCCACACAGTTCTGTAAATTTCATTGGGAGTTTATGGACGAGACCAACACAAAGTAATACCTACTTGTGGAACTGATGAAAAATTATATATGGAAGTTTTCAGTAATAATAATAATAATAATTACTATTATTATTATTGTCAGGTGCTGACACTAATTGCTATTATTATTATTATTATTATTATTATTGCTCTTGCATAATAATAATAATAATTATTATTATTATTATTATTATTATTGCTCTTGCATAATAATAATAATAATAATAATAGCTTGCTACTGGGTTAAGGTCTGGACTTTGACTAGACTATTCTAGCACATGGACCTGCTTCGATGTATACCTTTCCATTGACCTGGCTGCATAAGGATAGAAGGTCAGTCACCCTGTGACCCAGACTCAAATTTTTCTGTCGTGGCTGAAGAACAGCAACCCAAGAGTATGATACCGCCACCTTGTATTTTTTATTTTTTTATTTTTTTGCATGGAGGTTTGAGTATTCATGAATACAAACAAACTTTGCTTGTTGTTGGTAAAGCAATGAAAATGGTGCCACTGAGAAGTTGGAAGAGAGGACATGAAAGTTAAAAATCACCCACCCTTACCTGGACGCCAACAGGTTACATTTTCATTTCATCTGACCAGAGCAACTTCTTCCATGCGTTTATCATGTCTACCTTTATAGCTCATGGCAATTTAGAAACAACAAACAAAAATTCTTTCAGCAATGGCTTTCCCCTTCCATAAAGTCCAGATTTATCAAGGTTATAACCAATAGCTGATCTGTCTGCAGCTCTTCTAGAGTTATCATGGGCCTTTTGATTGATTCTCTGATTAATGCCTGGCCTGTTGGTTTAGGAGGCTGGCCATGTCATAGCAACACTATTTTCAAAGCTTGGGATATTGTTTTATAGAGTAATCCTGCAAAACCTCCACTTCTTTCTTCCTGACCTGTCTACTGTGTTCCTTGATCTTCATTATGTTGTTTATTCACAAATGTTCTATGTGGTCTTTAGGGCCTTCACGCAACAGCTGGATTTATATTGAGCTAACCATTAAGATCCCACGCAAAATTATGAATCTTTCTGCTTTGTTGTTAGTTATTATTTTTGCCCGGTTACATGATTTTTCTTGCATTCCCAGGTGCTGACCAGACTGCGGCATTACCTCTGTGACAAAATCAGAGCAGACCGCCACCTGGACTACCTGCGTTCCCGGAGGATCCTGACCCGGGACGATGCGGAGGAGATAAGCTGCCGTACCACGCAGACCAAGAGGACGGCAACGCTGCTGGACATCCTGGCTGAGAATCCTCGGGGTCTGGACGCACTGATTGACTCCATCCGGGAGATGCGCTCTCAAAACTTCATCATCACTAAAATCACAGACGAAGTGCAAAAAGCAAAAAACGAGAAGATCGAGTCTCTCAGAGGTGAGTTGGTTTTTGCAGTGATCAAATGTGTGAAATGTTCTTTATCCACTCTTCTTTATTGTGTTCTCTGTCAATCAGCTGCGGGGGCTTCCAGTTCATCCTCTGACAGCAGCTTTAGCACTCTAACCACAACGACTGACCTCCCCAACACCTTTTCAAACAACTCCACCCTCCTGTTCCACCCAGACGGGGAGCGAAGCCCTTCCACTTCAGACCTCGCCAGCTCTCTCAACGTGTCTTTGTTACAGAAGTGCGGAGACTTGCCCTCTGTGGCCGGGGCCAGCCTCGGTGTGGCACCCTCCTCAAACTCCTCCAGCCTCCCCAGGCCGGGAGACCCTGGGGCTCCTCCGCTCCCAGACGAGATCATGGCAGAGTCGCCCTCCAACATAGACGCCACGTCGCCGGGATGCACCAGCAGTGGAGGAGATCCTAATTTCCAGCCTCTTCGGTCACGCTCGCTCACCCCAACATCACACATTCCTCAGTTCACTTCTCTGTAGGACACTTCTCATCCAGGGACAGACCATTTAATTCAATAAGCACACCCATTGTCTCTTCTTGTTACTTGTGCCTTTCACTGGCGGAACATGATGTACGTGAAACTATATGTTACCAATAGGCATGGGCCGCTGTGAGGTTCTCATCATGCTACTTACTCAAACATTTTGAAATTTATAACCTGATCTATGTACTTTGATGCAAACAAATAATTTTACCATCATATGCTGCTAAAATAATGTAATGTGTTGATGTTTTCTTCCTTATTTTGATTTTAATACATAATCTCTGAGATAGAATAAACACCTGCTAAAATTAGATGTAGTTTTCAAGTGCTTATGTTACACCTTTTTGCAATTTCCTCTTTCGTACAAGAGTGCAGTTTCAAATCATTTTTACTGTAAAGAGTGATTCCCCACCATGACCGGGCATGTTTTATTGCCACTGAGATCCTCTAAGAGCTGGCAAATCTGGCTTTTATTGCAAGCAGCCGTTCTTCAGCTGAAGGCAGTGAGCAGCAACAGGTGAGGGTGGGGAAACAAATCACTGCACTCACAGCCTGAGAAAACCTCAAACACTCAAACACTTTATCTGCTGTTAGATGAAAAGAATTTTGAATCAAAGGAGAAGTCTGATTTCAAACTTTTGACATGTCTTGATAGGATTCCTTTAGTTTTCACAGCTTACAGGGTTCCTACACAATCTGAAAACATATGCTTTCTGATCTCAGTATTTTCCAGGTCTAAAAAATTGTGGAAAAAGAAAATGTGGTATGGAAGAAAATGTGTATTTTCAGATTAAATTATCTTGTCTGTTTGTATTCCTCCTTTCTTTCTCCCTTCTGTATCTCCTTCATTCTTTCCTTTCTTCCTTATGTCCTGTTTTCCACCTTTCAAACTATCTCATTGAAATCATTCCTTGCTTTTAACCTTGTGTCCTGGTTTTCTCCCTCCTTCCTTTAAATAACTTCTTTCCTTCATTTCATCCTTGTGTTCTTCCTTCCCTCTTCCCTCACTTATCCCTCCTGCTTTATTTTCTTTTTTGTGTTCTTAACTCCCTCCGTCCCTCTCTTTTATCCCACTTTTTCACCTTTTTACATTCTTGTGTCCTGTCCTTTATTTCCTTTTTCTTTTTATCCTTCCGCTTTCTTCTTTTTCTTTTCTGTTTCCTCCCTCCCTCATTATATCCCTCCTCATTTTTTTCCTTCCAGCCCTGTGTCCTACCTTCCCTTAACGCTTCTACTTTCTTTCGTTTCTTTCCTGTATTTCTTCTCTCCCTATTCCCTTCCTTTTTCCTCATGTCATAATGGAGTTACTCCCTAACTCCATTATCTCATTCTTCCTTTCTTTATTTCTTCCTTGAACCTTAGCGACTTTTGGCTTTACTCAGTTACCAAAATCTCAGCTTGCTCCTGTTGTTTCTGTGGCAGTCAGACAAAAGAATTTTATTTGCAATGTAGGAATGGTATGATGGGAACTTTTAGCATTTTTGCAAACTAACTTTTCTAAATAGAAACAAATTTTTATAGCAGTACATGGCCCATGCCTAGACATAACTACTCTTGTCGATGTTTTCATAATGAAAATGAAGGTATTTAGCCTCATAATGTGTGTGTATTTTGGACTCTGGCGCAACAAAATATTTTTTTAGTATACATATATTTAAATGTTTTAACACAAAAAGATATGTAAATGTGTTGTCCAAATGAATTGTACTACTGAAAAATAACAAATTATATATTGCAACCAGAGAAAATGTTCCAACTGCAAACTTTTATTTTGCAATGGTTCCAATTAACATCATGTCATAAATTCCACCCTTTATGTAAAAATCGCAGAAAATCTGAGTCACCAATAGAAGCCTGGTCTACTTTTTCTTCTCATATTTGAGGTGTGATTTCTTCAGAAATTGTTGGGTGTGAAAACATGGCAGCTGCAGTTTAGTTGATGGAAGAGGTGTTTCCTGTTGTTTCTGTGCATTACTGCAAGTGAACAAGAATTTATGTCACAGTATCTTCACTACAAGTCTACAGTCATAAAACACAATGTGAATGATTAATATCCTTCTTTCTTGCAGATCTTTGCATATGACTTGTATTTGTTGTATCCTAAATATTTCAAAGGATCAGATAGTGTTTTTTTTTTCTTTGAATATGTGGTTTATAAGGCAGCTGTGTGGCAGACAGTGGCAGTTTTTGCATTTTGGTGATTTATGGGCTGAAGAAGTAGGAACACTTCTTCATTTAATGGTAGAAATATATAGAAATAAGTCACAACTGCACAGGAACATGGCCATTCATGGGATAAAAACTATGAAACAAAACAAAAAGAAAAAATACATGGCTAATCAGAAACATTAAGACTTAATCCTTATATTTTGGTTTTATGCTTTACCTACAGTGAGGTGGCCCTAATGTCAAGAAAACAAAGGCAATTGTTATGTGTGCGTGTGTTTCTTTACAATTAAAGGTTTGACAAATATAACATGGTGTTCCAATTTCTCCAACCTGTACTTGGTTAGTTTCTGGTTGTGCTGCGTTTGACACTGGAAACTTTTTTTTTCTGTTGTGAAAAAACTGGAACAACACAGAGGAATGACAGTCACTGCGGTGAAGACTGCTGTGACGCACTGTAACAAGCTGCTTTTTAAAAATCACACACTGGGTGGATGATTGCTCTGGATCGCTGGTTCTCATCAGGTATTGCAGGTCAACTTTATGTTTTTATTTCAATTATCCTGTAGACATGTTAAAAATATTCGATAGATAATTTACTGTCACTGGCAGAAATACATAGAAATAAGTCCCAACTGCAAGCTTTATTGGTTTTCATAGCTTTTAATATTTTTTGCTTGTTGTAACAAGTTTTAAGCCAAATGTACATTTGCCAGTAAGATTATAAATCAAATTTTTTAAAGCTTTTAAAATTTGTTCTTTGGCTTTCTCCTTTGAGTTTCTGTCTATACTGTAATGGTCCACCATGACACTAAATTACACATAAATCATGTGTAATTATGTTTATAGTATATGTTTATGTTTATAGCATATGTTAAATGTTCTTACGAAGAAACAAAAACCTTCAGCCAAGACAAAAACATGTAGCAAAACCAGTTAGATAAACATCAGATTGACTGGAATGGCTGAACAGGGTTCCTTAAAATTTACAGTGCACTCTGTGCTTTGCGGACGACTTCTCTTGTTTATCTGGTGCTCTCCAGTTTCATGGAGGAATCTGAGCAGCTGTTGACCCAGAGGTCAGAGGAGAAGATTCCCAACGGACACTGCAGATGGAGCACTCGCTCCCTGGATTCAAAGGCGGTGGAGGATTTCAGGAGGAGGCTGAAGTACTTTTTTATGAATCCGTGCGAGAAGTATAGAGCCAGGGGTCGGAAACCATGGAAACTCATGTTGCAAATATTGAAAATTGTCATCATCACAGCACAGGTGGTGTAACACATTTTCTAGTTTTGTTGTTTTATTCAACTGGCATAGATTTGTTGCTCATCTTACTGTCTCATTGTTACAGCTGGTCTTCTTTGGCCTGAGCAATGAAATGATGGCGAAATTCAAAGAGGACAATGTAATGACATTTGAACATCTGTTCCTGAAAGGATTCAAGGACCACTGGCAGGGAAACTACTCTCTTTATACTAAAGCCGAGCTGTATGATCATATCTACCACATCATCAACACGGTACAGGAATATGAAAGAATGCTTGAGTTTTTTATAACGTTGTATTAACATTGTGTTCCTCTCCTTTTTTCAGTACACCAATCTTCAGAACCTGACTTTAGGAAATCTTGCATATGGGAAGATTGATGGCAAGTACACCCCGCTGTCCATCTGTCAGCTGCTTTACAAAAACAGCACAATTGATCCTGAGAGAGACACCTTCTACATCGATCCACACATTGATGAAGGTACATGCTGCAGAGTCAGGTCTTTATGAAGACATTTAGAACCTTGAAGAATTATTCTAACCAGTGCACTGTTTTTTTTTACACAACAATCACAAGTGCAGAGTATTTTGCAGTAATTTAATATGGCATACCAATTGCTGTATAAAGTAGAAAGTAATTTGAAAAGTCGGAGTAGCATGATAGACAGTTTCAAAAATTATTTCTATGAAAAGCTGGAAAGTGTTGCATGCATTTGTAATGTTATTTCAGCCCTAATCTTGGCAAAAATAATTCAAGCTTGAACAACAATTTTCAAGCTTTTTCCCAGACAGAAGTCTAAATTGAAGTCTGGACTTTGTTTAGGACATTCTAGCACATACATATATAGTGGTTTTCAGTAGTCTGTTGTTTTCTAATGCTTCTGTTTTCTGTGTCCCTAACAAGACTTATAACAAACATCAAAAGGCTTGATTTTATTAATCAGCTTTCTATTTGCCAATCTCCCTTAAAGGTTAGGCATGTGGAGTCTTTTTATAAAATCTGACTCAAAGTCAAGACTGGAAAATAATCATAATGTGGCGCTTCATGTGACATAAAAAGAGGAAATAACATATTTAGTTAAATTAGTGTTGAATTCTTATCCCTATTCCACTGCTGTGCCTGCTAATGACATCTTTAAACACATTTTTCTTCCCCTTTAGAGTGTATTTCCATATTCTCGCCGACATCTCTTAACAATACTAATCTGGAAAAAAACATCAACTTCTCTGTAGATTTCAAAAGGTAGGAAACTCAAAGCTGATGTTAAACCAGCTGACAGCAGTGATGTCTGCTGATTGCATGTCTGTGTGTTCAGGCTCGTGTCAATTAACATCAACTTCACTCTGAAAACCATCAATCTGCAGACCGTGCGGCACAATGAGCTACCAGACTGCTACGGCTTCCACATAAAGGTTTGCAAGAACATCTGATAACTGAAATACTATCATAAAGGAAATGTTAGGACCAATCTACAGACAAAGCAATAAATTTAGCATTTACCTTATTTCTTAAAAATCTTCTTAAAACCTTCATCACTTTTTAACACTTTTGAGTATTTTATATTTGCATTTTATGAATTGATTGAATTAGTGAATTAATTAAAACTTTAATTAGCCTGTCCCATACATTGGAAGTCCATCAAATTTTTCAGTATGTTTTCTCACACACAGATCCTATTTGATAACTGTGCACACAGTGGAAAGATAAAAGTGGGTGTCAAAAATGATGTTCAAATTCATGAGTGCAAAGACTATAACGTGAGAGACGCCTGTAAGTTTTTACCCACAACTCATGAAATAAAATGTTTACATTGCTTATTTAGGATGCAGAATAATACATAAAGTAGGAATACATTTCCTGAAAACTGTCGCTCTGGTTTTGCAGCTGGGAAAATTGATTATCTCGACTTGATGTTTGATTCCTTGGTCATCTTTGCCTGTTTTGCCTCCCTCATTCTCTGCATGCGTTCTATTGTCAAGGGCATTCAACTCCAGTTTGTAAGTTAAAGAAAGTTAATGTACCTGCAATGTTTGCTGCTGTAAAGCTCAATGCTTGTATTATTTGAAGAAAATTCACAGTTAAAATCCCAGCAACACATTTATACTGTGTCCCTGTGTTTTTATTAGTAGGGAGGATGGTAAGACAGATTGAATAAATGAGTCTTATTTATACACAAAGAAACACATGGACAACTAATTAAAATTTATAGACAGTCTGATTAATCTGAAAAGATAAATAATAATATCCAAAAATACTTTTGTTGTATATCTTTTATAGGAATTGGTAAGGGTAGTAGTAAGTGCACCACAATTTTTTTATATTTTTACTAGAATCTGCAGTAAGTTTTGAGGGCATTGTATTAGGTTGAAAGACAAGCTCATTGGAAAAAAAAATTCCATTAATATTTTTTTTATTTCTAACAGTGTAACAGTGTGCTGTTTTCTTGCATCCAGGAGTTCAAAATTTTCTTCCAAATCCACTTCAATAAATTGGTGACTTGGTCAGAACGCCTGGAGTTTGTGAATGGCTGGTATATATTTATTAACATCAGTGACACGCTAACCATCATTGGGTCAGTGATAAAAATAGGAATACAAACCAAGGTTTGCATGAATTTTACAATGAGCATTTGTTAGAAACTTTCAAAGAGGGGGTCACAAACCTTTAATGCAAGTTTTCACTTTATAGTTCCTAACCAACTATGATGTCTGCAGCATCTTACTTGGAACAGCCACCATGCTGGTATGGATTGGTGTTATTCGCTACCTTGGTTATTTCAAGAAGTACAACGTAAGAGCCTTCTCCTCAGTTCTGGATAATATATTCTGTCCAGAGGACCTAAAACAACTCACTTCCGTTCAGATCCTTATCCTAACCCTGAGGGCTGCCTTTCCTAATGTTATCCGGTTTTGCTGTTGCGCTGCCATGATCTACCTCGGGTATTGCTTCTGTGGTTGGATTGTTCTTGGACCTTATCATGACAAGGTAGGAATAATTCACTTTATGGATCTGACCTTAATTAATCACCAGATTATTATCCAAAAACTATTTTATTGTTTTTATTTTTCAGTTTCGAACATTTGACAAAGTGACAGAGTGCCTCTTCTCTCTCATTAACGGAGACGACATATTTGCCACTTTCCTTAATATGAGAGACAAGAGCTACATGGTGTGGCTTTTCAGCAGAATCTATCTGTACACCTTCACATCTCTCTTCATCTTCATGGTGCTCAGCCTGTTCATCGCCCTCATCACAGACACCTACGAAACCATCAAAGTCCGTTTCTGCTGATATTTTGTAAATAGATTGTTAGTGTACAATGATATTAAGTTCTTCTATAATTAATGTGACATGCTCCTGTTTTTTCTTTTTCTTTTTTGTTAGCATCACCAGAAAGACAGCGAACCAGTGTCCCTGCTTCATGCCTTCATAGCAGAATGCCAGGCTCAGCCTGAATCTGGACATTATCAATATGATGAGGAGTCTTCAAGCTGCTGTTTCTCTCTAGGAGGCTGGTTTCAAAGAATTGAAAGGATGTAAAGATAACTTTGAGGACAAAGTTGTTGCATATAAATGTATTTGGCAGCAGCCGGAGATAAAAGTGTCTAAAGATCTTTTTCAAACTGACCTATATGATAGTGTAATGCAAAAGAAAAGTTGTTAGATTAGCCACAGCTTCCTAATTTAGTTGCACAAAGACCTGTTTAGAAACCAGTACAATAACGTATTGTAAAAGGATGCTTGTCGGTCTTTGCCGTGTTTAAAAATAAAAGGTATTCTGTATTTTAGTCATAGGTTTTGGGGTTGTTCAAATTCATGTTTGAGTCAATGTTGACTGCTGTTTTATTCAGCACTATGTTGCCTTTAACTTCATCAAGTCTAGTTAGCAGACTTCTAACAACTTTTTTGGGACCACAAACGACATCAGGGAACTTTGATCCAACCCTTCATAGATATTTTCAACATTTATACTGTGTCCCTGTGGAAAGATATTGCAAGATATGTTTTAATATTCCATAGTTCAAGGTATTATATAGGTATTGAAGAAAAGTGCCCTGAGAATGGAGCATAGAGGAACTTCGTGTGGTCTTTGTTTTCTCTAATTCATAATTACCATGTCTCTCAAGGCATTTTCTTAGCATCTTTCACTGGGCATAAGATGGTATAACCACTTTCCTCCATAGTTTGATTGGGTCCTAGTTATATATATAAATAATGCGTATGCATTTATTAATCTGTGTCATTTTGTGCAGTGCACACACAAAATGTGAGATTTGCCCCATCACCACAAGGGAGCATTGCAGTTCTCAGAACCACACATAGGGATTGAATGGAGATCATCCCTCCATCTATTGTCTGTACCTGCTTATACACGCAGTATTACAGGCTGGGCTTCATTTAGTGACCCAAATGTACTGAAAATAGTAAATATTATGTGCTAGATATAAATCTTTTATACTATATATAAGGTGGTTTAGATATAAAGACTACGTCTAAAACTATGTCTATATAGCCCACATATATTGTATGGGGCTTCTTTGAAGCACCAGATTGTTCGTGAATGTTTGTCATATATTATACAATACAGCGTTACACCAAAGGTGGCGACTGCGTGCTGTCGCCACTAGGGGGCATTGCTGTACATTTCTTCTTTAGACACCTGACAGCATTTTCATCTGCATAACCATTCACCGCCGCACATGTTTGTCCAATGTACGTCTTGCACACTGGTTGCTTAACTACGTTTCCTCCAATAAGAAAGCAGTTTAGTTGGACGACATCAAAACGACAGTCTTCAAAAGAGAGAGAGAAAAAAAAACACAGCTGCTGCAGAAGGCATAGTGGAACCTGTCGGTTGTTATCTCCCGTTGACTGATTTAAGGTAGTGTTTGTATGTTGTTTAACGCTTCTATCAAACTGCAGACTGAACTCGGTTTTAAAGCTGCAGTTTTTTTTTTAACGCAATAGGGTCTCAGTAATCAAAGCCTCACCACCAAACTTGGGGAGGTTAGTTGACCTATTTCTCGCCCTACATGAATGATTGTGTTTATGATATTAGCAACGAGCGAACAATCGAACTTGTTGAAAGAGGGACGTTAGCTACCGGTTCAGGGTGTAAAATCACAATAATACATCACAACCGCTTGGCCAACTCAAATCTAAAGTTATCTGAAATGACGCTATTGTTTTTATTTATTAATAGCCTTGCTAACTCGTCACTGTTAAACGACTACACGTGTTTAAGTCGTAGTTTAGTCAAGTTAACTGGCCGTGTTACGTTTTGTCACCCACTGTGTTATCTCTGAAGATAAAGTTCTGTGTATGTGTGTGTTTTCTGTCTCAGCTTGATAAGAAAGCAAGTTGTTTGAGCAGTACTTGTGCGCATACACTATTATCAGCCAATTTTCCTTGCGTTCCTGAACACCAAAGCAAGTTTTCTCGTTTGTTCAGACTCACACATTGTTCATTGTCGCTGTAAACCAATGGAAGTGGCTGTGGTCGTATCTCTCTGGCTCATCCTCAATTTCCATTGGATTTTATTTCTGTAATTATTACCCCGAAGGTCTAAAGGTTTCATGTCAATTCAAAATGATTTTAAAAATAACTCGCGTGTTCCACTTCTGACTTGTCTACTGATTAAGCATAACTAAAACCACTGATAGAGAAACGAAGAACTGATTATCTCTCCAGCATGACTCCTGTTAGTGGGTGGGATGCAAAGACAGCAAGTAAACATGATCTCAACTTTGTGTTGTTGTTTTGCGTGATTGGAGCTTTGAGAGTTTTCTGCTTCCAGTTCTTCAGTGCTGAGCTTACAAAAACTAAGTAAACAGGTCTGGTTGATTATTGTCTAGGCTCAAGATTATTATTTTTTTGGACCATTATTAAGATTTTACTTTTTGTTATGCATGCTTTGCTTATCTGCGTAACACGGATAAGCAATGGCATGTTGATGTACATGCCATAGTACATCAACCAAGATGTAATATTGCAGAAAGACTAAGCCAGCAGAAGCAGTGTGACATTTTGGTTCAGGTTTTGCAAGAAAACCTTGAGATGTTCCAGAGAATGTTAGAATACATGTATGGATGCTTGCATATTGTGACAGATACATTATTAATAGTTAATATATTTGATAAAATATTCAAAATAATAAATATTTACCGAGCTCTGATCAAGAGATGCACCAGATTCTGGGAGATGTAGGCAGAGGAAAAGCTTTGGCTAAACGAGAAGAGTGGCATCAACTAAATCACTGTCTTTGGTAACCAAGCAACAACCTGAAAGTTGGGTAACTTTTGCAGCAGGAGGTTGAGGTTTTGCTATCATGGTTCTTTCATAACTTCTTAAAAATAGGAAGTGGCATGGAGTGAAAATTGTGGATAAAACAGGAAAGGTAGGTGTGGCAGTATTTCAGATATTTAAAACGAACAAAACAACAAAACTGAGTAATTATCCATCAACAATTGGTGACATTGTCCTGCCCTGTGTACTTTGACATGTTCCATCTACCTAAGCAAACTGCAGATGGTCTCTCATGGAAACTGTATTCTGTGATGGTTGTGGCCTTGTTGGACTTTGTCATGTGCACAGAGAAGAATGTGCATACTTTTGCACAAAGAAATTGTTGTTCAGGAATGCTTAGAGGAGCACAAAGAGTTTGATCTCTTGACTTGGCCTCTCATTTTCCCTCATTTTATTTGAGCACCTGTGGGACATTGTGAACAAATAGAGCCCATCTTACAAGTTGGATGACTTAAAGCACAGGCGTCGAACTCCAGTCCTGGAGGGCCACTGGCCTGAAACTTTTAGTTGTGGCTCTGCTGCACCACACCTGAATAGAATAATTAGGTCATTAGCAAGGCTCTGGAGAACTGATCTACACAAGAAGAAGGTAATCAGGCCATTTCATTCCAGTTTTTTGTACCTGTGGCACATTTAAAAACTGCAGGCTAGTGGCCCTTGATGACTGGAATTTGACATCCCGGACTTAAAGGATCTACTGCTAACTGTTACTGTAAACCAGTGGGAGTAGTTGTGGTCACATTCCCCCACTTCTTGAGGCTCTTTTGGCAACTACAGATCAACACTGTCGGGCAAGTGGTTTTGCGTGATTGGTGCATTATTCTTTCTAGACCCCCTCTTGAGAATAAAATCAACCTATCCCTTTGCGATTTAAATAACAAGGCCTGACATGAGATTGTACTCCAATCTCAGTATAAAACCCCCTTCCAGGGAAATCTGTCAGATAATCCTGTGTGGCTGAAGCATCAGCACAGATTATTGCTGGTCCGTCTCATGGTTTGAAGCTGTTTTCCAGGGCTCTGGTCCAGTGAGATCTTTTGATCGACTACCTGACTGCTCATCTATCTCAGTGCTGATAACTCATGACCTCACGTTCTGGGGTCCCAACATTTCTATGCAATGGAGGAGTGGAGGGCAACTAATACATATATGGGTAAGTTTCTTCAATGTGCTGCAGTATTTCAGGAATAGACAGGCCCATTTGCCTGTTCTTTTTTTAGTGATCTGCTTTAGGTGACCTACATTTTTGTTCTTATTTATAGAATCAACCCAGTTGATAGGAGAAGGCACAATAGATGCAGTGTACGAATAATTTCTATGTTTTCTCTCTGTTTTCAGAAGACCCTGAGATCTCGAGCATATCACATGTGACGATGTCTCCCTTGAGACATAATCATGTGCCGGTGTACTCTTTGCCCTTGTCCAGAAGCTCCTACAGTGTAATAAGTGCCTTTTGCACTGAAGATAATGTTCCTCAGAGCATTTCTTACCTAAATCAGGTATGAAAATGTCAAGTTTCAATGTGTTTTTTGATTAAGGTTCAGTTAACATTAAGATCCCACAAAGAGGGAATTTCTTATTTTCAAGGTGACAAACCAGTTTCACAATTTAAAAGAAAGTAACAAAATGTTTTATTTATTTATTTTTTAAATCTGGTAGATGGGCTAAGACCTAACACACTTCATTACCAATAAAAGGCAAAAGTAAGCCATTGCATATTTTCACACAGTATTTAGGAATATATATAAATTTCATCAGACCTTTTAAATGGTATTGGGGCTCAAAAAACTTGAAATACAAGTCCTATGGAAAATGTTTTGCAATAAACCACAAATATCTTTTTTTTTTTTTTTTTTTTGGGCTGCTTAAAGAAAATCCACTTTAGATGTCTATATATAGTTGCAATAGTTGGGGAGTATGAATTTATGACATAATACAAGAGATGCTTAAACCTGCTTTCAAACAGCAAAGAAAACTGTAAAAATTTATTCTTTTGGATATTACTACTACTTTTTGGATGATTATTTAGAAATTTCTCAAAGTTTAGTTGAGGCCTCCCCATAAAGTTTACCTGTGAACACTAATTCATGAAACACAGGATGGATCGTTTAATGATTTTACATTAAAGAACTCGTTTATCTTTTCAGGAGCTTGCTGTGCTCGGTGTCTCCATGTGTATTGAGGCCAGCTCATCAGAGGGAGCGAGCCTAAAAGCGGTGCCAGTTCTAAGTGCCATGTATGAATTGCTCCAAATTCATAAACGAAATATGAGCACTTTAGAGGAGATGGAGAAAGAACATTTGAAGAAGCTGAGCACCTTGGAGCATATTCAGCTAAGCAATTCCAGACTGAAGGCAAGTATGTATGGAACCTCCATTAATTTGACCTTTTACATGTGCATACACAGATTTGAAATGACTTGTAATTATTCACAATCTGTCACAACATGTAGATGGGTTAAACTTTGTTGGTTTTGCATTTGACACCGTCTCTAGCCGTTGATCCCTTTGTTAGTTTTGCAACAGTGTCTTATTCTGAAAATGTTTGGGGAGAAATTATCGAATTTATCTTTTGTAATGGCTTCTTGCGACATGCTGAACATGGTAGTGTTTCTGAGTTGGCCTCTCATGTCAAGTCAGAGTAATAAGCTGACGGACTGAAAGGCAGAGCCAGAACTAAGGAGCTCAATTGGGTTCATCAGACGTGATCCACTTGTTGAAAATGTGGTTTTGTTTATTCATCCACTGAGCTAAGAAACCAGATGTTCAGGGACTTGGTCAAGATCATTCAGAGTTGACTAAAGACTTGTCAGTTTGACCTTGTGTTAAACCATTTTGTGAGCAACCAGCCTATTGTTTAGTTGGAGCAACTGCACAGTTTTCAAATTGCACAAACCAATTTTACGGCAGAGGTTCTTGGCTTGAGAAAGAGCTCTTGTAGCATCACCCTTATTGTTTTGTTTCTGATTTTTCTTCAGGATCAGTTGGAGTTGTCAATGAGGGAGAAGTCGGGACTCCATGAGACAGAGAGGCAGCTTCAACTAAAAATAAAAACTCTACAGAGCTGCCTAAAGACTGAAAAAGAGGAGGTACAATTGAACCTTATGACTTGCTTTTAGTAGTGAAAGGCTGACCAGGTATCTCCTCAAATCTCGACAGGTTCAGAAGCTCCAAAGCATTATAGCTAGTCGTGCCACTCAATATAGTCATGATGCCAAGAGAAAAGAGAGGGAAGCTGCAAAACTGAAGGAACGCCTCAGTCAGCTATTGGTTGACAGAAAAGAAAAGAAACTAGGTAAATTTGCTCATCTTTAAGGAATTGTGTTAAAACGTTTAAATCCAGGAACAAATTAGTGCTTTATTTTTTTTTTTTTTCGTAGCTATTGATGTTCTGAATAGCCTGGGGAGATCGGATGGAAAAAGGAGTATGTGGAAGACGGCAAAATTGTCAGCTAGGTATTGTAGAAACCAAATCCCAAATGAGCGTTTTTTTTGTGGGACATCTGTAGCCTAACTGCATGCACAACTGTCAATCTGCAGCCATGAGAGTGAGATGTATAAAACGTTGCTCGGAGACTACGAGACGAGTCGGAAGGCTTTGATTTTGGAAAATGCCGAGCTTAAAAAAGTCCTCCAGCAGATGAAGAAGGAGATGATGCACATTCTGGCTCCACGGCAGCAGTCCACCAGCGGAGGCGCTGCTGATGACAGCCAGGAGCAGGTTTGAAAAACAAACATTTGTAGAGCCCATTTCACCTGGTAGAACTGGTGTGAACATGTCAGGATTATAGGCTACCCTACTTTTACTTAATGGGAGGAATATGAGAGTTTTGTGATGTTGTTTCAAAACATTGACTTTGTTTATACTTATAACTAATTTTGGTCCACTGTTCATCTGGAAGACCCATTTCTACCTGAGCTTTAAGTAGTGCTTCAATATTACCACACTTCTTTCCCTCATGATGCCATCTAGGTTGAAAAGCACACCAGATTTTTTTTTTTTTTTAAATGCAGTGTATGTAAGCATCTGATTTTTTTTTTTTTTTTACTATAATTTCTCAAAGACTAAATCGACACTATTGTCTGGTTTTACCTGATTTGCTTTGGTTTATTCAAGGTTGAGTCGGATGAAGAGAAAGCAGGAAACGCAAGCAGGGAAGCGTTGGACCATTCTTGTGAACTTGCCAGGGAGCAACTCCTCAACAGCATCCGCCAACAGTGGAGGAAACTGAGAAACCATGTAGAAAAATTAGACCAAGGTACAAGTGTTGCTGTATCATTTTCTCTATGCTGCTTAACCTTTTTTTTCACCATATTTTGATTTACTTTGGCTTGGGGTTTTTTTGTTTTAAAATGTGAACATTTTTGTTCATTGTCATGCAAATGTTTTAGTGACTTTGAAACTTTAAAGCAACAACAAGCTACAATGTTGCTTGTTGTTGTCACTTGTAGTGCACTACTTTGCACAAAGTGCACTACTTTGTGCTTGTCAAAAATGCACTACTTTTGACAAGCACAAAGTAGTGCACCATTTTTAAGTGAGAGAAATGGATAAATTGTTAATTTTATATTAAAAATGTGCATTTGAGAATTCATATTTTATCGATGCATTTCAAAAACCACATTTATTCTGCAGTCTCAGCCACTAGTTTTAAAAAATGATAAATGTTTCAGGCTAGGAAGGAAATTTTGGATAATTAGTTTTCTGTTGTCTTAGCCTCACAGGTGCAGAATCAGATGGAGTCCAACAAAGAGACTATACCTTTAGAAACTCACGAGGATGAGATGGAGAGAATGAGGCAGGAAGTCCAGCAATGCAGGGAGTTCATTCATACGCAGCAGCAACTTCTCCAGGTCACTATCGGCTAGTTTAAATGCAGGATCAAGTCTGTTAAAGGAGAAGGTTAATGTTTAACTTTTTTATCTGCATTTTTTATTAGCAACAACTAAACACATCATTTGATGATGAGACAGCAGCTCTCCTTAACGACTGCTACACCCTAGAGGAAAAGGAGCGTCTCAAAGAAGAATGGAAACTCTTTGAGGAGCAGAAGAAAAACTTTGAGAAGGAAAGAAAAAACTTTACTGAGGCTGCTATTCGATTAGGTCGAGAAGTACGTGTTATCATACATCCTTTTAACTTTAAGTGGTGGAATTACTACTTTTTTTTGTAATCAAAACTATTTATTCCACAGAAAATGGCCTTTGAGGAAGACCGTGTTGCGTGGCTCAAGAATCATTTTTTAAACATAACACCATTTACAAATCGCAGGAGATTTTCCTCATCAGATGGTCAAAGTGCCTTATCAGTTAGTAAGTCTATTTAATAAACGTTACTTGAAGAAAACAACTGTCATGGATACAATCATTTAACAAAGTAAGATTTTATATCTAAAGTGATAATTGCCTGCTCCATACAGGTTGTAAGTCTGGTAAAGTGCATAAAAATATCTGAATTGATGTCCTTAAACTTTCAACTAAACTGAAGAAATAATTTTAAAACAACCGTGTACACTTCATGTTGTTTTTATAGCTTAAATAACAAAATCTAGCATGCACATCTTAAAATGACTGAGACGTTTTGACTCGGACGTCTTTGTATTTGCTAATGTCTTTGTGACTTGCTAGTAGTTGTCTATGCACCACTCTCAGTTTGATCACATTGTGTTCATCACATGTGGTTTTAAGGGTTGTAAAAAGTATATTCCAGGGACCTCGTGCCATTTCTTACTCCAATCAAGTAACTGTTGCCTTCAGTAGTTACAATAATACTGTATATATAAAATATAACTTGCACTTTGGCATAAGAGGCAAGTAGCTAAGCATGCCCTCATTGTTTGAACAAGTTGAGCAACAGCAAGGATGTTTAATTAAATTCAATTATTTAAGGGCTCTCTAGTAAGTCTGAGCATGTCTTTACAAGTACATGTTTTACTTTTAACAGAATGCCAGCAAGGAAAGATTTTAGGAGTGGTCTTGAAGGTATTTCTGTCTGTTAATCTCCTACGAGTTTAATAAAACATAAGAGTTCATAATTTCTCACAGGGAAACATTTATGCCAGATTTCAGTCTCATCAGGGCCAGTGCATCTTCACCAAGACTGTCCATTGCCGAGTTAAGTTTCCAAAGATTTGAGAGGTATGCACAGCTTCTAGCAAAGACCAAAGTTAGCTTATTGAATGTAACCTTGATGGGACGGGAATATGAACAAATACTGTTTGGATTTTGTTCATGATTTGACCCAGATCTTCTGAGCATCGGTGACACTGGTAGGGTTGCATCTCGAGTAGAGCTGTGCATCTTATTAGAATACAACAGCTGTCTTGATATCACAGTAGCAAAGAACTGTGGGTTCACTAATAATTCACTTCCCATGTTATTTCAATTGCCACACATTCATGATGTACAAGTCATTAAAAATAGAGGGTCATTTGAGTGGGCTCTAATGACCTGATGTGCAAATTGATTTATACTTTAGTAGCTGAGATGCTAAATCTCATGTAGAGTAGCGAGGATGTTATGCTGAAGGGTAAAGTATTCATTGTTTTTGTCCAAATGTTTGGCAATAGTATCCCAATTACAAGTTCTGGTGACATTGTCCTGTCGCAACCTTAAGTCTACAAATATGTCATTAGAGATTTCTTCTTTTGTTTTTGTTTTTTGTTATTTTGCTCATATTTCTTACATGGCAGGAAGCGAACCAGAAGTTAGGATGTCTTCTGCAAAAGCAAAGCGGTCCAAGTCGCCAACCTATACTACATTCTCCACTCCTAAACCTTCACAAAGTTCTCTCGTGCCATCAACAACTGAACTTTACAGGACTCTCCACCTCCTATCAGATAGCAGGTGCTTATGTTGGTGTTTACTATTTTATTCATATTTTGTTTCCTTTTACTACAGCTTAAGCTCTCTTGCTGAATCACAAATTACTACATAATATCGCCGGTCTCTTCTAATTTCAGTTGCTCCAAACATTCAAATCGGGGACGCTGGCTTGAGACGAGTACCGTCGAAGATGGACTCCCTCAGATCAAGTCGAAACTCCAAGCTCGCACTGGTGAAATTAGTATTTTTACTTTTGGTGAAGATCACAGTGTCACTTAATCGGGGTGTCACTGGTGCCTTCCCCACCCCACTCCCTATTCTGAACACTAGCATTGACTTATTTGCCCAGACACAAGTGATGAACTGATTTTTTTATTGATACGTGGCTGATGGATCATTCACCAAAGCTGATTAAATAAGCACTTTATAGAGTTCCATTTTTATTTTACAAACTGATCAGCACTGAAATTTTAAATTATAAGATATATTCATCTCTATAGTGAGTTAAATGTATATAATTTTGAAATACGAAGTTTGTAAATTATAGGTTTTAATGAAAGGGGTAAATGAAAGTATAATTTATGTCTACTACAATAAAGCTTTTCTTTTCCAAATGTTTCATTTTCTCTGTATTTTGGCGCCCTCTGGCGTCTTAAAACGGCAGCAGTAAAACAACCGGAATCCGGATGTTCCCATCTTTTGCTTTTGTCAGAGCATCGCTACTCTCGTTCTGCTTTGGAGACAAAAACCCACAAACACACAAAGAATGTCCAGCTCTTCTAACTTGACCACTATGAAAAAGGCGGTACAGCAGCTTCGCTTCGAGGCGAGCATAAACAGAGTGAAGGTGAGCCGGAGTTTCGCTGTCTTTGTGGCGAATATCTGAGAAGTGTCGCCCGTTACACTGATCCGCTAACACTAGCTAGAGCTTGAAGCTATGGGCCGCATATAGGCCATGATCAACAGGCATAGGAAGGTAATTTTGCTTAGAGTTGAAATGTAAGGGATGTTTCTTCACTTTGAACATGTAAAGAGCAGATAATGTTAAGGGTAACTGTTTGCAGTATCAGGAGTACGTGTTTACTTGTAAGAGGAAAAATACAGCGCGTATAATTGTTTAAAAAAAACACTCAAGTTTTCACCATAAATCTTTCGCCTGCCTGACGCTAAACACAAGGGATCTCTTAGCTGGTCATAAAAGTTGAATATTGGCAATATGTATTACTTATTTCTACGAATGTACTATATGATCTTGGCAGAAGCTAACAATATAATATGGGTACATGTCCCTCGACATCCCTGGGTAAATCATTTAGACTGGTTAAGATAGTTTTTATTTTTAAGTAGGGGGTCTGAAAATGCTGCAATTCAAGAAATTATTTAAATATTGAGTTACAATTTGTGGCAAATGTGTAAGTTAAATTAAGAATGTTGGAAGGTATTAAATATGCAATAAGTAGTTGCACTTGTGCAGTATTTATTTCATGGATGTCTGCAGCAACACCTCAGAATGTTTCCAAAAAGCCTAAGAGCATCACTGCTCTTAGAGCAACTTAACTAAACATTGCCAGTTTTACAACGCATCACTTATTTCATGGATCACTGTGGCAAAAGAACCATGAGAATAATAATAGAAAAAGTTTGAAATGTCTTGAAAAATGGCAACTGGGATATAAGCTGACTTTCAATTTTCCATATCTTGTTATCCTGTAGACAGTCACTCCAAAAAAAAAAAAAAATTTCTGAACAGGCCAGTTGTTTAAAGGCTTTATAGAAGCGTATAAAAGGAAAGTTGGGTTAAAGGAAAAAATGTAGATAAAAAGGTGCACAAAGAACACAAATATTCAGATCGCTGAGGATTGTTCAGCAAAGTTCATTCAAAGGTGAGTAAAAAAAAAGGAGGAAATTAATTTTGTATTTCATTTGAAAATCAAGACACAGAATGGAGGATTTGTGGAAAGAAACTTTATGATTCTGTCTGCTGTCAAAAAGAGCCTGGTATCTGCTCACACTTCCAAAAAAATACCAGTCATTGTTTTAATGACATTCTGTTATTAGTTACTCAAGATATTTCCATCTGTCAGCACCACGCCTCTGTCACACAGTGTGCATCCTGTTCTCATTGCCTGACAGAAATAATTAGCATGCCCCTCCTCTTAAAGCTGCAATCGGTAACCTTTATTATATATATGTATTTTTACGTACTTATTAAAGGTGTCACTTGACACTATGACATATCTTCTGGTTTTGATTGTTTCTGATGAAAAGTGGTCCAATCCTGCAGATGGCATTAGAACCACAGGAAGGAGACAGAGGAACTCTTTTTTTTTTTTTCTTTTTTTCCACACGTTTGTCTCCCACTATGAGGATATGTTGATAGTTTTAATAAATATGGAAAAACACATTTTACTGAAGCTTTAAAATTGTAATGTTAAAAAGTAAGAACACAGAGCAAGAGTAAAGATGGGACTGGTAATAAATTGTACAAGTGTAACATCTTGTCAGAGCTTAATGAACAGGCTCTCCCTTTCATTTAGCTAACAAAAACATTAAATATCTAGTCTTTGATAAAATGTTTATGACGTTGTTGCATTAGATTGATTTTTCTGCTCCTAATGAAAAAACATATTTGATTGATGAGAACTTATGAAATCCAAAGGGACCACTACAATAGGATTTCTTCAGATACTTATGGGGAAATATTTCAATACCTTTAATGACTTCCTGAAAATAATTCCTAAAGTACCAGACCCATGTAGTGAGAGATTATGTTTTTTTTTTTTTTTTTTTTTGCGATCCTGCAATTCCAGTTGGCTTGTATTCAAACTGATGCAACAGGTTTTCAACTACAAGCTTAAATGACACCCTGCTATTTTTAGTGATGCAGTATTTATACTACTAGTACAACTCCACCCAAGAGATAAAAAGAGCTTTAAGTATTTGTACAGATTAACTCATTGGTATCCTGCTATAAGACTCAAATTTATCATTCCTGCTTTAAATGTACTTGTTTTTTTTTATTTCCCTTTAGAATCAATTAAGTATTTTTTAATTTTATGATTTTTTTTTCTATTTAATGGCAGTATATGTATTTTTCCATGAAAGACCTGATTTCTCTTTGCTTGTCAGGTTTCCCAGGCAGCTGTGGACCTGCAGCAGTTTTGCTTGCAGAATGCCATGCAGGACCCTCTGCTCACTGGTGTGTCTTCCAGCACCAACCCCTTCAGGCCACAGAAAGTCTGCTCCTTTTTGTGAAATTACCCTCTTCATTGGTAAGCATGCCATACATATGCAGCACAATCACATGTATGATTAAATATATCTGTAAAGTAGCTTTAATACTTTTGTAATGTTTTTGTAAGTGTTCTTTTTTTGAAAACAAAGTCAATTTACTCTGCCTGTGGTTGTTTCTTTGTCCTGCAGGCCTTCATTTAAATGTTACAGGGAAGTTGACCTCAGCACTGCTCCTCATGCCAAGCCATTATACTGCCACGGAAGGGTAGATACGACACATTGGAGTCGTATCAGGAAAATAAATTATTAGGAACATTAGAGTAAAGGAAGATGTTTTTTTTTTTTCATGGCACACTGTGTTTTTTAAGTAATTCATTGTGCCTTTTTGTATCAATCTGTTGTGGTCTTTTTTTTTGCTTTGAACTTTTTGTATTTAAAAATAAAAAAAATCATATCTACAAAGTTTTTTTGTCTTTGTATTTTTAAATGTAAGCAGTTTTATATGAAAACATTAACAGAATAAAGGAGCAATCAAAAGATTACAGTTGTGATTTCTTGCAAAGTTTCTTGACTTTTTTTATTTGGTTATTAGAAGCAGAGTTTTAAGAAGAGTGAAAATGCAAAACTGGCATAGATTTTATATCAGCTTTTTTCAGCTTGTGGTAAAGATAAAATATGGCTACAAGCTATTTGAAATACAAGTGATGGGATTTCCAATTAACAACAAAAACCTACTTTGTTAATATTAAAAGTAATGTTTATGTTAGTTTATGTGATTCAAGAAGTTCAGGAGAACAGTAGGGATTTATTTATCACAGGATCATATAATCTTCACACTAATTTCCAAAACTATTTGATGAGATTTTGTCCCTCCAGAAGGTAGCTACAATTAGTAAGCTGGGATTAAAGAACAAAAGATATTCAATTATATTTTACATGGAAGCAATAGTAAATGAAAAAAAGAGTTATATTTGATCTCTATTTTTACTTTAATCTTACAGTGATCACTATGTGTGCCCTAATTTATAAATTTATAAATTGATGAAAAAGAAAAAGTCTAGTTCCAGGCTATGCACTTTTTTATTGGGTAATATGTCATCTTTGATATTTTTTTACACCAGACAAAATATTAAACAAATTTATAAAATGAGTCCCAAAAACTTGCAATGGCTCTCAAAACTGTTTGCAGAAATCACAGATTTTTCCATGTTGAAACAATTTATAATTTCCAAACGCTTAATGAAACTTTCCACCTTTAATATCACATAAATACTGAACAATTCATATGAAAACGTTCTTGGTGGGAGAAAATTTAAAAGTTAATAAGGCTGGCTGTGTAATTATGAACACCCTAAACCTAACACTTTGTTAAAGAACCTTTGAAAAGAATATATGACTGTTTTAATAAATAAATGTTAATGTTTTAATAGTTTAAGTTTTGTTTTTGTTTAAGACAGCGATAAAAAAACGACGTATACGTAATACCATGGGGGAAACATCAACAGCACTGAACGTCACCATAGAGCGTCATCTGCTCGCGGGCCCGCGAAGTTATTAAATTCCACTCTCGCGAGATGTGCATACCCGGTAGTCAGTTCAGTTCTTGGAACATGAAAGACAGTCCCTGGAGCTCCAGGGGCTGAACCCAGGTCTGTGTCTGCATTCCGACCTTAGGTGGTTACAGTATAGGTCGTAACTTGTAACTGCTGCTCGACCAGCCTGATGAAACGTCCCTCACCGATGTGAAGAATGAATCATGGGACAGCGTTACTGTGGAAACGACGGTAACCTCTTTTGTTAATCTAGCATGTTTAAATACAGCTAGAAAAAGAAACCTAGTGACAAACGAAGCGGCTGTTGGAGAGCGATTTATCACAGTTATGTATGTCGGTTGGTTTCGGTTTTCTTTATCATCCAATCATTTTCGCTAACGGTTAACCGTTGCTGATGTAACACTGGGGGTTTTTTGCCGGTGTTGTCATTGCACAACCGGTTCAATGAAACTAGTTGGTCGAGCGGTATGATAATTTACCACAGTTGAAATACGAGTTTGTTTAGTGGGTTGACTGCAGCGGTTGTTTGTGGTGATGCTACAGGATGGTTCTACCCAACTGCTCTGCCTCACAGCCAGCAGCGGGGTTCCTCTTTTCACAAGGGGGGCCTCTAAACAGCTGCCCTTCTCAGTCATCGGCTCTCTGAATGGGGTGCACATGTTCGGAGGAGGACAGGGAGTGCTTTTGTCCTCCTGCGAGACTGAGGGTGGGGGAAAGGTGGTGTGGAAGGTTTTCCACGACAGCGTGATGCTCATCGCTGTGAGTGGAGGTGGATCAAGTGGAGCATGCAGCCGGGCGGAGATGAACCGCTTACAACGCCTCTTGGAGAATGTTTGGAGCTGCATGGTGCTGGTGCTGGGACAGGATGAGCTGGTTAATCTCAGGAACATTGAAAGACTCAAGAGGGACCTGCGGTCCTGCTTCTGCCTTATCGATCAGCTGCTGGAAAAGAAGCACCAAGGGGTTCTGGGAAACCTCACACACTGTGCTGATTTACTGGTTCCTCCAAACCCAACTCCCCTCCAAGAAACTTTGGATGGCTTTGCTCAGGCTGCAGACAGCGAGTTTGGGTGCCTCTTTGTCCATGGGAGGATTGTGGTAGCTACTGAGAAGTGGTGGCGCTTGGCACCTCAAGAAGTTGTCTTGCTGTGTGCCTTGGTACGCACCTTATCTGCATCTGGATCAGCTTCTTGCGATTACCCAGTTTTCCTCCCTCAGGGAAGCCCCACAATTGCCCATCGCCTGCTCCGCTTCCAGCTGCTCCCAGGAGCAGATGTATGTGTGCTGTGTGGTCCCACCCCATCCCTGCAAAAAGCTGAAACCGAGCTGGTGGGTCGACTATGGTCACCCCTCATAGAGACCCTGAGAAGCTGCCTGGCAGTCGGAGAGCGCTGTTTACCAGGATCTGTACCTCTGCGGCCTGATGTGCTCGCACTTCTTCTTATTAACCGGGAGACCCGTCGCTCAGTCTCCTGTGTGCAGATTTCATCTCATCATCCACTGAGTGAATCTTCACTATCCAAATCCCGCTGCTGGGAGCTGCTGGAACTATTTTATATCTTCAGCATATCACGCTACTTCACCCAGGATGAGACATTATGCGGCTCACCAGAAGAAAGCACTCAAAGCAGCCACACAGAAGACTTTCTTCATGGATTCTCCCACCAGCCTCAACAATGCTATCTAGTAACTGAAGATTGTAAAAGTTATGGACTTCAGACACAGCAGCACCAGTTTTTTCTGCTAATGTTGCCATCCGTGCCCACCTTTGCTCTGCGTACAGTGGCTACACAGACTCTCACCGATATAATTTCTGCAACAGCGTTTTGATTGGACTGATTTGTTTTAGTTACACCCACAGTGATAGATCTAATGTTTAGTTGTTTGATGGAAACCAAAAAGTGATTTGATAATACCAAGAGAACTGAAGTAGGTTGTTGATACTGTAAAGATGCACCAGGGTATTTTGATCAATATTATTTACAATCAAGTCGCTGTTCAAGACGTGTCCGAACTACACTGGCTTTTAAGTTGCTCCTGTTAGTGTTGAAATCTGACTAAATTGGCTTAAAGATTAATGTGAAGAATAATGTGGCACTGTAATCAATAGCCTGCTGTTTCTTGTTTAAGCCTGTTGAATTACTTACTCATAAATCTTTCCATTAAGCCTGTTTGTTCTTCTTTTTGTTTGTATGACATGTGTGTGATATGCATAACATAAAAACTACCACATCCCACATTTGCAGGAAGCAGTGGGTTAATTATGAAACAAAAATCTTTTAAAATGACTAATTACAATCAAATACAATAAATAAGTATGATGACAGAGTTTATAGTTTAATCATTCTTTTTATTAATAGGTTAACTTTAAATATGGCCTTTAATAACATCCAGGTCAGTTTAAGATAGGGCTATAGAGATTTTTTAATACAAAATCAATAAAATATGCTCTTTTGTATGGACATTGCACAACTTTACAGAGCACACATGAAAGTAACTAAAGAGCACACATGATTTATTGCATGATTACTGAAAAGTCTCATGACATAAAGGGTGAAAGACCTCCAGAAGTGCTGGGTTTTACTTTGTGGATGCTGCGGCAAAGGATGTAAAGTTAGCCAACATCTTTCTCTCACCATCTACCTCAGCATAGTCTGGAGGCCGATCCAGGACAAAGCTGACTCTCCTAACCAGCCTATTGATTCTCTATCTGTCCCTCATGGTGTTCCCACACCATAAAACACTGCAGACATCACACTGTCATAAATTGTTTTAGCAGTTTTTTTGCACACACCAAGAGACCCCAGTTTCCTCATGAGATGGAGGTGACTTTGACCCTTCTTGTACAGAACATTTGTGTTTCAGAACCAGTCCAGTTTGTTTTTGAGGTGAACACCCAGGTACTTATACTCTTTCACAATCTCAATGTCCAAGCCCTGGCCTGGATTTTCACTGGTGATATCTGTATGGACTTCAAGCAAAAGTCAATCCACCATCTCCTTTGTCTTTGACATGCTTGTGAAGGTTGTTGGCCTCACATCAAGTAACAAAGTTGTTAATCTGCTTGTACTTCAGGTTGTTCCCATAAGATATAGCCTACGTTATCATCCGAGAACTTCTGAACACGGCAGTAGTCTGAGTTGTCTGAAGTTCGAGGTGTACAGAGAGAAACTGAAAGGTAAGAGAACTGTTCCCTGAGGTGCCCCAGTGCTGCAAACTACTGCCTCGGACACAGTCAGGAAGCCTGTGGTCTGTTGGTGAGGTAGTCCATGGTTCAGGCAAACAGCTAGGTGTGGACTATCAGGGGGAAGTTCCAGCTTCCCCCTCAGCAGAGTGATGGGGACGTTGCTATTATGGAAAATACAGCATTAAAAAAAAGCAGGATATTTAAATAATTATTATTGCAAATATTTAAAAATTATGTTGCAATGTCATGTATTCTTAAGCTGCACTAAGAGGGCCTAAGCATCCCCAGTAATTCACCATGCAGGAGGAGGATTCAGAATAATGACGGCGAAAAATAAGCTTTCCAAGTCTCCTCCCAGACTGCATGGAGCTCAGTATAAAAGAGAAGGAAGCAAAGTTAGAAGATTCTGCTGACCGTCTGCCTAAATTTTCCTGAGCTGTCGTGGTTCAATGACCGGAGAAGTGGCTCTGATTGACAGACTCACGGTGCGTGGAGTATCTGGGGGTGGGATCGGGGGAGGCGGTAACGCGCTTATGAAGCAGAGGGGTGGGATACGCCTTCTGGACGCATTTAACAAACCCTCACCCCCCCCAAAAAAAAACTTTCTGAAGTTAAAAGTTGGTTAAAGTGTGTGGATATTGTTGGGTTACTAGGCGCCACCTTTCGGCTAATGCTTTATCGAAGTCGCATTAGAAAGGTTCAAAGATCAGACGATCGCTCAGGCGTTTTTAAGAGCGCGGAGGAGCTTTACGCAAATTTGATTTCTCTTGTCGTCAGAGGAAACCGGCGTGGTGCTGGTCGCTGTGCACCTCTGTGGGATTTAAAAAATAACAAACTTTACCAGCTCTTTAAATCAGACTTTGTGTAACATGTCAGCCACGCGTGTGCAGTTTCTTTCACCCAGAACCCTGCGGGTTCTGAGCCCGGGACGAAGCGCGCTGTTCTTACCCGGCGCCGGTGGATCTCATCGGGGTGGCGGTGTTCCCGGGTTCCGCTCACTGACCTCTCCTCCTCTGTCCTCCTCCTTTTCTTCTCCCGGCAGAGCCTTATCCAGTTTGAGCACGACGCGGCGTGGACTTCCCAAAATAAAAATGTCCGATAATGGGACGATGTCTCGGGGCAAGGTGCTGACCATCGACAGCATGAACCCCACAGTGAAGAAGGTAGAGTACGCCGTGCGTGGGCCCATCGTGCAGCGAGCCGTGGAGCTGGAGAAGGAGCTCAGTGAGGTGAGTACAGCAGGCCAGCTGATTAAAATACCATCTGGAGCCTGCATGCTTACGTTGTTTGTTGTGCAAGTTCAAAATGTTTGTGCTCTCAAGATGTATTTCTTAATTTGGTCTAAAGTGGACATGAACAAAAGAATCAAGAATCCAGCGTATTTATTTAAATGCCAATGTTATTTAAATGAATGTTAATGAAAATGACCCAGATCTAATCTGCAATCTCACAAAATACCGTCAAGAGCCACAATGTAAGAGGAACTGCATCAGCAAAACAAATGCCAACAAGAAAAATAACAATATAATATTTTGGGTCTAATCCTCCTTGTCAAAGTCCAGCAGTTAGTTACTTATTCTTGAATTTGATCGCTCTTGACAAGCTAAACCAGTCTGATCATGTTAACACTGTGTGACAGTGTCACTTTCTTTGACAAATGAAGTGTTAATTCCTACATTTCTAGGGCTCAATGTTTTGGCTTTAAAAATGTCACCTGTTTATAAAAGCACTGGAATTTTCCACCAGAATTAAAATACATCAGTTTAAGCTCATGTAAATTTAACCTGCTTCAATAAATTCTGCAGAGTTAAATCAACACTATGCTGAGTCTATTTGGTCCTTATCAGAGTTGGTGTTAATTTAACTCTTTTCAGAGTTATTTCAACAAGACACAGAGTCATTTTAACACTTGAAAAAGTTATAACTACTCAAACTTTGTTTGAAATGACTCTGAAAAGAGTTAAATTAACACCAATTCTGATAAGGACCAAATAGACTTGGAATAGTGTTGATTTAACTCTGCAGAAACCTCTTATTAACTGTTACGTTAATTTAACTGAGTTGTTTTTGTAATCTACATAAGTTCTAAATTTAAATAACATTTTTTAAAAATATTTTTAATGTAACGTACTGAAACTTTCAGAAACCTTGTTGTAAGTTACCTTCCGTTTGTCAATTTCTTTTTGGTCAATTACAATTTTCAAATTATAGTTGCTCAGGAAAATACCTAAAGCAAACTGTTTATACAATCTTCTTTGTTTCACAGTTTAATCTCAGTGGCTTAAAGCAGAGTTTCTCAATACTTTTCTAAACCGTTTTTGTAGAAAGCACAGATCCAGTTTCCTGACCAATACCCCTTTCTTTTTTCTGTGGTACATAAAGAGAAAAAACATTCCACAGGTACTTTGACAAATGAAAAAAATACTAAATTCTACATTAAAATACAGTAAATAAAGCCAATCAAATTCACATAGACACTTGTTTGATGTTTTTTATTGCCGTGAATAGAAAAAAATCTAATTACCTAACTTAATTTTGCTGCATTTTTTGAGTAGGAAAAATCTAGGAAGGAAGGAAAATCAATTCAAATCTCTGTGATTTACTGGTGTATCTACACTTTCAAAATAAATGTACTTATTTTGTTTTTCATTCATTCACTTTTAAAACACATCTCCTTTATTCATGAATGCATCACTTACTGAGAAATGTGTCTTCTGTGAATATGGAAAACATTCTTCATCTCTAAGAGATTTTCTTGTTGCATTTATCATTTGTTTCCAGTTATTATTTTCCCCAGATGAATCCCTCCCTGTTGAATCCCTGTTTATGGTGATGTGGCAGCTGTTAATGTACCGAGTGCAGTCTGGTGTGAAGACTGTCTTCTCCTGAGTGCCTTTGCTGAGAAAAGAATAAGAATGGTGCTGCGTTTCCTTGACGTGTCCTGGGTGGGAGTGTAATGATAGTGTTAACCTTTTAACCAGATGCTTCACTGGGCCCCACAGATGTAATGCTCTGTTTGCTCTGACACAGGCACGTCCTCATTTGATCTCCCTTTTTAATGGTTATTTGGTTTTCTTCCAGCTAATTTATTTTCTTCTCAGCAGTACAAAAGTTTGATCAGGTGCTATTGAGCTAACATGTTGATGCTCAAAAAGCAGAATGCATTGGAGCTGGCTCTGGCTTGGAAAAATCAGCAGGATGTTGAAAAACTTTTAGTGGTGACTCAATGCATTTTTCAAGAATTCTTTAGGTTTCAGATGCACCAAATAATGTAAGCCAAACATCTTCTCACTCAATTCTTAGTCACTAACCATCAGTATCCTTTTTGGCCTTTTTGGGTTTAATTAAAACCATATAACATGTACTTTGGTGTGTAAGACACCTGTGTAATTCCTTTTTTTTTCTGGATAAAATAGGATTCAAATCAATAGCCTCTAAAAATATAGAATGTTTTTTTTTCCATTATAGTTCAAATAAAAATAAAATGGAATCAACAGATCATAACTTGAAGAAAACTAAAAGTCTGTATTGGCCACGACAAATCTGATTGATACATCTTTCGAAGCATAATTGCTCTCAGTCTTTAATATTGTTCAGTACTTTATATAACTACTGACCTGTGCATTATTAAACTCCTATCAGTTTTAGATTTGAATTAAAAATAATCTCCATTTTTAAGGGCTTAGATTATAAGACTTTTCTTTGGATGGTGTTGGGTTACTTTGGGAAACAGGTCACTGTGGTATTCTCTCTTTTGTCTAGGACTTAAACCCTCTCACACAGTAAGGTACAGTGTAATTTGCTGCTCATGTTACCTACATGATCTTTTTTTCAGATAGACTGGACAAGTATTGCCTTGTTTTTAACATAATACACAGTATGTGTTCCACTTTGCTACTCAGCAGGAGCATTGCCAAAAGGGCCATGTGCAGTTATTCCTTTGCAGCTTTTGTTTTGTCTTAATGAGGCACTTGTTGATAATGAATGAGGACATTGTACAGAAAATAGCCATTTATATTAGTCAGATTCCATCCCATGTTTGAACTCAAATCAAGCAGATTGGCCTAGTGCAATTATTTTAAATGAATATTTTTATTTTAGTTCATATCAGTGACTGAGAGCAATAAGCATTGAGCTTTTCACGCTGGTATAGAGGTGCAAAGGTTAACATGTTTCAAAGAGGTCACCATCCTGAATGGGAGGTTCCCTCCACAAAGGGGGGAGTTTTTTTACATCGTCTGATGTTATTGGCTCAGCCATGGAAACGCCTCTCTTACGCTCAACCAGTGACACAGCCAAAGGTCTCGGTTTCGTAAAATTCAAGCTGGACTGGATTTGTCAAAACAAACAGGCTATTTTGATTGCTGTGGGGCATCAGAGTTCCTGAGGTTCCTCTGGTGGTTTCTCTCTGGACTGTCCCCCTGTTTCTGATCTCTGTGAGCAGCTTGCGTCAATGCTGTGTCTGCAGTTCCAGGAGCACTAGAGTTCAACTTTCAGCAGTAGAAGTCAATGGACTTTTCTGCTGTCCTCTGATTTTAGTAATACTCTTAGGTCTCTTCACGGTTTTGAAATGCAGTTGCTCCTTCCTTGTGCTATCTTGCTCTCTTTCAGTTTACAGGGAATAGTTTGAAGGCCCCATTCAAATATGATTCTGTTTTACTGTTTCAAATGTTAAATATGATAAGAAGCTTTGCTAATGTTGCAATTTTGTCCCCATATTTGTACAGTGTGTCTTCATCGATGCTGTTTTCTTTTTACTTTCATTCTACTGAAATAGTTTTAGTTTCTAATCTTCCAAAACCACTTTGCTTTTCCTCATGGACTTATTGATAATTTTCTCTAATGCATTTATTATGCCAATTATTTTCTTTATTAAGAGTGTTTCAATAATAAAAGCAATCCTGACCAAAAATTAGGAAGCCCAGGGGTCAACAGACATAGTTATATTCCATTTTTTGTCAGATTACAACTATTTAAAAAAAAATATTTTTTAAATTTGGGTTTTGATGTGAATGGATAACACAAATTGAAGCACAACTTTAAGCAGCAGGAATGTTATGGATGTTTTTCCATGATTTTTGTAAATAAGAATCTTTAACGTGCAGTGGGGACTCTCCATACACACCCTTATAGTGGCTTTGGCTGCTCTTCTGGAAGGTGAACCACACAAACAGTCTCAAAGGTGATGCACTTCTCTAACAAGTTTTCATCCAGGATTGCTTTGTATTTATCTCCGCTCATCTTCCCACCAAGTCTTAACTTCATTCCCGTCTCTACTGTTGAAATGCTTCCCATCAGCATCACTCCGCCACCACCTTGTTTTGCTCTGAAAATTATGTGTTCAGAGTAAAACACAGCTACTGTGATGCTTCTGTAAATTTCTGGTGCAATCTTGAAACTGGGGTGTTTTCTAATTCAGCTGTGAAGTGTTTTCTTCTTTAAGCAACTCAAAGCATAGTAAATCTAAAGATATCAGGAAGAAGTTAGCATTTAATATAAATGATGTAAAGTAAACTGAATATATAGTTGGTTGTAATTATTTTTACAATTGTGTTTATGTGCTGTAGCCTTGGTTTCAATGTTGTTTATTTGATGAGTTTGTAGTCAGCTTCCTTGTTTTTGAGACATTTTCAAATTTCTCAATTCAATAATGATTTCTAATCATTTCTGTAAAAATAATTTCACAAATTAAATTATGTAAAGTATTCAAACATCATTTCACCAAGGTTTCTCTATATTCTTTTCATGTATTCAGGGAATGAAGAAGCCCTTCGCAGAGGTCATCAAGGCCAACATTGGTGATGCGCAGGCTATGGGCCAGCAGCCAATCACTTTTTTCCGACAGGTCTGCTCCTCTGGCCTTTCTCTATTTTTTTTTTTTTAATACAGCAACTCAGATTGTTTTTTTTTTCTAATATAAAAAACAGTTTTTCCGATAATACATAGAAAAATGTCCTTTAATTTTGCTGTGACGTGTGATACATGCTGGATCTCAAATCGTTTTGCCAATTCCTGTTTGATTTCAAGGTGCTGGCGCTGTGTTCCTACCCTGAGCTGCTGAGTGACAGCACATTCCCAGAGGATGCAAAAAGCAGAGCATGTCGCATTCTGAACTCCTGTGGAGGGAACAGTTTGGGTACGTATGGCTGGGATACACGTTTTTTATGTACTCGGAATACGTTTTAAATATAGTAACTAAACGTTGCATTACAAAATTCAATGCTGACATTGCACATTTTTATTTAATATAAAGGTTTTCTGTGAATGATTATTTTTGTGAAACTTTATCATAGCAGCATTTATTCTCTCCCTGCAGGTGCCTACAGTGCAAGTCAGGGCATAGGCTCTATACGTCAGGATGTAGCTCGTTTCATCGAAAGGCGTGACGGCGGTGTGCCCTGTAATCCAGACAACATTTACCTCACCACAGGGGCCAGCGACGGCATTGTGGTACTTGATTAAATCTGATTCAATTAGTCCTTTATTTTTGCTTCACAAAATAACAAGGTGTTTTGTTTTTATTAAACACTGTAAAAAAACAGGTCTGTGCAAATGACAGATCTTCATTTTCCAAGAAGGTTAACTTTTTTAATAATCTCTTAAAAGATTACAACTCCTGAAAGTTCTTCAAGCTTTCAGAAGGTATTTTTTATTTGTATGCATCATCATATATTTTCCATCTAGTTACTTTATCTGAATATTTCAAAAGAATTCTAAAAGGATTGTGTTTTACTTGATTTTGTAATGAGCATTACTGACCCATGAAATATTTAAGCATAAAAAGTAATACACCGGTGTTGACATAACATGTTATCATAATCACCTGTCACAAAAACACAATGTTTCTATGACTTTAGGTCAAACTTCAAGATTTTAAAATACAAAACAATCTGTCTGTTAAAGAATAGTATTTTGAAATTAACAAGGTAAAAATTTGGTTCATTTGTGGAGCTTTAAAATGTTTCTAATTATTACACTAACTGACCAAAGGTGAGCATTTAAGCTTTTAATATGAAAAGTACATGCAGAGCAAACTAAGTTAAAAAAAAAAGTACCATAAGTTAACATTACATACTGATTTACATGCTTAGCAGTCTAAAGTGAAATGGTTCATTCTGGTCCAGCAGGTTAACAAGTTAAATAAACTGCCTCTCATTGAGTGTTTCCTGCATTTCTCTTTCAGACCATGCTGAAGCTGCTGGTGTGTGGCGAAGGTGCAACGCGCACCGGCGTCATGATCTCCATACCTCAGTACCCCTTGTATTCAGCTGCACTTGCTGAGCTCAGCGCTGTGCAGATCAACTATTACCTGAATGAAGAAAAGTGCTGGAGTCTGGACATCAGTGAGCTTCAGCGAGCTTTGGATGAGGCCAGACTCCACTGCCAGCCCCGCGCCCTGTGCATCATCAACCCTGGAAATCCCACAGGTACATTTTTATCACTTGTTGTTAGGCCTATAGAGTTGATGCACTTGATGATGTTATTGTTTATGTCTTATAATACGGTTAAATTTATAGTAACAGAACAATCACAATAATCACAGGTTGTGATAAATTAAATGTATTCTTGAAGAACTTAAGGGTGTCTCTTTACAACACAAACATAGGAAGCTAATCCCCTCAAATAAGACTTTAGAGGAATTTACTGAGCTCTAGATAAACCATCTATAAATACACACTTATAGTCTGAGTAACTGCAATATTTTTTTTATTAAAGATAAAGATAAGATGGTGGCATTTATACCTGAAGATAAAACATTTATATTCTAAGATTACAGCCTTACAGGAAGTAGCATGACTTTTAGCATTTTCTTCTGTTACTTATTGCTGCACTAAACATATTTCCTTTATTACTCTCACAAAGTCAGTTTTAAAAGGAACTGTAAAGAACATGCTAAGTAGATAATTGCTAAGTACACAAAATGTAAGCAAGGAATAGTCAATATGCTATTGACTTCTTGTTACCTGAAAGTTGCTGATGTATTCTGCATTCATGACCAGCCAGGTTTTTTCTAATGATTTTGCTTTGTGAATATTTTCAACAGTGAAACAAGATACATAAAACTAGCTCGGAACTTGATTCCTGTCCGAATCTTATAGTCTATACTCTGTTTATTTTATTTTTTGTGTATCCCATAAGGATCTCATTTAAGACCCACAGCCTTTAATTCATAATAGAAGTCAATTCTATGTAATGGTTTCCTATGCTTCTAATTTTTGACTTAATTTGACATAAATTGACATTTTAACCAAGCTAAGAAGATCTGAAGCATCTTTACTAAATAGAGATATATGGAAAACAATAACAGTTCACAAATGTTCTCTTTTGGACATTTCTGAGATATTGGATTTGTTTCTACCAGATCATTTCAAAATGGATAAGATCCATGTCCAGTGCAATTATGTAAGATATAGTTCAATGTGCTGTATTGTATTAGATTAAGTAATTTATTGTTACTGTAAAATAGCCTAAAAATACTCTGTTCTGATCAATCATTAAGTACTTAGATTAGGGCAAGATGTGAAGTCACGCTTCATGTGTGAGCAGTTGATATTACACAGCTCCACTATTTGAAAGCAATTTTAAATGGTTTTTAGCTTCTTTTATTAGTGATTCGCACTGTTATGATTAATAGCAATTAATTAATTTTCATATAACTGATCAAAATAAAATTTTCAAATATCCCAACATTGTCTGGATTTCCTTCTAGGTTTGTAGACTCTCCTCTTAATTTCCCAAAATATGCATATCCCAATCCAGCCTGATCCATGACGGATGGAACTGGACCCTTCAAATGGAGAAAAACAGAATCACTTGGCTGCAATACATTCATCTTCCTGAGGTTTTCAGAAGTTTTCCCCCCTCTATAAAATGAGTAGCCTTAAGAAAGAGACATCATGTCTCAATAGAAACTCATTTTCTTTCTCTAAAGCTTTTTACACAGTCTGTGCTGCCTCTTACGTCTGGTCCCACAGAAACAACTTTGATACCCGAGAGTGTTGTTAGCTTCTACGTATAGATTGGATTTTTAGTTTCCAACTGGCTGATCACTGATCCGACCTGATCAATTTCAAAAGTGGCTGGTTAAGGTCATCATTCAGCTTCTCTGTGCATCTCCACAAACAATTACTTCACTCTATTTACAACAAAGCATAGAATTGGAATTTTACAGAATTTGATAAAAGCAAAGTACTTTCTTTTTTTCAACTAATTCAAAGACCATTTGTTTTCTTCAGTATTTCAGCAACTCTTCTGTCCATTTTAATTTGTAATATGTTGTATTTTTGTTTTTCAAAGTATTAAGCAATTTAAAATGTAGGAACATAGCAGAAAGTCAGGAATTTTTTTTCACATTAAATATTTTGAGAGTCCATTGAATCCACTAGATGGCAGCAGAACAACATAACTGACTCGCTTGCAGCAGCTTTATAATGGTTTCTTTCTCTTTTAGGTCAGGTGCAGAGCAGAGAGTGCATTGAGGAAGTAATCCGATTTGCCGCAAAAGAGCGTCTCTTCCTCATGGCAGATGAGGTACTGTCACAAATGTTTTTAAACATCTACCGTCTTTAGCTCATGTTCACCCCTAATAACAGGCATTGCATCCCATACTCCCAGGTGTACCAGGATAACGTGTACGCTGAGGGTTGCCAGTTCCACTCCTTTAAGAAGGTTTTGTTTGAGATGGGGCCGGAGTACTCTGAAACAGTTGAACTGGCATCGTTCCACTCCACCTCCAAATGTTACATGGGAGAGTGAGTTTCTTCTATGCTGAAAGAAAATCAATTCACGAGGATGTAAACGCATAAGACATATGTTTATGTTTACATTTTTTATTGAGCGATTTCTCTTCCTTCTTATTTTGCCTTATGTGGTACATCTCTCTTGCTTTCAGGTGTGGCTTCCGCGGCGGCTACATGGAGATCATAAACATGGACGATGATGTAAAGGACCAGTTGACCAAGCTGTTTTCGGTCCGTCTCTGTTCTCCTGTTCCTGGACAAGCTCTAATGGACCTGGTGGTAAACCCCCCTCAGCCTGGGGAACCTTCATATGACCGCTTCATCAAGGCATGTAGAAAAAAACTGATTTACAAATCAGGTGTAATCTACTATTCATAGGAAATTGCCACATTTTTATTTGTAAAACATAAATGTCATTTTTTCCTTATGAAATGTACAGATGTACATTAATTAAAGTTATATATTAGACCGAATATTTTCCTTTGTATTCCGCTAAAAGCTTGAAACTGAAAACCTATATGAGAATTGTTTACATATGCCTATATTGGGGAATTCTGGCCAAAATGAGGTTGTCTAATTTTTTAACAGTAATAATATATGTTAATAAATGTGCCCCAGTTTAAATGGAATGCATTTGTTATAAGGGATTGTATTAAAAAGTAAAAGAAAATATGAATATTTAACTTACAGGTCAGCATTGTATTTTAATTTGCGATGCTAGACTTTAAGACATATAAAAGACAAAACAGAGTCAACACATCATCCTGTTAGACTAAACAGTACAAAACCAAATAATTTACTAAACAGAATTAAAAGGATCTCATTTTAAAATGACATTTAATTATAATTCTGTTGTGTTTTTTGTTTAGGAAACTGGTTCCTATTTAATTTTAAGTAAATTCTGTTAGTGTAGTTTTAGCTCTGCAGTTAAGGAAGTCCAGAACTTTGCCCCTTGTCCAGAGAAGGTTACGCTTGATGAGTCATTGAACCACAAGCTGTAAGTGGTACCAATAGGTCACTGAGCAACAAAGTGAGGCTTTACCATGTAAGCCAGTTTGTGGTTTAAAACCTTGATGCAATTTTTTTTATATTTTATCATATTTGGTTTCATTTGCTGCCTCTCTGCGTTCACAATTGTCCTTGTTAGCACTTCTATTGTAGGCTCTGCTTGTGACGAAAGGTTGCACCAATAACTAATTGGCAAAATATTATTAAATACATTAAATTTTTTGCTCTGTTATTGTTTTGAAACCAAAATAAAATCAGACTCTCCTTGTGCTTGACATTCAGCTGAGTCAGGATCTGTATCACAAATGTTGCTCATGTTCTGAGATTCTAGTGAAAACAGATTTCACCTTGCCTGATTTATTTATTTATTTTTTCTGTTTTCTCTCACTCTTCCAGGAACGCACGGCTACTTTAAGTGCCTTAGCAGAGAAGGCCAGACTTACTGAGCAGGTACTCAATACCGTGGAGGGCATCCGCTGCAATCCTGTGCAGGGTGCGATGTACTCCTTTCCTCGCATTACCCTACCTGAAAAGGCCATCCAAGAGGCCAAGGTCAGTTCTGATACTTTTTCTTCAAGTGTTCCAGTGAGTTAAGCTGCTTTGCATTGTTGATTCATGCTAATTAGAACAATTTTGAACAACAAAAAGCAGGAGAATGAATTGAGTGAACACATAACTATTTTTACCCCAAGCACTCAAATCTATTCTTTGTTGAATATGTTTTTTTATTTTGTGAACAAACTAATACACACAAAAAAATAGGGCTGCAATTATGCTCAACAGTTGGAACTAAATAATTAAACTTGGTCATGATGTTGTACTTCTACTCCACTGTTTGCAAAGGAGAAGAAATGATTTCCAATAGCTTTCTGTGGCCATTCTGTCTTACAGTTGACTGCCCAGTTGGAATTTTAGGGCAGTGTGAAAAGTGGCGCTACTTAGAAACTGATTAGCTTTACAGAGGATAAGGTCAAAGTCTACCTGACCTACTGAAATCCGATCAATCTCCCTGACTTAGTTCAGTATATTCAATTTTCTCAAAATGTTCACCAGCAAAGATACAGCCTCCTTATGTCATTGACATTATCAACAATTTTTGGATTGATCTTTTGAAAAATCTTAATTTAAATAATATATATACAAGTACCCTACATATAAAATGTATTCACAATCTTAGAAAAATATTTAATCAAGAACCATTTGATATGTGCTGTGAACTGTGAATGTGAACAAAGACTTTCTGCTTTAAAAAGCAGAATAAGGACAATTAACACAGTAAGGAATAAAGTCAAGAGTGTTTTAGAAGTGTTTATCAGAAGTACATAGCTGATTAATAACCAATTCATTTTGGAGGTAGGTACAGCAGGAAACTCTTGCTTGAAAAGGTGACTAATTTAGATATCTTGACTTTTTATTTCTTTCCCACACTGTTAAAATGGACTTATTATACAACTATTCCTACTGAATTAAAGTAATTTAAAAACAAAATTCTTCATAAAGTCAGTGAGTTTTCTTCTATATCTACCTTTTTAAATCAAGGGATCATCTGTTCTCTCAATTTTTAAAAAAATTGAAAAGCTCAAAGTAAAGGTTTTTTTTATGTATAATGGTAAATTTTTGTCAAAAGAGCCACATGCTTCAATTATATAATTTTTCTCGTTTTCTCTCCCAGAAACTTGGTCAACAACCGGATATGTTTTACTGCATGAAGATGCTGGAAGAGACAGGAATTTGCCTTGTCCCTGGAAGTGGTTTTGGCCAAAGAGAAGGAACGTATCACTTCAGGTACAGAATATTTCCTCTTGTAGGCTGCAAAAAATCGTATCGGGGCAGAACAAACTTGTGGAAGGAGGTGCAGTAGTCAGATGTTTTAGCTTTTATCCAAAGCAGTCTGCAGAAGAATGTCACAGTCAAAGTCCAGAGCTAAATCAACAAAGAATTTGTCCCAAAATACATCAGGTGTAACTGAAATGAAAAGTCTTTTTAGAAAGTGTTGAGTCAGAGGTGCAGAATCCACATGCAAAATGTGTACATTGGTTTGCCAAAAATAAATAAATAAATTAAAACTATTTCTTTCACTTGACAATCATTCAGCAATTTGTGTTTTGGTCTAGCACATAAAATCTCTAAAATATACCTTGAAGATTACGGTTGTAACTATACAAAATGTGGAAAAAGTATAAATCTTTTGCAAGGTCCGGTGAGTTCAGAGAACAAGAGTACTTTCCATACAGAATACACAGCTCTTGATCGACCTTGTTGGCACGTGAATAAATGTTTTTCTTGTACAAGGTTTTAAACTGAATAAAAACACTCAGAAGTGGCAGCAATGAGAGATCTCTAAATGTTTGGGAACTCTATTATTCTTATTGGGAACTTATCATTCTCCCTTTTCATTCAGGAAATGGGAAAAAAAAGAAAATGTTCTTCGACACAGGGGCTTCAGAATTTGAGCCAGGAATTACATAAATTATTATGATTTTTTTTCAACAGCCCTGTAACATATAAAAGAATATGAGCAACAAAGGATGTTTTCTGTGCTCTGAGAGCCTAACTAAACAAGGTTACTGCAATATGCTCAAAAGCAGTAATGGCTCTGTGCTCACACAGAGACATCACATAAAATGACCGAAAGTTATACAATAAGTGAAAGTGTTTGCAAGCAACTTATTTTACAATTCACCTTCTTCCTATCTATGTATTACAGGGCACTGTTTTATTTCTTTTTAGTGCAAACATACAGTATAGTGAAAAATTGTCTTTCATTGGCTGTTTGCTTTTCACATCCAAATGATTCCAATTAAAAGAGATTTATTTTCAGACAAAAAATTGTAGTAGCCTTAATAAACAGTTTGATCTTAGTTGGGGTTTACTAGCTGCACCCTCCTATCAAGAAGTCACCCAGAAGATTACTAAATAACAGCATAAAAACCATTGCAACTTTCCTTAGTTGAATCTGGTGTTTTTGATTAAACAATCGGAATAAATTGGGCACAAATTGCATCAATAAGTTGAAAACCAAAAAAGAACATAAACACCCGTCTAACATTTGCAAAAAATATCTTGAGGTTTTTTGAAAAATATTTTGACATTTTTTTTCATGACATTTTTTGACTTATTGATATTCTGAAAAAACCTTACAATGTGACTGAATTAAAAAAAATAATCCTGCAAAACAGACTGAGCTAAATTTCTTTCACTCTTATGAAAAAGAGTTATTGTAACTATTTCAAATAGCTCATGACAGTTATTACCAAAGGTGGCACAAATGACTCCACATTCTACGACCGTATCCTAATAAATTTTACTTCTTCCGCATGTCTGAACATCCATGTTAATTTTTGCTACTCATTTCTCTTTTCAACCCAGAATGACCATCTTACCACCAACAGATAAACTGAAGATCCTGCTGAACAACGTTAAGGAGTTCCACCAGAGGTTCACCCAGCAGTATTCCTAAATTAAAGCATCAATTTTACCTCAACTTCTTTAAGAAGAGTTTTTGCCAACCACCCTAAAAAGTCTAAGCCAATCAGAATATAGCTGTTTCTAATAAGTGCCTTTTCGACAATGGTTTCTCTGGTGGTCCTTGTGACGAAGCACTTATAGCCACGCACATTTTGATTTTTATGGACCAGTTTACAGGGAAACTGGGAGAAAAGAAACACATAACTGGAAATGAAAAATAGACAACCCTGTGTTAGCTTTGGTGCACGAAGTGCAGCTTCCTGTCTTTAATGTTTAATTTTCAAAGTCTGTAAATACTTTCTGTCTGCGCCTGGGCTTCTAGTAACTGTGTTAATGTAAAACTGTAAAGAAGCGGCACAGCTTCTGAAAATCATGCATCTCAGACTTGGAAATGTTTAACTGGGCGAGGTACTTCATCCTTTCAGACTAAACTCGATGGCAAGAATATACTGAAAGTCTCACTTGCATGACATTTTAATAGGCATTAATTTTGGTATTAAATGTGAAATCATGTTTTATAAGTTTTATGACCTTTAAAGTTAGGAAAATATTTTGAACTGGGTTGGGAACTTTCTTTGCTTTTCCGTTTACAGTTTTCAAAGCTTAGTTGTTATTTCTCAAAACACAATTTCAAGAGAATTTTTACTTAATTTTACCTAGTCTTAAAAAACATGTTATGAATAAGTTTACAGTTTTTTTTTTGTTGTTGTTGTTATTGAAACAAAATCCAAAATGTTTGTAATTTCTCACTTAGATTGTTTAACATACTGTATGTAATGAGCTGGAGGAAAATGATTTACTTTTAACATGTCACTGGTTTAAAATGGGTTAAATATTAAACACAACTCTATAACATTTTAAAGGAACAATAACTGATTTTTGTAAAGTTAATTTGTTCAGTTCAAACCATAGAAACTGCTCATAATGATCCACACGGAGGTGGTTCTCCTTCAACCTGATTTGGATCAGAAGCTGTTGAGTTTCTCTAACAAACTCTTGATTAAAATTGCTGCACAGATGGGATTAGTGAAGCACTTCACTGACTGAGCCTCCATTTTCATCTCCTCCTGTTAGGAAGTGAAAGCAGTTTTCTTTGACTAAAAAACCTCCATATATATATATATACTTGTATAACTGTTTCATTTTTACCCACAATGTAGTTCACTGATTGATCTTTGAAGAGAAATTAATTGATGATGTTTTCTTTTTAATGGTAATTTTCCAAACAAATACGAATTGGTTTACAACCAATTAATTTCATTGCTAAGTTTTTCTTTTCATTGAAAATTTATAAAAGCGGCTAGCAACTATTCAGCATTGTTTAAGAGAGACTTGTGGAAAGTTATTCTTTTTCTTTTTTTTTTTATAAAAAAAACAATTTTTAAATGATTGACTCATTCTGCTCCTCATTGTTGCAACTATCAGGTTGTAAATGTAATTCCTAAAGGTAAGGAGTCATTTTTCTGACAGATTTTTGAATGTTTTGTGATGTGGAGATCTGTCCAGGTCCTTAAGGTTAAAAAGCTTTTGAGTCCTTATGGAGTCCTTAGATCTAACTGTAACAGAATTCATATTGTTTATTCTCAGGCAGTTATAAATTGGAGTCTTTGAGTTTTGAGCTATAAATTTAGTAAAAACGTCATCTATACAGTGTAATCTAGCTTCTTTTATTCATAACAGAAAAGCAACAATTCTCTCTGCAGTTAAGATGGTACAACATTTTAATTATGTTACTTAAAACGTTTTACTCAAATATACATAAAGTTCTAATAACATGTATAGATGAAAAATCACAGTTGGTAAAGTGTAGATGATTATTGCGCAGAATATTATACCGTACATCAGGGCCAGTATAACTGGTTAACTGGACACATAAAATTATTTTAAAAATTAATTAATTAAAAAAATTATTCAATTAAATATTTGCTGACAGCCAAACTAATCTTTCTTGTTAAAGAGGGAAAAGTTGAGAAGCTTTATTTCAGCTAGCTTAAAAAAAGTGTGCAGCAACAAATTAGAAATGACCAGAACGTTTTCTCGCTATCCTCCATACAGCTAGAGAAAACTCTAGCTATACATCTTACCATACGGTACAGCAGACAGATTTTTTTTGCTTTGAAATGACTTTTTGAAATTGTCCATATGCCTTGATGCTGATTAACAGTTGTTTCTAGCCTGCATTTGCTGTATGTTTACAGAGTTGCTCTGTCAGAATATTCTGTTCCCTCCAGCTCATGTTTTTTTTCATCTAGAATCACATTTTCAAGTATCTTTCAGAGTTCAAGCATTGCAGCGGGTTCATGTTGAAGGATTTTAGTTTTTCTGGTTCCAGCATCTTAACCTGGATACGTCAGCAAACTCATGGATCTTGGATCCAAACCAAGGAGCTCCCAACATGAAAAAACTTTGACAAAGGATGCGTCAGTGAGATTAGACTTTAGAGAAATATTTTGCTATGGATTCTGGAAAATCATCAAAGATCAAATGACCTCAGACGGAGGAGGAGAAATGATTTGAGAACATTTTATTGGCCAAACACAGATCTGTGTCTGTTAGCACTCTTTAAAAGACATGATTAAGGAATATGAGACTGTCATGGATGGTGTTTTATGCTCAGAGGAACCTAAAGTCGGGCTGTTTGGGTTTCTGCTGTATAACTTAGTTCATATTGACTGAGATAAAATTGAATGAATGTAAAGGCATTAAAACATAAGGGTTCCAACACCCCTGTACCTACTCTCCTTGCTGACTGTGACTCAGTTACTGTTTCACCAGTTTTCCTTTTGCTTACATGACAGAATCAAGGAGTTATTTTTTGACCATAAGCCATTTCTATGATGTAGAAAAAAAACCTAACTTTTATTTAAAAACAAAGTAAATTAAAGCTTCAGAAAATAAATTGCTTTATAGTTCAACATATTTACTTTCACCCTCAGGTTTATTTTCCAGTAATTTTCCTTTGGGATCCAGAAGGTATTTTTGAATTGAATTGACTTTGGAGATTAAAAAAAAAAAGGAAGTCCAACATATAGGTCACAATAACAATGGGTCTGTTTTTTGCTTTATTTCCTCCTATGTCCCGATGAATTTTAGGTTTAGATTTTCTGGAAGGCTCTTGATTGCTCTTTAAATTAAGTTAAATGAATTTATATCTTGTTTAGCACCTATTACAGAATTTGTGTTATTGCAGTTTTCTGGTTAAATCATAAGTTTACAAAAACGACCAACAAACACACAAGAGTGGCAATATGCAAAATGGTTATTGGTGAGCACAATAAGAGGTTCATTGCTCTGATGGCAAATAAAGGTTCTGCTGCTGATTAGTAAAAAGAAGGAATGTGAACATAAGCTAAAAAATAATAGAAGTGGCATTAATCAACATGTGTTAAATTTGAGCATTGTAAAAATTTGGAGGGGTATGAATAATTTGTTATTGTATAGGTGTAATCAAACAAAATTAGCATCCACACTAAAATATCTTAAAACTCACTAGGTCCATTTTCCTTTAATTTCACAGCAGTTGCAAAATAAAAACTGTATCTGGAGCAAAAAACAAAAAAAAAAACATGGCAATAAATTACTAAAGGGTTTTGAATTTATATAGCTCACCACCGAGAAATAGTCATTTGTTGCAAGCTACTGCCACTTGGTGTAGTGTTTGTGTGAACTTTCTGAATCCAGATCTAGAAAATAAAGAATAAAATTTGTAGTCACTGATAAAATGAATAATTTCACAGATCTCATTTGAGAGGCTAACGTAACATTATTAAACCGAAAAAAGGACTTCCATTTGTTGTGTTTGGGTTACGTGGATATTTTGACATCATTTTAACCAGATTAAGGTTCAGATGGTGAGATGTCGCCACACTTCACAAATTATCAGCTCTAATAATGTGCTCAACAGGCTTCCCTTGCAAAAACCACAGCAGCTTTTGTTGTCTGTGTACTTGATCTGTCGCCTCTTATAATGCCTAGTGTGCAATATGAGAACAAGCAGCGATGATGGATGTTACTGCAGGTTGTGTGTGCGTGTGTGTGTGTGAGGCAGACAGAGGCTGAAGGATGATGCAGAGTGAGTGTTAAAAGTGAGCCCTGTAGTTTGAAGGGATTTTCGGCTCCTTCCTCTCCACTCCACAGTGGCTGTCAGCTTTAATTATCTTTGACAAAGGGCTTTCTGAATCCTAATTATCCTGAGCTTTGTCTTTCCTGGAGCCCTTCAACGTTAACTCGAGCTGCTTGACGCATTCACTTGTTCCACTCCTCTTCACCCCAAATTAATTGGCCGCGTTTGCAGTTTTTCCTTCTGTCTCCTGACATCTTTTGGGAATCAAAGGTCATCATTATTTCGGGTGAAGATGTCGAGCGACAGCGAGACAGCTATGCATCAGACATCAGCGCTGTCATGTGGCTTTCCTGGTTATGACAGTGACCAGTCAGGCCACAGTCTCATATGTGAAGAGTCGTTTAGCCGGCTGTGATCGCTTGCTGATGTTTGAAGAATTGCATTCATAATGTTTTCATTACTTTGTTCTGTAATTGTGAAAGATCGCCGAAGTGATCTTGTCAAGCACTCACTTTTATTGGATTTGAGAAATTGCTATGGTGCTTTACTAAAAAGCTCTTCTGTGTATTATTTTAAGATTTTATATAATTGGTCAACACAAAATATCCTTATTTGTGAAGGTGAAAGAAAATGATTAGTGGTTTTCAACAATTTTTGTAATAAATCAAATCTGAAAAGTGAAGTGTACATTTTAATTTTTATTCCCTCCTGATAGCATCATGATGTTGCTACCTCAAGCTTTCTCAGTGGACAGGGTGTGCAGAGGATGATATGTCTTATATCATTCTTCTTGCCCGTCTTCTGTTAAGATCATGTTTGAAGAGTGTTTGAGAATTTAATTTTTTCAACAGGTTACACCTACGCTGTGGATCTCTGCGGCTCCTCCAGAGTAACTTGGATGCTTCTCTCATTAATTCTCACTTTGACCAGCCCGCATCGTCTTTCCTGGTCTTATTATGCTGTCTGTTCATTCTCTGGGCTTGTATAAGCAGCCAATATCTTAGCCGAATGAAGCAGCTCTCTGAATGAACACCTCTTATCAGAAAGTTGAGCTGATTGGAACCAAGTTTAAAGTATATTTCAACCATCTTCCTTATTGTTAATTATTCCTGATGTTTGTAAAATGGTAAAACCTGAACAATAAAGTCAGGTCAAAGTTCATTCTTTGACCTGGGTATCAACTTTTGATATCTATTCAAAAGTTGAATAGGTATCCAAAGCAATCAAGAGTAATGTTGAAATTTCAGGCAAAGCATCTGTACAGAGGAAGTGTTTCCCACTCTTGGAGCTGCAGAATTGTCCACTGACTGCATTTATAAGTCTTTGTCTTGGTGAACCTGTGACTCTTGCGGGTCTTTTTTTTGAAAATAACAATTAATTTGGGTTTATTTAGAGTATGGATAGTATCCTAACCATTTATATCTAATTTGTTCAGAAGGAAAATTACAAATCACAATTTTACCTCTTGTTTTTGTATCTTTCAAATTATTTATCTATTTAATTAATGATCATAGAAACAGATTTCAAAGACGCAAATTAAATCTTATTATAGCACAAGGGCTCATCACGGTTTAATATTCTTTTTTATTGTTAGAACTGAGATTAAAGGTTGCAATAACCTTGTTTTTTAACCCCCTCTTTTTTTTTTTTTTTTTACCTGTCTGAGAAAAGTGAAGGCACTCTGCTCCACTTTCACGTGACACAGTCGAGTCAGTAAATAGAGAAACAGGGACGGATTTGTTTAAGAAGAAAGAGAAAAAAAAGCCTCTTAAAAGAAAACAGTGAGAGGGGTGGGGTGATGATACAGAGATTGGGTGATAAATCTTGTTCTGATCAGGTTTCTGTGGTGCTCTCACACCTCAGTCTCTTTCATGGGGTAATTAATCAATCCCAGACTGGGGCCATTGATCGGCCTCTCGTGGCCCTCGCTATGTTTACACTCCTCGATTGTGTTTGCCACTAAGCCCCTCGATGCCGTTCAATCTCATCGGCAGAAAATGTGACACTCCACCCTCTGATGCCATCAGCAAAACAAAGCATCGATTGACATCTCGATGAAAATCAATCTACTTATATATATTTTTTGTTGTTTCATAGAGAGGGTGGGATTTGGTTTTGCCATAATCCTCTGCTGTAATCCCGTCCTCCAGGTGTCAATGCACAAAGTTTCACTCTGAGCAATCATAACAATCCAGGAATAAACAGTGGAGACTTCTGCATACAGATATGGATGGATGAAATCTTTTTTTGCATGTTTACCAAGAAATAGTTGAATTTAATTTGCTTTATTTTTTAAAATGTCTACCTCTTGCTTATATACTTGTTTTAAAATGTTTATAAAATCTTGGGAATTCCAATAAACTGCATCAAAATGTATCCCCTTTGCTTCTGATGCTCAAACCAACAGCTTTGATTTTGCTGTAACCTCTGAATTATTTATTATTGTGAAGTCTTGACATTTGCTTTTTTTCTTTTCCTTCTCTCTGGATAGAAACGTTTTGTATGACTTCCTATATTATTCCTCAGCATTTCACAGGCTGCAGCTCATGATTCAGTGTCTTATTCAAAGATGTGAGCAATGACATGTTTGGCTGTGAGCTCCTGCTTGGAGGACAGCAGAGAAACAGCCAGACGTGAACACTGAATTAGTAATATGAGGCAGCGCTAGAGTCACTGATCCCAAGTCATAAGATATTTGTAGAAGTTCCTTTGAATAGCTCTTGAACATTTTTGCTGTTTTTTTTATTTTTATTTTTTTTTTTTTATTTCAGGTTAAGATAAAGTAAATCACAAAAATATTTGCACACATAAAATTTTTGTTACAGCTTTCAACCACAAGATGTATTAGTTCTTTTTGGGATTTTATGTATTAGATGAGTGTAGTGTAATATGGAAAGTGTATGAAAATCAAAAATTGAAATGTATGTCATGCATTGGTCCTGATATAATAACTTAAACCAGCATGAACTAGAACCGCCTTCCTTTGCTGTGACATCTGAGTCTTTTCAGACGTGTTCCTACCAGACTTCTAGATGATGGAAACATGTGAACGTAAGTCGTCAAGTCTTACCTCTGAATATCAGTTAAATTTAGTTCTAAAGTTTATCTAGGCCGTTCTAACACACAAAGGTGTTTTGATTGAAACCGTTCGACTGTAACTCCAGCTGAATTTGGAGGTCCACTAGAGTCACAGTTGAACTGTTCGCTGTTCTTCTGATGACTTCTGTCACTTAAGTTAGATGAATCCGGGTTTCAGTTGAGCCATTCTGCTTCCATTGTTTGATGATGGATTAGAAATTGTAAGATGTTCTAGACTTAGGATATTATTTTGTAATCTAACTGTTCTTTTTACTTCTTCCACAACTTTATCTCAGGGAAGTGTTATGTTTTTGTCTTCATGATGCCATTTGTTCACTAATGTTTCATAAAATTACTTCACAGGACATAAGGAGTTATACGAGATTAGACTACGCCCAGACAAACTCTGATTACTAATTAGGCTACATAAAATGAAAGTTTGTGGTTTTACTGTGATAAAGTTCAAGAGGTCTGAGTAGTCATCCAATACTTTGTTGACAGCTGTAGTCGCTATAAGCTATGATGAAAGTAGAAGACCAAGACTCACCTCTGCTACAGACGATGACTTCATTCATGTTAACAACCTCAAAAATCCTTTCACATTAGACTCACATCGTATACAAAAATGCTTCAGCATAAGCTGCTTGACTCAGGTTCTTATAATCAAACTAATACAAAGAAAACAATTAAAACTCTAAGAACTACATACTGACATGTTTAATGTTTAATTTCTGATAGTTCCCACACTGATGTAATTTGATGACGTTTCAGGGGCCAAAGGTCAGTCCAAATGAAACTAGACCTCCAATGCCTGCTCAGAAATGCGTTGCATCATAACAACTAAGCGAGTATTCGACAGATTACCACAATGTTCCGACTGATCAGTGTTAATCTGACACGTTGGGAAAGTAAAGAAATGATCCAAGTTTAACTGATTCTCTGCATCTCCATTATTTCTTAAAGGTTGCTGACAGTTTAATGTCAAAAACTGCATTGGACCACCTCTCTGCATTTGGCTGACTCATCCATCTCACTTCACAGTTTGCACCATCTGGCTCTCACACTCCTCTGACCCAAACACAGCTGGTAATTTCATTGTGTTACTCTTTTATCCTTTTTACGTATAAAGCTAATAAAAACTAGATTGGTCTCACAGTTCATTTATCAGACTGTTAAGCCGAGGTAAGACATTGAACTTCACTCACGCATAAATGTCATGACTGTGTTTTTTGTTGTTGTTGTTGTTTGTTTGAAGGGGATGATTATACAGCATACACTTTTTTTATAGACAAAAACTGGAAACACAAGATTAAATTTATTGTGAATTTTCTCTGAGACAGAGATAATAATTTATGCTGACTTATTTGGTTAAATGTCCTCTAACATTTTGAACCTCAACCACAGACTTAGTAAAAATCAACAGGTTCCAGGTTGAAATCTGGCTGCATTTCTTTTGGGAAAACAGGAAGATTTCACTTTAATTAGATGTATTTCTTGCACAGACTTTGCGTTTAAGCATTGTCCATGCCTTTTCAATGCACTTGAAGTCTGCAGTTTCTTCTCTGATGTTGCTGATTTCATCCACAGACCTGCCTCTCTCTGGAGACAGGTTTTCTCTGTTTTTTCAACTCTTCTTTGAAAACCAGAGAGGTGATTGAACATGAAAATCCCAGCAGCATCTGAAACACTCAAATCAGCCCACCTGCACCAACAACACCACCTTTAAACTCTTTCAAATAAACCTTCCTTCCCATTCTGATGCTCGGCTTAAACTTCAGCACGTTGTCTTCAGCAAATCTTGATGCCTTTTGCTGGTATGTGATTGGCTGAGCCACTGTTTTTGTTCACAACTGAACAAGTGTGCCTAACATAAGTGGCTGGTGAGTGTGTATGCATATATATTGTAACTATATGCATGATTTGGATCCTGTAATGTTTCAAGAAAATGTAAATTAAGTCAAAAATATTTCTAAAAATCTTAAGAAATGCATCCATGCTAACTATTATTGGATGGAAAAGTCTGACCAGAACGATAACTATGTGAGGTATGAGCTCCAAATCTATTTTGAGATATTCTTCTGTGTGGTTATAACTCATCTAATCTGAATTGATTATTTCCTAAGTCTACACAAGGACACCCCTCCCGTGACGGTAATTGAAATATGAAAAGACTCAGTGACACAAGGACATGCACCCAAATGGTGAACCGGTCTGCTGGAATTAAATAATGAAATCAAATAACACAATCACACCTTGATTTTAGCTTGAATGTCCCACCAAGGACAACTGTGATTACTTCTCCATCTAAAACACGGGGCAGTAGCAGCTTTGAGTGGGTGGTGTGGAAACGCACGCTGTTGCCACCCCCTGCTGTGCTCAACGAGTCCAGCCTTCTCTTGCTTTTTCAGTGGAGACAAAAAAAGAAATAAACAGCCAGATTCAGAAAGGGCAGAATGAGAAAAATACTGAGGCGGAGCACACATGGTGTGTTATCGGTTGATAAACACTTGGGTCACATAATGTTTCTGTTCATACTCCTGGCTGCTAATGAGAGGTCCATTCACTTCCCTCCCCATTCACCACTTCAGCTCCTTGACAAACCTGTCTTAGCTTTGATTGTCATAACCACATTTGAACTGTGCTTAGCCAATCTGACCAGGCTACATTAAGGTCATACATATTTCATGCCCTATCCCACTTATCTGACAAAGCTTTTTCTTTTTTTCCTTCTTTTTTTCCTCACAAACCGAAATCACACCTCATATTTTATTAGGTTCTCGTAGAGCTTTCGCTCCGTGGTCAGATGGGCTGTATGTTTTATTCATGTCCTCTGAACATCTGCTTGTCTGGGTGTCAGAAAAATCATCAGACTCCCAGTGGACTCCTGCCTGACTGGTTGTAAATGAACTCTGAAGCTGAGACTCAAAACAACCTGTCAGGGCTCTCCACCACCAGAGGAAACTCTGGGCACAGTGAGCCGTGTAACGAAGATCCTGCACTGGACAGGAGTGATGGAAATGAGCTGCGGACAAGCAGCAAGTCACTCCTTTTCCAGCTTAAATGCGATATTTAGGGTCCGATTCAGTTGTGTGAAAGTGCAAAAACGCATCCATCACAAGTTGATTTTGTTTGCCTTCCCACAGCTTTTGGTGAGTTTTGACATGGTTGTTCATGCTGGCTCCTGGTCGACAAGTCTCCCTGAGTCACTGGAGGTTTGTGCCAACTGGAGGGAAGGAGTCTGACCACTAACAAGTGCTCACTGACTCATAGCCGCCACAGTATGTCCTACTGTGTTTGTGCATGAGTGACTGTGCACCAGAGTTTTATATACTGTTCACTTATATACTTGTCTATGTATCACGCTTCCCACAGAAAATGTGTCCTTTTCGAAATGATAATGAGTCTTAGCTCACATGTGCTGCCCTTTAAACTTGGAAACACCTGTAAGACACTTAAATCTAGTCTGACACCATCATGACTAAACACCAATTAGTTGCGTCAAACCTTGCAGGCATATGCAGTCGATTGGAGAAGTATTTTTGTTGCTTGAACTTTCTCACATTTTTCATAAGAACACCAAATAATTATTAATTGGATTTTATGTTCAACACATAATACTGGATTGTTGTGGAAGGGATAAGATCCATTTTTTTTTACTAATAAAAAGATAAATGTGTGGTATTCATTTGTATTCAGCCCTTTTGCTCTGATAGTTCTAAATAAAATAAAACTCAAAACAATTATTTGCCTTCAGAATTATTATCTGGATTATCTCTACAACTTCTGTGAACTAATGAGAGAGAAGAAAGAACTTTTTGGAAGGTGTGTCCTCCATTACATCTGGCATAAAATTAACAAAACATATCTTAAAAATGGTGATGGTGGATGTGTGATGGTTTGGACATGCTTTGTTGCTTCAGGACTTTGGAGACTTTCAGTAACTGTACCATGAACTCTGCTCTTTGGAAGGAAATCCCAAAGGTGAATGTCCATCCATTAATTTGGGATCTTAAGCTCAAGCTCACTCAGGTGTGCAGAACAATGATGTGATCACAAGTCCACTTCTAAATGGCTAAAAAAAAGAGAAATATTTTCTACTTGGTCCCAGACTGCACTTAAATTTAACTGAGAGGCTGTAGCATAATTTTAAACACATTGTTAGTGTTCAAAAACACAACAATGGTATAATTGAAACAATTTTGCAAACAAGGGAAGGTCAAAATTCCTCCAAAGATGTAAAATACAGATGGGGGAGTTGTTACAAACACTTTAGGCAGTTATTACCAGCTACAATCAGTTACGAGCTTTAGGAGATAATTAGTTTAAGATAGATAGATATTTAGGGCCAGGTTTGTTTGTTTGCTCAGTTAAAAGCAATCCTCGTTTGAAAAGCTGCTTTTGTATTTACTCAGGTTCTTTTAATCTGATATGAATATTTGTTTGATAATCTGAAGCATCTGTTAGAGGATAAATACTTTTTCACAATACTGTTCAGTGATTCTGTGAATTATCCTTAGTTAGTTTTTCACTGAAACCTGACCAAATCTATCGTGACTTGGCCATCCAGTCATTCTTATGTTGCAGATTGCTTTTTGTTTCAAAATGTTCACCTTCATCCAGATGTACCAGCCCAATGCCAGAACTACCGGTTGTTTGTTCGTATCCAATTAGTCACAAGGCTGGAGCTCAGTAGTGGAGCACTCTTGGAACGAACCCAATAACAACAACTGCCATTCAATAATAAACTGAACCATGTTTGGGGGAAAAAACTAAAATTGAATATATACTCTTTCATAAATTTATATACAATACCATATACACTGCACACATAAGCAGAACGAATTCTAAATTCAACACTCTGACATCCCTATGTATAGTGTCTCTGCAAAGTGTACACACAGGCTTTTATACATTACAATATTGGGTTATTGTAATTAAAAAAAGCAGATCATGATAAATTACTTCAAAGTTTTTAATGCATATAATGTTACATTTGTCCTGTTTAATTCAGCGGTAAAAAAAGCTAATTTATAAAAAGCTTTAATGAAGGTTAGGCCCTTAAAGTAATACTCTTTTCAATTAAGTTTCAATTTTAAATTGTTCCTTGAGTTTACATCTGTTGTTGGTGATGGTGAATTGGATTAACCTGAATTAAACTTCAACTGTCCTAGTTGGATTTTCTTGATATTTGCCTATGTCCATCCAAAACTCAAACACATATTTTCTAGAGCGGTAGCAAAGGATCGAGCAAATCGTTTTATAGAAAGCATCAGTCAGGGGAAGATTGCAAAGAAAAGTCCACGCCATATATTTGTATGGAACTTAATTTTTTTTTCCCCAAGATGGATGAAATGATGCATCGCTTCAAACAGTGTGTTTTGGTTCGAAACCTTGAATTATCTGCCAGAAACTTGAAGATGAAGACGGATTTTATTTTTCATCATCACAGTGAGTCCAAGAATGCATCCAGATCAACTAAGGAATGATTTCATGGGAAGAAACTGTAAGTTTTGAATGAGAGACGGCAGACTATCTTCTGTTGAGCAAAATGTTGCTCAAAGTTCAACATTTAGATTTTTGAGTGGAAACAGAATGCTCCTCTTTCTGTTTGTTCCATAATTATTGTTATTGGTAATAGAGTGGATGGAGTGTCAATATTGACATCAGTTTGTTCTCATCCAATTATTTTTAATAACTTGATTTTCCCCCCTCAACAATAAATTACTCAAATTACAGCCTGGAATTTTCTATTGTTTCATCTGTAACATTACCTGTTTGTTTGTTTGTTTTTTACTTTATAGTATTTCATTTTAGCCTAGGTTTTAAGCCTGCAAAGCAGAACTGCAGTGGAGATTAGTATCACAAAAAGATCAAGCCATGACAATATTGATCAACACATATAAAACATTATTTATGAAATTAAAATTAGAATAAGCAAAATGGCACATGGTGTGGAAAATGTGTAACTCAGATCATAATTGAGGAGTTGAGAATATTTAGCATCTAATAAGTCAATTATAATAAATAAAATAATTTTAAAAAGTTAATATTGAAAAAGTCTAATAAAACAATAAGAATGCTGTTTTTATATGTATTTTTTAAATATTTTTGTTCTGTGAAAACGGGTTTCTTCTTGCATTGTGTGATACACTGTTGTGCTTTCAGCTCCTCTGCAAAACTCTTTAAGAGAAGAGAACAAAAACCTAATGAGAAGTTGGATGAGATCAATCAGGATGGAGGGGAGAGTGCAGAGGTATGGCTCTAACTGCTTGATTCTCTTTACTGCACAAACACATCAGATGACAGCCTAAAGTTTTAGCAGTGGCTCTATCTTGGTCTCAGTCAAATTAACGAAGACTTTTTCCCCCCGTAAAGTTTTTAAAATTGAGTTTCTACTACAATCAACGCTTTAGGAATGTGTGCATCACATTGTCACCTTTCCTTTCCAATTTAAATTCAGAGATGTTTATATTTAATATACAAAATGTACATATTCCTCTTAATGTGAGCTAACCTGGAGCACTCTTTATATAGCCCCTCCTCCCCCACCCCAACCCCCAGAAATCTGTGTTGAAATTGTGCTGAAAATGCTATAAGTCACAAAAAGATGGAGCAAGTTATAAAATGATTTGTTCTCATCTCATTCCAAATACCTGTGGTTTATCAGATCTGGGCTCCCATTTTCAACCAACAGCCACTGCTTGATGCTAACTGCTAGATAATTAAGTTATTTTTGCCAGCTTTTCCTGTAAATGACCCAGCACTGGTTTCATCAGTATATCTGTGGAGTCATCCTTCAACGCCAGCTACTACTGACTCCTCTCCTCCTTTCAGTGGCTCTATGGATTTTCTCCAAATGATAAATTGGACACAGGGAGCCACTGAGGTGTGACCTTTTGTCTTAAATGGACCTAATTAAGTTGAAGTTGTTTGGATAAGCACTTACAACATATTGTAGGATGGAGCTTTGAAATGATCAAATGGAAAACTGATCCATATAAAATAAACCTCTCCTTTAGACAAAAAAAAAAAAAAACAAAGCAACTTTTTTTTCAAAGTTTTGAAGTTGCATCAGTGTTTGTATGTTGTTCATCCTCTCCTATTTGATTGAAGAAACGCACCGACTCTTTCCCATCCATCACTTCCACCCCTCCCCTCACTCTTCAATTCCAGAAAGGAGTAGCGCTTCATTTTGAGCCCATTTTCTCTGTGTTGCTCCGCGCTATAAGCTGAAACTTGCAGAAAGCTGCTGTCTTCATGTCCTCGTCTCCCCTTAAAGTCTTCTGAAGAAGGTGGAGATGAGCCGGCTGGATCGATCCTCCAAGGCGTAAAAGTTTTGGATGGTTACTTTTGCGCAGCGGTTTAAAGACTTTACCACCTCCAGAGGTTGCGGTGCAAGTCAAGAACGGGTCCAATTCTTTCTTCTGCAATTATATCGCCCGCAAGCAGGCTGGAAGACCATCAAATTGGAAGAACGCCGCGAATACGCAGGGCGCAGATGATCGCAACTGGTGTTTGCGGCGTGGCGCTGGTTCTGGTGCTGGTGGTGCTGATTCCGGTCATGGTGAACTCTGCCGGAACTCCTGCCCGCTATGAGATGCTCGGATCTTGTCAGATGGTGTGCGATTCCCATGGGACCGCGACGGCAGCCACGGCGAAAGCGACCCACCCGAACAAAGACAACCGCCTGGTGCAGTCGCTGCCGACGTTCATCCAGGGTCCCCAGGGAGAGCCGGGGCGCGTCGGCAGAATGGGCCCCAGGGGTCCGGTTGGTGAGCCGGGGCCACCGGGACCGACGGGTCCACCCGGAGAGAGAGGACCACCTGGACCACCAGGTCCACCTGGGCTACCAGGAGCGAATGGACCAACCGGTGCCATCAGCGCAGCCACTTACAACACGGTGCCAAAGATAGCGTTTTACGCCGGGCTGAAGAAGCAGCATGAGGGCTATGAAGTTTTAAAATTTGACGACGTGGTCACAAATCTCGGCAACCACTACGACCCATCAACCGGAAAATTCACCTGTTCCATACCCGGAATCTACTTCTTCGTTTACCATGTGCTGATGCGGGGCGGGGATGGAACAAGCATGTGGGCCGACCTCTGCAAAAACAACCAGGTAGGATCGAAACCAGCGTTTGACTCCTTTTATCTGAACGGATCTTGTACGTAAAAACACGAGTTAAAGTGAAACGCTGCGTTTTACGCACGAGCGCTACCTAAACAATTCGACGTAAAACAGAAACATGCCATTGTTGATCGAACTGTCCATGGTTCTGATTGCTGAGTGAAATCTATTGAAGGGTCACCAGGACTTCACTTCAGCATAAAACGGCACAATTTATGCGCTTTTACGCACAATATACCACCTGCTTTACAAATCAAGGTGATGATAAATGTTCATATAAATTGATAAACAATTTTAGTATTCATCAGAAATGTTGATGGTTCTGATTCTGAATCTAATCAGTAGAAATCTTCCCTTTCAGGTGAGAGCCAGCGCCATCGCACAGGACGCGGACCAAAACTACGACTACGCCAGTAACAGCGTCGTCCTCCACCTGGAACCCGGGGATGAGATTTACATCAAGCTGGACGGAGGGAAGGCGCACGGCGGCAACAACAACAAGTACAGCACCTTCTCCGGCTTCATGCTGTATGCTGACTGAAACAGGCTGGAGGAATTGGGTCCGACTCCCTGCATATAAGCTTGCTTTCACAGCTCCTGCTCAGTCCACCCGGGATATCAGAGACAGAAAGAGCTCACCGTTTCTGTTGAACATCATTCCAAGAGATTTGCAGGAAGCCATGCAAAAAGAAACTCTACTTTGCAGCAGTGAGGAGCTGAGAGTGTAATAACTCCAGTTTTCATTTTGTACAGCAAAGTCAGGTTGATGTTTTGTTGCTTGTGCGCTCTCAATGAACTATTATAGGCTTTACGAATTAACTAACTGTAGCTGCTGTGGTAATTTGAAAGTTTCAAGTGTCTACATTTAGCACTTACTCACAGATGCTTATTATATACCCACATAACCACTACTCACTTCAGTGTTTGTCCATTTATGTGCTTTCTTCACCAAAAAGAAAAAAAGTCCAAGCCTCTGCATTTTGGGCAAAGATGTTAAAAGTCGTGATGCATGTTTATAAGACGTTGACATTTTAACACTGTGCAGCATCTAATGATGTGATGTTTATGAAGCACAAGTATATTGGCAAAATGATCAGTGCAAGCCATTTTTCATGTGTGTGTGTGTCAAACATGGCATCTGGTTTGAGCAGCAGGGTAGCCCGTTTAGTCACCAAAACTGGACAGCGACACTGACACATCTTTTCTAAAACTCTGAAACATTCACCAATCTGCTTACTGAACTTCATGCTTTCCCTGATCAGAAACATCAGTAAAAATGTAAAATGAAATCATCTGGCTTCCTTTGTAACGTCCTGACATGATTAATCCAACTTATGTATTTGTTCATGGTGCGCAGTCAGCTGTGGCGATCTCACCATTGATCATGTGTTGAAGTCACCCTGTGAGGCCACCTGTTCCCAGATGAGGGAAGGACGCGTCCTTCATCTGGGCCGGCCCGCCAGCATTCCCCCACAGGCACTCGGAGACACCCAATGAGGGGGCAACAGGACATCTCATCTAACACAAGCACACGGAGACGAGATCCGAGGAGCATACTGATTACGAGCAGACTCATTTATTCACCTGCCAGGAAGCATGTTCACAGAGATGTCTCAAATGGAGGAGTAGCGATGATGTTTAAATTAAAAAAATGGTAATTACTGTAGCACCATATGTGTGAGCACCTCTCCAGGGAATACAATCAGAGGGGAGAATATTTTGGCATTTTGACCAATCAAACTGGCCAAAACAAACAAACAAAAAAAAAAGCCCCTCCTTTATGCAATGACTAATAATCACAAATACAAATCAAATAGTTTAAGAGATGCACTGATCAAGTTTTCTATAGTCGATAGATTTGTGTGTGTTTTCATTTAGGTCTGATTTGCTGATTTTGTCTGGTGTTTAAAAAAAAAAAATTTTCTTAAGAACCATAGCAAGCTGATTCCAATTTCTGGCTGACCGTTTGGTGTTATTGCTAATATTGACCAACCAATGAGACCAAAACAAGAAAAGAAAAAGCACATGTAAAACACAAATATTGAGCAAAACTCCTTTGCAAAGTGACTAATGCATGATAAAAAGTGGAAAGAAAAATGTTTTTTTCTTGTAGATTAGGCTTTTGATGACTAATACCAAGTTTGAGTTTTTGAGGTCTGACCAGGCAATTTTAGAACTGACAGATCAAGATGAAAAGAAATAATAATAAATTACTGTACTAGGACAAAATAACAGCATTATTTTATTCTTGATGCATAAAAGCACATGTCCCATCTGATTTTGATAAACATAACATTAGCATGTGAACATGTGTGTGAATGACTGAATGTAGTGTGAAGTGTTTTGGGTCCTCTGGACTTCATAAAACACTACAAGTACAGCCTATTTACCATTTACAATAGACTAATAGATCAGTGCATTTTTGATTTAAATCAGTTGAGGAGACCACAGCGGAAAAAGTACATGAAACAGAGGGGAAATTATAAGTCTTGACAACAAAGTGAAAAAAATCACAAAGTAAATGACACACCACATTAGAGATCCCTCAATTACACTTTTTTCAGAACACTTCCATACATCAAAAATCATATCTGTTTTTGGTTAAAATCAATAAAGAAGTGCATCTTGTTGGTTATTAAACATTAAAGACAACTGAGCTTTGATACATGTAATAAACAGGAAAACTAAAGTCATATTCCTCAGTATTTGATCTGCCGAATACCGATGAGAGTCAGTCAAGGGAAAACTGGCTCCTTCATTAGTAGACCTCAAGATTTAATTTAAAATATTTATACATATTTATAAAAGTTCTTCATCTGAACAATCTGCAGTACAAAATTATGTTTACAAAACACAGAAAAAAATTACTAGCACTATTTATGTTTAGCCATTGTGGGTTAAACAAATGGTTGTGATTATCGTAATAATCTCAAAATGTTCATTGTGTGACGCTAAAAAAATAAAATCACAGCTCTGTCAAATCAGCTTCCATTATTCCTTTGTCTGTTTTATTTGAAGGTCAGCCAGCATTTAGGGTTGTCGATTAGAATTTTGTCCACCTGGTGCTGAGTGATGCCTCTCGTCAGCATCTTCGGCACGATGTTCTTGAGAATATGGGAGTAGCCGTGGCCGCCAAACTTGGTCAGACGGTTCTTGGTGTGGATGTCGTGGGCCATCAGTACCTTGTCCTCATAGCCCTCCTTCACTAGAAAAGCCAAACTGGAAAAGCACCAGCAACAAGCATGTGAAAAACCAAAGTGTAAAGTCTGCATATTGCAAACATAAAGACAGCTCCAATTCCAATGAAGTTTATTTAAAACATAAATAAAACTGAATGCAATGATTAGAAAATCCTAATCAGCATATATTCAACTGAATTATCTTAGAAAAGACAAGTTATGTAATTTACAAATTCATACACTGTTTTTTTCACTTGGAATTTGATACCTGAAGCACATTCCAAAAACGTTGGCACTGTGGCATGTTTACCACGGTGTTACATCTCCTTTCATTTTAACAACACTCAAAAAGCATTTAGGAGATGAGAACACTACAGCTGAAGATTTGCAGGTGGATTTCTTTCCTATTCTTGCTTGATGCAAAACTTGTAACACGACAGTCTGGCGTCTGTAGTGCAGTATTTTGCGATTCATAATGCAGCACACATTTTCAATGGGAGACAGGTGTGAACTGCAGAAAGGCCAGTCTAGTAATCATAACCTTTAACTATGAAGCTACACTGTTATAACAGGCTTGACAATGGATTAAGCAGGAGTGTCTCTGAAAAAGATGGCACTTAGATGGCAGCATATGTTGCTCCAAAAACTTTATGTACCTTTAAGCATTAATGTTGCCTTCACAGATGTGCAACACACCACCATGTCATCACAGATGATGGCTTTTGAACTGGTCTGTGCCATTAGTCCTTTTCCTTCTTAGCCTGGAGGAAACAATATCCATGGTTTCCACAATCTAAAATGTGGGTGAAAAAGTTTGTCTCTAAACTATTGGACAATTTGCTCAAAGTGCAGACTCTCATCCCATCCTTAATTGTGAATAACTCAGACTTTTGGAAAGGTCATGACACTCACCTGTTTCCAGTTAACCTGTTCATCTCAGGAAGAATCCAAATAAGAGTATTTTGAGCATTCTCAACTTTTCCAATGTTTTATTGCCCTTATCCCAGCTTTTTGTAATGTGTTGGAGGCACCAAATTCAAAAGTGAACATTTGCAAAAACAAGATAAAGTTTATCTGAACATTAAATATCTTAGTAAATGGAAATGAATGAAGGTTGAAAAGCATTTGCAAATTCTAATATATTTTCTCAAAGTTTTACAAAATGTCCAAACTTCATTGGAATTGGGACGGTACATAAATCAGCTCACTGGCATACACGTCATATTTTAGTATAACAGCGTGACATAAAACAGATAATGCAGAATAATGCACTAAATTAGAAGTATTTGAACAAAGAATGTTGGATCCCTTACAAAAGAGGAGAAACTTTTGATTGAGAGCAGCGGCACCACTCACGTTTTCACTCGCTGGCTGTCGCTGGGCATGTCCACTTTTAGGTTAAACGGGTAATTCAGCATCTCCGTTCCGAACAGGTCGTACTCCAGATAACTCCCCATGTTTGCAAACTCAAGCAGCTCTCCTTCATCAAATATAGTCCTGAATGAAAGAAGCGGAAATTTGACTAATTTAGCTTCATGATGACGCGTGTTTTAGGAGAATCCGGAAGAAATTGTTGCTATATTTCACACCATACTCTTGCAAGGTCCTAAGTGGTAACAAAGCAGTTTTTATTTAGATATTAATATTTGAAATTTGTATCACAGAAGCCATCACAATACTATGTCTTATTTACGTTATAATCCGAGTTACATGTTCAGCTTTTTATTTCATTTCAGAAATGTGCAACTGAAAACTGCATGTTTTGCTGATCAGATCTTTAAATATAGTTCTGATTAGCATTCTTGTCATTAGTTTTGGATGTTAAATGATTAATTAGAACAGTTAGGTAATTCACAACTACAGTGATTATAAAAACCAACAGTTTGATGTAAAAGTATAAATTTTCTCTTCATTCACATTGGATTTAAATATTACATACATTCACACTAATATTTGGATAACTGGCCCTTAGCAGACTCTTATGGCTCATACTTTGTGTAGCCATAAGAAATATGGTGCCATAACTAAACATGGAAATGGCTGAAGGGCAAAGGCCTATGTCATGTTTCTTAAATGGATTTCCCAAGGCCTGACTTAAAACGTTGTTGAAAATGTATAGGTTTAAGTTAAAAGCTGGATCTTAAACTGAAAACCAACTGGTTCAAATCAGTGAATTCAAACTTGGGTATACAGTTCTTGTTATGTGTTGAGTATGTGGCACAAACACTCACAAAGGAAAAAGAAAAGTTAAAAGTATAATAAGCTTTTAGTAGATTTTTTATGAGAGCAATGAAGGTAATATGGTAAGGAAACTGGCCAGCAGATACGGTGGGACGCCCTGTTTCAGAACCTGGGTCTAATGAACTTCTCACCTATCCAGGTGAGACATGACAGTTTTTCTAATGTCACCGCCGGCTTCTTGGAGAATCCGGACGACCTCAGCTGGAGCAGCCGGGTCCCTGCCAGGATGGATGATAACCGGGCAACCCAGCTGAGACTGAGCGTGGGCCGTGGCTCTCAACACCTTCTTCTCGCTCTCCGTGATGGGCCAGCCGGTGCCGATCTCACCGATGACGCCGCATCGGATGTCTGTGCCATCAGCACCGTGGAGCACCTCGCTGACTATATTATCCGTGAGCTGATGAAAATGAGGAGTGAAAGATGGAAAACATCCCCTTTTAGACAAGCGACTGACAAGTTAGTGACATTTCTCTTCTTCTCTCCATGAACAGACATGAACTTGAGCAGGAGTTTTGAATATTAATATGAGTGAATGCACACTGTCAATGTGTCAATACAGAAAGACTGAACAGCCAGAGATCCATTCAAATCAATCCAAACTTTCAGAGAAAATCTTTGCATGTTAACACAAAGTGTTGAGTGAAGGTGAGATGGATGAAAACAACAGCACAGCAATATCAAGTAGCGGTCCTCCAAACTTATAATTCCTGCCCCTTTTCATCACATTTTGTCAGGTTACAACCATAAAGTTATAAATGGATTAATTCATTTAAAGTGGAGTCTGAATTTATATTTAGCCTCCTTTACTCTGATGCGCGTAAAAAATTTCAGAAGCCACTTGTTAAGCAAAGTGAGTCATTTGAGTGCAATCTAACTTTAGTAAAAACAGAAGTGCCTTATGAAAAGGAAAGAAAACATCAGACAGGTCAGAGATAAAGATGTGGAGAAGACTGCCCACTGTGGCAGAGGTTCACATTTTACTAGAAAAACAACCCAAAGCATATAGTTACAAATATAATGTAACAAGATCTCAAACCACAGTCCTTACTGCAAGTTAAGTGAGCAATATCCTACATATACCTTTAATATTCATAGGTGCTTACCAATAGTATATCAGGCCAGGTGGATACATTTTCACACTGTACACACAGACACAGTGAAAAGCTCATACCATCAGGATGCATGAGATAGTACTCACCTTCTCCACACTTGTTTTTTTGGTGGCCTCAGTGTGGGTGCAGTCTATATAGTACCCCGCCCCGGCAATGATGTGGACCCCGGTGTCCTTGGCCAGCTGTCGTAGGGCAGGCAGGTCCCGGTCGATGCCCGTCGTGGTGTTCTCCACTATTGTGCCCCCACCGGCCTTCCTGTAGGCCAGCAGCTCATCCCGCAGGGCGCTTAGCTCCTGTGACAGGAACAAGTTCTCCCTGCAGCTGTAGGGGTGTTGCCGGAGCCAGTGCATGTGCTGCATCTGGAACGGGTTTTCTGCCACAGCCTCGTCACCAGGTGGAGGTGCGGTGTAGCTGCACTCAAAGCTCATGACCAGGTGCTCGTGGGTCATGGTGCGGCCCAACTGGTCTGGATCCACAAGACCCAGGACGGTCTGGACCTTTCCACTTAATACGGACATGATGCTCCAATCTGAGGTCAGGTTACTTGAAAAAAAATAACAAACTTAAGTAAATAGTTGTTTCTTTTGGAAAAGGCTCACACTCTTAAATTGTTTGGGGATTTTGCTAGACAGACCCAATCAAAGTAACCCATAACTGTGAGGCGAATACTGAACATGGTTCAGTTTCTCTTTGACATGGATTTGCATGAACTACCATGAGTCAATATGAACCACCTCGAGCTGCCTCTACATTTTGCCCTGGGTTTCAACTACTTTACTGCCTCTAACTGGTTTTCAACTTCCCTGCCTCTGTAAAAGAAAAGCATTACCACAGCATCATACTTCTACCATTGTGTTTTGCCATTCGGATTGTGTGTAGTGTTAAATTTTTCTACAAACAAATGGTATACATGCAGAAATACCACTTGTTGGTAGAAACAAATAGCATATTTGTTTAGTATATCCTAGTTCAGTTTAGTTTTTTGTTTTTTTTAAACTAAACTAGGCCTTCTTTCTAAAAAGACCAGATATGTTTTGCTGTTGATGGGTTCTCTTACCTCAACTTTATATCTACTCTTCCTCCAAAGCAACCAGGGGCCTCTGGCTGCTTCTCTGTGTAATGATCTCCTTGCCTGGTCAGTCAATTTGGGGTGGTATGACTGTACGCCACATTATTCTAATTTATTTTTATAAAAACATTTTTAAAAAAATGCAGTTTTTCTTCCACATTAACAACTATGTACGTGAACGCTTAGTGGCTTTATTACACAATATCCCCCTCAAAAAAACACATTTAAATCTGAGGCTGGACCGTCACAAGTCGTGACAAAGTTCAAAGGGCGTGAATACTTTAAGTTATTCATTGTACAAGTGAGTTAAATCAAGACTAGCCCGTACAACAGAGCAAGAGGTTATTTGTGTGTCCGTAAGCACACATGGCGTTAAATCACTGACAAACCTTGTTATAATGCATGCACAAAGAAGGATATTTAAACTACTAAATGCATATATTTAATGGTTATTTAAAATTCGTCTGTAACTCCTGAACCAACTTCGCAACTATAAACTCCCCTTGCAACAAGCTGCTGAGCAGCAAACTCAAAATGCATGAACGTCGTGAAACTTTGACCGAAACAACATTGTGCAGTAGTTCGGAGGTCCGAACTACTGGGAGATGGGAAAACACTTCTGAAATGAAATGTCCAAAAGCCCCAGCATTCTAACCTTGTTTCTGTTCACGGTGCTCTACTTCCACCACCAGCCGAGCTCGGACAGCCGCTGCAGCAGATTAGCTCCAAAACACGTCGCGTCAAACAGTAAATTATCGCGAGAAAATCCGAGACTGTAGTTCAGACTGCGCTTCTTTTCAGGGTTCATCCGAATCAGGAACAAGGAATTTGATTTCGGCTCAAAACAGAAACATTTAGAATATAAATACCGTAGCTACATTAATAATAATGCAAATATATACATATATTTAACTGTCTTTTTACTGAGGAAAATGAGGCTGAATTAGTGCAAATAGTGTCAATGTCGGCACTCTGTTAAGGGCTCATAAAGCGAGGCAGCCTGGATAAAAACTCTTTGTCTCGACACTGTGGGAAAAGTGAACAGTTTGTGTACAGGATGTGTCAGGTTTGCAGAGATTTTAGCTGCTCTTACACACATAGTGTAAGCACTGTGTAGTCGTGTTTTCCCTTTGGTAATGATTTGAATTGTTTCTTTTTTGGCGACTTGTTGTAAGAGGATAGACTTGGCTCTAGCTTTGTCTTGTATATTATATGTAAAGAACAAATAAACTATTGAAAAATTGAAATTTAGCTGCTCTTGTCCTGAACTTAGACCTATTGAAATTTTGGAAAGAGATTATTAGCACGTATGATCTTCTCTGCAGACCTTAATGTTTGTTGTGGTTTGGAGCTGACCTGTTTTCTGGATAAGCCAAACCACAGACATTAATTCATGAGCCAAACCACACAGTGATGGATAAATAAAGCGCAGACTGAATAATGACGGAATAGAAGATTCACAACATCTCCCATGACAAGTTGTACTTCTTAAGTTTCTGCAGGATGTAAGGTCTCTGCCTTCTTCTGAACAAAACATCAACCATGTCTGAGGACCATCTCAAGTTCTGAGAAAGGGTGGGCCAACGAACTGCTGCAATGGATGAGAATAACAGTGAAGTCATCTGCAAACTTCAGGAACTTCACAGATGGCTCTGTAGAGGTTTGGTCCTTTGTGTCCAGAGTGAAAAGGAATAGAAACTCTCATCCACCTGCTCCCCACATGGTGCAGGATGTAGTTCCAAAATGACTGCATATTATGTGGAGTTGTTTGCCCCAGCCTGCAGTCATTTATCCTGGTAATGTTGCATTCTCACAGACCGCAATGATGGCGAAGCGCTTGTAGCAAGACTGAGCATGACAATTTGACTCAAGATGGGGGTCAACACAGGCTTTAAGCCATAGGAGAAGAAATTGCCAGGCTCTGGAGGTTTCTTGCTCTTCTTATGCTCAAATAACCTATTTGCAACTTCTGAAGAGATCATATATCCAGGCAGGTGGTCTGAGGAGAGAAGAATGGCTGGTGCATGGGGAGCTTTCGTGTCAGAGTGAGATGTGGATAATGTGGGAGGTGTGAACGGCTGCTTTTCAAACCTGGGGTAAAAGTTGTTGTGGTCATCTACCAGATAAGGATTCTGCTCAGGGCTACGGGATGGTCCACTGTAGTTTGCATTTAGACATTTATATTGTAATTAATAAATGGTTGTTTCCTGTCTAAGATGGACTAATTTATGTGAAATACAGATGAATAAAACTGTTGTTAATAATTGATTCAAAGATAATACTAAATACAAAATGGAACAACTACTTTGGAAGCTATTTGTTTCTTTATTGGTAAAGTTTAATTTTGCACTCCACCTATGAGTTTTGACTGTTTTGGGGGGCAAACTGGACGATTTGGAAGATGCTCTTTCAGGCGGCTCCAATGTAAACCTTAACTATAAACGCCATACTGCTGCCTGGGCTCAAAAATGCGCTAAACCCGAAAGCGACTATAACTCAGCCTTCAGTCCCTGACATCACCGCTGTACCACCGACAGAGAAAAAAGAGGTGTAAGCTTGGCAGCTGGGCTATAAAATTTGCAATCAGTCTACAGTTAACTCACACTTTGTGAATAATGTCAGAGTTGCTGCCTGTAACTAATCCAGCTCCTTTGCTGGGTTGGCAGTTTTGGTGAGTCTGAATCGCTGCCAACAAAAAAGTCCAGTTCATCTCCAAGACAGGAACACAGGAACAAAATAAGCATCCAGGTTTTTTCTTTTCCTTGCTCCATTTTTTCCATCCTTTTCACTTTGTCGCTCCATGGAGCTCCACCCATGTTGACTTAGTGCGTAAAAATGCCCCAGCTTGTTTGCCATCTGTTGCCAAGCGACTGATGATGACTTTAGTGGTTGGCTGGTGACAAGCTTTACCCAGAATACACTTGGAGACAATATGGATGATCCTCTTGTAATTTTTTATGTCATGAAGTTAAATGTAAACAAAGCCAGTCAGGTAACACAACATTTTATTCAATATTTTACACCCACCATGTCACAAAAATCAGTCGATCTTGTAAAGTTTACACTACACAATTCTACATACATCATACTCAACAGTATAGAGCCGCTTTCTCCAGCTCTCATCAGACGTAATAAAGGGTCAGATGACTGAAGTCATATTCTGCCTCCCATCCGGGCTCCCCCTCGGCCCGGGCCGGGGTCCCACCGTTCCCCCCACAACCCTACAACCCCCTGACGCTCTGCCCCTGGTCCAAACCATAACAGCATTACCTTACTAACTTTGTCTCAAAATCTGAACTATCCACCTGGAAAACATTCCTTATTCTGTTCATTTCAGCCACTGACAAAGAAAATGTCACCCTGCGACATCTGGCTTTGCCCCCGCCTTTTTGTCGGTGCCACAATTTCTAACTCATACATCACAGCAGGACTCACTGCTAACTTTCCCTTTCACCATTTCTTTCACACCTATTGTTATCCTTCTGACACAAATCATCCCTGACAATTGCTTACCTCCACTTCACCCTTCCTATACATTGTCACTGCACTGGTTTTGAATTGTTGAGCAAAGGCACTTAAAATCTGTTAATTTACCTGTCTCTCCCTCATTCATTCGAACCAACTAACCAAATGTTGTTTGGTTTGTCTGAATTTTACTCATTTTCCATCCATATTTCTATCAGTAATGGCTCTTATTTTCTAATCCCTGCGGTTACAATAGATCAGAATCTCATTGGCATACAGTTCAACACTTGGACTAAAAGAGACTTGAGTGGATCTTATGCCAAATTCTCAGATAATGTTGCTGAAAACACAAACACATTATAAATTCTTTTGTTGTCCTTTCTATTCCCAGTTATATCTCAAAGAAAATATTACATTTTTATCCTCTAAAATCATACTGCTACTTTCTGTAGGTCACCTCTTTTCTGAACTGATGACCTTCAATATATCTTTCTTATGGCTCGTTAACCTGATGTAAATTTGTACATCAGTATCAGAATATTTCTCTGTTCCTCAGACACCCCACCAGTCCTGATGATTGTGTTTTGGCCTCTCATATCCAAGCCTTTACAGGTAACAGAAGTTGATAGGAATATCCAACCTCCTATTTTTACACTAAAGTCCAAACTTGATGAGTTGGCTGAAAAGCAATTGCTTCTCAATTATTTTACAGATACTTCAAATATGTGACTAAATAATTAATAAAAAACAATTTAGCTGCTAGCAATCTTTTCGAATCTGTCTATTTTTGTTTTGTTGGTAAAAAAATATAAATGTATTAATCACAACCAATTAGATGGATTCTTCACATGCCCACATTGACACAGTAAACACTGTCAATGATTCATGCTCCAGGAAACAGATTGTGACTTTTTCAGTTTGCTCTTCACTAAGCAGATGGTGTTCACAGCAGCATTTGTTCAGCTGTTGTAGGGAACTGCCCTGAACACAGTCACTATCATAGATGCGAACGGCCAAGCAAATTCACAGACTGTGGGCCATATATGCCATTAATTTATCACTGAAATGATTACTCTACAAATCAAGAAAGTAAACAGGGTTGAATGTGTTGGATGTCGACAATCAAAGTGGTTAAGTGTTATTTTGACATTGCTATTCTGGAAGCAAGCCATTTGGATGATTATTCATCTCTTGTCTGGAGACTAAATTATTTCAGTCTTCTCTCACTTGTTTTATCCAACAATAAAAGGTTAAAGTTGTGTTTCTTAAATTCCTTCAACATTTCAGAAATAAATTGGCTGAAACATTTGACTTGTCGCTAATAGCCTATTAATGTGAGCTTTAGTTGGTTGTGATTATTTTCTTTAATTCCTTGTTCATTTATTTTCAGTACACACTCTCTGTCCTCTTCAGTCAGGGGGGCAAGTCCATCCCAGCAGTCAACCAACAAAAGGTGAAGTACACTCTAAAAAAGCCGGCAGATTGACAGAGTGTATCTCTGTGTTATTTATCACTATCATCTCTCGTGTTGACTACTTTTCTTGTTTAATACATCAAATCTATGCGTGGAGTTGAAATTACAAATGTAAACATGTCTACAATTTTGCAAGTTGAGCTCAAAATGTGTTTATAAAAAATTGTTATTCGACATGAGAGTAAAGGACAAAAGTCAAAGTGAGCAAATAAAAAAGATTTGTGTAATAAATCTAAAAAGATGGACATCAAAGCCAGAATAATAGAAGCACAAACTGAACTCATAAATAAATTACTTGCTTTAAGGACAAACGATCGGAAAAAATAAAGCATAAAATCAACAGAGAAGCAGAATTACAAAATGTTGTTACTCATAAACCTGGAGTATCATTCCACTCCGGGGGTTTCTTATTACAGACAAGAGAAAATGTCACCTCCCATTCATCGGCATGACTGACATGTTTCAGACGGACACAGCCACAGGGAGCCTCTTAAATAGGGGGCTGACTAAAACCATCTCACTCATGTCGACAGGCCTCCAGACAAATAGCTCAAGCGATAACAAGCGTTTTCATTTCATGTACAGTTTGATGTTCTGAGACTGATTTACTTGCACAGTTCTGACTTAAATCAATAATTGAGCACGGCACAGAAAACAAAAAACTAAACTAATAGATGGGCATCAACAAACCCATAATTTAGTTCATAGCTTATTGTGTGTCTGTCCACATTTACATCTTGCAGCTATGTCAAAATCCAACATTGGATAAACAGGAATTGCTACAAAATATTTCAGTGACAAATATTTTCCTTCCAAATGAGGAGTGATTTTATGGACCTTCTCCAAAACAAAAAAAAAACATTTGGAATCTCTCTCTGTCTCTCTCAAGACACTTTGAACTGCCTTGTTGCTGAAAATGTGCTATAGGCTATAAATAAAATTACCATACTGCTTTCTATTTCCAACTTTCTCTCTAATTGTTTCTATCTTGCTTTCTATCTATTTTACTTCCTTAAAAACATTTCTGCTTAACTTTATGACTTTATTCCAAAAGCCAGAGCAAAGCTTGCAGCGAAGTGAAGCTTTGTTTTCTCAGCATTCTGTATCACAAAATGAGCAAATAAAACATATCTTGTGATATGCTGCCCCCTGCAGACAGAGATGGGACACAGTACTTCAAATTAAAGGCCGCATCCAGCCTTTAATGGTCAACAGAGAGTCTGAAAGTAAACATGTATCATTAAAGTTGATTTCATTTGCAAATACAAGTGTGCTGCTTTCACAACAACTTTATTTTGAATGTGAAAATGTCATCTATAGCAATATGTGTGCAATTTACTAATATTGCAAAGGACTGTTTGTCATGTAGTATTTATTGGAGTAAGAACTGGCTGGCTGCCAGTTATTCAGTACTTAAGTGTTTTACTCATCCTTAGCCCTTGTGGCTTAATCTGGCATATGCACAGGACTCTTTGATGTTGATTAATATGGATTGTTCCTTATCAGATCATTTGAAATAAAAAAAATGTCTGGTAACCAAAGCTCTCCTTGTGAAATTCTTCTGGGTTAATTTTCTATGCTAAAGATCTTCCTGTGTTTCGCCTCTTAACAGGCAACCCTCAAGCCAAAGCCTTGAGGGTTGCCGAATTTTAGGCCTCGATGGCTAGTGTCCTGCAACTTCTGGATGTGTCCCCGGTCCTACACATCTGAATCAAAAGGCCAAATTACCTCACTATGCAGGTACGTTCTCCAGAGTGTCGCTAATGTCCTAATGATTTAACTGAGGAAGTCTAACAATGACCTGTCCACCCTCCAACATTTCAATTTGCTCCTCTGCACCATTGCTGTGTATAAACTGATTTAGATCTTATATGGCTGACTGGATCTACTTTGTGGTATTTAGTAACTTTATAAGTCATAGCAAACAAGAATCACATATGAGATTCCTCAACACTCCATTCTTGGATCAATTTTATATGAAATATATGATCCCCTTATTCAGAATGTGAAGTACTACCTCATTCAATATCTATGCTGATGACATACAACTATATTTCTGTGACACCACTAAACCATAGTCCTGTACAATTACTCAGTGTGTCCAAAATATCTAAAGGATGGATCAAAATATCCACTGGCTTAATCCAGAGAAGACAGAAGTAATTGTCTGCTGTTTTCCTTTTTTTAATCATGTTAACCAGAACACAAGGCTTAAAACCAAAGAAGATCAATTCTGAATTTAAACCAAGTAAATTATTTTTCTAAAGCAGCTTACTTCCATTTTAAAACATGGGTATAATAAAGTTTCCATTTAACACAGGATATATAAACACAAGCACAGGCTGAATTTTTGTTATGGGGCTATACTGGCCACCGTAAAAATTGATCAGGCAGAAGCACAGCTCCTTGAAACTTTACTGCCAGAGTCCTGACCAAATCTATTATTCGATCCCTGTTCATTCTTTTTTCCTGTCAAGAAACTGGAATTAACTTTAGTATGAACGATGCTTTACAGATGAATTTGCCAAGCCTATAGGGTTGAATGTATTTGGGATTTTGATTCTAAGGCTTTCAATGACACTTTCAGACATATCCCACTTTATAGTGAAATAATCAGCGATTCAAAGCTGAAATATCAGTTGAAGAAGCTGCAATTTGATTCTAGTTTATAAATCAGATGATTTTAATAAATAAACACACCATATAGTTTTTTTTCTTTCAAATCATGATTTCTTTGTGACCAACCCTCGATGCACTCCCTGCAAACGTGTCACACAAATCCATATTTCACAGTTCCACATGACAAGCCAATGGTTTTCCAGGTGCTTCTTCACATGACTGGCTTATATAAATCATTTTCATTCGAAACATCCATTCAATGCTTCTTCTGGAACAAGGAGAGACAAACAACATCATGGGCATGAGGACTTTTGTAGTGATAGCAGTGTGCACTCTCTTTTTGGGAGTGTGCATGATCACAAGCGGTAAAGAAGACAATATCCCGACAACAAGCGCCTACTGCAAGATTGTCTGGTAAGACTTCAGTTATCTGGGTTTTTTTTTTAGCATTTTGGTTGACAGAAATGCTTGAATCTCTAATGAAAAAAAAAAAATATATATATATTTCACTCATTTTCAGGCTACTTGGAATATCATGTGATCAAGTCAATGTCGCCATTGTCACTCAGATTAAAGCCATGGCATCATACAAAGTAAGGCAAAGATTGTCTATTTTCACAATATATTTGCCTGAAGTACAGCATCATCTTAATTTCTCTATATTTGTGATCCAGCTTGTTTCAGTGACTCCAAAACTAATTCAGGCCAATCACACGTCTGGGTTTGGTCAACTGGAGAGAGTTAACTTCACTATGATACCGACCTCCATGATCCTGGGCTGCCATGTACAAGTAAGTGATACAACTATGGCAACAATGTTTGGCAAATGTTTCCATACATATTTAACTTTTTCACATTTTGTTAACTTAAAATCTTAATTGTGTTGCAGTGGAGTTTTATTTGATAAATACAGAGTAGGGCATAACTGGGAAGTGGAAGAAGAAAGACATATGAAGTGTAAATATATTTAACTTAGTATGATTTGTTTATTATAGATACTCAAAATTTCCATCTCTAGATTTAGGCAGCTGGCAGAGACAAACGCCCAAAACCTGCAACTGTAATAGATATAATGGGTGTTTTTGTAGAGTATTAAATCAAGGGGAATCTATGCTAATCCATTAATCACTTTATTAGAAAATACCATCATTTTTAAACATTATTTTTCTTTTCTTCTAATTCATGAGCATAAAATATTTTCTTTTGGTCCATCTCTCAAACATCCCAAGAAAATACAATGAAATTTGTGATTGCAATATGACTAAATGTGGAACAATTTACAAGGTGTGAATATTTTTGTAGGCATTGCATATTCTATACAAGTTATACACAAGTTTTTTTTCCCCCATAGCCCTGCATCAAATTGAAATAATTCCCTTTCCTTATCTGCAACTAGGGAACATCTGTGTCAGCAAATTGGTTCAGCCTTTTTGATAACGGCACCAACTACTGTAACCTTCGCAATGTAATCACTGGTAAGAAATTATTTCACTTGGTAGTGGAAGAATTTCTACATCCACTTTTAAGTGCTCTAGAGTTTTGATTTTGGTCTTTTCTCTCTGAGCAGGAAGCGCACTGGACAAAGCGCCCGGCTTCTTGGAGTTCACTAATGAATGGCTCTGCCTCAGCTGCGGATTATCAGCCTGCTGATTGTTCCTGAGTCCTGAAATGTGTGCAGAAATTTCTGGTTCATCATACAATACAGTGAATTGGTTAAATAAAAGTAAAGATCATGTGTTTTCTTTCAGTGCTGCAGCATCTTTGCTGTGACCAAATATGCATGCTTCCAGGACTCTAGCTGGAAAATCGTTTTGCTAGTGGAAAGCGTAAACATCCTGTCACAATCTGAACTCCAGTTTTGATTTTGACTTAAGACACATGCTACACACTTTTCATGAAAGTTAGATATTAAAGATTAAAACTGATCTGATAGTATATTCAAATTCAACCAAGTTAATTAATAAATGTTTAATGAATTATATTTGCTGGGACCAGGTGCTGAATAAATAAATGGATTTTTTGATTAGTTTAATTTGGTTTTCTATATTTGGAACAGTACATATATCCATGATTTGTTGTCCTTGTTATGTACACCAGATGATTCCCTCAATTTCCATCTTCTCCCATCTGTACAGTGGGTCCTTATTCAGTAATCGCCCTCTTGATCGCCATCATCATTTTTGATTTATTATTAGGTCTTTATGATCCCATTTGGATTCAGTTGTATATCATGTTAATGTTCAGCTTCATTTATTTAGTTTACAATGAAATCTTTCCTTTTTTTTTCTCCTTCATGAACAATTTCTGAGATTTATTTATTTTTTTATATAAAACCAACCTTTTAATATAAAAGGTTAGAATAGATAAGAACAAACTTGTTCTTTATGTAACTCATGTTTTTATCTTTAATTTTCTTGTAAACTGCTTAAAGGATTAAAACTAGATCTTATCTTTTGCTGAAGATTTTCAGAATATATATTTCTAAAAAATATTGTTCAGGAATGAGGCTGTTTTCAGTTTTCAAATGTTTCAACTAGTTTAGCCAGCTGGGTAAGCCAGGAAACAAGGAATAGGAACAAAAAAACTCAGCTTTATTTTGAGCACTTAATGTAAAACAGGAGAAAATCACAGGATGGAGACAGAGGCCCATGCTGCGTTTCTGACAACATTGGCATGATGCCACTGCAAGATGACACAAAACGTGGCCTATTATGGAGCTATTCTCTCAACAGAAGCTCTGAGGCAAAAAGTCATTTTGCGAGGTCACAACACAAAGTTTATCTCAAAATGTGTCAGAAGCGTTAAGTATATCGAAGAGGTACCACATCTAACTCTTATTTCCGACACATACCAGGATAAAAATGCAGCAAAAAGGGACAAATGATGCTCCAATCCACAGTTGGCCTCTGGCGCCCCCTGCAGACAGATTAAATGCAGCCTTCAATAAGAGGAAAATCTTACAATCTCCTTAGAGTGCTGGCAATTAGTATTTTCTTCCACTTTTTGTCTGGTTCAGGTCCTCAAACAAATCAGGCTAATAAAAAGGAAAAAAGCCAGTATAAATGTAAATTGTATGCCGTTTCCTTGGTGGGAACAGATGCCATCAAGTGTGATGACTAGAGATGAGCCTTTTTACATCATTGAGGCTGAATGTTAGTCCTGCTCTGAGGAGCAGAATTGTTTTAATTCAGAAAGATGAGCATGTGCTGCCTCTTTAAAGCAATGCTCTTCTTCTATCTATGAGGCTGAGCACACAAACTTTTCAGCTGAAATTCTCCCTCAGGATTTTCTGGCAGTCAGCAGAACTCGGTTCCATCAGTTCCATCATGTCCAGATCCTGAAGCACCAAAGCAGCTCAGATAATCACACTACCACCATCATGTTTTACTGTCAGCTGTCGCATAAGTTGTCTGAACACACACATTCCCAGAAATTTATTTTTGTTTTGTCAGTCCACAAAATATATTTTTTTACAAAAAAGGTTAAATGTCTGTTCATGTTTTTACAATTGACTGTATAAAAAAATGCTCTGCAACTAACTTTTGTACTTAAATTTCCGTCAATTGGGGCATGGTGTGTTGCTTTTTGAAGTATTTTACTCTACTTTGTGCAATGATGCAGATTCTATTAAGTGATTTCTTGATTCTAGAAGTTTGGCAGTAACATTTTGATAATGAAGCCATCATGTCAGCTCAACATTTTCCATTTAATCAAGTTATAGTCGCCTGATACTAAAATTAGCTTGATGATGTGAAACATACATTCTATTCACATTTTGTTAATACCCAAATTGTAATTATTTCTGCAAGTTCAAATGAGAAGAATGACATTTAAAGTCAGCAGATTATGGTGGTTTCCCCTTTATGCTCCCTCCCTCATTTTCAAGCCAGTTAGGCTGTGGAGGCTCCTGGCACTTTGAATTAATGAGCCAGTTTGTTGCTAGAAATAACAGCAGGATAATGGATGTTAAGAGCTGTGAAGTGTGATCTATTCCACATCGACCAAAGGGGCAAGTGGGATTGTGTGTGGTTGTCCATCTTGTGTGTCTCAGCATCGGCTCTCTAGCTAAATCTGCCCAGCGTTTGCTTGCCTCTTTCCCTGTGACAGCTGGGGAATAATCCACCCACCGCCAACAACAACCTTTACAAATTAAAACAGGGATGATGAACGAATGAAGAAAATTTCACAGTTAAACCGCTAAATCATTTTAAAGCTTTTTCATCGCACCCCACATTTGACAAGCAAAAAACATCTCCGCTACACCTGCCAGTGTCCTCTTAATTTCTTACTTAATGGGAGGGTCCAAAATTTAACAAGCCAAATCACAACTTTTAAAATATAATAATTCATTACAGACTTACAATCCAGATAAACCAGACTTGTGGAGCTTCACAAATCTTTTTATATTATAGATTTTTTTTATAAAATTAGCCAAGAAAACAGAGCACAGGTGAAGCCAAAAAGTACACATGTACTTCCATAGCCATAACATCATCCTCTGGTCTTTCCCAAATAACCTGGGAAATTCAATTTAGCTGATATTAGCTTCTACCATTCTGGTAGAAATGTTTGCAAGAGTTCAAACCCTTTGAAGGACTCGTGCCTTGTGCATTTACAAACCACAAGAACCACAAGTCATATTATGGATCAAATCAGTTTCAAGCAGATAAAGTTTCTGTCTTCTACTTGTTCATTGGATTAGTCATGGTGCAGACCAACAATGTGAAGACAAACAGTCACATGCATCACATAACCATGACAGTTTAAGTTTTTCTGGCATCATGACAAAAACAACGTTGGGCAAAAAAAAAAAAACAAATACAAACTGGTTACACTGTCTTTTTTATACAACAATGTTTCTTTTTTCTAATTGATATAGCATCTAGTTACAACAGTTCTATGGGTGGCATTTTCTTGGGGTTATATTTTAGTTCCAATTATATCAACTTAATTTATTAGGAATTCATAAAATTCTCGACATGCAAAAAAAAAAAAAAAAAAAAAAAAAAAAATCTCAGGAAAACCCTTGAATTTTGAAAACCAGGAATAGTTTGCATAGTGATGAAGGAATCAGCCTGACTTCTTTGTAGACAAAAGATTTGCCCAAAGTTATGGTTGACTTATTCAAAAGTCTCTTTGGCTATTTTGGCTTTTACATAATCCTTTAGCTTTGTGCACACTGATTGAGACTCCCATTAATGTGGTTGTGAATCTGTTGATAGATACATTCATGACATGATACATGCTGTAGGAAAATATTAAGATTATGTTAGAAACTGTGCCTGTCATAATTTTTGTGAACATCAAATCAGAAATTTACAAAATAAAAATGGAGAATTTATTTTTCATGTTAGGGTTCACATGGATAAAAGGAAAATTGCACCGTGACTTGTGTCACCTCACTTTACTTCAATGTGTTATTATACTTTAATATGGTCATGTTCTGGCCAAGGCCCATGGGTGCAGACTTCTTTAATCGTCCTACTTTCCACAGATGCTCTGCTTACAGTTGGCAGGTCTGAATACCTTAATATAGCTGTAGAAAATACTGAATTTCACAAGTGACTTTATTCACAGTTCCTCCATATGCCATTTAGGCCATATTTGTGTAATTGCTTTTGTCACTGAGAAAGTAAACACAGATTTTTATTTGGAAATCATTCCTGCAAGACTTTTCTTTCACGTCATAATCATGGACAAAAACACCACTTTGTGTTGATTTACAACATAAATCACCATAAAATGCACTAATGCTTGTAGATGTAATGTAAAAACAAATTATTTTGCAGAAGAAAATTATTTAATGTTACATGTCGTCAGCTATGTTGATGAATCCAAAGCATTAATTACTACATTTAATGAAACTCCACTAATATCAGTAAGAAAAGAAAACTGCTTTATGGGGATCAGTTTATGAAAATTACCTTTAGAGAATATTTAGACACATGAAACCTAAAGAAACAGTGAAATAAGGAGCACTGACATCTTACAAATTACAATTCTTTGTTGCATGTTGCTGATTCCACTGAAGGACACAAGCCTTTGTTGCAGATCTCCATGTAGCCTGGGACCTGGCTCAGACCACTTCCTGTTGTGTAGAGATAGAGTTAGAGACCGGAGACATGCACAGACTGTTAAACACTGTTTTGTGCAAAATGTTTTATCAATATATATATATGTGTGTGTGCAATTTGCATACCATTAACAAGATTGTGGAGGAGGCAGTAAGGATTTGTCACTGCAGGAGACAAAGTGGTTGCGAGGCCCTGTGCAGAGTTAATAAGCAGCTCTATTACAGACAAATCTAGGCACAATAAAATGGCATGGTGCATGAATTGATTGAACAATCAAGACATAATACACATGTTTCAAAAAATGGAATAAAAAACCCCCAGAAACCTACACTCATTGAGCAGAAGGAAGGAGATGCAGGTGGCTTGAATGTAAAGTTGAGGTTTGATGTTTTCTGGCTGCTCAGGTAAGTATGCTTTATCTGAAGATAAGAAGGCATCTCCTTTACAATCTGAAAGAAGAAAAATCATGTGAGAGAAATAAATACATTTTGTAACAAATAAAAATATTTCTAAATCTCCTAATAGGGTGCTGTAACCACCTCATAGGCACACTGCTCTTCACTGTTGAAGCACCTGTAAGTGCTTAAAGCCTTCACCTGTTCCATCATGGTGCTTTCAGGTTGGGTACAGGGCACCTTAAAAATCCTTTGGGAAAGGGAAAACCAATTCATCCTTATTAAATCTCTGCAAATACCAGGCATAATACGCCATTTTTTTTACAATACTTACCACACTGCTTTGCATTCTGATGGTTCTGGAGCAGAAGAAAACAGAACATGAAGGAGCAGAACAAGAAAAAATGCTCCAAGTAAAACTCTAAAGTTCATCATTTAATGGACCTTGTTGAAGCGATCAGCCTCTTCTGAGCCTAAAAGCCTGAAGAAATACCTCGTTCAGGTCTTTGGGCTCCTCCCAACCTTGGGCACATCACAAGATTGCGTCAAACAAGCAAAGAAAATTCACCAGACAGCAGAATAAGGTCACATCATATCAAACAAATTAAATTGTACCAATTCAGAAACCAAGATAAATCAGCTGTTCTGAAAGTAGGAGGTATCTAACAAATGCTGTCACATTTTATGCGTTTTGCTTGATTTTGAAGTCATGATATTCAATGGCACATGAAAGGCTTTCGATGACTCAGTGAGCTGAACACATGTAGAGAGGTTATTTATGAGAGAACATGCTATGTGAGGGCAAATTGTTTGATGGAACCACAAAAAAATATCTAATCATAGTATTAAATTAAAATTAAAGATGCTTTTTTTCTTATAGTCAGGTCACAGAGATTTACTTAACTTGAATATGTTTTTGTTGAAAAGGTTGTTTTGTCAATAAAGACTATCAAAATGTGAACATACAATCGTTCTTTTAATTATATATGGTAGAATCAAAAGTATGCCATATAAATTGTATACTTATTTATAATATATAAGTCATGAGAAAATCTTTGTTAACTGACAATAAGTCCAATTTTCTAACCCAGTTAGAAGAGTAATGTGTTCTGAAAAAAAGAATGTTGGACATTTTTCTTATGTATAATTTATTTATTTAAGGAATTGATCCATTTATGTTAAACAGACATAAATATTATTGATTTAAAATGGCTCACAGATATAGACGCAAAGGGAAATCAGGTGGTGTTGGATTGGTTGTAAATTATAACCCCATGTTTGTTTAGTCACTCAACACACCAAATCATCTTTGACAGAGTCAAGTCTGAACTTTGACTAGGTCATCCCACACTTTCTTTTGAGGTATTCAGAGATGCATTTATTTGGGGTTCTCCAGCTAAAAGTTAAACATTTTCTATTATGATTTCCTTCAAGAGAAACTGTCTAGGTTTTGAAGCTGCAAAGCATACCTATATTATTAGACTACCACCACCATGTCAGTTTGAGGTTATTTTCTCATTTATCTGGTTTCTGGTTGTCTCTCCACACATAACTGGAAACAAACCTTCCAAAACTTTCAAAAAGTCATAATTTTGTCAAGTTGGAGACAGAAGTAAGACTTTGTAAGCCTTGTATTTTTTCCAGAATCTGTTTTTGCATACATCTTTTCTCCTAATAAATTAAAATATAGTTTAAAAGCTTCTTTGTATTTATGCAGTGTATTTTTTGTCTAAAATAGAAAGGAATAAGAATAAAGCTGAAAGTGTTAAGTGTGACAAAGAAAAACAAGAAACTGAAGAACTGAGAGAAGTACAGTTTTAGTAATTAAAAATCAGATCTGAGATTTCTTTTACACTACACATGTATGATATTATATGCACAATTTCTACTAGATTTTTTTTCTTCCAAAAGAGAAGAAAAAAAAAAATCAATGAACCATTTTATGACAAAATTAAAAATATCTTGAAGAACTGATTTGTTTCATCAAGATTGACTTTGTTGTTTAATTGAAGAAAATCAGCAGAATTCAACACTTGGTCAGACAATAACCACAAGACTTCAGTCACGCAAATCAATTTCAAGCTCCATTGCTGCGCCTCATGACATGCCTGATGTACAAATAGGCCTGCAGCCCTCTTACTCAGTCATGATTTATTGAGCAAGGAAGCAAGTTGTACAAACACTTTCCCACTTCTGCAGAAAGACACCATGAAGACCGTGCTGTTGGCCTCCGCTCTCCTTTTGGGCCTGTTCGACTGCTTGGTCGCCATTCCTCCTTCGGATCCTTTCCCCTTTCCTGTTCCTTACCATGCTTTCTGCAGAGCATTATGGTGAGTACATTCCCCCCCCCCCCCCCCATCTACCTTGCTTGACTAAATATAAATTTTGATTTCATGGCATGTGCTAAAATCCCCCCAAAAAACTCCTTTTCCTAGGCTCTTTGCAAAACCTTGTGCAGAAATCAGCACCACAATTGCGCAGCAAATCCAAGCCTTCAAACCTGAGTATATGGTTAGAGAGCACAAGTTTCTCATTCTTCTTAACTAAATGAAAGGATTTGGTGTAATGTTCTGGGCTGGCTTGTTTTACAGCTCTCTTTGGCAACTCCTCTGAAAATCAAAGCAAACCACACTTCCCCTGATGGCATCACTGCTCAGAACATCACCTTCTCCTTCAGTCCCACCATCTTAACTGGAGGCTGCCGTGTTTCTGTGAGTAAAAGATTCGTGTTGGAGCTGATTTATAGAAATGTTTGACATTTGTTTTGTAATTTCATTTCAGCAGATTTCTGTTATACAATTCTATTCTGTTTTTTCTATCTCAAAGAAGAAAATTGAAATCTATTGATACACATGTCTTAAATCAGCAAGCACAGAAACTCTCAAAGCAGTTGTTCATTTCCATTATTTTTAACTGACTACCTAATCTGCTCTGCAGGCTCAGTCCATCTCTCTTGAATTCACCAGTCTTCTTGATGATGGACTTAATTACTGCAACTTGTACAAGCTGCTGTCAGGTAAGCAAACATACTGAAAGAAATCCTTATTCTGGATAACATTACTTCTAAACATGTGTTTGTGATAACAGAGCTGCTTGTTTCCTCAATGTTCTACTTCTAGCAAGCGGACTCACCTCAGCTCCAGGCTTCATGGAGATGACAAATGAATGGGCCTGTCTGGGATACGGGATGGCCAAATGCAAAGCTTAAAGAAAGGCTTTAGAAGACTAGTCATAATAAAACATTCATTCAGATCACCTTTTGAACCAAAAAAGATCAAATTGATCTTTCTTTTACATGGTGGAATTTACTTCTATGTGTACACTTAAAAAATACAAAATAAAAGCTGGAATTTAAATCTGCCACTGCTTGTTGCTTGTCAGTCTTTTTATTCTTCACACTGTTGTATTTATATTATCAGGAAAGATTTTGGAAATATGCCCAGAAATAAAAGAAAAGGACATTAAAAGTGAGTGGTTAAAAATTATTCTCAAATAATTAATTTTTCTAGTATCTATGCCAATTGAATGATCCCTGAGTCCAGCAGTCACTGAGAGGAAGAGAGGGATGTAGAACTTAGACAGGTTGTCAGTCCTTCACAGGACAAAACAGAGACCAGATGAGAGTAATTCATTACATTTACTCGGGTGGTTTAAAAAAAAGTATTTCTCAAAGTAGTTTTACTCTAAGACAAATAAGGATACTCTTATTTGAGTAAAATATTTGTCAAAATATTTGTCAACTCAACACACTGCTCACAGGGAGTCATGGGGTAAAATTTGACAGTCCCTGCTGCAAGGTGACAAGAAAATTTGTATTTATTTGCAGGAAATGAGAAATTGTCAAAACAATGAAAAGGAAGCAGTTCTTTTGCACCTTAAATAATGCAAAGAAAACAAGTTCATGTTATTTTAGAAACAATAATACTAATGTTTTCACTTCAGGAAGAGATCAGAAATCAATATTTAGTGGAATGATCACTAGGTTTTTAGTGGGGTTCAGTTCACTGGTCTCTTGATTTTTTCCAGAGCTGTGCATTTTACTAGGAGTGGCCATGTTTACAGTAAAACATAAGCAGTTTTCATCTTGGATTGTGTGGGTTTGTTTGCATGGCTTATTGTGTCAGCATTTTAATGTTACAGACATGATGTTTTTACTTTGTACTTCTATTACGACAAAAAAGAACAAAGCCATTCAGGAGGCAGGTGATGCCTGGTGGATCAAAGCCATGATTGATTTGGAACCTGAACGCTAAAGAAGGTAAGACTTTGTTCTCAATTGGTAAGGATGTAAATGTTCCACATATACACTCCTCTTGTCATTTTTGGCACCAGACACTTGGAAAGAGTTGAGGATTTCACAGTATAAAAATCTCATGATGGAACCTGACAGATGGTGCGCAAATGTTAGGGAATGTTACTGGTGGACATCTTTCTCTAAGCTCACCATAGTATAATTTAGCTGAAGTCAGACCCCATAAAAAGGCCACTGTGTCTACTGTGTGCTTCCACTGGACTGGACATGTTGATTCTTTACCATAAATAGACCAAAAAAGCTGGAGTTTGATCAGAAAATGTTTATGTTTTTATTTTCGGAACTTTTTTACTATTTTTATGCCACTATCGCATGTATTTCACAGTCATGTACAGCTCTGGCAAAGAAAAAAAAAAGAGACCACTCCACTGAATCCTATTGAAAACTCTGATAACCATATGTTAATTTCTGAATTTTTCCTGAGTTGAAACATTACTATTGTTGTTTCTAAAACAATATGAACTTGTTTTCTTTGCATTATTTGAGGTCTGAAAGCACTGCATCTTTTTTGTTATTTTGACCATGTCTCATTTTCTGCCAAAAACAACCAAATTTTTGTTTGGAATATCAGAGACGTGCTGTCAGTAGTAACAATGTTCATTTTTTTCAGATAAATACCTATAAAATGTAAAATCAGAGAAATTGATCATTTTAAGAGGTCTCTGAATTTTTTCCAGAGTTGGATGCCGCTTTTCATATCTTATTTTTCATTTTGTTTTATCTGCATGGTTTATAAAAATGAAACCCTTCAGTTCATCCGCTGTACTTTAAAAAACATGTACTGTTTTAAACATGTAACTTAATAAATCTGAATAACTAAAGCTGAATCTATGTTGTTTTATAGTTTATAGTTGTTGTACAGTCTCCGAAGCCACCTCTCTCACTTGATATAATTTCCCTTCAAATTTTATGTTCAGGCTATCAAAATGCACGGACATCACTGTGTTAAACTAATAGCGTCATTCTCAAACCATGAAGTTGCTTCAAGCTGTTGATGCAGACGAGATCGTCACGTCCTGAATCATCAAACAACCACAAGTTGTAGCCATCAGATTGAACTTTATTGCTTCAATTTACATTTTATATGTTCAAAAACAAATACAGAATAATGTGTCTGTCCTGGTCATGGTTTAAAAAATTTCTAATTGTTTACTTGAGCTTTAAACATGTAAAAAAAAACTGTATTATTGCCAAAATAATAATAAAAATCAATTATTAAACTCAAACGATAAAGATGGAAGCATATAAGTACACAAAATGCAAAAAAAAAAAAAAAAACCCACAACAACAAAAAAATTATTTCTACTGGATTTGTCACGGCAAGAAAGAAATTGCTCTCGAGCTAAGAATAATTTCTCTGAATTCTTTGGAACAATTCATCTATTGACTTTCCTGCTAAACTCCTGAAATATATTTATATGGTCTAAGCCTTTGTAACGCATAAGATGATAACCATGCAATCATCCTCCAGGATGTAGAACAGTCAGCAGGCTGTGGGTACTGCAAATGCAACAATTTTCTTTAGTAATGGAAAACAATCTCAAGTCCACATGCATAATTGTTTGAGAACATAACAGTCTTGTGGTGAGCATGACTGTAGTGCAGCATTTTGTTGTCATTCTTTGGAAAATAAAAAGAATACAAGAAAATAATGTTATAGATCTTTGCAGACAAAGACACCAGTATTTTCATCAAGCAAATATTTATTCACCCTTTTTAATCATTAATCTTAGTTCATATGGAGAGATTTGAGTTTTAACAATGACAGCTTTTTCACGGTCGCTTCAACAAATGTGCATTTGGTCATGCATGTAGTCCTCCTGCAAAACAAATCTTTTGCTAAAGAATAAACATGTTTTCTTTGTTTTTCTCCGTTGTTTTTAACAGGACACAATCACACATTTTTTGTTTTCCTTCTCATTTGCAGACAGAAATGCCAAAGCCAAGACAAAGCCACTCATTGGTGAATTCAACAAAGCCTGGGGTTTTGTTGAGTCCACTTCCTGAACAAAGAAAAGACAAAACAATTAAAATGACAAGTGGGAAAAGGTTGAAAAATGTTATGACTGAATGATTCTTTAACTGAAAATTTGTCATGCTGAATATTATTTATCCAAATGCAAAAACTGACCTTTTATAACTTTGTAGAGGTTGCAGTAATTTGTTCCATTATCAAATGGGCTGAACCAAAATGGAGACACTGAGGAGCCCTGAACAGATATGAATCCAGAATAGTTTACATGAAGGAAAAACATTTAGCTTAGACATTTTATTTTTTGCTCTTGCTTTAATATCTAAAATTATATAACCAAGTTAAAAACAGCTTGAACTCAAGAGACATTTGCCTCACCTGCACATGGCAGCCCAAACTCCGGGTTGTAGAGTCCATTGTGAAATTAAGGTTTGCAATTTCACCATCTTTGGCCGTGTGATTGGCTAGAATTTGATCTGGTGTTACCGGGCCAAGCTCGGGTGGAAGACAGAAATGTTTTTAGCCTCTATGAATCTGGACTCTGAAAGCAGCACTTGTACATTTATTTTATACCTTGTATGACTTCTTGTCGTCTTTTATGCCAGTCACAATAGCCATGTTAACCTGATCACATGGAACTCCAAATAGCCTGGATCAGATCACAGTTAGAAGTTTGGCTCCACTCACAACACTTTGCTAAAAAAAAGAGAAACACTCCCTTACCAGATAATCCTGCAGAAAGCGTTTGAAGATGGAGCCGGTCTTCCACTTGTAATGACGATGCACATTCCTAAAAAGAGAAGGAATGCAACAAAAACAGTCCTCGCAGCCATGATGAGGGACTTTCTTCTGGCAGGACTGACTAATTATTTCTTTCTTTGGGGTTTATATGGAGCATTGTACTCAAAAGCAGCACCTGAAAGGCGCTTGAATTGTCATGCGGAGGCATGGAAATGCAATTTGGATGATGGTGAGCATGACCCAGGCAGCATGTTTGTCATCTTCAAGGCTAATTAAGATATTATAGTGAATCAAAATGTGAAAGGTTAGACTAAAGTCAAAGTGAGAAAAATATTAGCATATATTTTGAATTTGCTTGCCTTTATATATAGGTGTTAAAATTTGGTCTAAATTGTAAGACAGAAAATAAAATTGTGTTATATAATGTACTGTTTCAAACATTCAATTACATTATATTTCTTTGATCTTGTTGTAGAAATAAAAAAATTTAAAAAAACTCAATTTGACAAAGTTCAGTTTGTAAGATAATTTAAAACTATTAAACAGCCACATTTATTCCAGAGCTATAGTCCAAATACATGTTTCTTTTATTTCATTCTTAGATGAAGAGGGAGATTATGTTTTCCTTCAGTCAGAGAAATAGTTATGTTTTTCTGACAAACTTCTACATATACAAGGAAACTATCAAGATATATTTTCATGTGCAAAACAGGTCAGATTGTATGCTCCTCCTGGTTGTATACATGAACATTTCTTAGGAGTGATTTAAAACAAATTTTTAAGAAAATTGAGCAGCTGTGTAAATAATCGTTTTTCCAGAAGATAAAAAAAAGAGTCACCATCCACCATAAGGATGTTTACTTTTTTGCTTGGCTTGTTCTGCTTTGTGTCTGTCTCACTAACATCATATACATTAGAGGCACACTATGCCATCACAGAAGATATAAGAGACTCCTCACATGCTGCCACCATGACTCAGATCTCAGTTGGTCTTTACTTTATTCCTGCAGTTTGTTTTACCCGCCTCATCAACTGTAGATCCATCAAAATGCATAGCAATATGACAGGAAATGAAGATAGTTGTTGAGATGTCTCTTTTTTTTGTGCAGTTTGTTACTTTCATTGTCTGTCTGTCTGTCTGTTCTAAGACATGAGAAGGATCTTTCTTTATGCTGTCCTGCTCTGAACCTGTGAGTGATCTGGTGAACCAGCTGAAGGCTTGGAGCACAAAGAAGCGTAGAGACGGTCCAGAGAAGTGCATGTATATGGTGATGAAATACTGAGCAAAAACTGAGCAATGCAATACTTGCATTGCTCATATCAACACATTTATTTATTGATATTAAAGTATGGTATGTTTGCTCTTGCTTTTGTTCCTTAGATAATGAGCGAGTCCCCAGAAGAACTTGAACTAGAGCACACCTCCTAAGTCAGGCAAAATTACAGAAATTAACTTTGTCTTCGGCCCACTTGCTGCAAAGTCCTTCTGCAAAAATAAAGTTAGTTTACTGCATTGCAAATTAAAATAAGAAAAATTACAGGATGTTTGTTTTAAAACATATATACGGTGTCTGTCCACAGGCTATTTCTAGCACAAAATCAAAGAATGGAACTGATCCCAATGACTATTGCCTCCTCTACAATGGTAAACTATTTACTCATATTTAGTTTGTAAATATTTCTTGCATTATAACAAACTGATATCATTTTTTTTTTGTTGTTGCTGTTTTTACCTTAAAAAGCAAGCGGGCTGACCAAGGCAGAAGGCCAGAAAGAAATCTGCAATAAGGAGAAGTGTCCCTCGATGTCATCAGCAGACTGTGACAAAGATAAAGACTTTTATGTGTGAATGATTTCCCTAAAGGCTCATATTTTAGTTGCCTCTATTGCATCAAGGTTCACAGTCGGTTCACAATTATTCTCTCTTTACTGTCTCTTCTTGTTGAAAAATCATTGTAGAGATTTAATTTCATGGTGATTACTGTTAATTTGTTTTTCATTTTTCTTCATCTCAGTTTGTGCAAATAAACTACGCATTAAAGAATAGTTCAAGATTTTGGAAGCGGGGCTCAGTCAGTCGAACATCATTCATAGAGCGTTTTCAAACAGATTAAATGACAGACAGACAATAAAGACAGCAAAAGTAACCGAGAACAAAAAGTTGAATAAGACTATTTTATGAGATTAAGACAGGATAAAGTTCTAAACACAAAGAGAAGTGAAAATATAAGATCCAAAGTAAACAAAGCTGTTTAAATCCAGTTTGAGAACAAAATATCTAATTGAACCTAAATTTGAAGTTATCCGGAGATCTATGTGGTAGTAAAATGACCTTTTTTTTTTAACCTTGTAACAAGTTTTCTTTTCAATTCACCATGAGTGCACAAAACTAGAGTTGTTTTTCTGCTTCATAAATAAAATGTTTTGTTACATTTCAATTTACTCCACATTGTGGCGAGGGTTTGGACCAACTCGCTGTTCAGCCCGACTAAAAAAAGAGTGTTGAATTTGAGTGTTCGTGTGAGAGCCTCACATCCAGTCAGATATATTATGCACCTCTTTTATTTACAACACAAATAATCTTCTTTATCCATGGAGTTGATCAAAAAAAGAAAGAAAATGTCCAAAACAGACAGCAAATAGCCTGGCTTGTACACTATATACATATAATGCAATCATGTTAACATCTTATACAGTTTGTCTGTGAGAATAAACTTCACATATCTGCATAAAGCATCTAGAGTGCAGAGATTTCTCCTTGTCTTTTCTTCTTTACCCTCTCTGGTGTACTGACTGCTGTCCGATCAGTCCCCTCTGCTTCCTTTAATGTCACTCCAAATTAGCCCTAATGCTTAGCAGCAAGTGTCAAGACAGACTTGAAAAAAAAGAAAGATCACTAAAGAGTCAGCCAAGATTGATACATCAAGACAGGAATTAGTCAGACTTCGAAATAAAGCAAGAAAACTGTCTAACTCTAAGTGAGTTAGAGCTACAAGGAAATAAAAATAATTGTAGACCATGGTATAACTTTATAGACAATTACTTAGAGTTTGTCAAACTAAAGTAAAACGTTTTAAACTGGATTCTATCGACAGATTCTTGCCCTTAATGCAATGCAAGACTTGAGGAACGATAATTGCAAAGATATACAGTACAAAGTCTCCTTATCAGTCATGTGTAACTCATACTCTCACGAGCCCTCACCATTAGTAAACAAACTCACACAACATCAAGCACAACACCTAGTAAAGGCTTTGCCCCATCTCCAAGTTACACTGGTCAATGTGGGTAGATCTAAACTGTAGATCTAAACACTGTTTCTACTGGTTTCATGTATTGTTTATAGATTTACTGATGAAAACTTGAATAGCAATAAGGAAACTTTTACAAAAGTCAAATAATGACTATTTCAAATCCTTTCAAACACCCAAGAGAAACCTGCTTATGCAGTCCTGTCATTTAACCCCTCAGATAAAGACAGGTAGAAGAGCAATTCAAGGTTGACAAATATTATCTCAATTCAAATCTGCATGCATTAGCTTTTACTGTATGTAAATTGTATGTATTACAAATGATAAGCTAAATGTCTAAGTCATCAGCCACAGTTCACCCAGAGCTCCTCTTGATAACTGATATAGGACATCTTCAGTTTCTGATTTAATACGTCTTCGCCTTAACATTGCAGCTCAAGGCTGTTTTAATAGAACAAAAATCAATGAACACAAATATTTAAGAAATCACAAATCATCTACCAAAAACATCATACAACTGTAATAAATGGAGAACCTCAGGGCTTCAAACAAAAACAATAAAGCAAACAATTGGTTCCCTCAGTTTAAGAAATTCTCTCCAAGGATTTGCAATCAATGTCCTTACTGTAGTAAACGCTGCGCATGTTGAAAAGGAGATTTTGTAGAACGTTAATTCCTGTTACATCCACTTTTAATGGTGCAGGTGTCTTGGAGTCGAGTGTATATCACTACAATGTTCCCTTTATATCGCACAAGACATCATAATATATTTTTTAGTCCATTCCTGCTTCAAACATGAATGAACACAAATGTTTGCGAATCCAGTTTTTTTAAACCGAGGGAGCAAATTTCTTGCACTTCTACTTTTGCTTTGCCAAGTGGCTCTTTGCAACCTCCACAATACTTTTGCATTTATGGCATTCCAAAGACAATTCCAAAATAAGACATTAAACTAGCATTCATGAGTGTTATCATTTGCATCTGTACATGTAATACGTAAAAAAATGGTTTAAAAACTCTCACTCCTAATCATTTTAACTCCATTTTACAACAGAGAGTTTATCTTTCATTACAGCGATTAGTTTGACTGATCAAGTTAGCTGAAACAAGAGAAGATTTACATATACAGTTGAGTTGTATACACGTGTGTATGGAATATATGAAATGTCATGGTTCATAGTATATCTTTAGAATTGCGTTCATCAGATTAAACTTCACTCATTTTGACTTTCCAATATGCAATTGGAATCCAAAAAAATATATATAAGTAGTTCTAAACATTCATTAGTAATATGTTAATTTGTTAATCTAACCAACCATATGTATTCGTTTATATAATGACTAATTGAGGTTACAGTGTAGAAAACAGAAGACGTAGGCAATATTGGTTTAAAATTTTTCCCCAACACAAAAAAATCAGCAAACTGTAAGTTTACAAACAACAAATTATGTCCTGGTAAAGCTTAAAAAGGGTTTCTTCTCAAAAGCAGTTGAATTCAGCCAAAAAAACAAACAAAAAAAACAAATGTTTAAAAGTTTTATAAGAAGATAGAGAACTGACAAAGTTTAAGTGCTTCTGGTATTAAAAGAAGCAGATTTTTTCCCCCCCTTCTCTTGTCCCATCTTGCTCGCTATTTCCTCTGTTGTGCATGGGCCGGGATGAGACTCTGGCTGTATTGCACTCTGTAAAACACCACGATTTCACCATAGAGACACATATACTTAAAACAAATATGGAAAATCTGATCCAACTTATTTTATTTTGAACAAAAAGCAAACTTGTTTCAACGGATGTGACAATAATATAAAGCTCTATTACATTTATGACATTGTTTTCTGTATTTATGTCTATATCTGTACATCTATAAACAACTCTGGAGAAAAACGAGATCATTCCAAAATTTACATTGCTTAAGTTTGAGTGAAATTGTTCAATGACGAAACAAAATGTATTATTTTGAATACGTGTATTAAAAAATGGCAAATGACATGGAATGGCTGCCTGACATAAAGGTGCTAATTTAAAACTTTGCACTGGTCTCTTAAATGTCTTCCAGAGCTGCTTTTAACACATTGTTTTTATTTTAATACATAGAATTTAAAAAATATAAAATAAACATCTCCTAAATTTAATCAAAGTTTTTATTAGACATACTTTTGTACAGAAGATTATACCTTTTGTCCATTCTGCCCTTATAGAGTGGCACTGGAAGTGTAACAATACGAACAAACCAAATTTCCAGAGAAATGGAAAGTCAGTCCAAAGACGAGTCCGGACTGACTAGTTGAAGTTCCCCTGATGCAGAGATTTCTCATCTACTTTTAACTCCACTAAGTGAGATGGTGAGCAGGTGCAAGGACAGGAGCACAGCAGAGAACATGTGCAGTGTTTATTTGTTCTGCAGACCTCCCATGATGTCATCTTACTTGTCTTAATTTGTGTTGCCTTCAATGCCAATCTAAAAATGGAACAAATTTAACACCACAGAAGGACACTAGGCGGTGGGACTTCAGTTTTATTATTGAGCAGTTAAATATAAGAAAGAAAATACAAAATTATTTTTAGTTTTTGATTTTAAAAAATTACAATTTTGCAGCTCATGACTACTTTCCACTTGACCATTTTGTCCAATGGAGCAAAAACGTTTAGATACCAGTAATCTAAGCAGGATACGGGACATGTTTCATTTAAAAAGACAAGGTAGGCTCTACCGGTGATTGCTTGCCATGCATGTTGCTCCAAGTTTGCCATTTTGGATTTTCAGAATAGCCTCAAACTGATAATAATGAAGAGTGGCACTGCTTTAGTTTCAGTGCCAACTAAAGGGTGCAAATGTTTTTGGTTTTTTTTTTGCAACAAGAAACATTTCAGAGCAGCCAAATTAATATATTTTCTAAGGGAGAAAATAGTGTAGTAGCCTAAGTTAAAAGTGAGTCTGGTCACTCGGGCATATTCTCAGGTGTCTCATTAAAAGGACTTTCAAAAGTAGAACTGGTTTGATGGAAAGCTTTAGAAGTTTTAAACCTTAGTGAACTTTGGAACCGGCCCATGCCTTCTTCTGGCACAAACACTTGGCACACTTAAAAGGTTGCTAAATTGTAATAATATGTGACTCAACATAGATAATGATAAATTATAGCAGAGCTCAGTACTTACATAACAAGGGTGATTATTCAATCTTTCACACGTACATACAGACAAATTCACAACAAATCTACTCTCTGTCTTTCTCTCTTGTGAGGCTGCAAATGAAAGCTGATCTTTGGCAGCTGACATTTTCGAGATCTCCTCTGTGGACCGAAATGTCCTCAACTACTGGTTTAGCGTTGGATTTTGGGCAGTAGTAATGACTTCACACGCATTTTCTGTCTTCCTGCTGTGTCACTCAGTATCCATCCTCCACACCAGGGGAACAGAAGGAGAAAGGATTGAAGCAAACTGTGATTAAGGCAGTCTCATTAGTATTACAGAGTGCGTTTTTTTTTTTAATTATTATTATTTTGGCCCCTGGTGAGCAGACAGACTGCCACAACAGTCATGAGTTTCTTTTCCTCCTTCTTTTTTGTCCTTACAGAGAAGATGAGTAGGTGTGAACAGTGGCGGTGAAAGAAAATCAGAGTGTGATCCAAAACATTAGATCCATGGAGGAAGAATATCCGATCGAAAACAACATCAAGCTGTAATCCTCTTTGGAAGAAAACGTCATATTTGGTTTATGTACGATATTCGTATCTCCTCACGGTGAATTATGTTTTACAGGGGTCCTAGACTAAAAAAAGCACAACCCAGGGCGATTGAATTAAGTAAAGCAGAAGGCTAGATCTAATTTGTCCTCTGAAGTTAGTGCTAGGGGCTTTTTCAGCGGCGTGCAGAAATGGGGATCGACAAAGATTCCGCTTACAGTAGATTATTTCTGTCTCACTTAACTGAGTTCATTTTGAGATCCAAAGAAAAATCAAAGCAGATACATACACATTAGTAGGACAAAGAAGATGAAGCTCTGCCACTGTCATCTACTGAGGTCAGCTGATAGTTTCCCTTCCTTGTAGCACAGTTCACATGTTGCAGCTGTCTTGAGATCTGCCCCAATGGCAAACCTCATGTACCGTACTTCTTTACAGTCCTTCAAGTTATAGGGCTTTAAGTAACAACTTTCTCAGAGCTCTCTGTACTGTAACAATCCCTTTAGACCCACTCCTGCATGGAGCGCTTGCAGTACAGTATGTGCCGCTGTGTGCTCTTCCTCCTGAACTGGAAAACGGTGTAGAGGAGGACCATCATGCACAGCGCCAGGACGCAAGGAATGGCAATCGCCACAGCCTTCTCCGTACCCCCAACGCTGTCCAGTTTGATGACCACATCCACGTCGTTGTTGTCACAGTGCCTTTCGTCTGCCGCCGGGGGATTCCAGCCCCAGTCGGGGTCATTGGGGAGGCCGTCGCAGCCCATGAAGTCCCTCAGAATTGACCTGGGGTAGCCGGGCTCCACGCGAAGCAGCTGGTTGTTAAACTTCCAGTACTCTTTTCCCTTGTAGAAGTAGGTAAAACCTGCAATGGAAATATGAAAATAAAGGGGAGAAAGTTAGTTAGTTTGTTAGGATTGAGTATTACACTAGTTAAGGTAACCATAATGATGCCCTGTTCAGTTATTTTGCTGTCAAGTGAAGCACTGCAAGTGGGATGTCATTATGTTGAACTACAAAACTATCTGTTTTACTGATTGTCTTTTGTCTGATAATATGCTTTCTTGCTAAGATTTTAGACATAAAATTATTCTGAAGATGAAAAACATATCTATTAAATTATCACTATAAAATTCATCATTGAAAAATGAAATGCAAATTTACAAGCATAAAATTATCATATGAAATTAACTAAAACAATCCCAATGTTGTCTAAAAAAAGGCAGAAACAAATTTTCAAATAAAAATTATTATAATTTTTTCTGTCCTTTATTTAACCAGGTGAACCCCATTGAGATTTGAATCTCATTTTCAAGAGGGACCTGGGCAGAAGTCTGCAGTACACAGCAACCTGGTTACAGAATAAAACCAATTAATACATACAGTATATACAAGTGTAAAACAATAGAAAAACAATTTAAAAGCAATGACACTGTTTCATAGAATCTTGTTGCCTAGTTTAACTGCTTGAAATAAATACATTTTGACATCTTGAAAAAATGAAGAAAAAAAAAATTTAAATTCCAGGGTCAAACATTTAGTTCTGTCATCACAGATTGAAATGACAATCTTTTCATGAGTCAGTGACGGTCAATTTTATTTTTTTTTTTTTTTTTGACAGAAACCACCAGATTTTAAAACAAAAATTTCTGCCATTTTCAAAAAGGTACTCAAGGTTAGCAAACACCACAAGCTTATACATGTGACATAAAGATAGAAAAGAAATTTTTCCTCCATTTTCTCCCCCTAACAACCATTTGGATGTGGCTTGGGTCTAATGTTTTTTATGGAGAATTTTCAAGATAACTTTGATGCAGTTCTCCAACAGTGAGCTCTGGAAGTCCCTTAAAAACGTCTTCACCGTCTGTGATGGAAAGATAAATATTGATCCCACTCCAGCGTTTATTTTATGGGGATCTTTAGCGATTCCTATAATTTTTGCAATTCATATACCATTTGCCTTGTCCACAAAAGCGCCTTGTGGAGAGTCAGGGATGCCCTTCCAGATAGAGATGGGTTTAGGGTAACCTGGGTCCATCGTCCTCATCTCCTCGTTATACCTCCAGTATCTAAAAACAAAGAAAGACAGTGATAAGTACCAACAGTTCAGAGGATTTGGAGTTGGCTACTTCATATTGATCCAATATGGACAAAGACTCTGTCCTCACATAGACAGAGAACAGTTTTCTCTGCTACTATTTAAAACATATATAATTAGGACAAAAGCATAAAGTGTGTAGGTATTGCACTTTCTCTGTTCCTAAGATGCACACAAAGCAGAATACCCCAAAAAAGAACAAGGTAAATTTGCTGAATCGTTTTTTTGTAGCTAGATAAAAATATGTAAGGCATTTATCTGCAGAGTCATAACCTTTTGCTTGCATTTTCATATTTTGTAGTCGTTCATGATGCTGTTTTGGGGGTTTTTGTGGGGTTGCAGTGAAAGTGAATGTGCCGATAGCAGCAGTGATGATGTGGAGAGCTAAACAAATACAATTAAATTCAAGCATCTCTCCAGCTCCATGCCTACTAACTTATTAGATTTTCCAACACAACTTACTTCTATCAACCATATCCCCCCGTGTTTTAGTTTGCAAAGGCAATAAATGAAATGCTACAATTTTATAAGGTTTGATCTGAATGCTTTGGCATGTTTTATTAAAGCTTCCTTTTATATTTCTAATACTCATGTTCAATTCTTGCTTAGTGAAGAGATGAGAGCTAATTTAAGCTCTAAGTTTACCAAGTAAACATAAAAATTTGTGCTGACTTTAGTTATTAATGAGAGCTGAGTGGATGTTATTACCATATACAATTTGAAACGTATAAATATACAGAACTTAAACAACTTGATTGTCAGTGTTCCTTAGATATCTGTAATAAGACAGAATTACTCCAACTTATATGATGATACTTTAAAAGAAAGGAACATTGGCTGACTCATTTCACATGACAGGAAAATCCAATCAATCAGTCATCCACGGCATGTCTATCTGCATTGCAGATTAGCCTCAGAAGTTTTTGTGAGTGACGAGCTCCTCACATGCTGCTGTGCAAACCCGTAAAACTATAGATAAAAAAGCCATTTGAAGTAGAGCGCCATTAGCCCCCCGTCACACATCCCTGCTGAGAGATAAAATCAACTTTAAAATGATCTGCACAACATCCCTCTTTTATTAAATAGAAGAATCTGTGGATGGAGATGACAAAGTGCTTTGCCAGCTCCGTCCACAGGGTCCTGTGACCTTTCGGGATATGATTTATCTCAACAGCTGAACATGTGAGTCAGACTGGCATATTCTCATACTGTACAACGGCTCTGACGCACGTAAATAAACAACAGATCTTCTGCTTCAGGCATTCTGGAGAGACAACAAAAATTATCTTGAAGTTCCTTTGAACTAAGCTAACACCTGGTCCCATAAAAAAACAAAACAAAACTTAATCAAAGTTGTTAAAGTTAAACCTGAGTATCACTTTTGTGGCTACAAAAAAATGCACTCAGGATTTGAGAAAGTGTAGAAATGTAAAAAAGCAAAGTAGTTTTTATGGGGTTGAAGTGAAAAAGTTCCACACAATGTTAAATATTAAATCAAATCACTCTTGAATTATTTGACTCTTTGATTAAGATAAAAATTTACAATTTATGTTTAACTGATTGAAAAAGTTAAATATAACTTATAAGTCCCTTAAAGATTTTTGCTTTTAAGGGATTTAACTTCAAGTCACCTCCCAGAGTGCACAGAAACACATATTCAAAACTGCAATAATAATTATGATTCTGTATATTTTGCTGTTCTAATTAGAATGATACTCAACTGAGCATCGAAAAAAACAACAAGAAAACAGAATTTGCCCTACAGACTGGTGAAATCACAAAGAAAATATTCCACATCGAGATGATTTAAAACACAACCTCTCATCTTCTGTTCGTAATTCATAAGTTGAATTACAAATATATATAAAAAATATTTTTTAACATTTTTTTATTCATTTATTTTGATATATTATATTGGCTAAAGCAGCTACAATTGGTTTTCAACATCGCCCCTATAGGATGACTGGAACATACAAGTTGTTAAAAAGGCCAAAACTATCCTAGCCAGCAGAAACCACCCACATTAGGATCGTTTCCCTTCCCTTAAGTCAAACACAGACCAACCATAAGGTGCAATCAGTCCAAATACTTTTTGTCCCAAGCACAATTGAAACTTTTAGAATGTTTTATTACTTGTTGACGTGTGGATTATGCCTCGACTGTCTTTGACTGCCGCTGTGCACCAAATTTTTCCTTGTGGGGACAAAGATGAACTGAAGTGAAGTGAAAAACTGGCACTGGAACTAATGATCCAAACAAACCTGTCTCCTTTGAAGAAGTAGGTCTTAGCGACATCTTCCCACCAGACGGCCGTCTCGATACTCTGTGTGGGCATGCCGCTACCGAACAGAGAAATGTCCTGAGGGTAGGAAGGCTGAAGATGCCGATCCTTGAACACCCAGAAGCGGTTTCCTGAAACACAGAAACAAGGTTAGTATGGGCAACAACCTGGAATCACACCAAATAAAAAACTGCAATATCCCTACTTGTTCATGCCCCTCTTTGTGGGTTATTTTTCTTCATGAGATTTCACAGACGAGATGTTTCATAAGCTCGTTTAAAGATTATCATCGCAGCACAGAATGTAAGCTTGATGGTGCTCTGAAGGCAACTCTGCTGAGTCTTGTTGTTTTGAGTCTTATTGAAGTTATTGTTGCGTTTAATTCAATTTGATCATAACTGCCTCGGGCAAAGGAAAGAAAGCTGTTGTGGTGCAGTGTTTGCGTGTGCTTGTGTGAGCGCGAGGTGGCTAGACGCTCTCGTGCACACAGCCACGAGTACGCACATGGTTAAGTCCTTCAGAGTGAATAAATAAAGCATGAGGCCCTCTGATCCCACTGGGTGACAGATGTCATGTTAATCTGTCTGATGGACGGATGTCTCTCTGGGACCTACACCCATTCTCCAACCATGCAGACGTCTACGAAACCCCACGGTGAACCACTCTGGTTTCAAGTAGCAAAGAAGATATTGTGTGTTTAAGAGCTGACAGTTCAAGTTATATCAGTCATGATGTTTCCAAATTGATATTTTACTAATGCACCAATACCACAACTGTCACATTATAACTATACATTTTAATGTTTTTTTTAAATGTATTTCTCTGAGATTTCATGTGATGCACAATTGGAAAAATAATTATACATGGTGCACAATTTTTAAAAAATCTGCAAACTATTTAGTACGTATCTGCAAACCAGAATTCTCAAACTTTATAGAACCAACTTTTGCTGAAAGTATGGCTACAAATTGTTTGGGTTGTCTGAAGCAGTTGAAAAGCTGGAAAATTCTGGCCTCTGTCTCTCTGCAGCTATTTCCTGTGACCCCTACTTAAATGGTGACAGACGAGACATCTTGTTGGCTTCATCTGAAAAGCTGTCAAAGACTAATGGAGGTTATAACTATGAATGTCCTGTCAAAAGATTCTCCCATCTGACTTTTGCATCTCTACAGCTCCTCCAGAGTTACCATGGGCTACTTGGCTGCATCTCTGATCAATTCTCGATACTCCTTGCTTAGCCTGTTAGTTTAGGTGGACAGTAATATCTAGAAAGGTTCCAGACTATTTACACTTTATTTTGCGGATTGACCTTTACAGAACAGCTGCATTTAGGCTGAGATTAAACTATGCTGCTGTGGACTTTATGAAATAGCTGACATTAACATTTGAATTGAAGGGTTTATTACAAATGCGCAACAAAGCGTTTAGATTTTTGTTTGCAACAAAAAAAGTCAATAATCTTGCTTCAATTCTCTGCAATTCAATTTACAAATATATACTTTATATTACCTTTAAAAAAGACAAACTTCCCTTCGCTGTTTTCATACACTGCATCAATTTTGGGAGGCAAGCCTTGCCAGAAGTGGTTGATCGGCATGGGGTAGCCGGGGACCACTGAATTGTCCCGTACTCTCCAGAACCATTGATCCTGCAGAAACAAGACATGCAATATTGTCATTACCTGACATGGCTGAAACATCAGCAGGAATGCTTTCCTCATGGTGATAATTCGCTTTACCTTGAAGACAAACAGCTCCTGGCGTAGGATGGCCAGAGTGTTGAAGCCTCCATCACAAATGTTTGGTTTGGAGTTGGGGTTAGACGGCTTGGACCCCTGCGGAGGGCGATGGGGTCTTGCATGGCGGTCGTGTTTCCGGGGGTCTGAGGGCGGATGGAAACGAGGAGGTGGAACTGTAGGCGGCGGACTGGTGGGCTGTGGAGCTTTATCTGGTGGTCCTATAAATACAAACTGCAGAGTTACAACCTGTTCCTGTGAATCAGAACTTCACTGCTGTGCTTTTATGATATTTAGCAATTTCAAAGACTGTCCCCACTGAGAGATATTTTAACCAATGCAACCATTTCTTTTGGCACTGATTATTTTTCCTCTTTTGCAATCTGTTAGTTGACTCACATTGCTTTGAAAAACACAAATTGGCTGACCTCTTTAGCAGCTGACAAATGCTGTTTACTGGCATTCAACCCAGCATGACTGACGCAGCAGCGTTTGCAATGTTGACGAAGTTTCAGAGCTTTGCAATTTGATGTTTTGTGATGTGGTACATCTTTAATAAAATGTTGGAACATTTTAACTCATACAAACTGTTACTTAAGGATTTATTATTTGAAAGGAGATTGTTTTGTGGTACATTACCATAGATTTTCTGGATTCCCTGCAAGTCATCTTGAGGTAGTTTGAAATTCTCTGTGTCCATATACTGGTAGAAAGGAGCCATGATAGCAGTGGGATCATTCGAGTGCTCAAGGCCGAGGGCGTGCCCCAGCTCATGAACTGCAACCAAGAAGAGATCATTTCCTAGAAAGGGGAAGAGAAGATCTGCAGTGAGAATTTAAATCCTTGACTTTATCCAGGACAATATAAACAGACTTTACAGAAGTCTAAATGTTAGAAACTGACTCGTGTATTCCCCACATCAAATAATTGAAATATATAGCAAGAGGCCGTCTAAGTAGATTTCAGAACATACCAAATGTAAAAAAAACATGGCACTACCTCTAAGCGAAAAAGAAAATGACGTAATATCAGTAAATAATGATAAGGCTAAAAAATTTTGATTAAAACAAATTTCAACATTCAAAAAGTTGTTTCTAAAATGATTTCATGATTGCACATTGATAGAATTAGTAAGTTTTTATATCATTCTTACATTAGTAGGTTTGCCAGTTTGTTTTTCATGTAAAAGTTTAGTGAATTTGTTAAACCGTGTGAAAGACAAAACTTGCTTTTTCTTAACCTTGCAGCTGTTTCCCTAGCTACTCCTTATTTGTGAAACTACCTGTGTGTAGAATGTTAGTTCCTGTGTTCCTCCTTCCTTCTTATCAGAATGGCTCCCTTCTTTGATTTATTACCCCTGCATTCCTTTCACTCCTGCTTTGGTTTGTGTTGATAAAAAAGACAAGCGCTGAAGCAGAGTCAGAATGCATGGTGAACTGTTCAAAGGAGCAGTTCTCTATGTCTTCCCCTTTCGCAAAAGGCTTGATAGAGAACTTATAAACTTTGTCTGTGATTCTCTTTTTATGTAGGTTGAGAACAAACCTATCACACGTGTTGTTTTCTTTACCCACCAAATGTTCCCAGAGTGTGTCCAAAAGTTTTTTTTCTTCCAGGATTGCACTTTATTAAGTTCCATGATTTTTCTCATTAACTCTGACCAGTATCCCTGTCCTGTGTGTTTACATTCCTTTGCACCAAAGACACCGACCTTTAGTACGAAGCTGCCATGTATCTTGACTTCTTCTCTAATTATTGCACTCCTTCTTCATCCTTTTTAGTTTAGACAAATGGGTTTAACTGAAACTTACTTAGGGGTATCAGTATAAAGGGGGTGGAAGAAAGTACAATTTACATTTTTGTGATTGTATATGTTAAAATATTTTGGAACAGTTGTTCACTTTCTTTCCAATTCCACTTCTATGATCATTTGCAATGGTGCATCAAAAATGGCACTGAAGTTTGTTGCTGTAAGGTCATGTATTCAAGAAAAGCTCAAGGGACATGAATACTTTTATAAGGCATTATATCTCTGAGCTTTGGGCAATGAGAAACTGTGTTTGCATTTAGATTTATTTTTATACTTTGTGTGTTTTTATTACTGATGTTACTTCTACATCTAATTTTTAACACATATTGACTCGTATTATTTTTGCACATATGCTGTGAAGAGTGTGTCCATTTGGGAACAAAGAATTCAGTGACAGACATCAAATCAACCATTATAACGCAAATGCATGACTCAGTCAATATTTGTTATCAATGCTTTTATTTTTTTTTCCACACATCAGTTTTTACCTGCTTGTTTAAACTGAGTTTTATCAACCCTGCACAGACACGTGCATTTAATTTTGTTGTATTTTTATTGTTTTTCACAAAATAATTCAAATACATAAGCCACAAAATCAAAATAACTACTTACTTTCCCTGCTCCAGAGTTATAATAAAAATTAGTTAAGATTACGGGAAATGAATCATGAAGCAACAAGACTTTCTCCTGGGCTCGAATAAAGCAGAAGGACACACATTCACGTTTTTGCCAAGGACATGCACGTAATGCACCTGAGCATTAAAAAATGTCGGCCAAGAACCGCTGTGTGTTACACACAAACAAAGACAGATGCAAAAGTAAAAATTCCACAACCAGTGGATGTAGTCAGCTCAGCGTGTCAGTTTGATTTAGGAGGAATTACAACTCTTATGTACAAACAGTGACTGAACTTGTCCCGAAGAGATGGTTGCCCTTTGCAAGGATGATATGCACTCATGCCAGGAGCGCTGCATAAAACCACCACTGACCCTCAGCCAGCAGCAAAAAGGTTACACTTTCCCCTCTCCCACTTTCACCTCATCCAAACAGCCTCTGCCACAGATATGCGAAAACGCCCCACAACGATTCCCTGAAGACAGACTGGAGCTACCATTAGCACACATGTCAACATGCAGCATTTACAGATGCACTGCTGTGAAAACCCATTAAAGATGGTGCAGCTTCCTTGGCACACATGCTGAGACAGGAGCGTTTTTTTTTTTCCTCCTTTAGTATCAGCGCTCCAAATGGATGACAATGGCATGCTGCTCAGGGGCGAGCATGCATCTGACTTGGGAGTCTAAGACTATTATCATTAGAGAACAAAAAGAGAGCGCGAAGGAAAGGAGCTGATGGGTGGCAAGTGGTATCCCTGCACAAACACAATGCAAGCCACACCCCCCCTCCCTCTCTAATGGAAGGGGAGAAAGTTTCTGCACAGCAGCTGGATAATAGCGAAACCGCCTGGTGGTGCTTTCACAACCCTTCTACCCGTAGGTAGAGTAATTAGGGAGTGTTTGGTTGAATGCCTCAAAAAGGTATCCTATTCTCCTCTCTGAGCTGTGCCACTGCAACCACTCAGCTACATCAAATTCAATAAATGTGGATAACCATAATCATGTGCCAGCAAAAGCAAAACTCCTAAAATAGCATCGCTCTCTATCCTGTCATCTGAAGAGCTTATTATACAGACAGATACCAAAGTCCTGACAGATGGGGGGATTCATCTTTATAGAGCGACACCGCATCAAACACATCTTAGCGCTCTTTGTTTTTGGCTGAGCGTCCCTCACACTCTGCCCTGCGATACCGTCGTTCTCATAACACCCTCCAGCCAGGCCATCTGTACTCCCCTCATCTGGCATCCATCACTTCTTATCCATCTCTCCACAAGACTGCACTTTTTACTGTTTGCTTTCCTCACCTCTTCCTCTCAGGGTTATTTATTTCTCCATCATCTTTGTCATCTGTCTCTCTGCTGTTGCCTCTTCTCTCTATTTCTATTATATCTAGTAAAGACTCGTATCATTTTCTTTCTAATTTAGTCATGTTGCAACCACAAACCTTACAATTGTTTATTGTGCTTTTATGTCATAGATGCATTCAACATATTTTCACAAACAAGATCTGAAAAGTGTGGCATGTATTGGTATTCAGTCCTCCCCGAGTCAAATCAATTATAAATTGATTATAAACCTGCAAATATTTTGGTCTATGTCTATATCAGCTTTTCACGGATAGATATTTTTCCCCATTCTTCTTTCTGCACTAACTCAGTCAAATGTGATGTAGATAAAAATGTCAGATTCTGAATTGGATTTGGACCATTACTTTAACTTGGCCATTTTGACACAAGAACACATTGGGGTTAGGCAATTGTGTCCATGATGCAACATTTATTTTGATTAAATTAACATTTAACAATTTGTTGACTTCTGAAGGGCATTGATTACACTGGGTTTTATTTAGGTGTATCAGAGTAAAGGGCGATGGGAACATATACCACTGTTTTCTGATTTTGGTTTACATTCCCTTCTCACCGTCATGGTTGGGGTTTCCAAGGGTCCAAGGCTCATCTGAGTCAAAGTGTGTGTCTCCTCCGATGCCAGGCCCTGGGAAATAGGCATGGGCGAGGAATCCGCCCTCCCCATCGAAGGGCGAGCTGTCACCGTGAAAGCCAGAAGCGAAGATGATGGTGATGTCCACGTCACGCCTGCCAGTCTCCAGGGCACTGTATGGAACGGCCTCGAAGCGCAGGGGAGTTACACCCTGCCACACATCAAACGCCCTCCGGATGGCATCATGAGTCTCCCGGGCACCCACCTTTGGTGTGATATTTTTTATGCTGCAGGAAGATAAACAAGAAACTGCTTGAGAGGCTTCAGAGGGGTGGAGGCTGGCAAAATATGGAAGTAAAATCCTCCACGCTTCTCCCCATTGAGTTTTTAGCTCATTAATTTGGAGTGAATATTTCCAGTTTTTAGAATGAAGCGACACTGGGTAAAAAAAGTAACACTTGAGACAACTAAAGACCAACAGCTTTCACTAGCTTTCACTGAACTTTTAACACACCAGTCGTTATCAGCCCCTGGCAGGCAGAGAGGAAGGCGGAAATCATCTTCTCCTCTCTCTCACTATTCACTCGTTTTTGTGAATAAAGCCCGGGCAGTGGCGGCGGCAGCACCGACTCAGCACTGATTGACATTCCATTAGACGAGGTTGCTCATCAATTCAAATTCAGTGAGCAAGCAAGGAAGGATTTAAATAAATTGGCAGTGTTATCATCTATTACTGCTGTAACCTGTCAATTTGCAGTTGGGCTGCAGACCCGTTTATCAGTCCTCCTCAGGCCCATTAAAACCCAAAGCTTAATTATAGCAGATAAGATATTTCTGCTGAGATTGTGGATAGTTTATTCTCCCATTTTCATATATCAGGGCGAGGGCAGTTTATTTAGCTTAATGAACGGAAAAGAGATTGTGTAATGGTTCAAAAAGCATCCTAATTTGTTTTTAACTGTGCTACATACTATTTTATACAATGAACAGCACATACGCAATACACAATTTAGGTGTTAATCTGTTGGCATGTGCATGTGTGAATGCCCCCCCCACAAGCTACATATTTGTTCAGTCTCTATGACAAGTAGCAAACAACCCCAGGTGGTTAAAGGCAGTAAAAATATATTAACAAATGGTGTAAAACTAAATAAAATGAAAAGAACAAACAAAATTTGTAAAATGTATTAAAAATAAAACAAGACATATGTATTTTTAAATATACAAGTTAATAAAAATAATAATAAAATAAATTACAAAATGAACAAACAAACAAAATATGCTAGATTGAGACACTATTGAAATAAAATGTTATAAGGGGAAAGTAATAGATCTGAAGAAACTTGCCGGCCATCACAGCTGATGTTTCTGTCTCTCACCTGTAGGTTATGTGCGTTCGCTGCCACTTCTGCCCTGTCAGCGCGTATCTCCTCCTTCTTGACCTTGTGGCACTTTTAATTTTATCTGGAACTCCACAGCGTGGCCTCTGCATCCATCTAAAACGTAAAGGAAAAATAAAATAAAGTTAATATTCCATTCAGCATTTTTGCATCACAGTTTACACTCTATGATGACACAAAGCGCAGAAGTGAACTCGTCAGTTCTCTTCTCGGGGACTGAACCACGGCGGCCAAGGAAATAAATGGATGCAAAAACACTGCTAAACTACTTCTAAGAATACAGTTCTCATTCGTACAACATAATTTATCACAACTACTGAACAGACACAATATAATGGCAAAAACATTCGTTCTCACCTTAGAGTGATATCACTGCATGATCATGCAAAACGAGAAGAGGGAAAAGTGTTAAAACCTTCACCCACTGTTGTTTCAGGTGAAGGAGGGCAAGAGGAAAAAAAAATCTGTATCTATCCTTCAGCAGCCCATTAAGATAATCATAGTTCCTACTGGTACTTCTAAAAAAATAAAAGGGTTTTCAGACTCTAATTTTTCAGAATTCTCAATAAAATTTTGACCTACTTTTCAAGTATACATGGATGACAAGCGGCATCATGTGTCTTATTCAGGTGTTTGTGTTGCACAGGTTGTGTTTGTGCATCTGCAACACATGTCATGTGTCTACTTACTCCTTGGTTGTCTCATCCAGCGTCCCTGTGACATTGAGACCGTAGATGCGCTGCATAGCAGCAATGGCTGACTGCATGGTTTTGGCTGAGCGCAGGACAGACATTCCCGGTTCTGTGTGGGGAAGGTATCCATACCTCTGTAGCCATCCCTGCAAGGGGTAAGATAAAAAAAACAAAACAAAAAAAAAACATAATCCTAACCCATCCCATCCCAGAACATTGCACGTTACACAAGTTTAATCAAAGATAAAATTTAAAAACGCAGAGATAAAAAGCTGCTTTAAATATAAAAGTGAAAGAAATCTTTGTTAGAGGAATGCTTATTTCAGACACTCTATTCATGTTGTCTATGCAGCATAAATACAGACCGCAAAGATTCCTCCACTGCAATATTGCTTTGCTTAAAGCTTCAAATACCACTGCAATCAAATGAGAAAAAAATAACTTTGTTGAAATAACTTTAAGTAAATAAATGTCCATTCTAATGCCCTAAAAGGTTGTTCCCAACGGATTAAAAAAAACAAGATGTCCAAGGGAAGCCTATATGGATATAATACAATAAAGTGGGTCTTGTACCTTGCTGTATTAGATCTGCATAACAAACGGTATTATTTCAGATTTTTCAGGGTTGACATTAATGATTTAAGCCACAAAGGCGACAAAGTGGAAAGGCTGCAGCATCAGCTGAAACAAGACAATTGTTTCCCAAACTTGGGTTACAAACTCCCAACAGAGGACTTAGGCTTCACTTTAGAAAATGATTACAAACCGTTTTTTAAAATCTCCTATTTAAAAAGCAGATTTTGCTATAATTCCCTTCAAGAAGTAAAGACAGTATTTGCAAACAGATTAATTTAATACTTGGATTTATGATGGTTTTTCTTTACCGGCAAGTAAATTCTTGTAAGGTTAAGTATTGGGTCATAAGTCTCTTCCAGTGTTATGTTGGTGATAAGCTGATAAGCTGTTGGCAACAATGCCCTAATGCAAAAGTTGCCTCATACAAAAGTGTTAACTTTTCTGAAAAATGCAACTTTACTTTGAAAAAAAAATAAAAGTAAACTTCTATTCTTTAAGTTCAACTCTCCTCTTCCAGTCTCTTGGAAGATTAGTAGAGCACTTAGACATGGTGCGAGAGAAATCCAATGACAAAGTCTTGCAAGTGTAAGTGATCTGGATCTGCTCCAAAATATAATGGGTGCTTCCTTTGTCTGCACTTCAGCTCTCTACCAAGACTGGTTAAATCCATGTTGACAGAATTGGCACAAAACCTGCTAACAGACAAACATTAATGAAGATAGATCTCTGCCAAGGTGGAGATCAAAACACTATGAAGATGTGTGTCTTGAAGCAGTGACTATCTTCCTCCAAAGGTCAATGGGTTGATTTTTATATGTGTTTCAGAATGGGAAGTTATCATTATTTAATAAAAAAAAAAAACACTCTAAACCCATACATACTTTTTCGTTCCTGGTGAGTACAGGGTTGGAATCGCAGTGAGCTTCTTAGAACCCACTTTGGTTCACCAAATAAACCTCATATTAGTAAGAAAAGTTGTGCACATTTTATGTGGGTCTTAAATGGATTTTAAAGAAAATCTATTAAATTGAGTGATGCAACAAAGACAACATCTTTTTAAAAACTTCTCTTGCATCAAATGTAAGCAGGCAATTTAGATGGGAACATTATGTAACACATGGACAAATCTCTTATGTGGCACAGTTTCCCTCCCATATCCAGCCCACCTGAGTACCAAGTGTAAATGTTGACTGAGTTCCCAAGCTAATTTCCTACCATTGTCTGTATCTGCTTATCTGTACAGAGCTGCAAGGGGGAGCACACCTACTTCCAGCTATCTCTAAGCAAGAGGCAGAGTTCAACCTGGATAGGTTGCCAGGACACCACAGAAACAAACAACCATGCACACACTTCTAAAAGTAATTTAATAAGACCAATCAACAAAACATGCATATTTTGAACCATGGATGCTGCAGTACTCTAGAGAGTTCATGGATGCATTGGAATGACATGCAAACTCCATGCAGCAAGACCGCAGGCCTGAAATGAAAACCAGGACCTTCTTGTTGCAAGGCAACAGAACTAACAACCACTCCACCATGCAGCCCCCAAGCAGGTAGCCCAACCAGGTGAAATCAGCTTGTTTATATAGACTGACACTACTTTTTTGCTCAAAGTTCTAGAGTAACTAACATCTTAGGGGATGTTTTCTCTCATTCTTCTAAGCATATCTACTCATTGATGTCCATCCAAGTCCATTTTATTTCTCTCCAAACACGTTTAACTCGTCTCGCAAACATTTATGAACTGGCCCTTAAGCCACTCCTTTGGTTTCCTGAGTGTGTGCTTCAGTCTATTGACGTGTTGGAAGATAATCTGACAATTAATCTGAAGTCCAGAGAGTTCTGGTATTCTTGAAAGATTTTAATACTAGGTTTAGTGATCTAACCATCTTTGCAGAGTTGTTGCACATCTTCTGCTGCAACATCACCAGATCATAATGCTGCCACCTCGATGCTTCAGTGGCCAGTGAGATATTTTGTCATGGATTGGTAGTCACTAAGGTGCTTTTAGGGCAAAATTTAAATAAGCTGTCGTTGAGTGTTGCTTCCTGTCGGATCTCTCTACCACAAAGCCTGATAAATGGAGTGAGTTAGCAAATGGTTCTTCTATTTTCACAAAGAAACACTGAATCTTCACCTTAGTGACTTTTGAGTTCTTTGCACCCTCTGGCAAAGGGTTTTGTTCCATAATAAGTCAGTTTAATCTAGAGGGGGGTCTGGAGGTTTTGCATTTCTTCTAAATAATAGACCACACTGTTATTTTCAGAACGTTCTGATCTTGGAGGACCTAGAGAAAAATTCCCTTGAAACTTGATTGCTTGGTTTCCACTGTAATATGCACCATTAAGTATAAGACTTTACATAGTCCACTGTTTTCCATTCCAATTCAAGTTTAGTCAACTAAGTATATTGGATCAGGTTACAGAAGCATGTCAATGGAAATCAGGGACACTTGAGCTTAATTTAAGCCCTATATAAAGTCAGCATATTTACCTTGGTAAAATGCATTTTTTAATATAAACTTACAAATCAATCTCTGAAAACACGGTTTTGCATTGTATGAACTATCATACAATATAAACAAAATTTTAATTGCATTGTATTATACCTGGGATTGAATTGGAATGTAATAAATATACTCTGTTTATATGATTGGGATGTTTTCATAAAACATTTCTGAATGTAAACTGAGTGCACCTTTTAACAAGTGTTTGCCTTGTAAAAGGGTCTTCAGATGACAGTTGTCATGAATTAATGGTATAAATATAAACTGTATTTAAAATAATTTAAAATTCACTCAAACTGGTTTTAGAATGAGACTGTGGAGTAAGAAAAAAGTGCAAAAACTGACTGGGAGTGAATACTTTCTGATGGCACTTTGTGTCATTTGAACAGCAAAAGGAATGATTATTGTTCTTTGAGGGGAAAAAAAGCTGTTAGATACTTATTTTACATTTTTGTACAAATAATTTTATTCAGGATTATTATGCAGTGAGAATCCCATACCACCCAATGCCTTGCACTGACTGTTATTTATCATCTTACTCTTTTATAGTCAAGCCTCTACAGTGAGCCTGGAATGCTTATCGGAGCTAGTCAGCAGAATTGAAAATGTGCATCGTTAGAAACAGTCCACTCGGCAGGGCTTTAGTTTTAAATGTATTCACCAGAAGCTGAGAAAGCACTGATGGTGACAGCAGTCGAGTGTTTGTGTCTTTGCAGCTTCCGGTTGGTGTGTGTGCATGTGAAAGACTGTGGCCCAGTCCTCTTTTCATCCTCTACTAAACCAGACTAGGAGTTAATGCATACAAAAAGCATCACCAGACTCAGACCTAAAGACATGCCCAGGTGTGTCCTCATCATCTGTAGCTGATCTGCTTCCTCTGTTTATCACTGCTCATTGCTCCCCAATCTTTCCTTCTCTACTCATCTAAATCTCTTGTTTATCCTCGTCTTGCCTCTGAGTCTTGTGTTTTGTCTATAGACAGTGATTTTTAGACAGATCCTGGAAGGATTGAAGCGAGCCATTAAATTGAATAATGATGCGTGTGTGTTACTGTCAGTTTCAGCATTTAATTTCTCCAGAGTGGAAGGAGGAGGGAGCTGGGGATGGGGGGTGTAAGGAGGGTGCAGACTGTGGTGAGGATGGAAATGGCATCAATTAATCAGCTGCAAACTAGCAAATCCTATTATGCAACTTGTAAATGTTTAATCTTCTTTAACACTATATGATGCTGTCAAAACATCTCCCAGCCTCACCTCACGATGACCTGCCATGAAAATACCTTCAATGGGAAAACAAGCATCACATCTAGTTCAAGCACCAATGTAACATCCTCATATGAGCTGTTTCACGATAAATGAAGGATCCAAGGAGGAAAATGTTTTTATCTGCATCTCGTAATGTCTCCATCGTGATGATAGGAGCCACAGCGCGCAGACCCAGCCTGCATATATGTTGTTTTTCACGCAGAGGCAGATGATGTGGAGGAGAGGAGGAGGGAAGGCCGTGCAAAGAGAGGGGGAAAAAAAATCTTACCTCAACGCTGAACTGATGCTGCTCCTCTCCGGACACGGATCGCGAAATCCAAAGCAAGAGATGCAAGCAGAGCGCTGCCGCGTAAAAGCAATCCGGTGGTTTTCTTTTATTGACGGATACTAAGGTCATAATGACCCGCTTTTCTTCCCGACTGTTTATTAGGAGAAGCCGCCTGTCTGCTTTGTGTCAAATGAAAACCATCGGTGCGGGCTTGTCAAGGCGAGATTCGGCTGAATTCAAGAAGCGTCTCTTAATTTAAAAATAAAAACAAAAGACCCGATGGCGGTTGAAGAGGCGAGCTCTGGTGTCAAGCAGAGGTAACTCGGCGCGTTATATTTGCTGTCCTCGCCATTCTGATTCACAACAGCGGCTACATCCATCCACAGCGGTATTAATGGCCATGTACAGTAAAGCTACCCAGTCTGCGCAAGATAGGCTCCCTCCCGACTCGACGCCTGCGCTTTGATTCCTCACACAGCGCAGCATCACAAGAGCTGCCCTATAGGCTGCAGACTGCATGAGAGAAAACCCTTCAGGACGCTCTGTCCAGCTGCAGCTCAATCGACAAGTTCTTTTATCCAACACCATCACTGTATGAAACTTGTGTAAATAGAGTCAGACTCTAAGCAAATTTGACCATTTCTGACTTTTCTTTAGCTGACAAGAATTTTTATTCATCTATGTGGAATTATGGCAAAGGGCAAAATGTCATTTAAAAAGGAGCTGAAAGTTCACAAAGTGGTGTGTTAATGGAAAATTAAGTGGAAGGAAAAAAGTGGCTGAAATAAGTATATGATCAATAAGGAAACCTGCAGTTTTTTAGAGGATTGTGAGACAAAACCAATTCAAGATATTGGAGGAAATTTACAAGTTGTGGACTGTATCTAGTCCAGAGCTGTCACATTCAATGTACTAATCCACTCCTGAAATAGTGACATCAAAGTGAAACTCTGCTAAAAATTTAGTTCATAATAAAATTGGAATGCAACATATTTTGAACAAAGAACATATTTCTAAAACAAGAATTCTATTTTATAGCCTACACAATCATAGAAGACAGTTGGCTGTCTTCTATACAGACCATCAACGACACCCTTCACAAGAAGTGTAAGGTGCCAAGAATTTGGGAGATCAGACTGCTGCATGTAATGGAAATTTAAGTGGAAGGAAAACCAAGGTGGTTAAAAAAGGTTCACAAGTAACAGGCACTCTTATGAAGTCTTAAAGCAAACAATTATAACAAAGAATTTGGAAGAACAACAACAGCCACAAGGTGGCAGCGTTTCATTGTGGAATTTAAAAAACAGCTGTTCCATTTCTGTTGTGTCATGTTTCAATAAAAATACTATATACATAAAATCACATACAATATATAGGTAACATAATACAAATGTAAATGGCAAAAAAAAATTTTGGCAGTAAACTGATTCTTAGCCAATAAAATAATAAGAATAAAAAAAAGAAAAAAATACATAAAATCTACATCATATATACAACTCAACAAACTTGTCTTGATTTAGCCAACAAATTAACAATTAATAAATATATTTAATATTTAGTTCATGGTCTAATTCTGTAGTTTTTTGTGACCTGTGAGATTCCGCGTCGGTGTATGGAGCTCTGAAGGTGACTTACTGTGGACGTTAACCAGTCAGATCTCCTTTGAAGCATCACAGTGACAGTATTTCACATTGCACAGTGTGAACAACTGAACAGAACCGAATATTTCAAGATTTTATTTTAAAAACACGCAAAAAACTTGACTTTAAACTTAAATTTAACATTCAGATTTTTACAATAATTTACAAAAACAGTCATTTCTTGTTTTATTTGCATTTTCAATTGCATTTTCATAAATAAATAACTAATTAAAAAATATTTTAGTTTTTAACCTTTTTGGTACTCAGTTACAGGAATAAATCACAGCCTCAGTCCATCCCATGAACAAATAAGTTGAGAAAGTAGGACTTTGACTTGATATGACAGCCATAGAGAACAGTGAAAAGAAGTGAAGTTTGCTTTTTTAATCATTGCTAAAATGTAGTGACACGAGTACAGAAGTTAGTGTGCGGCAAAAATTATGAACCATCATGAATGATCAATCTGAAAAACCTATCCACATGTCGTGAGTATATTCTTCAGTCATTCCTGCTGATGTGGCAAGCTTTTCAAAAACAGAAAGTAACTCAATTTTTGTTTTGTTTTGTTCTTCTCTGTTTTATGGCAAACTGTTCTCTGTCTTTTGGAGTTGTGCGGGAAATATGAGCTTCTTCAGCAAGTTTAATCAATCTTCTGATTGCCTTCTTTCAACCATGCGAACGACTCTGAACTTCCAGTTGTGGCACCCACATCATCCAACAAAAACTTCAATGGATGTGGAAGAGAGAGAGGGCAGCTGCCACAGTACTGGCATCTCGGATGATTAGGGGCTCCACCAGACAAACTGCCGCCATGAAGCGTGGTCTGCAGGTGGAGTCTGAGGTGCTGGCAAACTATGCTGAGATGTTGAGGGTCAACGTGCTTCCTGTGGGATTCATTGTTCGCCCTGACGCATCATATCTTGGTGCAACTCCAGATGGTAAGGTGTACGACCCGTCAGAATCACCCCCGTTTGGACTGGTTGAGGTAAAAAGCAGCATGAAGAATGATGCATCTCAGGTTGCTCACCTCAAGGTCCAGGATGACCACGCAGTTTTGAGCCGTTCACACGCCTACTACTGGCAGGTACAGGGTCAGCTGGCAATCAGCGGATTGGAATGGTGCGACTTTGTTGCAGACACGTTAACAACAATAACTGTTGAGCGGGTGTGGCGTGATGAGGCTTTCATTGATCAAATTAAATCTAAACTGGACTTATTTTACTTCAACACCTTCATTGATGTGTTCATGTCAATGCAATAAGAATTATAAAATGTGTAACTAACCCTTTTGTTCCTTTGCATTTCAAATATCCAATCTCAAGCTGTGTGAATCACTGTAAATAGTTGTTACTCATGAAACATACAGAGATGTGCAAATGTCTTTAAAAGGCAGTTGGATCATTTACAAAAATTTGTTTTCTTAACTGCAGTTGTCTTGAAACTTATGTTTTAACATTTTTCTCCTTGAGGTTGTCTTAAGTATTTTTAAATCAATGTATGGTGTACAATTATAAAATAGTTATGGATTTTTTTGTTTTTACTAGATATTGTAAATTGTACTTGATTTGTTTTCCTTGCAATTCAACTTAAAACAAAAAGAAAGTCAAGTGTGCTGCTAAAGTGTGTTTTAATTGAATATTTTTTGCAAAAGTCTAGACATTTTACTTTTTACCTAGCATTACAACAATTAACATACAGAAATAATTTAGTCTGCAAACAAAATGGGCCTTGATAATTTGCCAAAACACAACAGTTGTGCCAGATTTGATTGACAGTTCCTATTAAAGTGAGAGGCACCAGGGAATCCCAGATGTGGTAGCACTTTACTCTAGCGATCGCTCGCTCTACAATGATCCGCATCCGAGCAATGGTCTGAGTCTCCTCTGTCTCTTCCTTGCTGAACTGACCAGGATGCTTAAATGGTAGAATGATGAGTTTGGCTCCAACTTCATGAAGGAGGTCTTGAATGAGGAAGCCTTTATCTGCCATGACTTCATCTCCCAACTCAAGCAGAGAAGGATTCCACTGACCTTCGTTATTTCTTTGTCGGAGATGCAGCCTGTGTACAACGCTGAAATAAATGTCACCAACCCACAGGGAGCAACTCCAATCAGCCCTTTCAGAGCGGTGTGGTTCTTGTAGGCAGAGAACGTTTCAGACTGTAAGGTGAGGGATGATGGCCTTTCTAGAGCAACTTTTGTGCAGTCCAAGATGACACGGACATTTGGAGAGAACTTCAGAAATTTCTGAGAGAGACATGCAGCAGGCAGGGCTGGCTTCAGCACATGCTTCCTCTCCAAGTTTCTGTGCTCTGGTCCAGTACACCAGGCGTGATGCAGAGGGTGCAATGGACTCCCAGAAGATCCGGAACACACATTCAGATGGAAATTTGGTGTAGAACCGGATCTGGTCATCAGAGGCACAGTAGCGGCTAAAAAGTGTGGCAGACAAATCCACTTTTTGAAATCTGGCCTCCAACTCCTTAATATAATCCAGAGCTTCATCAAGTGCACCTGTAAAACCACAAAATAAAATAGCAAAACATACGGATAGCAACAAGTTTTAATTATACATTTGAAACATTACTTTTGTGAAAATCAATACATATTGTGAGTCGGAGCATGTATGTAGCCATTGACTTAATCTCTCCACAAAATACATAATCACATAATCTCATAATTATGTGATCATAATAATAATAATATTATTATAGCAACAGTTATATTTTACTGAAATTATCTTGCATGGAAAATATATACAAAATACTATCTATTACCTGCGGGTGGATGTGCCGTGTAGTCATGGTCCACAGCATCATCTTCAGCCTGGCTAGCTTTCTGAGAGGACAAACTGCCGTTTCTTAGCCCTCTCGAAAGCAGACTCTCTCATTACCGTTGCAGTGAAGTTATTCCAGGCAAACAGGGAAGGAACAGCTCCACTTTTAAGGCGGTTGGTGGTGGATCCGCTAACAAAATCCTCCGGTGTGAAGTGGCGGCTGCATACTAAAGTGCTCCCCGTCTTTATGCAAAAGTCTGGACCTTCATCTCTTCGGATCGCCTGGATCCACTGCCTCCGTTGGTCCGGGTCCGTCGGGAACGCATTATATGACAGATAAGGCTGTTTTCTTGCCCCACATGAACAACGAGGGACTGAAGAAAAACAACTGCGCCATTTTCCTAGTCTTTTTAATGCTAACGCTATAGCCACCGGAAGTTGTCCAACCCAACATCCGCCCCCGCCCCGCGCATGCGCACAACCTCCCCCGCTCCGCGCATGCGCACAACCGCCCGGGTCCTGCGCATGCGCACAACGGCCCTGGTTTCGCGCATGCGCACAACCGCCCCAGCCCCGCGCATGCGCACAACCGCCCCGCCCCCTGCGGGTAGATGTGCCGTGTAGTCATGGTCCGCAGTAGCATCTTCAGCCTGGCTAGCTTTCTGAGAGGACAAACTCTCGAAATCAGACTCTCTCATTGCCGTTGCAGTGAAGTTATTCCAGGCAAACAGGGAAGGAACAGTTCCACTTTTAAGGCGGCTGATGGTGGATCCGCTTACAAAATCCTCCGGTGTGAAGTGGCGGCTACATACGAAAGTGCTCCCCGTCTTTATGCAAAAGTCCGGACCTTCATCTCTTCGGATCGCCTGGATCCACTGCCTCCGTTGGTCCGGGTCCGTCGGGAACGCATTATATGACAGATAAGGTTGTTTTCTTGCCCCACACGAACAACCAGGGACTGAACGAAAACAACTGTGCCGAGACTGAGCCATTTTCCTAGCCTTTTAATGCTAACGCTATAGCCACCGGATGTTGTCCAACCCCACATCCGCTTTGTGAAAAAGGTCTAGAACATGCAGTGGTCTATATTTGTAAATAAGATTATGATTAAGTCAGTACCTCACCAGCTATGAACCTCACCGCACGTCACTGGTAACAATATAGACTATTGTAAACATTTTGTAATATAAACAAATCTACTCTAATTAAAGCATGGATAATCTTCAGTATGACTGCAATAAAGCTATTTATTTTAAGTTGTTTTACAAATCTCCATGAATGTGTACAAGCATAGAGAGCACTGTGCATTTTGTGATTACATTCCCATCATGCCACTCTCAACCTGTAAATCCTGAACACACTGATCTGTTAGGATACCATTCACCTTGCTCAAAGCTGAGAACAAGGTGTTCGGTTGTGAAACAGGATGTGACAGGTTGAGAAGTTGAGAAAAGGCTGCGTATTGGATTAAAGTGAGTTCATTCATTTACGTTTTAGGTGTTTACTGTGTAACCCATCAGGATGCCATGGAAACTGCATGCTTTGGCAAGAGAAGATGGCTCAGAGCCAAAGAGCAGAGGCCCTGGATGGTAAAGCTAAAAAAGAAAGAAAAAAAGCAGAATGATCCAACCTGAACACAAGTTATATTGTTCCTCATAAGAGGCAATGGGCATGTGTGGGATGGTGTAAACAGGGTCACTAATTAAAGTTTTACAGTTAAGATTTTGTTTAGCTTTAGCAGCTTTAGGTTTGCCTCTGGGCAGCCAGATGGTGAAGTGAAAGATAACGTCACTGAAGTCCGTAATTAAAACTAATTAATAGGTGCCAGACAGTTTCCAACGAATGCTTGAGGCTTTTCAACCATAGTGTTGGAAAAAAGACCCAGAATGTTTTATTAGACATGTGGTGGATTTTCTTAAATCTAATAGAAATATTCTCTGATTACCATGAAAGTATAATTTCTCTGTGTTCTCAATTCCGTCATCATAAGAGATAAAAAAACAACAAACATGTGGGACGGTGTAGCTAATTTAATATAATTTAGCTTTTTTATAATTATTTTGGCTTGTTGAGAAAAAACAGACATCAAATAATTTGGTTTCCTTCAGGTATTTTTTGACATTGGAGTCAAAAAAGTGAATATTTTATTACTCTCGGATCAGAAGAATGAAGAAGTAAAATATACGGAAGCTCTCTGACAGTGTGAAGTAGGCTAAAATATCTCAAATGAAAAACAGGGTTAAGAAATTAAGAAACAGGATGACATCTATTACTCTGGAAAGGTGTCACAGCCATTTATAAAGTTTTTTTAGGCTCCTCCAAACCACAGTGAGGGCCATCATTCACAAACCATGGAACAGTGTTAAACCTCCCCAGAGCTGCTGGCCTACCACAGTTATTCGAAGAGTACGCCAAAGAAGGTCCATAATTAAAACGGACCGACATCCGTATGCCAACGTCCCAGATTTTTTTTATTTTTTGGCTTCCTCAGCATATTCTCATCCCGACCATTACTGTATGTGAAAGAGTGTGAGAATATACAAATGTCTGTGTCATAGTTGCTAAATTTCTAAGTGCTTTTATATATTCTGGGATGTTGTCATGTCTCCTTGGTTTTATCATGACCTTCTGACAGCATATCATCAGGATAACCAGGTGCACAGCTATTCTGTCACACTGAAGCATTTAATAGCAGTCTTTGCCCAAATATTATCCCCCAAAGTGTTAACAGGTTGGCTCTAGGGGTTATTCTTAGGGGAACATCATATATAATATGAGCTATTAACCTCATGCAGCTAATTTATAATGTTAAAAGATGGGAAATGTGTCAGTATTATGAGATGGGATGTGTTTATTCTTCCAAAAGATGATATTTCTTCTATTGCTTCCCAACATTTTCATCCTTCTTTAAGTGTTTTTACTGTATTGTGTTTCTTGAATGTTCACCATTATTCTCGTTGTTTGGTGTTTTTGCTCATGTCAGTAGTGCAGAAATCTCAGTTTCTTGCAGCAGGAACTGAAAAAACATTGAAATAACGGCAAGTTCTTTCTTAATTGGTAGAAACCATTTCATAAGGAGGCCTTTGCCAGAGGTTTGCAAAATTTCCACCAGTGAGATGCCAAGGTCATTCACTGTGTCCTTTCCTTTCTCATCCCCTTGCTGCATTAATGAGTCTTCTCTGTGCCTTGAACGTTTCTTACATTTCACCACACTGCACACTTACATTTTACTGCCACTGCATACTTCTACTTTAATTTTGATGTATTATGTTAAATTTCAAGAAAACTTCTAGTTTATTCAGTTTATTCACTCACACAATTTGAAAACATTCCATGATGAGTTTACTGCTGTTTTACCAGATAATGCAGATCGCAGATCGTACATAGATGTGAGTTAGAGGAACATTTCACTGTTTTTAAATCTTTTCACAAATAAAAAGATGGAGATGTGTGGCATGCTTTTGTATTCTATTCTAAATGAAATCTTCTACAATGAACTGACTCCAGAAGCCACCCAATTTATAATTACAGTCCACCAGTGCGAAATCTGATCTCAGTATAAGTAGAAATGCTCCATAAAGTCCTCAAACATTTGAATTAATAAACAAACAGCAACATGAAGATCAAGGAACACAGCAGACAGACCAGGAACAGAGTTTTCGTCAGAGAAACAGTGAAGGAGCTGCAGAGATCTACAGCACAGGTGAGAAAATCTGTGTGCACGGTGCTCTGACTATCTATGCTACATTATCAGATTTTCCTACCGAAGCACTGATAGATATCTATGTTAGGAAGAGGATTAGGGCCACTGAAAAAAAGTGATTCTGATTTTTTTCTCAGAATTCTGATTTTACTCTCAGAATTCTGACTTTTATGTCAGAGTCAGAATTCTGAGATTGAAGTCAGAATTTTGATTTTATTTTTCAGTGGCTCTAATCCTCTTCCATTAGCTATGTCTATCTATCAGTGCTAGTGCACAGGTAGGATGTATTGATAAGAAATCTGTTGAGAAAGCAGCATGTGACGTAGCATCAACGTGCGCATGCACATTACTAGAAGGTAGGACAGATTAACGGGTAACAGATAGTTAGAACAATGGCATTCATTAGTTGTGCTGAAAGTCATTGTTGAAAGAAAGCAGTAAATAGTTTAATCTACATTTTGCCACAAGCCATGCCAGAGACACAGCAAAAGGAAAAAAGTGCTAACATCGGATTAGATCTAAATGAAATGGTTCAGTTGTCGACACGGCAAATTTGCAAAAGGCAACGTTTGGTTAGAAAAGATAAATTAGCATTGAAAATGAACATGAACCACATGAGTGGGGGTGACACCATCTTGTTATGGGCTTGCTTTTCTTCAGGATGCATTTCTTCATTAAAGACTTAAAACTATTGTGGCAGTTCATATTTCAGCAAAATAATAACCATAAACTTGCACCCACAGCTACAATTGGAAGTTCTAGATCAAAGAATATTCATGTTAGAATGTCCTAGTCAGAGCCTAGACATACATCCAATCTTTCTATCTTGACTGGTCTTCAGCTGCTTTTGCAGGTGGACAATATTAAAAAAAATTTATATTTAATAAATAAAAAATTGTGATGTATAGATTCACTTCTGCTTCAGGATTTTCACTTCCTATTAAACTGCATCATATAGCCCCAAGCAGAGGAGGGTAGTAAATAATTTTTGAAACACCAGAATTTGCATACAACTTCTGTGTATCTGTTTGAGATCATTGTTTTGAATATTAAATCAGATGTTAACTATGTTTAATTTTTCAATTTTGAATATGTTGAAGTAGAGCTAGTCTTACTTGAGTACCTCTGTTCCCAAAACACTGCAGGGATGTCAGTTTTTATTTATTTTAAATGAATAACAATTACAGCTGAAAATGTTCTTTTGAACACACGACTCAGAGTGCGTAACAAACTTTTTCCCCCCCCCCAAGGTATCTGAGAAACCAAAGGATGTGTTCATAAAATCCTTTCTATAGAAAGATACAACATGATGTAGATTTCTGTGGAAAGTAACTGTAGTTGGTTCCCTCAGTAAATACTTCACTTCTCAGTTTCACTAATCACATCAGCATTTGTCTGTTTAGCAGTTAAAGCCCACATCCACAGTGTAGACACAAATCTTACGGTGCTGCCACATGTGAAACGTTAGCCTCACATTAGGCAATTTCTTCTGGAGCAGAATGGCCATAATTTCACTCAACACTATAACATCTTCCTCCAGCTGCACAACCATAGACAGTTTGCAAAAGCATTAGGCTTCAATAATGAAATAAACACCACAGTGAAAAATGATTTCCATCCCTGCTGTCCCCATAGAGTCCAATATGATTACGACGAACAAATACAATTTAGGAGCTTGATGTCCAATTAAATTCAGATCCGGTAAGATAGAAGATTTGTCAGCAATTTAGAGATTTTGTGTTCCACCCCTGTTCCCTGCTGCTATTTATGACTTTCATTCAGCTTACACACATATTTAATATAGATGTGTATACCAATAAAATGATGTTAGAACCTAAACATTGTCTCCTTTATCAGGCCCAAATTTCATAAAACCTTCAATGTGTGTTACGACATCCTGAGTGAATCCTCACCATGGTCACTTTTCATAGACGTTCACCACAAAAAAAAAAAAAAAAGCTGCAGGGTTGTCACTGTTTATTTATTTAAAATGACTCAGCCTTAATACTGCCAGCTATAAATCGCATCTGTCAAATAAAGGTTATAAAATTACCAAGACGCAGTGAACTTTTTCAGATGTTATAAAATTACAACCACAAACTTTGGGTTATATTTTATTTGGATTTCAGTGACAAACCCTACCCGAGTCCTGTTTTGCTTTGATGCAGGATGTATTATCCTCCTGAAAGAGATCACAGCAATCAGGGACATCTATATGGAGAAAGAATGCTTATATATTTAGCAGATCAGGTCAGTTTATACCAGCCCAGGTTCACTCAAAGGTTCCCAGAAGTACTTTAAAGAAACAGGTGACAGAGCACTCACAGCAGCTGCTCCCCTGCAACTTTATGTAGGCAGCACTGAATCAGCAGAGATTATTGACAGTTCATCAAAAAAACTCACTTTACCTCTTTGTCTGAATCTTTTCCCTAAATGTTTTTTTATGTTAGAGAAATAATTTCATCCATTTTTATCTGTATTCAGCACTTTTAAGCATTCTTGATAAATTGACTTTTGGTGGACATTATAATGCTTCGCTGTTGTTTCTGTTTTTAATTATTTCAGTACTAGTGTGTATGGCTTTTACTTTTGATCAGTATTGATATTTTTATACAGTATAAATAAGAGAGGACAAATCGCCCCTTCTTGAAAATGAGCATAGAGAGGTTCTATTTGCTGTCACTCACACTGAGCCCAGTCAATTAATCACATTTTATTTGCATAGCACCTTTCATTAATAACGCATTTCAAAGCGCTTTACGTCATAAAAACACAAAAATACAAAGTCATAGATAATCTGACTTTTCTTCTTTTAGTGTTTGAGCACAAAATTTTGCTCTGCTCAACCAAAATAGTTTATGAAATTGAAAAACCTTAGAGTTTTCACCTCAAATATACATCCACACCCGATCATCTGCGTCTTTGCGGTGTGCAAAGCGTGCAGCGTCAGTGCGGTGGACAGATTTTCGTGCTGGATTTCTCCTCTGTGTGCGTGTGTACCTGAGAGGCGCATCTGTCCTTCCTCCCGCTGCTGACGTCGCAGCAGTCAGAGGTTTGCCCTCGCAGGCTGAAGTCAGACTGCTGGAGATATCTGAAGAGGAGGAGGAGGAGGAGCTGTCAAAGTTGGACTTTCTCGGAGAAGGAAAACTATTCCACATATCGACACGGGAATTAGATTCAATCAAGGTGTTTGTTCACGTCCAGTCGGGATATCGCGTCCTGTTGACATGGAATGACACCGCGCTCTCCATACAGGAGCTTGGAAAACACCATGGCAGCCCGTTTTCTGCGCTGGGTCAGCCTCACCTCCCTGCTCTGCTTTGGCTCCTGCGTTCTGGCGGAAAAGAAAGGTACGCTTGGGCAATGGGTCTCAAAAGGCAAACGCGCCAGCGGGGCTTTCGTTTCCCTGTTTGCCTGTCCTGCTTTTCCCTGAATGTGAGAGAGACGGAGCTGCGCGGAAACTTGATCCTGCATGGGAGAAAAGTTTCTCACAGTCCCGCTGTTCGCCCTGTGACCTGTTGTAAAGCTAGATTGGAGCCTTCAGTGAAAGTACAACACGGTTACTGCCACAACAGTTGAACGTGTGCTTAGCAGAGGTTTTGATTAATTGGTTAATTGAATGATTGAGGAAGTGAACATCTGTCAGGATCCATGTGTGAAATTCTGAACTAGACTGATGATGACGATGGTGGTGGTGATGAAGATGATGATGGGAAATGATGTTGGTTGAGCAACATTTTGGATTTTTCCACTCTTCCTTTAAATTACATGACGTTGTTCTAAGCAAAATCATATTTTCTGGATGAAAAGTTACAATTCTGAACAATTAGTTGCATAGAAAATAATTGTGAATAAGTATGTGTATAAATAAATAAGGAAACTGTTGTTATCCATCCATCCGTTTTCTTACACCCTTGTCCCTGGTGCCTATCTCCAGCAAACGTTCTGGGCGAGAGGTGGGTTCCCCCCTGACAGGTCGCCAGTCTGTCGCAGGGCAACACAGAGACATGTTTCAAAAGTTCACTGTACGATATATATTTTTTCTCAAATACTTCATCCATTTTTGAAACAAATGAAAAAGCCATATTCCTTAAAGAGTGATATTATGTTCTGCTACCGTACGAACCTCAACTAACTTACCTGGTGAAATAGAGGTTTTAAGGGAAAGTTAAGCTCATCAACTTTGTAAATGCTAAAGTCAAACTTTTCACCCAGTTTAGTTTCTTTATCCTAAGAGAACTACACATGCTAGCTTTAGTTCTTGGTTATGGTTTACTTGTCAACTTGCTTAGAATATATATATTTTTATGTTTAGCTTCTCCTTCTTTTCTGCCTTGATCACAAACGGCTTTTAACTTTTTGTTTCTTCTTAACATTTAGGTCAAACCAGATGAGAAAAATGATTATAACTGTTAAACTTACATAACTTCTCTTCAGAAACACTGATTAGACAAAATGTATGCAAATATCTACCTTTAGTGTTTTTTGGTTAAGTTAAATTTGGTTTACATGTTTACTTGAAGTTCTGTCCCTGGTGGCCCTGAACAGCAGGGTTTTGTCTATTACTTAGCTATTTCTTTTGTTTTGTCTTTAAATATCTTTTATATCATTTTAGTTGGTCTAAGACAATCAGACTTCATGAAGGCTAGATGTGAGGGGAGAAAGTGACCCGTAGTATCACTTTACTCCCTGATGACTGTAACTTCCTATTCTCATGAATCGTAATGGTCCAACACTCAAATCTTGTCTGTGCTGTTTGTCCCAATGAGTAGATGAGCACATGTTTCAGTTCCAGCTCCCAATCAATGTATGTTTTAAGGTATATATTTTTTATATACTTGTTAACCAAAGCCATTGTAAGCATATTTGTGAGCCATAAAGACAGTCCTCTCTGACTTACTTGTGGGAAGTCAACTTATATCTCAAGCAGCAACATGTCTCCCACCCTAAATGATAAATTAGGAATTTTATTAAGACCAGATGAGGCAAATGATGAGCAGCTGTACTGACAGACATGTTGTACTATTTGGTTTATTGCTGTTCTGGGGCAGGACAGATGTTTCCATGTGGCAAATATCCTCAGTGTCCAGTTTGATTTTAAACCTCCTCCATGTTGCATGTTGCAAATCTTGGTATGGTTACATAACAGAGAACCGAAGAAATACTGGAGTGCATTAAAAATTGTAGCAGTTGAAATTAGCTCAGTGTATTTTTGGATTTGCACTTGACGGCAAACTGCTTATCTATAATTTACATTTTACCATAGACGTGAACTGAATTCTAGTAGCATTGTATAATATATTTATATTTTGTCTAATTGAGTTCTGTTTTGCAAATAGGGTAGAGCTTGATTTTGAGTTTGTGGCTAAATCTGAGATGGATTTTTACAAATTATGGCTTGCAGTCACAGCCAGTTTGAGTCTGGTTCTAGGAAAATCCAACATACTTTTACAGAAGTTCCCAAGCATTTAAAACAGAAGGACTCAAATTCAAAACATAATCCTACACTTCTAATTGTTCTTGTCAAATCAGATCTTCTTGTATGTGTTTGCATTTATCTTGTGTGTTCAACAAACGGGGCATTTTTTCAGCTCGTTACAAGAAAAATACATATGGTAGGGTGTTTGAAGAAACAACACAATAGCTTTTTGCTGTCTGCCACAACAGAAAGAACCATGGTGAAGACTACACCTTTAAAATCTGGTGTAACTCATTCCACGCACCTTCAGTCAATATGACTTTGTTGTTTATTTGCGCTCCATCTGTTAATTAAAGTCGGCGTTTTTCAATCAGTAACAGTAAGATTTCTCAGTGAAATACAACCATCTAAGAAATAATTTTGTTCCCTGGCAGCAATTTGTCAAAACATTTGACATTCCACAACTTTCCTTTGTATTTCTGGTATTTTAGAGCTATTTGTTCCAACTCTGCTGTTGTAGTGATAATTTTCATGTGAACAAAACATTCTTTTCTATCCTGTCATGTCATGACTACAAACGTTTGTGCATTTCATTGGGGCTTTATGTAGTAGATTGACATACAGTACTGCATATTGTGAAGTGGGTTAGGTTCTGCTGAATCCTTACTTTGTGCTCTGCTATATTACATTTATAAAGTGTGGAGCGGTCCATTGGTGTTATTTGATTAGTCTGTTTGTGACTGGAGTGAAACTGGAAGCAATTGCTGCATTTTGCTCCTATGAGAAGTGCTTTACCAGTAGAAAGCTGCTAAAGTGGTGATTATCCTTCCTCTGCCGAAAAGTTTACCTGTGAAAGATCAGACTAATCACATGAGCTTGTCTAAGATAAATCAGTAATCCCTCATACTTGAAGCATTATTTGGGTCAGAATAGCCTGCTGTTGCCAGAATGTTTTGTCTAATTAGCTCATTCCAGTTCTTGACACAATGGAGCTTAAAGATAGTTCAAGTTTTATTAAGCTTTATGCATTCTCTTTTGTTAAATATGGAGCTGATTCATGGCAAAATTTTCCAGCTTGAAGCACAATTCAACATTTAAGCTAAGTGTTTTTCCTGGTGTGTTCAGTTAGTCTTAAAAAACCCGCTTCTTTCATCGGTCCATCTGTTTTTTCCCCAGCTTCCCTATAAACCATGCCTTTTTCCATTCATTAAAGCCAATCTCCTAAGAGCGATAGTGAAGTGCAGTTTGTGATCCAGTGTAATCTTAGACCCACAAGAGGTCCTGCTGCTGCTGATGCTACTGCAACTTCAGTTTCCTGTCTCTCTGACGAACAAACCAGACTTACATCTGCTGCAGCCATTGTTGGGGAAGAAAGGATTTTTTTGTTAAAACTGTGGGGGATGGAGTGTAATTTCTGGTCATCCTCAGCATAGCTTTGAGAACCTGCATCAAGTCTGAGTGGTAATAAATTTATAGAACTGCTGGCAAGGTGCAGGGTTTCAAGACAATAGTGGCTTTGTACAGAGTAGGTCATCTAGCATCAGTGATACTTTGCAGAGCAGCACAGATCCGCAACCTGATGCAGACACACCTGAAAGCAGGTATGCAGGTCATCTGCATCAAGAGTTTTATTATTTTGCTTCCTTTTCACTTAGGACATTTTGAAAAACAGTGAACCTAGTGTAAATCAAGTGACATTGCACTTATTCACATGTTAATTATGTGTCTGGTTGCACTTCAGTAGTTGGTATACCTCCAGCATGGAATAAGTGAGTGAATATGTAGTTACTCATTGAACAGATTTGCTCCCTTTGTTTGTTCATGGTAACAAAGTCATCCACAGCATTTATGGCCTTTCCATGATCGTCTAGTTGTGTCAAGTGGAAAGAGACCCAGTCGTCTAGGCTGGAAAAAGGCATTGTGCTATCTTCTCATCAGCTTTAGTGTTGTGTTAACAGGAAAGACATCCTACGTCTGATTAAATTAATAACCCTCTGTGTGGGGGATGTTTTTGCTGTAGAAAAAGAAATTCTTTTACTCGCGGGCATATTTTTATTGCATGCCATTATACTGTTAAGATAATATTTTTTAAACCACAAGTTCCCTTTTTACTGTAGGAATAACTCCTGATGAAATGTTCTGATACAAAATCTACTGCTTTTGACTTTAAGCAATACATTCCTCAATTAAGTAATTATATGATTGTTTATTTGCCACAGATTGAAAGATTAAAGAAGAAATATTTAGCCCATCAGGAAGAGATGAATGAAATCAAAAAGCTTGTCTAAAACCTTTGTCCATAAAATAACAATAGCAACAACAATATTGCAGTGTCATATAAAATTGTCAGTATGTCTTCTACACATTTTGCTAATCGTAGCTTTAAAATAGCATTACTGTTATAGTAATGACTGTGGACTATCTTTTTGTATCCACATCATTGCTCTCTGTCTGTTCCCAAAGTAACATTTTGTTCTTACATGAATGTTTAAAAGTGAAAGCTAAAAAGATTTCTGCATGCTTGTCATAGTTATTCAGATATTTCTTACATAGGTTACATTAGGACAGAATTTAGAGCAGGGGTGGGCACTCCTGGTCCTCGAGGGCCAGACTCCTGCAACTTTTAGATGTATCTCTACTTCAACCCACACGAGTCAAATAATGAGGTCATTATCAGGACTCTGCAGAACTTGACTGCATTTAAGAGGTGATTCAGCTATTGGATTCAGGTGTGTTGGATCCTGGACACCGGCCCTCGAGGACCAGGAGTGCCCACCCCTGATTTAGAGGCTAAAAAAATGCCATTTTCACTTATTTTGCTTTGGGATGAAAATACTAGGGCTTTCAGCAGTGAAATAACCATTAAAAAAGATTCTCTAATCTACAAATATGTCTTTTACTACTATATGGAAATGAAAACACATGATTTTCTCAAACTTGTATGAGAAATGGAAAAGTGTAGTCTTGTTTATCACTTTTAAACAGTAGCTGTCTTGGAGCCAGCTGACAGACAGTGTGTAGCAGCAGGTGGAAGAAGGAAAGAAATTCATTTTTCTATACTTTATGCACTTGATCACTCTGAACTTCACTTTCCTCTGTAGGAAGGTTGTCATAGAAGCTGTAACTTTTAAAATGTCAGTATCGTTTCTCACCAATTACTAGCCCAGGCTGTTTTTGATATTCTGATTTCAAACTACTTTTTGAATATTATTAACTATGCAATTAACTACTACTTTGATATTAATTCAAAAAAATGAAATGGGTTTTAGTTCTAAACAGAAGATAAAGACAAGTCTTATCTTTTATAGCTCTGCACTGCTATAACTGTTGGGATATTTTAATTTAGAACAAAGCTTTTGATGGGTTATAAAGTTTAATGTTAATCTACAATCACTACATACATTTTTTATTATTTGTGATAATTATAGAATCATATTTCTTTCCAATGAACAAATACGTTTTACTTGCATTAAACCATACACTATATGGATGGACAGTGGTGAGCTAATTGAAGTGAAGAAAACCCGGAAAATTGGGGCAGGGATGCAAAAACAAAACATCAGACAGAATGTTTCAGTTTTTTTTATATTTTTGATTGTTTAAATGTCTATCAAAGAGAGCCTATATCCTGCTGCTTTTAGCTACCGCTGCTTCAATGGAAACATCCAAACTGCAGGTGAGAGACTCTCCCCATTATCTCGCAGACCTCCTGTTGGTCTGTCATCTCCTCTCGTGACCCATAGGTCGCTCTGAGGAGCAGAGCTACAATGTGCGCTCACCTGCAGAAGAAATCCCCTACAGGGAGGAGAACAATGGCTTCACAAACAAACCTCCATCCTAGAGTATTTCAGAAGAAACCATTGTTTAAAGGGTGGTGCCTGATTATTGAAACTAGCTTGCCTAATGCATGTCTTCTGATTACTTCCTATTAACAGTTTAATTTTTTTCCATGGATATTTTAAACGTAATTTTTCCAGTTGACATAAAAAAAAAACAGAATTTGCATGCTCTTCTCATTAGCTTGGATGACTTTCCTTCAGATAAAGAAGCCCTGTTTAGCAGTTTTGGTTGGCTTTGACTCATGAGGGTGACAAAATTATTGTCTGTTGTAAAGAAGTTTCAACACTTCTTCTTTTACGCCTAAGATCAAAGACAGACATGGAGATTTAACTGTTATTGCCAGTGAGGTAAAATGGCTTGACTCAACTTGAAATTTCTTCAGGCAGTGCAAAATTTTGTAAACCTGAGTGCAGAGATCTGTTTGATTAAAAAAAAAAACTCAACTTTGTGTACCTTTTAAATGAATCCTGACCAGACTTGTCTACCCATCATATTTAACACCCAGATGCCCATTAAAATAATGTTTTCTCCTCAACTGTTATTAAGGCATTACATGCCTCACTAAAAAGGTGTGGTCAGATGTCAATCAACATCCTCTTTTTTTTTCAGTAATCCCGGAAACTGAGGCTGTTCAGAGAGTTAATGAGCCAAATACAAAAAAGAGAAACTTCTTGCTTCATTAAGTCTTGGAGGTTTTTGTTATCTACCAGAAGGACAGATAAAATAAGACAGCATTTTGTAATGAGCTTTTACAAATATGACAATTTTCAAATACTGTACAGAAACCCAGATGTTAATCGGAAGCTTGTAAATGAATCCTGACCTCACTGGATTTTAGATAAGACACCCTGTTCCATCTTTAAATGGTCCGATTCAGGGTCCAAAACAAGTTCTCAGCTTACACTGCCTATTGTGTTGAGCTTCTCCAATAGAAGTGTCTCTTACACAAAATTCTAAGTCTGAAAACTAATCAGCATAAATACAGGCTTTCAAACTCACTTCCAGATTGGATAATGACATGTTAGCAGGACAGACAATATGTCAAAGAGAAAGAAAAGTAAAATAAAAAAAAAAAAAACTGTTTCACACATGACTGCAGAAGCTCAAATCTTTGGACAAAAGGCTTTTTATTTAGGTATTTGTTGTCTCCTTTGACACTGGCTTATCTGTCTTCCTTGACCTTAACTTGCCTTGTAGACATGGCTTTACAGCCCTGTGTCAACAGAGGGGAGAAAGAAAATCCTATTAGCTGAAAGTTACAATGGCTAGAAGGCAAAAATACATTGAGATGGCATTAAGTGTGTATTTAAGTTGATATATCACCAAAAAAACAAGACCTAGAATGGTTTACAAAAGCCAATGACAACTACTATTTATACCTGCTTGCTTGTAACAAAGTAATTAGTTTGGCTAATGAGCATAAATGCTTGGGTTTACATGGTTGCAGCCATATAATTTGAACCTGTTCGTGAGGATTTTTCTCAAATATTTAAAATCACACTCGGTTTGTGTGGAGATTTTGGTATTCCCCTATTTATTTTGTTCATGGCCAGCTATTAAAGTCAAGATCTTAAACTTTGTCGCATGTAGCATACCTTTTGGAGTTGTAGCCATACTAAATTGTGTTCTCAACATTTATACCACAGTTTCTGCCATTTTTAAAATTCAAGTTTAAAGTTGAAGGAACATATCCCCGGATTTATTAAAGTCATTAGGGTTCCCTTTGCAGAAGTGCCAAATTGGCATCAAAAAACTTTATCCAGTCTGACTAGTAAATCTTGAATTTGCAACTGTCAGAGTTTTGTAGCCAATTTACCTCGGTGAAGCGTTAACCTGCCAAAACTAATTTTGTTGCTGTGTTTAAACTCACATAGTTTGACTACAAAAAGCTCCAGATCCCTATGGTTGAACATTTTTGAAATTGCTCTGTGAATTTCAACAACTCCACTGAGTTCTGAATTCATTTCCTAGTGGGAGTTTGAGCAGAACATTTTATTATTATTATTATTTTTTTTTTTCATAAGTGAAGCCAGGCACACATAAAGTAAACAAATAAAACTTTAATCATAATCAAAATAATAACACGCAAGAGAACTGTACTCTCATTTTCTCATTTGCAGGGTCATAACCAATAAACCTGTTATTGCAACAGACTGAGTTGTTAGTTGAGACCACACTTTTTAAGTGTGTAACCAAGTACTTCATCATATTACAGCTCTGTGCCACTTAAAGCATCATTAGATGGCCATTGTCTGCAACTGTACTTTAATTTCATAACAAATCACTTGAAGCTTAATGGCTGTGTGACTTGTGGGAAAACTGAAAGGGTTGAAATGCTCTGGAGTGTATTCTTGGCTTTGAGCCAGGAAGTAAGGATTAGCCCTTTGGACCCACAATATATCCACTATATCAACAACCTCCCTCTGAGCTGATTAACTGCCAACCTGATGTTTTATTTTTTTAATATGTATCCACTGGATTTATTTATATCTGAACATTATTACAATGATCAGGTGCCAAGAAGATTTGCAAAAGATTAAAAACTCTGAAAACCATATTGGATTTTCAGGTCAATGGAGACATCAACAGCTAAGTGAATTGGATTTATTTAACCATTGGGGCTGGGCTTTTGAAGTTCAGATATAGGTGGGAGACAAATTAAATGAGGAAAAGTTGTTGGGGTTTTTTGTTCTGCTTAATGCCCCTTTTCAGGGTGAGAGGTCACTAAAAAGTAATTTACTCTGAAGTAAAGGCCCCAGTTGTTCTTAACGGTCAATCTAATCCTATGATTAAAAAAAGGAAGCAATTTTAGAATGATGAAGGTGTCCTCCTCTAGGGTGATGTTTAAGAAGATTATTAGTTATGACTGAAGGTCTCAACATCCTTTGGACCTCGATGACTTTCATTCCTCCTACATTGTACTAAAAAAAATACATTTTTAGTGGAGAGCTGATACTGAACTGGTTTTTAGTTATGGTTGTGTACTCAGAGGAGAATAAATAAATAAAAGGATTGAAGTGACCAGCATATCAATGAAGGTTTTATGTACTTATTGTACTATAAAAATGAATTATAAGGAAAGCCATATATCCCCCCACACAGTTGTCTTTCATGAGATATTTCTTACCAGACTTGTGTAAATTTTTACGCACTTTGAGAACATTTTAAACTTGCTTTCACAATCAATGATCTGCTATAAAGGAAGGAGGCTCTCTGATAGTAATAAATTATGTACATGTAAGCATGAAGTCGCTCATAGCGCTTTTGTTTTGACTCGTTATCTGATTCAAAGAACTACAATTAATTCATAGAGATAAGGTTATCTGGGTCAGCTCAGGGATCCGTTTCCAGTGAAATATACACTGAAATCCTCCAAAGGGAAACACCCAAAAGACATTCTAATCACAAGCCTGATTGACAAGAAGTGGGAAAGCACGTCTACTTCGATTTCGCTATGGATGACTGAGCTTCTCACTCGTATCTCCAAGGCTGAGCAAAGAGGCTGCTTGTATCCAAGATCTTGTTTATAGATAAGCCTGTAAATCAAGAGCTTTGCCTTTTGGATTGCGCCTTCATCCCAACAACAGACAGACTCATTCCTGCAGACAATGCCAGGATTCATCAGGTTGAGGATCTAAATCCAACTTCAATAACCACATTACAGTGTCATTTGGCAAGGCTCTTGATGCCAACTAGCTTACTGAGGTGCTAATGAATGTGTGAGCATTTTCACTGAAGGGAGCAGTCCACCTTTTTTTTTCTGGTGGAGTAATCTATTGATTGAATATATTGCAGGTTTTATCACACTGTTATACTTTATAGGTAGTGATTACCTGAAAATGTTGGATGGGATCTGTTTACCCTGACATCTTCTTCCTGTTGATACAAAAGTAAGGATAGTCTCACATAAGGCCTCCAGTTATATAAAAAAGACATATTCTTTGAAAGAAGGCTTTGCATTTGAGACGTCTTTTTCTATTTTTAAATACTTTTGATGTGTTTTGCCTGAGAAACTGAATATTTAATTATACTCCTGACAATAGAAATAGTATTCGATGTGCCAGTCACGCTGATAATCTAATCATTTTAATTTTGACAGTATTGTAACATATCTGATGAGAGATTCAATCTGTTCACATTAAAATGGCAAAAGGCTGAAAGTTTTTCTTCAACAAAGACAGGTTGGTGCAGTTTAACATTTAACCAAACTTTAGTGTTGCAGAGGTTATGAATCCTTGCTTGTACTTTGACTGTCAAGGATTCACTGTGTATTCCACAGACACTTCATCCAAGCCAGGGTCCTTGTGTTCAGCAGTGTAGCTGATAGTGAGAAAAGGGGTTTTGTCTGCCAAGTCTCTTCCCTTTGATGACTGAGGGAAAGCAGCCCAGCCTTTGCCTGAGCTAAATGCCTGAGTTAAGAGGGTGGCCTTGAAACAACAACCCTCCTCAGTCATAATTATCTTAAACAAGCATTAGACATCATTGTGAGGATGTGCTAAACATGCGTGATGTGCCCTTTTGTTTTCTCCTTTTGGTCAACAGCATATCAACTCACACATTAACAATGGATGCAATTTGAGCCGGCGGCTTAGGGGTGACGTGTTAGCTCCAAACCCAGTACAACCTTATGTTCTTCTGTTCTGTTCACACTGCAGCCGGATGTGTGCATGTGTAATTTTTTAAAATATTTTTTGTTTGCTTCAGAGGTACTTGTGGATTTAACTAGAACTCCACAGGGGCAGGCATGCTTGGCAGTGGTACTCTGTAGCATTTTAGACATTTTCTTTGTATTTGTCATCATTCTGTTTCCAAGCTTTTCCTGCCCATATTAAACTAGTCATGTTTTAGATGAGAACAACAGCACATGTAACACAAAACAGGTCTAAGACATTAGAAATTATGTAATGTTACCCTCTCCATATAATGCTTTCCCTTGAACTCTATCAGTTTCCGACTCTTGGCCTCTGCCAGGACAAAGGAGGAAGAATTTACTCAACAGTGGATTTGTCACCCAATGATGTGCAAAGTCTTTTCTTTAAGTTGTGAGTAACGTCTGACCAACAGTGAGGTTTAATAGCCCAAACCCCAGGGCTTTTGTGCTATATTCCTTTTATGGGATCACGCTGGGTTGCTTTAAACATGACTGAGGTACAAATTAACAGTTTGGTTGGCAGGCAACAATTTGAAACATTGGTTAGATCTACACAGAAAGGGACCAGTCACTTATTGGGCTAAAAATAAGAAGCTCTTGAGTAGAAAGGCTGCCTCAGAGAGTGTCTATCTCATAATTGAAGTGAGAGTTATCTTTCCTTCTTGTTCAAGTGCTCCAACTTCACCCCATTGGTTCATGCTGGGAATGCTTGAGCCAACAGGGAATTCCCAAATTACAGCTACATTCTCCTTCTAGAATAATGTGTGAAATGTGTGGGTCTGTGCACTTTTGTGGTTGGTGGGATTTTTTTTTCTTTTTTTTTCCTCTCTGCTCTTCTTTTCCAGGCATGGCTCACTGGTGGTTGCTGGAATGAGAGTTTTAGGGAGGGGGAGTATAGACTTAGTGTTGCGTTAGGGGCAGCACGCCCACTACATTTCTAGCCTTCCCTTTAGTCTTCCTGTGGGAGTAAAGAGGAGTAAAGTTTTAACAGAGGAAGGAGTAAAAGAAAAAAAATACAAGTGTTTGGTGTAGTGGCGTGACGTCTTGGCTAGGATGGACTTCAAATAGAAGAATGCCTGGACGTTGAAGAGGAAGTGGTTGAATGTTGGTGGCTGCATTATTGTACTTCCAATGTAAGTTAAGAGAACCAGCAGGCAGATTTTATGGTGACTGTTATATAACATTAATGGCCTTTCCAGCAAAGAATGAAGGAGAGTTGTTTGTTTAAAACTCGATTATTTAGGCCAGGGATCCTTTCACGTCACCCTGAAAGATTATGTGTAACCCCAAGTACAGTTCAAGAATAATACAAATTTAGCACAGGCAATTCATGTAGAAGGACACTCTGGACCCATGTCTTAAAATCTAAAAGAGTTCTAGTCATTCTTTCCTTAACTTTCTCTGAATGGTGTTGTTGAATATGCAAAGTGCACATTATGGTCAACCCCAGTGATTGATCTTTGATCTGTGACACTTCTTACAACTGACCCCACATAAAACAAACCCAACAACCAAAACCTTATTGTGAAACTTTGAGTTGGAAAGCTTCCGCTATTGGTCACTGTATTCTTTACTCCAGTTGTAAAAAGTAGGATCAGTTATTTTTTTTAACAATGTGTCACTTGTGGATTATTGTGAGAGCAAGTTAAACTTTGAAAAGTAGGTTCAGTCCACTTTTTTTCTTGGAAAGAAAGTCTGGTTTGTTGTGTAAATCCCTTATAAATTCACTTCATGCGTATGTCATAAAAACTGCTTAGACAATTAAAGGTCACTATTTTTGCTTTGCCAACTTTCTAAGAAAATAGTATCCCAACAAAATTAATATTCAGCACTTTGGGTTTCTCTGAAATTTGTGGCGACCCTGGATGCTGTCAGTGAAGTTGCCCAATGTTAACTTTTTCTCGTGTGTGTTCTAAATGGCTCTGTTATTCATACACACAGTTTCCTGTGTTGGGTTTGTTTTATTCGCTCACTTCCTTTCCATGAGTTTTACTTTACAAATTAGTCTCTGAGCTTCATTTAGATCAGGGGTGTCAAACTCCAGTCCTCAAGGGCCGCTGTCCTGCAGTTTTTCAATGTGCCACAGGTACAAAACACAGGAAAGAAATGGCTTAATTACCTCCTCCTTGTGTAGATCAGTTCTCCAGAGCCTTGCTAATGACCTAATTATTCTATTCAGGTGTGGTGCAGCAGAGGCATATCTAAAAGTTGCAGGACGCCGGCCCTCGAGGACTGGATGTTGACACCCGTGATTTAGATCATCCTTTTGCCTTCCCCTCACAGAGAAAACAAGCAACTATGGTACCTCTGCTCAAGAGTTGCGGGCTAACTTTCTCAACTGAACCCTGTGCAAAGACGAACTTGTCTTGTTGCAACTAAAAATTTCAATGTGTAGGTAGTTGTGAATAAACAGCCTCATGAAGACCAAGAAGACACCTGAGACAGCTAAACTTGTAAAGAAGTTTGGATCAGGATTAAAACATTAAGTCAAGCTTTGAAGATCTCATTGTTCAGTTCAGGATTCAAAAATTGAAGGGCATTGCAATCAGATCTACAATGGGATGTTTAACTCAGTGCTTGTCTGTGTAACTTAATGGTCCAGTCAGCATCCAAACCTAATTTCAATTTCTGCTCATAGGTAAAAATCTAAGAGGTATGAATCCACTTGAAAGCCACTCTAGTTTCTGACTACTAACCAGCTCTATAACTATTGAAAAGAGTATCTCGCCAGGTGTTTAAAAACTGCAGCAGGGAAAATGGAGTTTGTGTAGAGTATACATTCTGTTTTTTCCTGTGTTTGTGCTGAACCTAAATCCATGATTTCCTCACTTTGAGGCTGAAAGTAAACACCATGAAGACTGCAACTCCAGGTATCTGGAGTGTCTCACTGACTGTAAAGAGCACTCATCGCAAGCGGAAAGTAAACACAAGCCGTTTTGGTCTTTATTTGGTCACTTTGCTGAGCTTTCCACAGACTAAACCTCACTGAACTCAAGCTGAGGCAGAGCCTGCAAGTGTCATCTCAGAGGTTTTAAATGTTTAGAAGACACGTGACGTAATGGCTTTTCATTTGCATCACTTCTGGCCTTAAGGGAAGGGTCATCAACGTTCATGAATCAAGTGCGATGCTTTACGTCTCCACTGTCTGAATCCACAGCCACTGTCTGTTTCCCACATCTACAACTCTTAACCGAACCACATACCACAGTGGACTATTTTTTAAAATACCCTTTGAGGGTTTTTTTTTCTTTCGTTTCCTTTCCGTATGTTTTGCTTCACGAGTCATTCTCTGAGCATGATTTAGATCATGCTTTTGCCTTGCCCCCACAGAGAAAACAATCAGCTACCTCTTCTCTAGTGTTGCAGGGTGACTTTCTCAACTGACCCCTGTGCAAAGACTAACTTCCCGAGATGCCAGAATGGCTAGTGTTGTATTCAGAGAATGGGGCAAAGAGGAGGTATCCTCAAGTATTTCGGAAGGGATCTGTCTTTCTTTTCAAAGACCACAGGACGTTTTTCTCTAAGGGAATATTTAATCTCCCCCACAAAGGAGAGCAGAGAAATGGGTTAAAAAAGATGTCCTGCTCTGGTCTGAGAGCAGGACATCAGGACATTTAAATTTCAAAACTTGCTGTTTTGTGTTTTTTTTCCAGCTGGTTTTAGCTTTATGTGACATAAAATCTCTCATGCCCTTTTTCATTTTCTCTGCTCATCTCCCCTTCATCCTGTGCTTCCAAGATAAAGAAGGGAGTTACCCATAATTTAACATTAAAACAGGAATTCATCTTGGCATCAATCTCAACAGCAGAAGAACCCTGCAAAGTGAGTGGTGTAAGATTCTTTGATATAATGCTGTTGACTCGTGGAGAAAAATAAACAAGTCCTGTCAGCTAGTTACCTCTCTTTCTTCCTGTGTGAGCTTCCATGTAATGCAGTTACCTGGTTCTGGAGATGGCCTAATTGAATTGGACTTGCTGACTCATAGGAAGTGAAAGTGGAAGGATGATTTCACCCATCTCTGGAATAGATTCCCAGTTGCCCAGGACAAGCCAATCCTAAGTTCTGGCTATTGGCTCTCTCTTCTTGTTTGAAATGCTAGAGCTCATTTGAATTTATTAGGTTCCCACCACATATCTGATTTTAAAGGATATGGACTTTAAATTATTATAAAAGAGATCTTGCTCTTTTGGGTGAGTTAGTATTGAGTATTTTATCATTTAATCATTTCATGATCAGGACTTGAGGTAGCATTTTAAATTATTCTTGGCTCTCTTATCTATCCCAGGCACCAGAAAAGAACCACAACATACCTAAAAAAAAAGACAAACTGCAAAGTAACAAAATAGTTCCAACTCAAATATCCAAATTTTCCAACACTATTGTGATTTTCCTGGATAATGTGAAACTTTAATTTACGCCAGACCTGCCCACTCACATTGTAAACTGTTTATAGATCCAGATACCTCTAGGTTGTTGCAAGTATTTCACAACCATTAGACAGGGTAGAGTGAGAAAACAAAACACTTTTCTTTTAATCGCAATTTACTTCGAAACCGTAAGTCTGAAAATGCATTTCTTCATATGAATTATTTATTTTGATCTGAACTACACATCTGACTGTTTTCATGACTTGATCTTTCCAAGTTTTTAATTATGTCACGCTGAGCCTGAGGCCTTGCTCATACCTTGAACTTGAATATATGTTTAGCTAATATCACATGTGTGGGATCAGACTGACTTAAAAGGTAACTAATGATTCTAAGTGATAATCGCAAGCAATTTCTGTTTCTATAGCTGTCCAGACTTTATAGCCTCAAGAAATAAATATCTACCCACACCCTTGACTTCCAGCATTAGTCCCTAAAGTAAACATCAAAAGTGTGATGTGCAGCCACACATTTCAGCAAGCATGGATGACTAATAACAGGGTTTATTGAGTCTATTGTTGAGCTCTGACTGAGTGCTGATCAGTGCAGCTCAGTCCAGGGAGCGTTTTGTGCTACACACGGTGCTGCACACACACATAAGCACACAAACACGCCTTTGCACACACTCATGTATGAAGCACTGAGGCAGAGATACACCAGACCTGCCACTCCTTGCTTCGGTTTTTACCTTCTGGACATTTAGTGACGACAATACAGCTAGAAGTGAGTGAGGCAATCTGTAATTAGTCGCTGTCACAGTATCTGTTGCGTGACTGAAAACTCCCTTTCCTGGATCATACACCTTTTAGCTCACAAAATTTTATTATGGATGAGTCAAGTTATGTGAAAAAATAGTTCTAAGAGAGAAAACATTGTTTTTGTCATTCATCTTGGCTTTCATAAGGGTAGTTTGCATATTGTGCAAGCTTTTGTTATCAATTCATCTCATAAAAATCTGAGTAATTTCCCTTTAGAGAAAGGTACAAGTTGTGTTGTTCAAGAAGAAATTTTGCAAAATGTATAAAAAAATATATCCTACTTCTTTCTAATGTGCTGCAGTCGAACGAAGAAGTGCATTAATGGTTGTGGAACATTAGGTTATTCACCATCTGCAACTCAGTTATGAAACAAACAACTGGGCAAGCTGCATGTTTACTGTGGATATACGCCTGCAAGCTTGAGCAATAAACAGCTTTTTTTTTTTCTTCCGTCCTGGATCTGGGCTCAAAGTGTGAGCTTCAGAAAGAGGAAGTTTGCTGCACCTTAAGTCACCTGTTTCAGCTGGTCGTTAAACTCATTGTAGCCGATACAAAGGCATCTATAACTCTTGAAATGACTAGACTTGTCAGGTCATCAGAGATGTGCTTACTCAGTGTCCCAAGACCAGAACTAAACAATGTGAGGCAGCGTTTAGTTTTTTTATGCTCCTCACTTCTGGAATAAATTAGCTGAAAACACGAGGCACACAGAATCTGTTGGCTCCTTTAAGTCAGCCATTAAAACCAAGAGATTTGTTATGCAAAGCTCAAATTCAGTCACAGTAGAAGAAAACCATTGTTTAAGGAAGTCTATGAGTTTGTTAAAATGGTCCATTTTTTTATGTGGCAATGTGAATATGTTTACAAGTAATCGTGATGAGCTGTATTTGCATTTTGGGTGCTCAGATATTCACAGCTGAATAAACAGGAAAAACCATGCACTTATTAGTGTTTCTAGTTTGACTAATAATTATGGGGATAATTACATCTCACATGACTACCCTAATTAAAGCAGTCAGCTTGCCTTGGTTCATCTGCTTTTGTTACTAGGGTCTGAACTTCATGCCATTGAGATCCCTAGGGGATGAACTAATGAGGATTAAGAAAAGGGACGACAGATGTTTCAGCCTAAATCTTACTGATCTGCTCAGAACTGTTGTTTGTGTGGGGAAAGAAAGGATATAATGATACAATGTACTATGAAACAATTTAACTGGAAGAGAGTGTATCTCTATTTGTGGCTTGATCTCAGTACAATTGCTTGAGCTCCATGTTTGTATGTGAAGTGAGGTGTGTCCCAGTATTCAGATTGTATGCTTTGACTTTCTTAACTCAAGAACAGACATGTTGAGGAATGTGTCTGGGACACTACAGTGGCCCCTGCATTTTTAATAAACAAGACAAAGTCACCAGTTTTTCTTTTTTAACCCATTTCTCTTTTCATCTTCCTTAGAACATGAACCAAAAAACGAGCTGCTCAGACACAACTTAAGCACGAGGAAGAATATTTTTTTATGCGTATGGCCGTGTATGTTTTGCATGTCACTATTTAGGATAGATAACGCCAACATCACAGACAGTCAGGACCTGTCTGTTCATGACTGATAAGATGACTGGAAACAAGTTTCAGAAAATGACGTTTGAAAGCTTTATTCAGAACAAGACTATTGTACTTATCAATATTATTCCCTTCTTTTTCATATTGTAATGCTTATCAGCAAACAAGCCTACATTATCTACCCATAATTGGAATGCTGTAATACTGTTAGTGATACTTATGAAAGTGAAAGTTGATCGAAATGCCTGGAAACACTCGTTCTGTTTTTTCCCCCCCAACTGTTCTCAGGAAATATTCATATCTGTGCCAGAGTACACAAAACCAGAGCCAGAACCTGCTGCATCACTGAGATTTGAGGTCTTTTATAGATTAACCCCCGATTAGCAGTTTCAAGTCAAAGTCACCACAGTTGTGTCTGTGCAGACAGAATTTTACCAATAATGACATAAACTCAAAGGGTCAAAACTGAGCCAGATTCAGATAAGATGTTGGTAATTATGAAAACCACAGTGCTTTTGTGATGTACACAGAATCAAATAATTTTCGTACTTTTTAAATTTTTTTTATTTCTTTCCAGTTTGCCAGGGCTTCACCAATCATGTCAACCTCATGGACAATAAAGAGGACCACTATCAGAACATGGTGAAGACCTACAGCAATTGTACTATTGTCCTGGAAAACTTGGAGATTACGTATGTAGATGAGCACCGTGACCTGTCCTTCCTCAAGGTAAAAGCCTGCACTATGTTACTATTACATTTGAAACAAGATGTAATTGTTCCGATATTTAAGTTATTCATAACTTAAATATGAATAAAGGTTTCCAGCTTTAGGAAACCTTCATTAAAATTACTAAAATATTGATAATTTTGCACACTGCCAAAATAATAACAAAGACTTTCTCCTGTTTTTGGTTATTCCTTCCCTTAAATACATGATAGTTGTCCCCCAACCCGTAGGCTAAAAGTGTTACTCACACAAGAAAATCCAGCGTTTGCCTCGACGGGACATATTCCAGATAAAATGCACTTTTTTCTTCAAGAATATTTGTCAGCAGCATTAGAGAGTGACCAGTGGTTGCCAGTACAGATACAACTTCATAATTCATAATCATATTCAACATTCATATTTGACAGAGCTTTATCAGTTCAGTGGTTATGAATAACAGCAAAAGACATTTTGAAAATAAAAATGGGAGGTTAATAAAATCTGTTTGTTACCTGCTTTAGGGTTGTTTTCAAAAGGTACTTTGAATCTATTAAATTACCTTAATCCAAACACATTTTCTCATTCATTGAATGTGTGTGTGTATTTTTACACTTTTTAGGTTGATTTCTACAGATTCACAGTTGTAGTTGGCTAAAATCTGTGCAGAACAAGTGCTTATAATGATTCATTGTGTTTGTACAGCTCTGGTTAAAACTTTGTTCAAAGATCAGCTGTGACTGCAAGACTTTGAGCACTGGGGAGATGTGTTATAGGACCACACATGCTCATGGGCTTCAGGCTAGCCCACACAAGCACAGAGTAAAATAGCCAGCAGACACAATACAGCAGTTTTTAATGACTCATTTGCACCTTGTTCACTTTTCTCTGTGCAGATGTCAAAAGCCAAATGTGTGCAAATTTGATTTAAATGGATGAGTTAATGGATATCTCTCTTAGTGGTATTTTAACCCTGGATTAACATACTTGTTGGTCTAACTTTTAACTTTGTGGTGGCAGTGAGAAAGATCTGCCAATGATAACAGAGCCACAAAACAAATCAGTTTTTGAAAGGAACAGTTATTGGAAATATTATGTTAATTGGCATTTATTTTTAAAATGTAAACAAAAGAAATGCTCTCTTTCTTTCCAAACAATTTAAAACCTTGAACTCATGTTTAACAGATTTCCTGTGTTTCTTTGCTCTGTTCTGGGAGCATTAAAAAGGATGTGCATTTATGAGATGCTTAAATGGGACAAAGAAAACATTTTCCTTCTGAAACTTTTCTTGAAATGTTGAAATTGGCAAGCAAAAAAATAAATAAAAACAATACATTGACCCTTATATGTTGCTGTGAAAGCCCCTTTTAAGATTTCTTCTTCTTTTGCTTTTTTGTTATTCTTGAAAGATTGAGATCATCAAACAAACTGTCTTGCCAACTAAAACCCCTTGATGGTTTTCTGGAAATATTCTGTAGACTCATAATATAGGGTCTGAATTACAATTGTTTAATGATCAGAAACATTTAACGACTTCTATTTACCATAAAAAAAACAACAACTATACCACTTGAAACAAAACTCAAGTGACATAGTTTTAGTTTCACCAGGTTCAGATTCTGTAAAAAAATATCTTCTTATTTTCTTACTTAAAAACAAATTTTATTATTTCTTTATTTTTAGTTTTTAATATATTTCAAATATTGTACAAAATAAGCGTAAGTGGCCAAATGAAAAGTGAGCAGAATGTGCAGATTCCGATTAGTCATCAAAATAATTGATACAATGGTCAACTACTAAAGTAATTGTTGGCTGCAGCCCTAAATTGTGTGTATATAGAAAGATAATAATTCTATGGTAACTGCAATTATATTATTACTCACTATGTCTTCAGTTTTATTGACATAGCTGAAAAAACCCTGAATTGTCAGATCCTATATGAGGCTAACAACTACAAGTCTTTTTTTCTCCACAGTCTATTGAAGAAGTGAGTGGCTACGTTCTGATTGCCCTCAACAGAGCTCCTAGGATTCCCCTGGAGAATCTGCGCATCATTCGGGGTCACTCCCTCTATGAGGACAAGTTTGCACTTTCTGTGCTTGCCAATATTAATAAAAATACAGGTCGGGGAACTACCGAGCTTCTTCTGACCAGCCTGACAGGTAGATGGAGCCTGAAAAGGATCATATTTTGCATGATGTTATGTTTGACACTGAAGCATCATCACACCTTTGTGTTTGTTTGCAGAAATTCTCAAAGGAGGTGTAAAGTTTTTGAACAACAACATTTGTAATGTAGAAACAATTCAGTGGTTTGATATTGTCAATGCCGAATCTAAACCCAGCATGGAACTTCCAGTGGCCGGACACAACCCACTCTGTAAGCGCTTCCATTCACAGCACAAAGAAAAACAAGCAAAACCTTTTTTTCCTGTTAATTTGTGAAATTTTTTAAGGTGAGATTAACTTATTTTTCTTCTCACAGGTAACAAATGCCACTCAAGCTGTTACAATGGTTCATGTTGGGCACCTGGAGCAAAAAACTGTCAGACTCGTAAGCTCTTGTTGATTTAAAAAAAATTATTTGTCACGTCAGAATCCAAACTATTCTATCCACTAAATAGTAAAATTGTGTATTTATAGTTTTATCATTCATGTTTACACACACTTCATTATCATTTTAGTATTTAAAATATCTTAAGCATTGGAGGATTTGGTGGTTTTCGATTATTTCTTTATCAAAAGAAGAAAAGCGTAAACCCATTGTGTTTGTACCTGTGTCATCTCCAGTGACCAAGCTGAACTGTGCACAGCAGTGCTCAAAGAGGTGCAAAGGACCTTCACCAAGCGACTGTTGCAATGAGCATTGTGCAGCAGGATGCACGGGGCCCACAGCTGCTGACTGCCTGGTGAGATAAAGAACACAACTATTGAATGCATTCAGTATTTCATATAGTTCTATTCAATCTGGCTGAGAACTCTATTTAAAACTTAGTCCTGTCTTAGCAACCTCTGCTTTTATGATTGAAGTTGATGTTTTTGTTTTAATACCAGAGAGACACATAACTGCTGATTAAATCTTTTATTTGGCAGGGCCTTGACTACCAGTGTCTGCTCACTCGCTCTGTACAGCTTTGAGAATTAAGCCAAGGCTATGATAGAGGAATGCAGTGTTATCATTAGGAAGGGGCTCTGTTTTGGTCCTGCTGCACTAGATGACTGTTGTTTGTGCTGCAGGCCTGTCGGGACTTCCAGGATGACGGGGTTTGTAAGGACTCCTGCCCTGGCCTTATGCGCTATGATCCCAACCTACACCAGCTGGTCCCTAACCCCCTGGGAAAGTACAACTTTGGACCCACCTGCGTAAAAAACTGCCCACGTAAGAATATAGTTTTCAGTTTGTTTCCTTTTTGCATCCATCCATGTGGCTGTCTATAAAGTATCATTAAAATGTTTAATGGGGATAATTATCACTTAGTAACCCAAAATTAACTTTTTCAGAAAATGTGTATATTACTAGCCTGGCCACTGGTTTCCAATGCAATTCTGCTCAATTCTCATCTGCCTTCATTGCTGGAATTTCTCCCATTGAGCTTGATTCTCTGGTGGAATTTCAACTGGGCCAACAGAAGAAGTTGTAAATGATGACTGTGCTGTTTTAGAATTGTAATCTGTTCGCAATGGCAGCGGAGGAAGTGAACAAAGTCCGAATTGGCCATGTTTCCAAATATTTAATTAATATTAAGTTTTGCCTCGTTCAGCTCAGAATATCTATTTTCACAGTGGGGAATGGTTGTTTACAGTGCACCCAATTTTCCGTAAATGTCATAGTTGATGCAGAGGCAGCACATCTCATATGTCATGGCCAAGCATTAATGTTTGGTTACAATTTAAAAACTTCAGCAGACTATCTGTATGAAGCAAATCATAGAACAAGGGCATGGATTGTACCAGGCTAATAAATTACACAAGTCCAAATGAAACATGTTAGAATTGGGGTCCCTAATCGAACCGAATATACTGGACTGTCACATGTGAAAACAACCTATAACACGGAGGACCAGAGTCGGAAAACACTGTTGCAAACCACAGTCTTAGGAAATAACAGAAATAAAGTCTTGCACCTGTTTACCCTAACAAAAGTTTCCATCTGCACTGACATGGATACATTCTGCAAATAGAATGAAGGGGTTGCATGAATACACATCACATGTGATAAGAAATCTTTTGCATATTGTGCAATACTAAACATTTGGTCAGGTTTTCCTTGAGGGTTGTTCGACATTAAAAGGTGAGTTTGTTCAAGTTTAATAATAAACTCTAGAAACAAGGAAAGAATACTATTGCGCTTCAGAATGTGTTAATGCAACATCCCAACTTTTAGAAGTTTAACTTAATGGATGATTCAGTCCATGTGACCTACTAGATGTACCTCCAGCTATGTGGTTGCTGCTCCTTAAAATCATCTGCAGAATATTTATGTTTTCTGTCTTTTTTCCTAATAATCTGAAAAAATGTGATGGTGTTGGCCTGAATAGCTCTATTTTTCAATTGTTTCAGATAATTATGTTGTGACCGATCATGGTGCGTGTGTGCGGACATGCAGCGGTAACACATACGAAACAGAAGAAGGAGGTATCAGGAAGTGTGTCAAGTGTAACGGACTGTGCCCAAAAGGTTCGAGGTTGAGCTTTTACTGTCCAAATGAAGAAATGTTTCTGACAAAAATGCAGCAATGACTGTGGTGTAGTAACTAATGCTTCTAAAAAAAACATGTATTTGCATGTATTACTAAACATTTTATAGTTTTAGTGATTTAATTTTTTCTCAGCTAAAGCAGACTTGTATAATAATGTCATTAGAAGTAATTTATGACTAAGTATAACTAAGTTTAATACTCTTATATTAGATATATAGCCAACATACTTTGAGTGTCCTTCAAAGCACTACATAAATTTGATCAATTTTCATTGTTACTATTAAAACAGAAAATAATGACAACATTTTTATATGTCTGGAACATGCATCAATGTTGTCACTCTAACATGGATCTCCATCAACTGACATCTCAGTTTAACAGATTCATATCCAGTTGTTATAACAAATGCTGGAAAAAAAATGTCTTATGTGATTTGTGTTTTGGGGCTTTTAAATATCTCTGCTAGTTTTTCTTTATGGAAGTAATGCTAATTTCAACACATTGTTTGCTTTTTTAATTGTACCACAGTGTGTAATGGGCTTGGGTATGGAGACCTGACTTACGCAATATCTATCAATGCCACCAACATTGGCTCCTTTAAAAACTGCACTAAAATCACTGGTGACATTACTATCCTTAGACCATCAATTCATGGGTAAGATCTGACCCTGCTTGGACATTTGATCTCAACATTTGTTCTCTTGACCATTTTAATGTGTTTTTTTTTGTTTGTTTTGTTTTTAAGTGATCCCTATACCAAAACGCCAAAGTTGGAGCCAGCTCAGCTGGATGTGTTTAAAACGGTTAAGGAAATTACAGGTAAGATTATATAAGATGTGACTAATGCATGACATACTTGATGAACCTTGGACGTCTACATAATTAACAAATCATCTGTCCCTTCAGGACACCTGTGGATTCAAGATTGGCCGAAGAACATAAACGCGCTTTTGCCTTTTGAAAATCTAGAAGTCATTCGAGGAAGAACAAAGCGGTATGTTTGTTGTAAAGACTCCCATGAACCCCCTGCTACTTTATCAAGATGGTGAAATTTGTTTATTACAGCTGTTGTTTTAGATTATCAGTCATTCAGAGAATTATGAGACCTTGCCTCCTTTCCTATGTCCTAAACCTGTTTAATTTCTTATCCCAGTTGGCTCTTCATTTCTACAAACACCTTAAAGGACTAACACTTGGAATTTCATGTACTATAAGAAATTATCAGAGGATGTCATTTTTATTTCATCCTTTTTTTCACACTTATATTTTGGGTAGTGGTAGCCGCAGCTTGGTTGTGACACAGCTCAACATCGACCACCTTGGCTTTCGGTCGCTAAAGGAGATCAGCGACGGAGACGTGGTCATAATCAAAAATCAAAACCTTTGCTACATGAATGACAACCACTGGAAAAGGTTCTTCAGATCAGGAGGCCAAACTGCAATAGTCAATGAAAATGGAAATGCTACCATTTGTGGTGAGATTTACGTTGCTTTTCAGGCATTTAATTTTGCAATGAACCAACAAATTTCAAAACTGAGCAATTATCAAGGACTCTGTTTAAAATTTTACATCTGGTTTTAGTCCTGAGGAATAAGACTTGTGACAGGAAGTGCACAGCAGACGGCTGCTGGGGCCCAGGCCCGGACATGTGTTTCGCCTGCCGTGACTACAGCCGCAGCGGGAGTTGTGTTGACTTCTGCAACATCCTGGAGGGGTAAGGAAAGAAAATGGGCTTGATTCCTTTTTAAGCATTGAAATCTGCTGTCCTCCATTTCAGACAAACAAACAGTCTGAAGCATCAGATCTCAGGGCGAGATAGTTCATTTCTTCAAAGTCTGTTGTCATACCAGGAGTATTTCCAGACTATGTCATTAGATAAATTAAAGGATTATTGAAAGAAAGCTGAAGATCCAGGGTGTTTCTGAAGTTAAATCTCCAGAAGATGTAAGACAAACATTGTTGGAAAAATGGCACATAGCACTCACATCTGTTTATCTTTGGAGATATTTGTCAAACATTGAATCTCGACATGCTTACAGTTTAACTTGGCCCTCCAAAAAGCAGATCAAATGAAGCTATTTGAATTGAAGCTGCCCTGCAGCAGCAGTTTGCCAACTTTGGTAATTTTGTTAAATTTTTTTGCAGCGAGCCAAGGGAGGCGGTCATGAATAAAACCTGCATTGAGTGTGACCCTGAGTGTCTACGCATGAACGGGACTGCAACCTGTCAGGCGCCGGTACGTATATTTTGTGCAGTTAAAGAAAAGACACTCACCCTAGCCCATTTGTGAACATAATTGATGAACAGCTTAACATTAATGCTGCATGAAATCCCTTCCAGAAGTGTCAGCGATTTCTCCATCAGCGGCAGCTTTAGCAGATCATCCTGCAGGGCAGCCGCAAGACATGTTGTGTTTGAAGGAGGGGTGTGACTGTGAGATGAAGTTGGCTAACTGTTCGCTTTTTTATGCGCATAATCCTGTATTTTGATTAAAACAAGTTTGGGCCTCTACTTTTTTTAAAAAATATAACAGGGGAAATGTATGCCATCATTGTCAACAACAGAAATGCTGACGGAGTAAAGATGCTCACCTGTGGTATTAAAATGTTCAGATACTGTAATCCTGTGGAGAAGATAAACACAGCGCCTTGGAAAATTATCCGCACGTCTAGAAGTTTTTCACGTTTTCTCACATTGCCGCCACAGTCTTCAGTATGTTTTACTTGGATTTTATTTGACAGAGCACTGCAAAGTAGCTTATAATTGTGAAGTGGAAGAAAAATTATACGTGGCACTGGCATCCATTTGAGGCGGAAGCCTGTGGAACAAAATTTTGCTGCAATTATAGCTGCAAGTCTTTTGGAGTACTGTAAGTCTCTAGCTTTGAACATCTAGAAACTTTATCTTTTTTCCTCAGTTCATTTCTTCTCTCAGTCTCTCTATATGTATTCATAGCATCAGTGAGCTTTTTTTGTTTTTTTTTGTAGGGTGTTTCTCTACACTGAAAAATGCAAATAGTTTAACCCACTTAATTGAATTTCTTCAATTGGTAGCAATTAATTAATTTAAGTTGATCAAACTTAATTTATTAAGATGGTTTAACTTGACAAATTTAAGTCAGTCATACTCAAATCATTTAGTCTTCTTCAAATAAATAAGTAAACTAATAAAGGATTTTTTAAGGTATTTTGGCTTAGGTTGCCTTTATCTGACAGTAATTAGGAAAGTGGGTAATGACAGAGGGGGAAGACATGCAGCAAAGATCATCAGTACGGGAATCGAACCTATGACACACGTTTTGAGGATTAAAGTCTCCTTCTGTGGGTTGTGCTCTGTCCTGCGCCACCACAGCACTGTGGTTGGTACAGGATCTGTTCCTGGTGAAGTTTGCGTCATGACATCAGACGTTTGATCCAAACATGACATCGAACTTCATTGTTTCAAATAAAATCTAAGTAAAAAGTTCCTTGAAGTTAAAAACCTGTAACTTTTAAGTTAATTCAACACAAAGAAGGAATGTGTCAACACCACTTAAAACTAAAAGTATTAAGTGGGATTAATGTAAATAAGCTCATAACATGAACTATATCTTAGATATATTTTTATTTGTCCCAGTACTGCATTACTGGGCTATTCTAACATATGAATCTGTTATGATCTAATCTAATCTATTCCTTGGTAGCACTGGTGTCTGCTTGCTACACCTGCGAGATTTTCTTACAGTACTGTTCGGTGTTTAACTCGATCCTTCTTCTTATGAACTCTGGCATATATATGCTAAAGAGCTTCCCTGCATCATGATCCTGCCAACACCATGTTGCATACTTTATTTTTTAGGACTATCAGATTTTTTTAAAAAAAACACTATAACCCATTTTTTATTTTCCTTTAAGGGAAATGGATTTTTCAAACATTTTCTACATTTATTTAGATGATAAATACAGCTCCCTTTGAAGAATTATCATTGTAGTATTTGACAATATAATATTTGCAGCAATTGTCATTAGGGTTGTAAACATGAAAAGTATATTGTTTTTAATTTTTTTTCTTCCAGGGTCCTGGAAACTGTACAAAGTGTGCCAACTTTCAGGATGGACTGTACTGTGTGTCCCGTTGTCCCCAAGGCGTGCCAGGAGAGGGTGACACCTTGGTGTGGAAATACGTAGATGAGAAACGAATGTGCCAGCTGTGCCACAAGAATTGCACCAAGGGGTAAACACGGTCGATACCAGAGAGCTGAACGTTTCTGAGTTGAAAATGTTTGTTTGGTGGAACAATGACATGAATCTGAAAGGGTTCAGTTAAGTTTACAGAACTCAGGAGATTTTATAGGAGACAAAAAAAAAAAACAGACAAGTATGTTGGTATGTTTTTCCCGATATTGTTGCCTTCTTCATTTGAAGTCTCCATCGGTTTCCCTTTTTTATTGTATTTATTTATTCACTAGCTGCAGTGTTTAATTTTAGTGGTCTGCAGTCCTTTGTGGAGCAAAACCAAACCGATACAAATCTGAAATAAAAGCGAGCCAAATGTTCCCCATGATATACAATCAACACTGAGCCCTGGTGGTATATGGATGAGTGAGAAGGAAAATGGGTCTGACATACCTTCAGACCACTGAGAGCAGTCGTGATACTGGGTCTTTAGTGTGTGTCTTGTAAAGAAAGAAGAAACTGATACATATTTCTAAAACATTTCAATAGCTTGGAAATGTGGAAATAAATAGTTCCCAGCTGAACTGAGTGATTTATGAATCTATTCAGAATATTTAGTCTGTTAAATATTTTTGCTGGCAGAAGTAAAGAAGACAAGGACTTGTAGCAACAGTCATAGGTTTTTGATGGTTACCGCGTGCAAAGCCTGGTTTTACTTTATGTTGTTGAATTTATGGACCATATTTTCATTAGGTTTGTTGTGTCCCCAGGTGTGTGGGACCAGGTCCTGAAGGGTGCCAAGGTGAAAGGTGAGCTTACATTTGACTGAACGCATTTGAGCCATTCACAGTTTGAATGTTACGGTGCAAGTGTGGCGTCGGACAAATGAAAGTTAATTATTTAAGAAAAGTAATTAACTTCATTAATTTGAGCCCTTTTAGTCGGAATTACTTAGGTGTTTTCAAACAATAGAAAAAGGTTCTTGAACAAACTGTAAAAGTATGGAGAACTATGCAATCTGAATACTTTTTTTCCAGCAGCAAAATGTCCTTTATTCCATCTCCCTTCCCCATATATTTCTATCCTTCCTCAGCCCCTTTCTTTCTTCTTTGTTTCTGTTTTTCCTCATGTTCATTTGTTTTTTCCTTTCATCCTTATTTCCTTTTTTCTTTTGTGTGTTCCTTTGTACCTTCTTTCCTTCTTTTTCTCCTTTGTTTTTTCTTTCCCTTCTTCCCACTTTCATTCCTTCCTTCCTAACTGCAATAATTAAGGAAACTTAATTATTTTATAATCTGAAATCAACTTAAAGGAGGTTGAAATTCAAAGAACTGAGTTTGTAAAGTGTATTGAATTTTTATATAACATTTGTTCAGGAACCTTGATAGAATAACAAACATTTTTTATCCACCACATTTAATTTATCAAAGTTTTAACTTCCAAAAAGAAGTTGATTGATTTTGTACTATGACTCAAACAAAGCAGATCTCTGAAGACCACCAAAAAAGAAGTAGTCAATCCTCATCAGGCTGTATAATGTTTCTAATTTATCTCTGGGATCTGTTTGGATTCCAACAATCCGCAGTCAGACAAGTTGTGTACAAATGTGGGGAAACTCGAGATCATTGTTACTCTGACCAGAACTGGTTGACCAACGACTATCGGTCACGTCATGAAGAAACCCAGTATAACTTCTAAGACACTGAGCAGTCCTTTTCCACATTGGCTAAGATTTAAGGGCGTCATCTTGTGAAAACTGAGCAACAATGGTGTTCACGGAAAAAGCTGTTCTCTGCCAAAAATACAAGCCTTGCTACCTGTGTGCAGTGTCACAGGAACTGTGCTCAAGGTGCTGGACATTAAACTGAACTACTTTTGAGATGCAACAGGAAAACCATAAGCACACAATTCGTGCAATAGAAGACAAACTAAGCTTTTGTGGTGACTGAGTCAATGCTATCATTTCAAGCCAAAAGAAATACAGTAAAGAGACAAGAACAGACCAATTTTTGTAAGTACAAGCAAACCTGATCCGGAGTCAAGAATAGGCATTAGAATGATCTCTTCAGCTCACCACAAATGTTTTCAATTAGATTTAGGTCTCTAGACTGAGATGGCCATGGAAGAAGGGTGACTTTGTGTCTGGTGAATATTTTAATGTTGATTTAGTGCTTGGTTTTGGAACATAACTCTCCTGAAGATAACACATTTTCAGCTTAGCTTTCGTATTTAAATGCCTGGAAAAAATGTTAAAACTCAGTTAATATGAAATGATTGTACTGTAATAAAAGAATGGTTAATTTTAATGATGTTTTTTCAGCAGGCCAACAAATTCCTTCCTATCTGTATAAAATATATTTGTATTAGTTTTTCTGGTTCAGTCTATCTACTTTTTCTTCTCTCTTGTGTCTTCATGTATGTTGGTGTTCTTTACATTTATGGACTTACATATTTTTATATATATTTCGGAAAGGCCTTCAGGTCTCTCCATAATTGCAGCTGGGGTTGTTGGTGGGCTGCTGGCAGTTCTGATCGCAGGCCTCTCTGTCTTTGTGCTCCTACGCCGCCGCCACATTAAGAGAAAGAGGACAATGCGCAGACTGCTCCAGGAGAGAGAGGTAAGGAGAGACAGCTTAAGCTCAAAGCACAAAATCACAGTTTTTCTTTTCTTTCTGGTCATGTTTTTATGGGTCCCACTCCCTCCAGTTAGTCGAACCTCTCACTCCGAGTGGACAGGCACCAAATCAAGCTCTCTTGCGGATACTGAAGGAACCGGAGTTTAAGAAAATTAAAGTGCTGGGATCTGGAGCCTTTGGTACAGTTTACAAGGTAATTACAGGTTTGGCTTGCATAATGGCTTATTGTAAAATAGAAACTCAAGTGCTGAGCAGTTTTGAAACTCCGTTGCTCCGTCATGCTGACTTTTCACAGATCGACATGTGTTTTTGATTTTTCAATTACAACACATTTTTAACTTGCTACATCATGCATGACTGGCTTCACTGTTTCTGTCAGAGCCGTTGCTCTAATCACATTTGGGGATTTGTAGTTAGGACACAAAAATCTGCGCTTTGGACTGTCTGTTTATTTCCATTCTTAATTGAGAGGTAAATCTTCTAATAGAGGACAAATAAGTCAAATACAGTGTGCAAGTGTGTATTTAGGTGTTTGTAGGGCTGATTAGAATGTCAATGAAGAGTTAATTTATTTCAGTAATGCCTCTGTATATGGGGAACTGGGAAAGAATCTGGGTTTTATATCTACAAAGGGATATTTCAAGCTTTTATTTCAGATTGCTTTGATGATTATGGCTTACAGCTACTGAAGGTTCAAAATTCAAAATTTTTGAATATTTCTGAAGAGACAAATGAAGATATTTTAATAAAGAGAGTTGAGGAAATCTTCAGATGACATCTGTGCTGTTTAATAAAACACATTGGCTCTGCAACAGCAAGTGGCTCAGTTACTCAAAACATCGAGCACCTTCTTCCTGCCACACTTTATTCTTCCAGTCAACTTTCTAAATTCAACACTATGTGTAAAGCCTGATTCTTTGTCAATGCGCTTATGTGGCTTCCTCTCTTAATAGTTTGTTAGTGATGGTCTGCTGGAAAACTCTCAAAAGAGTCTTCCCATAATTGTGTGGGGCATGACAAAATATTTCTGTTGGTTGTATATATCAGTTTGCGTTTAATGACTATAATATGAGTTTTGCTTAACGGTTTGTGGGTTGTTGTGATTAAAAAGTAAATAAGTAAGTTAAAATTTCCAAAATATTGCAAACAAAACTGAAAACTGTTGATGAGAAAGCTATTAAATGTGCATGTATACAAATCTTTATAATCACTTTGTACATTGTATAATATTTCTGTCTCTTGACATTTCAAGCATAGAAAATGACACAATGGAAACACTGTGTTCTTGCAGGGTCTTTGGGTCCCAGAAGGAGAGGATGTGAAGATCCCAGTGGCTATCAAGGTTCTGAGAGAGGCCACATCACCAAAAGCCAATCAAGAGATCTTGGATGTAGGTTCTCTCATTTTTTCTGCGGGGATTGTGGTCTTCAAGTAGGAGGTGCTTGGGATAAGAGACAATCACTAAATGTGATATTTTCCTCATCTACTTTGGTTGTGCCTGAGTTTTTCATTGAAAATGAAAGTGAAAGAAAATATCAAAATGTTATCGTGTCATATAAAAAACAAGGTTAGGCTTTTATTTATTGCTGTGATCCGCTGTCAGCTGATTGCCGGAAGAACTTCAATTTATCTGGGAGTTTATAGCAAACCCAGACGATCGTTTTAAGCTAACGAGGGCTTATTTTCTTTGCAATAAAGTGTGTCACATTACACACAGAGTCTCTTGTGGAGTTTTGTGAAACAGGATTCATTCATTGGAGGGCAACATGGAGGCATTGGCGTGTAATTAAGAAGATGAGGTGCCCGGAAATGAAATGCAGCTTCGAAGCCGCAGGCTGTTCTAGTTCACCTTTACAAACAGAAAAATCAGTGTCTCAAATCTTGTGTTATGTGGTCATGCTGCTGGGTTTTCCTTGTGCATAAATCCTGCCATGTACATGAATTCACATCAAAGTCTACCTCTGGGGCATAGAGAAAAAAAAGATTAAGATCTTTGAAGCCTCCTTTTTTATCTTGCTGTCAAAATAACAAAGCTCCATGCAAGGGGTTTATTTGCTGAACAGCACTGACACGCAGTAATAAGCATGAAGAAAATATTTGGCCTGCAATTATTACAGCAGTGACAGGAAACATACCAAGTAAAGCTTGGTTTAAAATACTGTTTGCTCACGTCTCCATACGAGAAACAGAAGCCCTTTTTTTTTTCTTTTCTTTTTTGTGCTGGGTGTCTTTTTTTTTTCTAAAGCAGCTTTTCTGGTATGATGACTGAGAGTTTCCACTCTCGGGCAATAAAATAGAGCAGGCTGTGTGTGACTGCTGCTGAGAGACTTATCCCCCAACACTCTGTATCCCACAGATGTTTCTCAAGTTATCAGTTGCTCGGATAAACATGTATAGTTTATCCGACATGTATAGTTTATGTGTCTTGAAGGCGAAATGGCCTTCAAGACACATAATTCTTTTTGCTGTGTTTTTACAGTGTTGTTTCAATTCTAAGAAACAGATACAACATGCAATATGTTCATGTGCATTATAGGAAGCTTATGTGATGGCCAGTGTGGAACACCCTCATGTGTGCCGTCTGCTGGGTATCTGCCTCACCTCAACGGTTCAACTCATAACCCAGCTGATGCCCTACGGCTGCCTGCTGGACTACGTCAAAGAAAAAAAGGACAATATTGGCTCCCAGCACCTGCTCAACTGGTGTGTTCAGATAGCCAAGGTGAGCAAATAACTTTTTATTTTACTTTTTGCTGTTTGTATAAAACAATGCTTCACCCACCACATTGAACTTTTGTTAAAAGATTTGCTCTCATGCCTTAGTTCACTCCTTTTTTGATTAAAGGGTATGAACTACCTGGAGGAGCGCCACCTAGTGCACCGTGACTTAGCAGCCAGAAACGTCCTGGTCAAGACTCCTCATCATGTCAAGATCACTGACTTTGGGCTGGCCAAACTCCTCAACGCAGATGAGAAAGAATACCATGCAGATGGAGGAAAGGTCAGTTAGTTCCTAAAGGCACAGTGTGTTATTTTTGCTGTTTTTATTAGGATGGAATCAGGCCATCAATGGCACCACGTTAATCATTTTAATTTTATCAAAGTTATTAAACTTTGTTCATGTTTTTGAGAAAATTTAAATGATAACATAAAAAAAAACAGATATCTGCACAATGTAAGGAATGCAGGAATACAAAGTACTTTCAAATACACATACATCACAGGCTAAAAGTTTTGAAACATGATTATATTTAATGCAAAATTAGGATTGATTCATTGGTATATTCAAAAAAAACCCCATCGACATTCATCTAGAATGTGTTTTCAGAACAATTTTTAACATTTTCAGGGACTCTTTTTCTTGTCTGTACTTTTTTAGTAACCTCCTCTGTCTTGAAGAACATCATGGCATTTATGATTTAACTCATAACACACGTTCCAAAGCTTTTTAGAAAATCTTATGCTTTTTACCCATTTTTGTTCTTTAGGTACCGATAAAATGGATGGCTCTTGAATCAATCATGAACAGAACTTACACTCATCAGAGCGATGTCTGGAGTTATGGTAAGACTAATGCTCTGTATTTAAAGCAAACTCTTCAAGTGCCCCAGATTAAGCTGTGAATACCTAAAGCAGCTGAGCCTGTGTGCTTTTTCTGAGAAAAACATTGTTGAATAAAGTGTTTTAGCAGCAAGGAAAGCATAACGCAGATTCTATTTCACACTAGATGTTGACTTTTGAGCTTTTGAAGCTGTTAAACATTTTAGAATACAATAAAAAGGGAATATTTCTCTCCAGCATCTGAAATGGGTATTGCACACATAGCAACAGGTTCAGATGGATGATTTTACGTCAGAAGAAATTGTTCTCTCATCCCACTCAGATCATTCCTTCACTTCAGGACTGAACATACGGAGAAATGCCTCCACACACACACAGGGAAACCAAACACAGCGAGGCTTTTTTAGAGCAGGCCTGCTTCCAACATTTCCTTTCCCGAGGGTTTGATCGCACCTCCCGCTCAATCTGGCAAAAACATCAGCAGACCCTGGCAGAAGTGATCGACTTCCTTTCCTCCTTTCTTCCCCCTCTTTTGGTTCCTCCAGCCCTGCGATGCATCCTGTCAACTCCCACTCCTGCATGTGGAGCCAATTTGTCCATGTTTTGATAGCATGTGATATTTGAGGAGCGTACATCCCGTCGACTTCTGTTTCTTCTGCTTTATTGGGGGCAAAAACAAAAGTGAATGACAGCTCATTGCCCTAACATTTACCAACTACTTCTCGCATCTGTGTCGTAGGTGTAACCGTCTGGGAACTGATGACGTTCGGGACCAAACCATATGATGGGATTCCAGCCAGTGAAATAGCCGGAATCCTGGAGAAAGGAGAGCGCCTCCCTCAACCACCAATCTGTACCATAGATGTCTACATGATCATGGTGAAATGTAAGCACTTCCTCTTGAGATTCTATTCACACAAAGTAATCTTTTTCACATAACTAGTAGAAGAATGTATGCATTTTATGTATAAGATGGATCAATACCAAGTAGTGCATACATTTGAAAAATGACACACTGTTTTCTAATATTTTTACAAATAAAAATCAGAAACCAATGGCTTTCAAATTTCAGATCATTCTTAGCATTATACAATACTTTGTGTTAGTCTTTGACAGAAAGTGCTGTTAAAATATATTCATTCTTGAGTTTGTAAAGTGAAAAAGGAAACATTACAACATTGCAGTTACCGTACATACTTGCATTTTTGTTGACCCTGGTTATCAATAAGTTGGAATTTTTCCAACATCAGACCTTTATGCTTAAAAGTATAACATTAATTACCTTTATGAATGTGTCTGCACAGGTTGGATGATTGATGCAGACAGCCGGCCTCATTTTCGAGAACTAATAGCCGAGTTCACGAAGATGGCTCGTGATCCACCCCGCTATCTTGTCATTCAGGTAAAAATGTACCTCACCTCTCAGATTTGCTGTAAGTGCGCTGAAGGACTTTACTGTTGTGTCAGAGAAACTAAGGCATATTTCTTTTTCAGGGCGATGACCGCATGCATCTGCCGAGTCCAACGGACACCAAATTTTACCGCAGCCTGATCAGTGGGGGGGACCTGGATGATGGTGTGGATGCAGATGAATACTTGGTGCCACAGCACAGCTTCTTCAGCAGCCCAAGCACCTCCTACACCCCGCTGCTCCACTCCACGGTATGTTCCTCCATGTGCAAAATGCAGAGACGAGTTGCGAAGCTATTTCTCTTTCAGAAAAGTAACATTCATATTACTAAAAAGATATACATTCTCAAAAGCAAATCCAATTGAAATATTTCTCCCAAATTAGCTGTGATACTTGAGAAATATGTGGCCACATTACTGCTTATTTTTGCAATTATTTTTTACTTTGAAAAGAACATGCTGTTGCACATCTGGTCTGATATGAAGCAGAGCAATTACTGACATAGATGAAAGGTTTAGTTGTGCCATAAATGATGTATTGTACCTCCATGTTCTTTGAAAACAGACAACTGATTCCCAGTACCATTAAGAACTGGGGCCTTTCTGTTCTCAGGTGCAAAATATCAAAGTTCTTATCTTCAAACAAGTTCTTCAATACTTTTGCCTTATGAATTTTGCTCCATTGTGCTGGAAAAATACCTTGATAACTGTTTTATTGTTTTACGTTTCTTAGAATACGTCATGGTGCGGTTTATTTGTGGCAGAATTAATGAATAAGCCCAGTCTGTTGGATGAGAATCAGCTGCACACAGATTTTTACTGTTGGCACCACACAACATTCATGGCAGTTTTATCTACAAATGGTTTTCCAAGTGTCAAAAATAATCAGAAGTAGGATCCATCAAAATCACAAACTCCCTGCCAATTCTCAAATGTCCATACTTGTAATTCCTGCACAGTTTCAGGCTGTGCTTGATATTTTTTTTTTTGGACAGAAGTGTTTTTCTTGCAGCCTCATTTTGGTCCAAAAGTCTTTTCCAGATTGTACAGCCAGATTCACCAAACCGCTCAAAATGTTGCTCTTTCAGAAAGAGGTTAGGTCAGCTTCTCTTCATAAAAATTGGAGGTGTTCCTTAACATGTGCTTTTCTTTGCAGCACTTTAAAATTATTATTTGTATTTTTTTTTATATATATTTGTACATGGGTCCATCTTGAAGAATAGTAAAGTTGGCAAAATGCTTTTTTGGACACAATTGTTAAAATAAAAGGGTAATAAAGTGAAGCACATTTAATTGTTTTTATATTGTTTTTATGAATTGGTCTCCTAATAAGATTGATGGACTCTTTAATAGATCCAATGCTGTGCTTTAAATGTGGCTTTAATAAAAAAGAATAATTTAAAAAATTGGCATATTTATTATGTTTTAGAGCAAAAATGCAATAAAAATATGTTTTTTGTACAAAGTGAATTTTTACTGTATTTAAGCTAACTGTTAATTATAAATAAACAACTGAATCTAGAAATTGTTTTTAAAGACATATAAATGATCCTGAAAAAAAAAATACTGCACATCAATTTATTCAATTTATTCTTTCCCTTCCACAAGATGGCACTGTTTTATACAAAATATGACCCTAATCTACTGCATATTTATGTGCATTTTTGTTGCACAATTCTGTACCTGGTATTCATTAATTCTGCTCTTCCTTTCAATTAATTTAAATAAAAGAAGTGTAATGAGCTGGTTCATCATAATTACCTGCTCAAATGAACACGGGGGCCTGGAAAAAGCTTGTAATTGATTTTTTTGTTTTCCTTATTTCTTTTTTTAATTCAAAACTATAATGTCTTAAGTGACAAGTAGCACACATTTACTTTCTTATATTTTGAAATCTTGAAAGAAAAAAATAACATATAAGGAGAAATCTGAATGGGTGGGTCAAAGAAAGAAAACTAGAATTCAGTACCAGGCATGAAAAACATGAAGGAGATGTTTTCCATGGTCATCATGATTGGTGCATCTCATTCAACATATTTGATTTGAATTTGTGATCATTTATTTGGATGTTAATTCAAATTAGCTATTTGTTGATTTGATCTGCATGATTAATCATAATATAAATCAGCCAGAGACTTAAAGTGGACAATTATTTAACATCTCAAATTTGCAATCAACAGTTCCAACACTAAGAAGTCTCATTTTTACTCTTTTTCTGTCCTATTCAGCTTATGCTTCAAAAGTTAAAAAACAAAGCAAAAAGAAATGTATTTTTAATCTATAAACATATCAACTAAACGGATCAAAGCAATATCTGCTTTGATCTTCTTTTGTTGTGTTTAATAAAGAGTAGATTAATGGTTGAGACACATGTTTGATTAGGATGATCTTGTCGTAGCTTGATGCGGTCAACTATTTAAAATTGAAAAGTTAACAGAGCTGTTTTCACCGTGTTTTTGGAAAAATCGGATTTCTGTGGAAATCATTACTCTAAGTCAGAATGAAAAAGTCATCTTTCGTCTCAAGGGGCTAAAAATATCTTCTGCTTACCATAAGTCAGCAATAAAAAAAACCCCATCGGCATCTAAACTAATCATGGAACTGGAGCCAGTAAAACTGGAAAAGTGGCCAGCGTTACCTGGATTGACCCACATTGGCAGCAGCCGCCCTCACTCTGACAGCTGTCCTTGCCTGATCTCACCCACACGGCGTCCTCCAGCTGCCTCACACCCACGTTTCCTCCCAGATGGCTTTTTGATTGATAAGGACCTTCTGTGTACGCCATCAGTGGGCTAGACTCTTCTACCTGGAACTGTTGTCAGCCACTAGTCGGTTCATGTGAACTTTCAAGCACGATTAACTTTGCAGACAGACAGGAGGACTGCAGTAAAACCTCAGTGTGAGCCTTCTTTTGTTATGTCACTCACTATTAGGCAGAAATGTTTTTCTGCTTCACTGTGTTTAATTTCCTTTTCTTGTTGAAAGTAATTGCATTGTCACACCTGTCATTCCCATCTTCATTCTTGCTTCCTTTTAAGCGCTTACAGTCCAGAGAGATACAACAAGGCTTGGCAGATGAATTTACGTAAATCTGCTTTGTGGAGTTTTAGTTTGATCTGTGTGTTTTCCTGAAAATGCTAGTTTTATAAGGCAAACTAGCCTTGTAAAAAGGCTAGTTTGCCTTATAAAACCTCTTACACAATTATGTGTAAGAGCACATAATTGTCATTAACCTTTCTGTCCCCTGAGAGTCTTTAACATATTTCACAGCAAAGTGATGGTACACAGTGGAGACATAAAATACAAAATGAAAAAAAATAAAACGATGGGATCAAAAGTGAAAGAAAAAACAATACATTATATGGGAAATTAATTGGCTATATCATTATTTTCTGTTTCAGAGCACTAATAGCAGCATAGGGACGAGCAAAAACAGAAATGGCTTAATGGTAAGAAAAAAACTGAACTTCAAATTCCTTAATAATTGTGCTTACTTCCTTGTGTATCTTTTTGCATTATATATCAATTGGAATTGTGTCAGAAGACTGAAAATACATGTCTTTTGTTTCAGAATGGAGTCCCAAGCAGAGACGGCAGTATAGTTCTCCGATATATGCCTGACCCCACAGACAAATTCCTGGACGAGGCCTTCCAACCAGCTCCAGGCGAGTATTTGCCTTTTAAATGTGAACCTCCTCAATGTATGTAGATTCTCTGCAGAGCTTTCTCCATGTCCTTCAGTTTGACACAGTAAAAACTGTGACATCTAGTGGCGAGGAAAAAGGACTGAAAACTACTGTTCACAGTTACTCTTCATCCAATCTCCGTGAGCTCGATATATTGTGGAATGAAGTATAGGCAAAAAAAAAAAAATCTTTTGTGTATGATTTGTATGTAATATGCACTGATAGAGGTGTATTCTAAAAGATGTGTGCTTGTAATGAAAGAAAAAGGGTCTGTAGTTGCACACAATTATGGACTACTTCATGTTAATCTATCACATCATAGTTCAAGAAAATACTTTACTTTAAAGTTTGTTGCTTTAACAAGACAAAAGTGGAATAGCATGCTTGTGCAGTACCCTGATAACAAATAAATCTAATAAAATCCCTGCAGTGTTGGTCACTGAAAATATCTTTTTCCACTGATTGTCATTTAAAAAACTATAAAATCTATCATAAACACTGTCAATTATTTTTTTGTTTTGTTTTTTTTTCTTGCAGACTACATGAACCAGAACGGAGTCGCCAATGTGATAAATCCCGTCTACCAACATTCAGGTCCACCTCGCGCCCTTCTTCCAACCATCTCTTCAGACGATACAGAGTCAGAGTACCTGAACTACTTTAAGAACGGAGCCAACGGGCATGAATACCTCAATGAGCTCCCGTCCTCCACTGCCCTACCCTTCAACTCCAACAACACGACCATCATCGGTCAAAACTACAGGCCTCAGAACAGCATGGACAACCCAGACTACCAACAGGATTTCACTCCCACTTTCAAGACACACATAAATGGACACATACCAGCAGCAGAGAACGTAGAGTACCTTGGTCCGGACTGAGGAAGAAAATTCAATAAATCTCTGAATAAGAGTCTTTTTTTTTTCTTCCTTTGGAAAAGTTATTCTCTGTGGCTGGAAACTCTATATGTTGTGCCATCAGTGAAAACATATGCAAGAGTTTTTTTCTCAGCACCAAACTTAAATTACTTTTCAAAACAGGATAGCAAAGAGATTAAATGTCTCAGTCAACCTTTGAACTGCTGCTTCTAACTGTGAAGGACAGCTGCAGAATGGATCGGAACCTTTGTTGCTTGAAACTGAACGGTGTGACCTGAAATGACGAGTTCTACACATATTGCTGTAGACCTGTGTTGGACTCAAAAATTTCTCAGTGAGGAATTCAACCCAGTGAGAGCGAGTTTTCTTTGAAGCAAGCACTACTTTTAGGCTTATGGATGTCCAATTCAGCGAGAAATAAAACCTTACGTGTAAAATGTAGAATCAGTGTAAAGTTTCTGGTTTCAAACAGTTTGAATATGTGAGCACATACAACTGATGGGACTGTGGTGGTTTTCACACTGACGTTTTGTGACTGTTTATGTTGTTTTTTTTTCTTCAGATTTGACAGAGGGCTTTCCTACAACAATTATCTAAAATCGGAGCTTGTCTTTATTTTTATGTTTGCCAAACACAAGCACAAAAACATCTGTTTTTATCCCCGATGCATTTTGTTTTCTGTCTGAATAATGTTTATAAAAAGCTGGGTGAGCTGTCTGAGGCCATGAGCATCTAATCTTCAGCTGTAGCATTTCATTGTGCGGTATTTTAAATAATGAGACTGTGTAAAAAAGAGATTACAAAAGTCTGTTTTTTATTTGTTTCATAAGATGGATGTTTCACATGGTGTTGACGCCATATGTGAGAGACTGCGTCTTTGCTTTATAGACAGTCCTCTGCAAATGTTGTTCCTAGTTTTAAAGGAATAAACTAATGTAGCAAATTTTTAATAAATAATTTACACAGGTACATGTACAGCCAATGTTTAATTTCCTTAAATGTACTCAAAATTAGCTATCATGAATACTCCATACAATTTTGTCATACATGTGAATATGCACTTGTTCCTGATTGTGACTATATAATTCAACGAAGTACGTGAATAAATTTTCTTTCTATAGAAAGGTATGTTTTTGGTTTCGCAGCTTTGCATGTGAATGTTGAGATGCAAGAACACAGAACCTGATTCACTCATCCATTAAGCCTGTTATTTATGTCAGAACTTCAGTCAACTGTTTAATTAATCATGGTCAGCTTCTAAGTCTTTATTCACTGCCTTGCTGTCTTAAATTTAGGCTACAAGGCAACTAAGAATATCCATAAATTAAAAATGGTTATCTATATCAAAGTTATTGATGATATTTGATTTATGCTTTGCTAATAAATTGTGAATTGTTTGTATTTATATTGAAAATGCTGATTAGGCAATGAAATGTTAACAAAATGTGTTTTTTATTTTTTATTTTCTTACATCACATTTAGATTTTTGGACATGGTAGAAATACTACCATCCCTTATTTGTGTTAATATAATACAAATAATTAAAAAAAAATTAATTGAAACATAGGAGTTTTTACAAAGTAAAATATTAAATCTTATCACACATACAAGTATTTATTTGAATTTCTAAAACTAGAATCAAAATATGGAATGCAACTGAATGAAGTTGCTCCAGTGAGTTCACAAGGCTTCTTAGCATTGCATTTTTCCTGTTTATTTTTGTTTAAAAGTATTACTGTGTTTAACAATCTAGAAAAACTTATCCTTAAGGTAGCCAAACATAGCATTTCTATAAATGCCAGAACATACTAGCTGTTGTACTGCTCATGCTACAAAAGCAATGAATTTTCCGGATGGCTGGTTGCATTCTGTAATATTGCAACAATCTTTGGAAGTTACAAAAGCACAGTTAATCATTATTGTTAGGAAGAAGAAAATTGTTTCCCATTGATTCACCCACCCAGGCCACACCACTTCTTATCTGTGCACACTTCCTGAAAACCTTAGTAATAGTTTTATAGTCTTATGACACATTGTGTAGATTTATAAAGAGTACAAAACACTCCTATATAATGTGGAATTTATTTTTACTTCTCTTCATAACAAAACTTAAATAAATGTTATGATAACAGAATAACATGTTGTGAGGCATAACAACAGATCAACTTATTCAAAACAAACATCAGCTTTTTTCCAAGAAGATCAATGTCATAACATGAACCCCTTGCCTATCTCATGATGCAAGGCTGGAAGGGATTATGTGCAACAATTTAGACAAGTAGAAAATATTAAAAATATTAAAAGGTGTCAAAAGGCTGATGGAATCTAAAGTTGGACTCTGGTCCTGATTGATTAAACATCTCCTATCTAAGGACAAGTCTTCTTTGAATATAGTAAATGCAATTGACTATCTGACCAAACTGATTTGTTTTTGTGGAGCAATAAATTGATCAGTAACCAGTGAGTTTAAAATGCAGAATTGAATAGTAGCTTGAAAAGGACAGGCTGTACATGTGGGGTTCAAAATTAATCATACATTTACTTCCTTTATGATTTTACGGTGAAGTTATGTAAAGTGAGTTTTTCTGCTAAATGGACATAAAATGTTAAAAAATCCATAATCAGTTTTGCATATGAAATTTTCAATACTGCCTATTTCAGCTCAAACTCGCTTGAAAAGAAAATTATAGATTAACATTTAAATCTAATTGCTTAATTAAATTAATTACATAATTATTAAAATGAAAGAAATATTGAATGATAATCCTACTGATTATCCACAGATACACTCTAAAGTTTGAACATCTTTTTGTATTATTTCTTTACATTGTCTTGGGTTCAAATTTGCAGATTGATTATATGCTGCAAATTTTAGTTTGAATAAATCAAATGGGCTTGTCGGTGTGTTTTTTCTACAAAAGTTTTTTTTTTTTTTTTAAGAGACAAATATTGGCTACTCATCCAAAACAAAGGCAAATCTCGCTTTAGATTTCGCTTTGCAGAATCCCATGCTTGGCATCAAACGTTGATGGTGAGCGCTGAACACTCTCTGCCGCTTGGTGGCAGCACTTGCCTCCGCCCCCTAAAGAAAACGTCAGAGGAAGAAGAAACCACCAGCAAGATATGCAAAAGTTTAGCCGGACTGTCAGTTCAATTCGATGATTTCAGAGAGAGGGATGGGGCCCACAGCAGGGAGACTGAGTTTCACTGTTTTCTTCGTTATTCTGCTGTCAGGATGCTATCGATGGGTGAGTGTGACTGAACGTTCCCCGGACTCGTGACTGTTCCGTGACTCAGCCTTGGCTACAGCTGTTGTTGTGATGTTTATTCGAGGCGGAGAACAAAACTGGATAAAGCTCATATAACCTAACGTATCTTGGAGCTAGCTTTTTCAACTTACTGGATTTATGCTAGTTTGAAATATGATTTTTAATGGTATATGTCAAGCCGCGTTGTCGTTATTGAAAGGTGATTGAAATCAATCGTTTCAGGGCGACGTGCTTTACTTTTTAAAAGACTGGTTGTACCGGTCGTTAGCGGCTGTCGAAACCTCTAATCATCAGAAAAGCAAAACTGCTTTTTAGGAAGAAGTTATTAAAACCTCAAAACACGAGTTTAATTGCTAGCTGAGTGAAACGCAACAGGGCGCGAGTTCACTGCTAAACATAGAATAACCAGGCGAATATTAAAACACCGTGTTGTTGCTGTATATTTCTGGAGATTGAGCACTGTTTTGATAACAAAAGGCAAATAAAACAAATGATTTCAGTGAATTAAATTGACTGAATTTAACGGCCAGATAATGTATAATCTCTTGTGATTACATACTGCCTACAAATTGATCTCTTAATATGACCCTAAACTTTGTATTATATAATGAACTATATAATACATCTTCAGTCTATAAAGTATACAATGATTTGTAGACTGAAGATGTTTGTTTTTTTATACATTTAACGATGGGCATCAGATGTTTTTGTTTTTTTTCCCAGTATTTGAAACGCAGATAAAATCAATGGGATGAGGATTGGTTCATCTCCAATAGAAACTACATCAAGGATGGCCATCCTTGTAGTTTAAATTCTTCAGACGGACACAACTCTTTTGTGTAAGAGTTACACAAAAGAATAAACAAAAATTTAACTAAATGCAAAAGCTGGATTTTGCACAGCTTTGTTGTCTGCCTCTTTGTTCCTCTAACTTATTTGCACCTCTTTACATGATGCTATTATTTCGAACCTCTGCAACGCACAGATCAATTTTGAAACAGAGCTAAAACATCTGAAATGTCATTAATCATTACTGTTTTAAGATAAGGTAAAAAAAAAAAAAAAACTGAAAAGAATTCTAGAATCAGCGCAAATATTGACTACCTGAAAGCTGCTGTGGGTAAGCAGAAAAGTTGAAGAAAACTCATGAGTATTTAGGCAGAAATTCTGTTTCTGCCCAAAGATCACTATGGAGACCTGTTTGGTAACCTAGATAAACATGACTTAGCAAATGGTTCCACAGTCCAGGAAACAGGAGCTGTCTACAACTTCATGCAGGTTGTTTTCCAGAAATAATGTCACCTGAATATCATCTGCTTGTGAATAAAACCCACAAAAATAGGACAAAGTTTAACTCTGAGTCTTGTCATAAAATAGTTTGTGGAGTAAGTGCATTAACTTCCCTAAAGATGACCTTCGCAAAAAATGCACGTGATGGCTCTGATGCTGAACAGGCAGATTAAAGAACATGTTTAGCTTTATTCTAACTCCTGTTGTTGACAGTAGGTTATCACATGTCACATTTCAAATCGATATGTAACATGTTCTGTGGTGGGTGTCACCCGCTTTTTCTAAGTCCTGTATTCCAAATCTATTTTGCAGAAGTGAAAATGTTATTTTTAGTATTCAAAGCATATGATATTCAAAAGACAGGAAATAAATTGTTGAAAGAAAGATAAAGTGCTTCTTTACCTATATTTCTGAAGAAGTTTTAAAGCCTAATAAACTAAGGTACATGACTCATTTTAGCCTTGGTAAAAATAGATTAAGTTTTACATAAATTAAAAGTTATTTCTCATCCACCAGCCAACATCCTGTTCAGCATTGCTCATAATTTTGTTTGTTTTGTTGTCTTGCTGTCAGGTTGAGGCCCAGCACTGTGTTTGGTATGGTGAGTGTGACGAGTCTGAAAAGGTTCCTGGCAAAAAATGCAACTGTAACTACACAGGTCCTCCTCGTCCACTAAACCCTGAAAGCTACGAGCTTCTAACGGTACGTTCACTACTGTAATGCTTTGCCTTTGTTGGTGATGGTCTGTTCAACTTTTCACATTTTGTTACATCACAACCACAATTTATTGGGATTTTATGAGAAGCTTTAGTTTCACTCTACCAGCTTTGTACGTCTAGCCAGATGTTTACCCATTCTTTGCAAAATCGCTCAGCCTCATTTAGTCTGCAGAGAGAGCATCTGTGTTCATCACTTTTCTTAGTCTTGCTACAGATGCTTCGCTGGATTTAGGTCTGGACTAAATCCAACGTTCAGACATGTGAAGAAGTTTTGATCTAAACTGTGCTGCTGTAGCTCTGACTCCATGTTTACGGTCAACAACATCCTGGTGAAGCATAAATCTTCACTTGAGCCTCAAGTCTTTTGCAGACTCCAATACATTTCCTTCCATTGCCCTGCATTTAGTTCCATCCATCTTCCAATCATTTTTGCTAAGCTCCCCTGTCCTGGCTCTCAAGAAAAAAACTTTCCCATATCATGATGCGGCTACCACCATCTTTCAGTTTTACATGTAGATCAAAACATAACATTCTTGTTATATTTGACTGGAACAGCTTCTTCCACATGCTTTGCTGTCACTCCTACATGGCTTGGCTTGTAGTAAACTGTAATGGAGACTTCTTATTGCTCCCTTTCAGTGATGACTTTGTTCTTGCCATCCTTCCAGCAAGGCTTGCAGAGCATGATTAGTTATATAGTTCTTTTGACACATTCTCTCACCTGAGCTTTGCATCTTTGCAGCCCCCACAGAGTTACCATGAGTGTCTTGGATGGTTCTGTAAATAATGCTTTAATACTGTCCTGCTTGGTCAGCTATGGGGGATTTTTTTTATCCGTCTGTTGTGTTCCTTGTTCCATGTAATGCTGTTTATTCTCCAATGTGCTATAACAAACCTTTGAGGCCTTCATGAAACATGTTTTTTCTTTGAAATACATACATTCTGAGTCTAGCACTGGATTTTGGGGTGTCAGGTGAAAGGACGGTAAGGGTTATGTACACCAGTGCATCACACTTTTCAGAATTTTGTTTACAAATAATGTTGGAAGCCATGTAGACAAATTGTGTATCGTTTTTTTTCCCCTGTACAATCGTGCAGTACCTTGTGTTGGTTCATCACATAACATTTCAATGATTGTAATGTGACAAAACATAAAAAGGCTCAAGAGTTGCAAATACTTTTGCAAGGGGTTGTATAAAAGTGTTTTTCACAGCCCGTGTTTTATATGTGCAGGAGCTCTGTCCGGGGTATAACTATGAAAACCGAAGTCTCTGCTGCAATGAGACCCAGCTGCGCACGCTCAAAGGGAGTCTCCAGCTGCCCCTTCAGTTCTTGTCTCGGTATGTTAGAAGATTAGCTGATGAAGCACATGACATTCTTACACCATTATCTTTGCCCTCCTGAAATGCTGGAGATAAATCTGTCAATATACTGTATTTTCTGGTAAAAATACAATATGTTGTTTCTTTAAGTATGCAAGGCTCCACAGATAGGGTTGCGGTTATCTGCAAACGTTAGCATGTTTTGTTGTTTGCCGCTTGTCTCGCTTCACTTCAAATTTTATTTTTTCACATTTTGCTTCTTTTATATGTACAAAGTTATGACAAAGCGTTTACTACTTCAGAGATTTCGTCAATCGTTGCTTTTTTTTAAAAATCACAGTTAATTGTTTCCGATCATCAAACTAATTTTGGTATCAGGTAAAAAAGATGAGCTCATGAGCAATGACTCATCCAGGTGGCCACAAATGAACTCTGGTTACTCTGATTTCTTCATCTGCACGCAGGTGTCCTTCATGTTTCTACAATCTGATGAACCTGTTCTGTGAGCTGACATGCAGTCCACATCAGAGTCAGTTTATGAATGCCACCAAGTTTAAGGGGCGTAATGTAGTAGAAGTGGAGTACTATATCGGAAAGACATTCGCTAATGGTGAGTTGTTCAGCTGTTGACATGAACATTTGGCTTTTATAAAAATTCTGCTGAGTTAACATGATTATTTCCTGAAGTTCAGCTCTCAGTCATGCCATTGGAAACTTCCTGTCTTAATGTTCTGCTTTGTGGCAAACTAGAGAAGACAGAAAGGAACTTATGAATCATATAATAGTTTTCTCTATATGATTTCTTCCAGCTATGTACAATGCTTGTCAGGATGTGCAGGCACCTTCTAGCAATGTGAAAGCCTTATCGTTGCTGTGTGGCAAGGATGCTCAAGAATGCAATGCAACCAACTGGATCCAATACATGTTCAGTATTGACAATGGCCAGACTCCATTTCCTATCATCCCTGTGTTCTCTGGTAAGCACCTCTTCATACCACTGATTGTCTTTACAGCATTCAAAACCATTACATGGGTTTGTTTCCTAAGGGAGATCTTCTGTTCCTATTCCAGATGTGGAGGTTTCCGGTTACACGCCCATGAACAACAAAACGTATGCCTGTACAGAAGGCTTAGAGGATGGTTCAGGTCCGTGCTCCTGTCAGGACTGCTCAGCAGCCTGCGGCCCCAAACCCGTCCCCCCGCCTCTGCCCTCTCCCTGGACCATCCTCGGCATGGATGCCATGTCGGTCATCATGTGGATCGCCTACATGGCCTTCCTGCTCATCTTTGCTGGAGTTTTAGTCGGGGCTTGGTGTTTTAGGTAACACGCTTTGGAGAGTAATGTGTGATGCTTATAATTTGATGCACATGTTTGTTCTGAACTGGTTGCTAACTGATGTGCAGGAAAAGGACCATCACATCAGAGTACGGCCCCATTTTGGACAGCAACAACCCACTTTCCCTCAATAGTGATAATCCTATCCAAGGTAAGGTCAAGTTAATAATTATTCATTTTGTTTATAGGTTTCTTTTTTTTTTATCACAGACTCTAAAAATCTTCTTATATTATAAACAATAGGTAGAAGCAACATGATAAGCAAATGATCAAGTTATCTATACTTTGTGAACCTTTCTGCATTTTCCCACATTACAGCCACAGACCTGAATGCTTTATTGTGATTTTATGGAATGAGCCAAATTAGAGGCCCTGTACCCATAATGTTCTTGATCTTTAAATGTTACACATATAACAAGATTTATTCTTCCTACTTTTGTTTTTCTCCTCTCAGAAAATGCATCGTGCTGTGAAACGCTGGGCGAACGCTTTGAGAATTTCTTGAAAACATTCTTCAGCTCCTGGGGTTCTTTCTGTGTTCGTCATCCATCCGTGGTCCTGCTGGGCAGCTTCGTATTAGTGATCGCTTGCAGTGGAGGCTTGGTCTACATGCGCATCACTACCGACCCCGTTGACCTTTGGTCGTCGCCCGCCAGCCAGGCTCGCCAAGAGAAGAACTATTTCGACGAGCACTTTGGACCGTTCTTCAGAACAACGCAGCTCATTATAACTACTCCCATCAATGGTACTGAAATCTACTCCCCGTATTTTGGAGGGTCAGATGTCCCGTTTAAAGCCATCCTGTTCAAAGACATCCTGCACCAGGTTGGTGGTTTAGGAAACAGTGAGCAACACTAATTCATTGAAACATCTTTCTGACATTTGGAAATAAACATCTGTTTTTGTTTTTGTTTTTTTTCTGTAAATGAAAACTAAACTGCAAGACTCTCTGCTACCTTTCCATCACAGTGAGGCAGAGAACTTCCAAAGGAAAAACTAAGCAAAACCTAAAATCTTTAGATAATCTTAAACTGTGGACTTAGTCTTAAAATGTGAACAACCACAGCTTAATCCTTGTCTCCGTTGCTCTGCTGTCTATACAAAGCATGACTGACACTAACACCTTCCTCCCTGTTCTGATTAGTTGTTTTTGACTGGGACTGGTGTATTTCTGCAGATGGCAGTAGGAAGAGGAAGAAAGTCCCTCAAATTATTTGTCTCATAGTAGACTGTCGAGGCGTAGTGACAGTTTTAACAACTATGTAAAAATCAGTTTTTATAAAAGTTATCTAAGACAGGTTTAATAAACTTTTTAAAATCAAGTTTAGATTCCAATTGCAATTTCCAAGCATTAAATCACCTACGTGCTTTATAATTATTCTTACAGCTCAAATCAGCTCTTGCAAAGGGCAGAAGAAGAGATAGTTTTAATATTTTGCACCTTGAATAGCTCAAATTGCATTTCTATTTTCATTTTGTTTATGTCAATGAAGTGCAACTAAGGTTTTGGAACTGTGGTTTCAAGTTTTTCTTTTCTTTCTATTTCTGCACTCATGTTTCTTTTCTAACCTCACTTTTCCAGGTGCTGGACCTGCAACTTGAAATCGAAAACCTGGTAGCTGAACACGATGGCAAAAACGTCACGTTGCAGGACATCTGCTTGGCTCCCCTGGCGCCATACAACAACAACTGCACCATCCTGAGTGTTCTCAACTACTTTCAGAACAGCCACGCGGTGCTGGACCACAGGAAAGGAGATGAGTTTTATGTGTACGCTGACTATCACAGCCACTTCCTCTACTGCGTCAGGTATTTATTTGTTTTGTTCAGTTTTTTGTTGTTGTTTTTTTATAAGCTGGCAATTTGTATTATGTTTGATCTTTCAATGTGATCTTCTCTTACATTACTGTCCTTATTTTGGAGAAGCGCTCTTTTAAAAACAGTTGTTCCTCATTGTGTTTTTATAGAGGAGGTACGCTTCGAACATTAAAAATTATCTGCAGACTGCCACTGATCCAGTTTGGTTTTGCAATTTTTCAGTTCACCTTTTGGTGTTTTTCAAGTAGACAACACAGTTTTCAAGTTGCAGCCATAGAATTTTGTTTCATTGGATTTTTTAAATTAACAAATAAATATTATTCAATTTTCAAAAGAAATTACAAATAAAAATCAGAAAAGTGTGGCATGCAGTTGGAACAGTTATCCATGAGATGTTTCAAATCTAGACATTGTTTTGTAACTTAACTGTGTTTTCAAAACTGTATTATTGATTTCTGCTGTGTTCTTGTTCCTTTTATTTTTATGATTAAAGAATATTTCACTGTTCCTTTACCAGCAGAATTGTTTAAAAAGCCATCCTGGCCAAGACTGGTAATTAGAAAACTCTGCATCAATACCAGTAGAGTTTGATTAATTTATATAACAACTTAATCAAAGTCTACATATTAGTTCCTTTGAGCATCAGAGTGGTTAAAAATTAAAGCTTATCTATGACTGATCTTCAGTATGTTGATCATGCAAAAGTCTTGCTCCCAAAATCACACGTCAATCAAACTGGCTCCTTTAGTTTCAGATAATCTAAAACCAGAGAGCAGCAAACTGAGAGGACTCTTTGTCTCTCTAGATGTTTGGTGCTGACAATAAGAAAAAAAAAGTTCTGGATGGAAAGTGAAAATTTGATAAGAAAAGAAAAGGAACATGTCCCAGATATTCTTGTTTCTTATGTGCCAGTGCTTAATGACGTTTCTTCTCCAATGCTCTCTAACAAGCTTTTGAAGTGGATTTTATTTAGGGGTATGTGAGTAGAGTTGATTCTATACAAACATCCTACCTTTCTTACATAAAACCCTAAAAAAATACAATGACGTTTTCGATGGCCAGGCACTACATATGATCTTTTTGATTTTCTTGCAAGCTTGGTGTCTTATTTAGTTGAATCATTTTTTTTTTCTTTTTGTTGATAAAGTTTTGAACCACCTGCTCCTTCAAGGGTATTTCTCTGTGATACATTTTCAGATAATGTATTCTAAACACTATTCCTGTTTAGAATAGTGTTTGCAGACTTCCTCCTTACCAGTCGTGTAGGTTTATTTTTTTCAATTCTGCAATTAGGGCTTCAGAGACTTTGTTGTTGCTGTTGTATTTAGGTTTTTTGTCCTAAACCCTTAATTACATGTGTTTCCCTCTTGCAGCGCTCCAGCATCACTCAACGACACCACTGTCCTTCATGATCCCTGCTTAGGAACCTTCGGTGGCCCAGTCTTCCCTTGGCTGGCACTCGGCGGTTATGATGGTAATTTTTTTATGTTTTTCAAAGTCTGTTTTGGACAGTTATGGGTGGTTGATAAAACTCATACATAAGCATATTTCTGTAAAACGAGTAGATTCATCTGAGGCCATAGGACTCGCTGAATCCTATGGAAATCAGACATTTGTTTTCAGAACATTTGTTTTCAGAACAACTGCATACAGTAGAGGGTGACTAACTCCAGTAAAAGTATTCTTTGTCATATTTTGTCACACTGCAACCACAATCTTGGGTGTTTTGGAGGAAAATTAGCATTCATCCAACACACACTCCCTTTGCAGTGTAGATGATATTATGACAGAGAGAAGCTGTTGATGAGAAAGAAAATTAAGATTTAATTTCTGCTTGTGAACATTTCCTTCTACTTCACAACTGTGCATATGTATTTTTTGGCTCAGTGACACAAAATCCCAATAAGACACACAGCAATGTGTGGTTGAGGTGTGACAGAATGTGAAAAAGTTCAGGAGTAACTTTGCAAGGCACTGTGACAAACTGTAGTTGATTCTTGTTTAGAAAGAGCAAACAAAGGAAACTTCAGCACCCCTCTGGTCATTCACCTTTAGCCCCTAACCCTAACCCAGTCCATAGCTTCGTTGCAGCGTTCGTCCATAGTTATGTCTTCATAAACCAAATCATACCTCTTTCCCAGATTAAAAAGTATGGAACTGTCAAGCTGCTGTTACCTGGTATTCTACTACTCACTGTGTCACACCTTTTCCAAAAGAAACAAAGGTGAAGGAGGCTCCACCCTCCTCCACCGTAAAAGCCTCATCTGCTCTGATTGGCCAGCTTTCCATGGGCTGATCACAAGGCACCGCCCATAACTTTTTAGAAAGCATTTAATTGGATACAAATAGAATCAATGGACTGAGTAAGATACTCAAAAATGTGAATCATTTGGCAGGAAATGGGAAAAAAAAACATTGATTACAACAAGTGACTCACAAACCTTAATATCTTGCATACACTGTAGCCAACAGACCATGCCATCGTCTGAACCAGTTCTTCACTTTACTCCCTTCTGGCCACAGATTCAAAACTGCAATGTGTGTTATGTCTGTGAAGGTGTGTATGTGTTGAATATGGTTTATGTTGTAATTTATATTTGTGATGTCACATTTTTGGTGAGAAGCCCAAGTTATATGTATCTACAGATTGGAATATGTAATGAGTGTTAAATAGATTATCTTTATGACTATCTCCAACTACCTTTCAAAAGAAAAATCCTAGATCTTTGTTATACCAATAAGCTGTGCAAACCTCAATTGATCCTTCAACAGGAATAAGAAGTAAAAAATAAATTGTGTTTTTGTACAGATATCAAAGTATTATTTGGTAAATCTAGATAAATCTAGATATGCTAATCATATTTATAAATTTTAACTATTTTATTATTTTAGAGTTCTTGTGGGCAGAAGCAATATAAACTGCACCTGTGGCTCATCAGGTCATTGTCTTGATTTGTTGCATTTGTTCTTTGAATTTTATTTTTAATTTTTTTCCATTATTTATTGGTTTTGCATATTTGTGATCTGTAGTTGAATGGTCAGTTTTAGACCAGTTAAGAAGTCAAAAAAATTAATTTGACAGTAAATATATGTTGTATTTCTTCAAATTACAGGGACAAACTACAACAATGCCACAGCTCTTGTGATCACTTTCCCACTCAACAACTACCTGAACGACTCGGTCAAGATGGGCCAAGCTCTTGCTTGGGAAAAAGAGTAAGATGACAAACCCTTTTGCCATCTTACTCTATACACTATACTTACACTATATTTTTCCATATAATATCTTACACTATATTTTTCCATATAATTTTGTTTATACAAATTGTTTAGTCTGTATGTGTTTGCCTTTCAGGTTCATCAAGTTCATGAAGAACTTCAGCAATCCCAATCTGACCATAGCCTTCAGTGCAGAGAGGAGCATTGAGGACGAGATCAACAGAGAGAGTAACAGTGACATCAACACCATCGTGATCAGCTACGCCATCATGTTTATCTACATCTCCCTGGCTTTGGGCCACATCCACAGTTTCAGAAGGCTGCTGGTAATGGGAGAAACCCTGACATGATGTCAGCATTTTAATCAGAGCTTTTGTTGCCACTTGCTGCCACGCATTGCTAAAATATTTTCAGATATTACACATCTTAGCTTGTCCTGCCTGTTTACTATGAAACAGCACGAGTCACGGTCACGTCTCTTGTTACTCATGCATGAAACTGATGTGGTGAAAAGCTGGAGATGATTCATTTTGGGGTTTTTTAATTGGTGCAGGTGGACTCGAAGATATCTCTAGGTATAGCTGGTATCCTGATTGTGCTCAGCTCTGTGTCTTCATCTCTGGGGATCTTCAGCTATGCGGGTGTCCCACTTACTCTCATCGTGATCGAGGTCATTCCCTTCCTTGTTCTGGCGGTAGGGGTCGACAACATCTTCATCATCGTGCAGACTTACCAGGTAAATGTTATCTTTTGTGCTAATATTTTACTAGCATGTATGAGAAATAATGTTTGTGTGTGGCTTCCTTTGAAAGAAGAGATGCTAAATTTGAAAATGTTTGCATTTGTGAACAGAGAGATGAGCGGATGCCTCAGGAAGAGCTTCACCATCAGATCGGCCGTATTCTTGGAGAAATAGCTCCCAGCATGTTTCTCTCTTCCTTCTCAGAGACTGTGGCCTTCTTCCTGGGTGAGATGAATCTGCTGCTTAATGAGTGCAACATACTCATTAAACTGTTGGGGCTTTTACTGGAGAAGCAAGCCCATTGTAGTACAGATCCTCCACTATGCTTAACATTCAGCATGCACTGCTTTTCCACTTATCCATTCTGTGTTTCAAACAAAACCCAACTTCAGTGTTTTTGCAAAAAAGGTCAGTCACTGTCCCATCTGACCAAAGCAAATGCTTTCATTTTAAACTTCCAGTTTACCAATCTCTATTTAAGGTTTGCATAGGAACCACTGCCAACCTATTCGCATTTAGATAGCATGCTGTGGTTGCTATTGAGATTTTATAACTTCCCGCCTTTGGTGCAGCTCTCCAATGAAATTGGGTCTTCATGTTTATGGATCAGGGATCACAAAGAGCCAAGAGTCACTAATTGGAAATACCTAGAAATTCTTATTAGCATAAAAAAGAAAGCATAAATGAAACAAAACATTTTTATTTTAAATGAGTTGTTAACAAGTGATGTCAAGAATTTACCCAGTCATGCCAGGGTTCTTTTTTACAACCTTAATTACGCTTGCAAACATTTAAATGTGATTTATCTCTAAAATTTTCAGTGAAAATCAGATACTCCTTTAAGGCATTTTTCGCATTTTTGCCAGAAGTGTCAATTATGATCTTGTCAGCAGAAATTGATGAAATATATCATATCACACTGTTATATCTCTGCATTTGGTGACGTTGCAGATGGATTTATGGATCGTTGGATCCAAAAATTGGATTATGATGTGTTTATCAAAACAAAAACGTAAAAACCTATCTAAGGTGAACCTGTCCACACATTTTTGACAAAAACGTGTCCTAATTATTTGACTAAGCAAAAATCCTTAAAGACTAAACTGTAAACGTTTAAGCTTAGACTAGACTAACAAAGTTGGATTTTAAGAACCAGAATGACGCGTTCAACAGATGGATTGCTTCATTTTTCTGCTGAACCTCAAACTTTTTTTTTTTCCTGTTATCTTCAAGGTGCCCTGTCCAACATGCCGGCTGTTAGGACTTTCTCTCTGTTTGCTGGGTTGGCTGTTTTCATTGATTTCCTGTTGCAGATCAGTTGCTTTGTCAGCTTGCTTGGCTTGGATGCCAAAAGACAGGAGGTAAGAGTAAAGGAAACTTTTCTTTGTTGTTGTCTTTTTATTCTAGATGCAAAAAAAAAAAGAAATTAATACAAAAATGTGATTTCTTTTAGAGCAACACAAAATATGGAGGGTATGATTACTTTCTAGGCAGTGTAAATCATTTGGCAGTTATTTTTCTTCTAGCAATCTATTTTTTAACTGCCAAATGCTTTTTGTATTGTTTTTGAGTGTGACCATATTACTTCTGAGCATAACGTGTTTGTTTTTTTTTTTCATTTGACATTTGCAGTTAGATTTGAGTAAAAGTCAGAATACCGTTTAAGCACAAACTCTGGTGGTTTAGTGGTATTTTTCTCTACTTCCTCATTTCCATGTCAGCTGTGTGTCCTTTAATTTCTTTTGAGGTCATTTGTCAAGAATCGTTCTCCATAACCAAACTGTCGAGTTTGGTTTATTTAAGACATTAAATAGCATTTTAGCAGTAATCAATGATGGCATATTGCTATGCATCATAAAGTTACAAATTATTCCAGGCTTTATGAGTAATGTAATCGTTTTATTTTTTTAATCAGATTTGGAACAAGCTTTTTACTTGGAGGGAATTTCATTTTTTATTCTACTTTTTGGAAGTACTTTTTAGTGATTTCTTTTATGAAATTCTCTATGAAGAAGTAATGTGCTAATATATTTATTATCTGAAACTTTATAATCTACAAATCACACTAAATGTGAACAGATTTATCTGCAAAGACTTCACATTTCCTTATTCCAGATCTCCTGGCCTGTTCAGCATGTGCAATAATAATTTATCTTTAGCAACAGGGTCTTCGTTACACTACACTGTCTAAACACTGCAGTGTGTCTGTTATGTTTAAAAAGGGGAATCGACTTGACATCTGCTGCTGTGTGAAACTGCCCGAACGTCAGGAAGCCAAGACAGAAGGCTTCCTCTTCCGCTTTTTCAAGAAAGTCTATGCTCCATTCATCCTTAAAGAGTGGGTTCGACCGATCATTGTGAGTCACACCTCAGTAACCATGCCTGGCTTCCTGTTTTAAATCCACCAATGAGTCAAAAGTGGAGCATAGTTGTTTTTTAAGTGGATGTGACTGTCTTGTTCCTGTCGACAGGTGGCGGTGTTTGTGGGTGTTCTGTCCTTCAGTATTGCGGTTGTCAATAAAGTGGAAATTGGACTAGACCAGAAGTTATCTATGCCTGATGTAAGTTTTTAGTTTTTGTCATATTTTTCTTTCTGACCATTTCTGAGTGCAGACTTTTAGTTCATGCAATTAAGCCAAAGCTATATTGCTTTACTCTTTATTAAACGTATTCACAACCATGAAATGTAATATCTTGTCACGTTGCAAACTAAATTTTCAACTCAAAGAAGTTCATCCTTGTAAAGTGGAACAAAAATTAAATATGCCTTTCAAAATCAATATCAAATGAAAATCTTCATCCATTTGCATTCTGCCTTGCTGAGACAATTTTTGCATAACATTTACAGCTGCACGTCTTTTGTAGTGAATGCCCGACCAGGTTTGTACATCTGGAGACCAAACATTTTGCCTTGTCTTCCTTACAAAAGACCTTAGCCTAAGCCATGGATCCGCAGCTCCTCCAGACTTTCATTTACGTATCACTATAGTTTTTACTGAAAAAACTAAAGTGTTTAAAGCTTGGGATATTGTTTTAAAGCTGCATTGATTTTACAGTGTCCTCAAGTCTAAATCCTTTTCCTCTCGTCTGCTGTTAATAATTAAACCCACTATAAACAGTTTATTCTGACAACTCATTTCTTTATTTAGGACTCGTATGTTCTGGATTACTTCAAGAACCTGAGCGAGTACCTCCACACCGGAGCGCCGGTTTACTTTGTAGTGGAGGATGGACTTAACTACAGCAGCCCAGAGGGCCAAAATTCTGTGTGTGGAGGAGTGGGATGTAACAACTCCTCTTTGGTGCAGCAAATCTATTCAGCCTCACTTATCAGCAATTAGTAAGTCAAGATTGTAAAAACTTTCAATACTGTATGTAAAACTGATTAGGTCAGCTGTTTATATTTAGAAAACTTCAAAAACTGCTTATCTCATTTTATCGTTGCATAATCTAACTACTTTCACTTTTTATTTGCTCCCAGCACAACTATAGCTTATACACCATCGTCTTGGCTGGATGATTACTTTGATTGGGTGAAGCCTCGGTCAACCTGCTGTCGCTTCTACAACAACACTGGAGCTTTCTGCAATGCCTCAGGTACGTTTTTATCCAGCGTCCGTGCACCAAACTAACGTCTAGTGGATTCAGAGATCAGAATGTAAAAACCAGCATTTATCAAGTTCTTTTTGTGTGGAAAAATACTTTTTGTCAAATATCTTAAACCAGTAAAATATATTTCGAAGGCAATCATAAACTTTTTGGTCCTTTCTTCTTTGCTTTTCTTTTTCTTCGACTCTTTGTTTTTTAAAATTTTTCTGTTCTTCTTCTGTTATTATTTTCTTACTGTCTTCTTCCTTCCCTCCTTTCTTGTCTCTGTTTTCTTTCCAGGTTCCACATTTAAGTATAAATAGAAATACCTGGTCTTGAATTCATCTTAGGCCAGTCATTTATTTTCTCAAATCCTTTGAATACAGATTAACGTGTTTCTAAATCTATTCACTAGTTGTGAACGCGTCCTGTGTTTCCTGTCGGCCCATGACTCCGAGTGGAAAGCAGAGACCTGAAGGCGAAGACTTTATGCGCTTTCTGCCCATGTTCTTGTCCGACAATCCTAACCCTAAGTGTGGAAAAGGGTAATTGATCACATGTATTGTAGAAAAGCACTTCTTGTGTCCTTAAATCCTTTCGCTTTAACTTTTTCTATACCCTCTCCATTAATCCTCTTCAGCGGCCATGCAGCTTATGCCACAGCAGTCGATCTGTATCCCAACAACACGGGCGTCGGAGCGACTTACTTCATGACATACCACACCATCCTAAAGGAATCTCCAGACTTCATAGATGCCTTGAAAATGGCCCGAATACTGGCCAACAATATCAGTCAGTCCATGGATCACAAAGTCTTTGCCTACAGGTATATTTTGCTGATGAGCTGCTCTGTTTTTGGATGATATGTTTTTGTCTGTCATACTTAACATCTTTTGTTTTTTTGTTTTTGTTTGTCTTTGTAACAGAAATAAAATACAAGCTTATTTACAGAGGGTGTCAATAATTCTGGCTTGTATGTTTCAGAAGTATCTTTTGGAAAATTGTTTTTTCTTGCAATGGCATTACATTACAGAGGTTTTGCTGGTTTTTAGTGACTGCAAAAACTCAGGCAGTCAGTGAGAACATACAGGTTACAGATAAACCCAGGAGCCAATATTTGACCAGGACTTTCATTGGAGCTCATTTACATTACCCCAATGCCCCTTCTACTTTATATGAGGGCTGAAATTTAGTTAAAAAGCTGGTGTGGAGACAGTCTTTCAGCTGGGTGGTAAAATATAACTAACTTTCTACTGAAAGGTGCCTTGACCGTTATGAATCCTACAATATATCGTTTCTGTTTTACTCACTATGTACTCACTCATTAATGCTTATTAATGTTTTCTTTCTTTGCAGCGTCTTCTACGTGTTTTACGAGCAGTACCTCACCATTGCCTACGACACGGCTCTGAATTTGTGTGTGTCGCTGGGGGCCATATTTGTGGTCACTACAGTGCTGCTGGGCTTTGAGCTGTGTTCGGCGCTGATGGTCAGCATCACCATTGCCATGATTCTGGTCAACATGTTTGGCGTCATGTGGCTGTGGGACATCAGCCTCAACGCAGTGTCTCTAGTGAACCTGGTTATGGTGAGAGAAAACAAAAATTCAGCAATTTTTCAAAGGGGCCTCAATGGGAGAACAAAAGTTGTTGTTTTTTTCCGGTCAGGAGAATTACTTTGGGAATATTTAGGTGTATGAACTCTAGCACTTCCAGTATAAGGAGCTCATTGACTTGAGGCATAGTGTTATGGTGGCATGGTAAGCAATATTGTTAAAGAATGGAAGCATGTAGGAACAGCTACAATGCCGCAAAACTCATTTTGTGTGCTTGTCTGGCTAAATTGTGATTATTAAGGTTAGTTAGTGACTTTAAGTTAAAGTGTGCTTGGGTTATGCAACAGGGCAATACTCTGTACAACAACAGGAAGTCCACCTCTAAAGAAAAATATGGTTTCAGAATGACTTAATCAAATTCTGGATAGGCTGCTTAGGCTTGAATATGCTCCAATATGTTTAAATAATTCTACAAAGAAGAGTAGACCAAAACTACTCTTCTTTCTTCAGTTAATCTTTATGATATGAATATTTGTTTCATCTGAAACCCTTTATGTGACAAAATAAACAGAGGAAATCTACAGTATAGAAAATGTGTATAAAGTGAAACCCTCTCACTTGATGCACTTTGTTCTGAAAATGTCACATGAACTGTTATGATGCCAAGTCGTGTCAGAATGACCAAAAAAGAAACTAGAGTTTACCCCACCTTGTGAAAGGAAAAAGCAAATGTGTGACTTTCTTCTGTTCTAAATTGTATGTTTCTTTTCTTGGACTTGCAGAGCTGTGGAATCTCCGTGGAGTTCTGCAGTCACATTGTGCGAGCGTTTTCAGTCAGCACGAAGAAGAACAGAGTGGAGCGGGCGGAGGAAGCCTTGGCTCATATGGGCAGCTCTGTAAGTTGAAGCCTCCGCCATTTTAAATACACAACAGGAGGTTAATTCTGTCAAAATGTCTTTGTCTTGTGTTTTAGTTTTATCTTAAATTTATTTCTATTTTTGTATTTTTCTTAAATCTCAACAGGTGTTCAGTGGGATCACATTAACAAAGTTCGGAGGGATTTTAATCCTGGCATTGTCCAAGTCGCAGATCTTCCAGGTCTTCTACTTTAGGATGTACTTAGCCATCGTGTTGCTGGGGGCAACGCACGGCCTCATCTTCCTCCCAGTTCTTCTAAGCTATATAGGTCAGTAATGTTACACAACAAGCAATATATAATATACTTCACAATAAAAACATGAGATTGTATCTAGTATTTTTAGTGTAGTTTATAGCGCAAATATCTTGGTATATTTGAAATAAGTCCATAACTAACTTAAAAGTAACTTTTCAGCAAGATGTAACAGCTTATTTTAAATAAACAATTCCTTAATACTCACAAAGTGCTAGTTCTAAAAACAAGACATTTTCACCATGTTACAAGTGAAATAATTTAAAACATTTTTATCAATATTAAAAGGGGGTGAGGGGCTGATGGATAATTTTGACCGCCTGTGTGAATTGAAGTAAATCCCTATTATACAGAAACATAAGCCCCAAAGCCATTGAATTTGTTCATCAAGTGATAATCCACCCATTAAAAAGAAATCTGTAATTTAATGATCATGAATGGTGTATGTACATTTTCTGCCTGGACAGTATTGACCTGGGTGATTTACTTACTTACTTACATTTTGATCCTCTCCAAAGGTCCGTCGGCGAACAAAGCGAAGGTGTTTGCCGCTAACCAGCGCCTCGTCGGCACAGAAAGGGAGCCCCTCATCAAAAATTAGCCGGCTAACAACAAACTAATTAACTAACTTCCTGTGAGGGACTTCTTCCAGGGTGTGAGCTCGAGCTGCTTCTGCAACCACTGACACACTCTTCATCATCCCAGCTACTATGCGTGGATCTAACTCAGGAATGATATCAAAAATGAGGAACGCTGAAGGCCAAGTCCACAAGCACAAGTAGATTTCTCCTTAGAGGACATAAGACATAAAAACAGTTGCCCTCCTCTTCTGCTTTGTCGTCGTCGTCGTCATCATCGTTGACCGTCTCACACTGCAGGGCAAGGCTTTAGCATCTGCAGATGGAACAACACACCAAGGAACAGACACTTTGATGGAGAGGAGAAGGTAAACCCTCCACCTGCTGACATTGAGATGAGCGATTTGTTTTGAGAAGATACAACAGGGGAAAATCTGGTCAGTTTTTATAAAGATGTCCAGACCAGATTAATCATATATGAAATGAAAAAGTTGGTATTATAATACATTTATCAAATGGAACTAGTAACAGCGGGGACTCTTCCTGCAATACCTGGAAAACTCATCTCCTTGCTTTGTCATTACACAGGTCAGCTTTTTCCTGAACAGCTCGTAGCAATCAAACAGTGACGCTTTTAGACACATCGACATCTATGTCAGATTGGTGATGCACAAAATACCTCCACTGATCAGGATACATTATTTCAAATGTATACTCAATTTTTCTTTTTATTTATTTAAAAATCAGATGAAAAACCAAAAACAATTTTCAGGTACATACAGTCGGCCCCGTACATGCTGCTTCACGTCTTCCTTCCCATGTGTTCCTGGATTTTTATTTATTTCGTTTACAATATACAGCAACAAGTTTCACTTTAAAATGTGCCGATATAGAAGTATCCTTTTTTTCTCAAGACTATGTAGGGCTGAACGGTTCTGATTGGTGTGTATCTGATTTGCTTTGTGGTTACTGAACAAAACAGTTGTAGCATTATAAATGACAGAGGATAAAAAATATATATATAACTGGAAAAAAGCTAACAGGACTAACTAAAATTTGCTCTATGGACATTGCAGTTACTGCAGTTTTGAGATTTACTTTAAAACTATTGTTTCAACTTTCAGCGTTGCTTTTCTGTATGTTATTTGGAACCTCTTCTAGCAAACAGTTAGTGGTCCCTTTAAACAAACGAGTGTTTCCAGTTAATTTAAGCATAATGTGACTAATCAGAGCTTTACATTGTTTATATTTCCCACCATTACCTCAACACGTCTTGACATTGTTGGTATTTGTGTTCTGCTAAAACAGTAAACCATTCCTTGTTTTTATTACTTAGTATAGATGGAGTAATAATTTGCATAAAAAGAGAAAAGCTGCAGGTGAATGTGCAAAAGACAAAAAAAAAAACAATTTTGGTATATTTGCCTGTTGTTGAATCCTGTCTGACATTGGAAAAAAACAGATGAAGTAAAACATGGGATACTTTAGTTTTTAACCATTTTTAACATTTATTAAATGACTCAATAACAATGCAAAGCTTGTTTTTGTGTTTTTTATGGACTTTTGTTCTGATATCTTTATATGTTTGCGTTACTTTGGGGTTTTAAAAGGTTTACATGCGTAGCCCCACTAAAACGTTTTAGTTTGGTAAATGTTGACCTGTTGGAAGCTTATTTTCCCTGCTGCATGCAGTTCACATTGACTGACGTAGTTGAGTCTAACCACAGCGTGGCGCCTGACCCCATTCACTGAGAAGAGCTTGCATGATCGCCGAGTAATGCTAGTGGGAGTGACCTCATTTTTCTCACTGTAAGAGAGGCTGGCAGTGCTTTTACTTTAATTTTCTGCAGGGAAGCAAGTGTTTTTACATCACTTATCTGCAGAAATATATTTCTATAAGTCAGTTTCAGCAATCCAATTGTTCTCCATGATAACTGGTCACCCACTTGTATTGCTTCCCCAAACCTTGAGAGGCTGTCGAGTTGCTCACATCCCATCCGAAAGTTGCTGCCAAGTTGAGACCTGTCCACTTCCTCTCTGCATTTGTTGTTGTGACTGTCTGCTCAGCCCTGTTGTCACACAACCCCGCAAGCTCATGACTTATTTATCCTCCTCCCCCGTGGGAGCGGGACTGTCCTTTCAGTGTGACTGAGAGATTAAAATATTAATTTCCTCCGCAGGTCTGCGGCGCTGTCTACAGGAGAAAATGTGCAGGTTGCCAGAGTGCTATTATGTAAGAAGGGAGAGGCTCCCCACTCTCTCTTGACTCTGACCTGTTCTCTATCTTCCATCAAGGCTCAGACACACTGAACAGAGGAGGGTATTCTAGTTCAGTGAGGCATGAAAAACACTAAGAGCAGAGGAGGAGAGAAACACACGGCATGGGGAGTGCAGTCTTTGCCGACATGAGAAATGAAAGTATTAGAAAGTGCCACTTTTGCTTAAACTTATGTACAAAGAGGATTTTTTTAAACAATAAGTAACAAAACTATAATTTAAGACTTGCATATTAGTTTTATCACAAATTACATCCCACACACAATGAAAATAAGCCAACAGTTTTATGATTTTATGGGGTTTTTCCCCCCAGTTTTATAATTTACCCTCTAATACATTATAGAACATCAGATCTAAGCTCACATATGGGTTGTGTTTACTCCCACCTTCATAGGACGCAGTCATGTTTTAGTTGTTTCATTCCAAGATCCATCAATAAATAAGTATTTGAAGTGTTGTCTGCTTTGTGTCAGTGGTTTTCAGTTTCGCTGGGCTCAGTTGAACCTTGGCTTGGAACAAAAGGGATTAGGTAGCCGCCTTGTGAGTGGATCAGATTTTCAGGTCCACCTGCAGTGCTTTACCCCCTGCTGAACTCAGACCCGCTTCAGAAAATCAATTCAGTTTCTGCATGATAGTGGTGGATTTAAACCAGAAATCAACTAATAATGTTTTTTTTTTTTTTTTTTTTTTATGAACAGCAGCTAAATAGACACAGGAGCAATGTTTACAAACTGTGCAAGATAAAAAAAAAAAAATCTCCTGAGTCACTGTATTGTAACAAGAACGGTTCAAAAATGCCATTTCAGTTGTGTGTTGTTAATTTAACATGAAGAGCGATGGACTTCTCGCAACCCTGGAACAAATATTTTCACAACGAGGATCACTTATGTGTGACCTGGACTCAGAAAGGGCTGTCAATAGCCTCCTTTATGAGAGTGAGGTGGAATTAGGCCCTCAATAGAGTGGGACTAAGCCATGTATGGTGTTGGTCCACCATCGGGCCCGGCTTGTTTGTTTTGAAGGCAGCACGGGACTGGTGTGACTACGGTGTTTACGTTGGATGTGTGTGAGGTTGAGGACAACTCCCACCTGGTGAGAAACTGACCTCTCAGATTGCATCAGAACAACAGGTGCAATCATTTCCAGTACAATCCAAACGAATATGTCTGATGAAACCAATTCACGTTTAAAGTTTTTACAAATAGAGAATGTCAAAACACCCGCAAACTTTGAAGATCTATAAATAAAAATCTGTAATTGGCTCGTTGACCATGAATTACAAAAAAGTTTTTGTCGTTGAAATAAAAACAGCAAACTCATTTTGACATTTGTTTGTTCACTTTCTCCCTGATCTCTCACCCGATCCCGGCGTTTTCTCTTGCAATGAGTTCCAAGAGTCAAGCTGTTCACAGGAACACAGAAGCTTCTGAGAAAATATTTGAAACCAAAATTCCGATTGTTTTTTTCTACTAGTTTAATTTTCTGATTTGATTTGTTGTAATAAGAAAAACAATGAAGACTTATTAGTAGTTCTTGAAGTGTTTTTTTCTACAATTTGTTACATTACAGACACAAACTTCAATGCACTATATTGGAAAATTAGATGACAGACCAATGCATAGTGGCGCATAAAGTGGAAGGAACATGAGACATGGTTTTTATTGAGCGATTACCTGAAAGAACCACCTTATGGTTTACGACCATTATAGCAGTTTTGCACATCCTAAGATACAATTTGCACCATTTATTAGATCAGTAAATTCATAGAAATGAGAGGTTCTGTGTATTGAAACTCTCTAATCCTGGCACAGATTAGTCTAGACTTTGACTTTGCCATTCTAGCACATGAGAGCATTTTAATCTGGACCATTCAAGTGAACTTCAGGCTATGCATTTAATCCTATATTGAGCTTCATGTGTCTTATCACCGAATCTGACCACCTTCTCTGTCGCTGCTGAAGAAAAGCATCTGCACGTCATGATGCTACCACCACCATATTTTACCTAAAGGATGGTGATTCAGGGTGATTCATGCTGTTGACACAAGTAAAAAATTGTCACTGTCATGGGATTGATAAGCATTCATTCAGAGCCACATTGGAACAGGTATGATTAAGAAAGATGTGGGGGAAGAAAAACGTTCCAGTTTAGCAGACAGACTTCTTGGACCGGTTCAGCCTGAAGTTAGGCAACATTGTAGCTGAAAACTGACCTGATCAGGAGCTGGTTTGACCAGGATACTTAGTCTCCGTGGAAAAAACATCCAGTCAGATGTTACACTGATGTGATAAACATAAATGTACAGTATGTGTCTATTTTAGAATAATTGAGACATATGACAAACTCCTTTAAATCTTCACCTCTCCAGGCTTTAAATGAACAAAGTTCAGGGTGTGTATCTCAGTGGCCTCAGGGTGTGAATGGCCCTGACTGGGTTCCTGGATCCAAATACAAGTAAAGATGTGGTTTTGCCTTCACAAGTTATCTTACATGTAGTTTTACAATAGTTAGTCCACATTTTGGCACATATAATTTTATTTATTTTTTGTTCTAAAAAATATTTTTGTTTAGTTTTGAGTTCTTTGTCTTTGGCTGCAGGAGATTGGTTAAGTTTTGTGGTCAAATAATTTTCCCAAATGCTTTCTCTCCTTGTAGAATGCATTTTGCTTTGTTTTCATTTCCAGGTAAAGTTCTTTTTTTTAACATGTCCACTGCTATATTTTCTCTCCCTGTATTCATGCAAAACCTTTGTCTTCCACCTTCAAAGAACTTCTTGACAGACACATGTAAGTGAGGCTGAGTCCCCTCTACTGTCTTACCCACTAACTTCAGATAGTTACATAAACTTTCAGGTTTTTTTTTTTGATTCACTAAATGGATTAGTACATTCCTAACTCTCTGCCATTTGAACTCTTCACACTATTAAGCTGCTCTCCCACCCTCAGGAAAAGAAAAGATTTAAATTGTAAAGAAGAAATTGAGCGTTTGCTGAAGCTTTACCTAAACTTTAAATGGGCTTGTCTTCAACATTGAACACCTTACAACACTTTTTGAAAACCTGACTGTCATCTCTCTGCAATCTTCTCAAAATTTATTTAGGAAAGCTACTGTGAACCCTCATGAAGTAATGAATAATTATGAAGAGGAAGGCAAATTATACATCCATGCTCTGTACCTGTACAGAGCAACACATAGAAAGGTTTCCAAGCTTGTGCGCATTAAGATTTAAGGGCTATTTAGAATGACCAGCTAAGCTAACATGTTTATTTTGGAAGTTCCCAGGGAGAACCCACACATGTACAGTGACAACATACCATCTCCATGCAGAAGGATTCATACAATTCAAAAAGACTTTCAAGCTTTTTTAAAAAAAACTTTATTATGGTTAAGAACCCTGCAAGTGTTTTGGTGTATGTCTCTGTAACCTATACACATCTACAGGCTGAAATAGTTTCCTGTTGTTTGCAAAAAACATGATGCATAAAGTTATTATACACATATTTATATAAATATGTTGGATGAACTTCCATCTGTATCCAGAAATATTCAATTTAGTATGGTTTCATATTTACCTGCCTAATGATGAGCTTCAGTCCCCACTGAAGAGAAGCATTCTTGCAGCGCGATGGTATCACCACAGTGCTTCACAGCTTGGGATGTTGCGCTCAGAGAGAAGTTATTTTTCTGCCACACAAAATTTTGTAAGACCATAAAGTATATTTGATTTATTCATATCCACTTTTTTTACAGCATATCTATTTCTGCGTACTGCGTAGCGTTTCCCACATTCTGTTCATTCAGGACATTATGACTATGGTCTTTTGGTATAATTCATGAAACATTAAGCTTTTTGTGATCATCTTGGGCTATATTGAAATGAATGGAACATCCCATATTTCTAAAATAGTTTGACAACTTTCCAGTGATGGTCAACTTACTTCTGACAGCATTTCATTGTTTCAATTATATATAATTCCTGACAAAAAAATAAAACAATCATAAAAACATTCTTTTTTTTTTTAGTAAAATGAGCACAAAAAAAGAGTCTAGTTCAGATTGAACAAGCAAAGAAGATTTTATTTACAAACAAACAGGCTAAGCTTGTCACCCATAAGTCTTTACTCACAGAGTACGCTGAGTGCATCATACAACAGTATCTTTGGGCTTGCAGACAGAAAGAAGCCTTTTTCTTTTACTTTAAAAACAACACAATCAATCTTTCTCTGATGAAAATCACTTTTATGATCACTACACCTCGAAACACCATCTATCTGTATAGCAGCACCAAAAAGGAGATTTTAGTTTACACTTCTAATGCAGTGACCTCTCTGGTAGTGCATGAGACATTTTAAAGACTTATTAAGAACAGATGAGTAAAAGTAATTGTTACACAGCTGAAGTTGATTAAAAACGGATTAAGAAGCTGCACGTTTCAAAGCAACACATTCAAGTTAAAGCAAATGTTTGATCTGACTTTTCTGCGCTCCCTGCCAGGGCGCTTGTTTTAAACGGATTCCTCACAGAGGTCATCGGTGGTCTAAAAACAAACAACTCTTTTTGCCCATAGGAACCCTGGTGTCTTGTTCAAGGACACTTCAGCAGAGAAGATATATTTGCATCGTAACGCTTCCCCCTCCACGTCCGAGCAGACCACTGCCAGCCCTGTCTGCTGGTTAATGGCATTTTTAGCACGCGTTAACAGCTCCCGCAACAAAGCACCGTAAATGTGCCAGCAATACACTCTAACATAGAGCACAGGAAATCTGACACCGATAAAAGCGTGTCTGGCCTCAGGGAGTCCGTAGCAAACATTTAAGTGGTAGAAAACGATCTGAAGGGAAAAGAGGCTGCATCTTCTTTGCCTGTGTACAAATACTAAGAAATGTCCATGCAGATTTCTCTGGCTAGAAAGTGTTCTGACAGGATCAAAGGTCCAATTAAATTACACATGTTTAGCTTATTGTTCTTCTGGGTTAGTTCCCAAGATGGGTAAAAAAAATCTTATGGTATGCCAAAAAGTGCACTTTCATTACAAACACTTGCAAAAAGATGAGTCACTTCCGAGGAATAACAGTCCTGGTAGAAACAGCAGCTTTAAAAAAAGGCTTCTGTTTGATATTTTAATGCTGCTGAAGAGGTAAGACAAGATTTATGAAGAAGCAAAACAATATTAAAAAAAAAAATGTTCGCCTAATCAACAAGAGAAAATGTACTTGAAGTAAAGCAGATGAGATACAAACTGGTAAGAAGTCCATGTAGTGATAGTAAATATCAAAAAATAAAAATAAGTCTTTTTGGCAAATCATAGTGAAATGAGATAATAGAAAGGTTTCATCTGTAGTGATCAAAGGAGGAGGAGGATGAATCCTGGCAGGTTGGGAGGGGGCAGGGGGTGAATCAGGAGAACCCAGCTGCTGTCCTCCTGATGGTTTACCAATGCTAAGAGGTCTGCAGCAGGCGTCTGTAGTGAGGCATGATCTCGTGTTCGGGCAGGTGCAAGTTGAACTCCAGTGCAACCAAGACGGGAAACTCGAACGCTATCAGCTCTCTGCGGTTCACCCGGAATCGCTCCTCCAGTTTCTGCAGAGAGAATTCGCATGAGAGGACACTCAAGTTGTGGATCTCTGCAGCTCCTCCAGCATTTCCATGGCTTCTCTCATTATTGCTGTCCTCACCAGTCTGTCAGTTTAGGTGGGAGATTTGCAGCTGTGCTTGTTCCAATTTTATTATGGATCTATCTACTGTCTTAGATTAAATCTATATTAAAAACCTACCTGTTTAGAATTGCTTTTGAAACACAATCAATGACACATTAATCAATGAATGTATGTTCAATTGTTGACTGTGTGTTCCATAACTTTGTATTTTTGTGTTTTTATGACTTAAAGCATTTTGAAATGCATTGCTGCTGAGATGTGCTATATTGACAAATCAATAAATAATCAGTATTTTAATTCCAGAAAGCTGTTAATAAACATTTCCAATAAGCATTAAAAGGTTGTATTGAATCAAAGTGCAACAACATTGAAAGTTCAGACCTTAGATATGTAAAACACATTCTTTTAATAGTATGTCCATTTTTTTTTTTCAGCCAACAGGAAAAAAAAGAATCAAATGTATTGTAAATATGTTATTTGTAAGAATTTTGAAAGCCATGAATTCATTCAACTCCACAATTGTGTACTACTTTGTGATGGCGTGTAGCAATGGTTTCTAATCAAAACTCCCAGGAGTTTGGTCCTGCAACTTTAAACTGAATCCACCAAGTTTACTCAGAGTCCTGCTGATGACCTCATTATTGGATTCAGTTCTAGGACACCTGCCCTCGATGACTGAAGTTTGGCACCCGTAATCTAGTTCATAAAATGATAAAATGTGATAAAGTTCAACGGGGACTTTCATATTAAAAATGTTCACATGCGAAACTCATCTTTAAAACCTCTCATTTTAATTCTTCCTGTTTGTGCGCTGCTTAGCTGGGTTAAAATTGCAAATGTACGTCTTGCAGCAAACTGGTCACTTCTGCTAAGCTGGAGAACGTTCAGAAACACCTTGGCTGACATACATCCATCAGTATTTTTCCTCAAAATGTATAAAACCAAATGATGTTTCTGTTCCTTTTCTGCTTGAGCTTTATGAGCAAACATATGAACATCCTTACATTTACCCCTTTAGACTTATTTCACCAAATAAATCAGTGAGTAATTTTTGCTCTTCCCTCAGCTGTATCTGCCTGTACATGTTAGCTCCTGCTTTAGCTTGATTTCTCTCATTAACCAGCCTGCAACTGGTGATGCAACTGAATGCACTAAAAAGCCACCTCAGCTGACTTTATAATTATTTTTAGAAGTCTGAACCTGTCCCCTATTAAAGGATCTCTACATGAGAAACTGAAAATATTTGTTTGCTGGTTGTGTGGACGAGAAGACCTACATCGATAAGATGCTTGACCTCGTGCTTCTTAAGATCACCGCCAATCTTGGCTGCCAGGAGGACGCAGGCTCCAGCGCACAGTTTGCGGTTTTGTTTGTTCAGCTTGCCTTGAAGAACGAGTTTTTCGAAGTAGACGAAAGCCATGGCCACAGTCGGCTCCTCGTACCCGCATTCGTCCTGGGCCAGTTTTTTTATCTCTCTTTTCAAGCTGTGAAAAAGTTTAAGTTTGGAGTAAGAAGAGGATAAAAAGCCAATACTGCCTCATGCTAATTTAACTTCAAATGCAAAAAGAAAAGAAAGCTTAAATTCTTGACAATCTGGTTGGTTTACCTCCGTATCTTGCTTAGAGTGAGACGAATGTGGGGGAATTTCTCCTTGAAGGTCTCGTTCATGTCCTTCTTCAGGTCAAAGGGCTTGACGTATTCGATGACCGTGGTCTGGAAGGCCAAAGAAAAGAAACAGAGACAGTGTCACCAGCGATCTTTGTGGATAACTTAATGTACTCATGTGTACGTGTTGGATTTCAAAATCTGATGAAGAATCTCTCTGGACACTGGTTTTACCCAGGACACTTAAAAGACAATCTGGGACACTGATGTTTTAAAAATGTGAGAGAACCAATGAGCAGGTGAATGCTTCAGTTTGTTGATAAGAACCTTGTTTTATTTGCTAAGTCTTGTCAATAAAACAACAGGTTACACCAGCTGCTAAATCTTTGATATAATGAATAATGCAGTGCAAAAGTGCCACTACCTCCACCTTTTTTTTTTTTATCATTACTTTTTGTCACATTGCAGTCACAAACTTAGATATTGGAATTTTTTGTTGTAGACAAACAATTAAATGCAAAATTATATAGTTAAAGGAAAATATAAATTTTTATTTATTTATTTTTACAAATAATGATTTTGGGTTTCTATAAGTTGTGTTGCCTAAAATTGATAAACTAGAAATTCTTCAGCAACCATTTACTTTACACATAATTCAGTCCTCCTCTAATCTCTGTACTTTTGTTTTTAATCGTACATCTATTAAGAACTACAACCACGCTTCTCTACGAAGTACCCCATGCTCTTGAAACACAGAGAATGCTCTTGTTCCATTCCAGTAGTAAACACAATAGCCATTGTTGTTGGACGCTGGCTTTTGCTATCGAAAGAAGAGAGACTGGCCCTGACTAACATTATAATTATATCAGTCCTTGTTGTTCATTTCAGCAAGTCAGAGGAAAAAAATATGGAAAGTAGGACAATATAAGGAGGGAGTTTAGTCCTCTATTCCCTTTTCCACAATAAAACATCCGCTCTTTTATGAGAAAAACGGAGATGATCTAGTTTTGAAAGCTGCTAAACAATAGCAGAGATAAAATGTTCTATTTACTGCATGCCTTTGGGTGGGAAACAGAATCACTGGCCTTGATGATTAGAAATTGTCTGAAAATATTCCAAAAAAAGCTGATACTTTAAATTGTTTTTTAGGAACAAACTGCAGACAAATATTTCCGGTGTTATTCTTCCTGGTGAAGATAGGGCATGCTGAGCACAAAAGGTCAAAAAATAACTGCAGTGGAATACTGAGGCTACGTGTCGAAGCGGAGACGAGCCTCTTCCTATTTGTTTTGAATGAAAACAAACTTCCCAACCCGCTCAGAGGCTGTTGTTGCTGCTGCTGCTGCTTGTAGTGCTGCATTAGAGGCAGTATCGCCTCACCATGTAAGAGGGAAAGATGAGCACTCTCTTGTGCTTTCCACAGGGCCACTGTGGGTCATCCAGCAGGTTGGGGTCATACTCGCGAAAGTCTCCAAAGTCATTCCCTGCAGTGAGGACCAACAAACAAAACAACATGAGCTTAAAGCTGGAGTTTGCGTGTGAACGGCTTCCTTTAAGAAGAGTCTAAGTTCACTCGCCTGTGTCCAAGCTGCTCTGGTTGCTGTTGGCTCTGCCCAGACTGAGGCTGCGGTGGCTCGCGTTTCGAGACTGAGAGAAGGACGAGGTGGAGTCAATGGTGTTCCTTCGACCGCCCAGAACGTTGGTGGGATACAAGAACTGGGTGTACGAAACAGTCTGCAAACAAAAGAGCGTTTATCTGAATAATAAAATACCAAAAGGTTTCTGAGGTGGAATGATAAACTCCAGACATCCCAGCCGATTTCAATACCAGAGAAATTTGCTTTCAGTGCTGTAGAGAAAAAATAAGCAAACATAGAAATAATCAAAATAGATGGGCACAGCAGATCAAGCTCCCATATTGATACTATAAGCTTGATGTTTTGGTCCCACAAACCTTCTTCAGACTAACAGCAGTGTGCCTGAAATGCCACACATGACAAAACCTTATTTTATGATTTCTACAGTAGATATTTATGATCCAGGATCCAATACAGTGGATTTTTGAATGTGCATATTGCTTAAACAATATGTAAAATATTTAAGCAATATTTTGCACATCACTTTTTGATATACAGTAGATACATTTGATATTGCATACATTGATATGCGTATGATGCAACATAATACAGAATCAAAAAGAATAACATGCTTATTTACAGTTTGTCCCGAAATGTTTTCATCCCATTTACAACTGCCTTTACATTAGTATGTCTGGGGAGCTAGTTGATTTATTTAAAATATCTATATGAAGCATCCTACAAGCGGATCCATAACATCTAAACTTTTTCACATTTTGTTTATTTACAACCACAAACTGAAATAACTTTTTTTTATTATTTTGTACTTGTGATAGACCAAAGAGAAGGATACATGATTTATATTTGGGGGTTTTTTTTTCAACCAAGTCAAATACATATCTGAAGAAGTATTTCATATATTTGTGATAACCTCCCCTGAGGCAATACTTCAGAAAAGAAACTTGAGCAGCAATTACAGCTCAAAGTGCGCTGGGCTTTTGCTCATCTCGATAAAGAAGATTTCTGCTAATTTTTCTGTGTAAAATAGCACAAGCTCTGTCAGATTCGATGGACATCGTCTTAAAAGCATTTTTTTAAGTGGTGCCATAGATTCTGAGTTGGATCTCATTCCTGCAGGACATCAAGCTCCTGGAGGACCTGTGTTTCTTTGAAGTCCTTGATCTAAACCTCAGCTGTCAAAGTTTTTCTAAAAGTTTAACTTTTGTCTCAGTCTCAAGTCTTTTACAGCCTCTGACGCGTATTCGTCCACTCATCGTCCCAAAAACTCAGAGAAGCTTCCCTCACCCTTTTGAAGAAAAGGCAGTTTCACACCATGATGCAGCCACCATGTTTTTAGAGAAACATGGTGGTGATGAATAGTTTTATGAGCTGAGGAGTTTTCATTCCATAAACAAACAGTTTATGGAATGAAATTTAACTCTGGTCTAGGCAGACCAAAGCACTTCCTTCTACATGTTCGTTGTGTCCTGTATATGGCTTGTGCCAGACTTCAATCACTTTCTGCCAATAAGTCTATGTTTCAACAACGGCTTTGTCTTGAAAGTCATATTTGTGGAGTGAGCAGCTAATGATGTCCTGTCAGGTAGATTTTATTAGAAGCAGGCTGAATATAGACGCAACGTACAGAGAACATTTTTTAAAAACCATGAATCATTTTCTTTCCACTTCACAATTTTAAAATACTTCGTGTTGGTCTATAACTCAGGATCCCAATAAAATTATTATGGTTGTAAGGTGACAAAGTGTAAAAAAATGTAAGGTGTATGAAAGCTTTTCAAAATATTCCATACCTTCAAATCCAAGTCAAGAAGACAAGTTTAATCTTCGCAGATCTTTGCTGGTTTCTCACCTTTCCATCTGCTCCCAACTCCACTCCCTCCAGTCCAATCACCATTTCCTTGGCACTTACGCCTCCTGACGGGTGACGCTGACGCCCTTCCGCCCTTATGTCCCTAGTGAGCACAAGAGTTTTAGAGCTCTCACCAAACAAATCGTGCTGCAGCTTCATCCAACCCCCACACTCCCTCCCTCTTGTTTTAGCCCTGCTCCATCTCATCTTCCATACACACTTCTGCTTTACACAAACAGACCCAGAATCGATCTGCTCTCATTGGCTGGCCTAGTTTCCGTTAACGGCTCGTGTTTTCAGGAGCTTTTCGGAGCACTGTTAAATAAATTGTGCCCTGGGGAGGCAGGATGGAGGAGAAAACTAAGCCAAACTCTGTCAGCGCTGCCTCACCCAAGTCTGAGATGCCATACTGATGTGGGAGTGTGTCCTAAAACAGATGGCTGCAGAGCCCAATGTGTGTCAGTGGGGCAATGTGTGGGCAGGTTGAGACTATGCACATGCTGAATAAGCTAAATATTTCTGTGAAAAGATTGTGCACAACACACAATACCCATAGTGATGTCTGTAAATACTTGTTTTCTGGCCACACACCAGTGGAACAAACATTTGTTTTACTGGGCTTAAAATAATTAACTATTTATAGAAAATTCATTGCAGTCTTTTCAATAAATATATTTTTTGTTATTTCCAAGTAAGTTGTTCGATTGCAAACTAATAAAAAGTAGCTTAGTAACTAGGCAATAAATCACTCTTACTTTTAGTATCCAAAGCAAACAAACAACCCATGGCTACAGCCAAATTCATTTTTCTCTTATGTTAAGCACAAATGCACAGCCAAAGACACGTGCCAACACCATCCTGATTGTCTTCTGAACCCTTATCGTCCCTGGTTCAGTCTTGTTTTCTGTTTAACTCTGTATCCTTATGCACACATATAAATCCTGTGTTTTGGCGACACATGGCATCTAATCAGTTGCAATAAAAACTGTGTTATCAGACAGACAAGCAGGGCAAGGCACAATGTTGACACGTCGCAGGAAAGGAGATCCCACTGCAGCATGGCAGCTTTAACCAAATAATAACAAAGAAATGTGGAAAAAGATTGATGGATACAAGCAAGAACATTTAAAGAACAAAGATGAAAAATAGAAAAGTTTCTCTTTTGTTATTCTGAAAATGAACAATGAATTAATGAGAAGAAAAAGTTATTCAGCAATATGCATAAATCTCAGGCTTTATGTAATCTGTTTGTTAGTGTTTCAGTTCTTATGTCAAAGCAAGCTTTAAAATAAGTGAAATCACAAGAAACGTAATAAACAGCTCTAACTATTAGATATTTCAATAAACACTTTACAAACTGTCATATAGAGCGGTCACAACACCAAGTACAGGAGATTTGAGCTTCTTCAACTTTACCTGTAAGAGCATTTATTGCCAACATCTGAATAAGTTTAAGGCTTTTACATAGGATTACATTTCCACCACAGCCCACAACCAACAGTACAGCCCAACGACCCAGAGCATAAAAACATGATGCAGAATATGTGGTTATTTGATTTCCCTCAGCTCAACCTAAAACTTGACGTTTATTTACTCGTCATTTTCCTATAAGAACAGATGGACTCTTGATCTAAGGCGGCGAGTTCAGTTTTGTATGTTCTGCCATCATTTTCCCCAAATGCAGACCGTTACAAGCAACCTATCTCATCTAAGCAGGGGCTTGTAAATCCTGCCAGAACGGGGGTTGTGGCCAAGTCAATGTCTTGGGCAAATGGTCTGGACTTCCTTAGATAGAAAGAAAACTTAAAAAAAAAACAAAAAAAAAAACTACCTTTCATAGCATTGACACAAAACATTTTAATCAAAATGTTTAACATGATCTACTAGCAGAAAGGCAATACTAAAATTATATAGCAAAGTAGTTGTACTGCTGTAATTTTATCTATAATTTAATTGACTGTTCGTGTAAACAGTTGATTTTGAAATGGTTTTGTTGCTGTAAGAGAAGGAGAAGTTTTGAAGCTCTTTTTCAGCCACCTGATGAACAGTGTGCAGCAAAGTGATTGGGGAGGGCAACATGAAAGCAAATATTCAGAGAAGATGCACATACAGCCAGAGACAGCTCTTGTTCTTCCGGCACCGTCTGTCTTTCGACCCAAGGAACAGTAGATTTTTGCAACCAGAACTTTAGAACTCTGATGTACCAAGATGATGTTTCCCTGCAAAAGCCTAAATAACTATATTTAAAAACAACCATTTCAACTGTTTTAGAGCTAAATGATTTTTTTCGACACATAGCATAAATTTTTTTGTACACTAGCAAAAATTATGTCAGTACAATTTTAGTGCATAAATCAATGATTTCAATATGGCTTTTCTACGATACACAGATGCAAGCTTAAACGGGTGAATTAAAAGAGTGAATAAAATAATAAAATTTATGGTAAGAACTTAAATGTGAGAAGGACATGCTGATCTTCAGTAGAGCTCTTTTTGGAGTTCATTCGTACCGCAACATGAAAGCAAATATTCAGAGAAGATGGGTTACTGTTAAATCTCAGTCAACAGTTTCAACTGAGTTGTCTGATGCAATTCTCTTCAGCACAAAACAAGCTGCAGATGTCTAACTGAAAACTGCCAATATGCTTCAAAAAGCAGGCAAACGTGCACTCTGACAGAGCAGAGGGGGCTTATTAACCTTTGACCCCACACTGACTGGTTGGCTTAGGGCATTCCACAAATACTCTGAGCCTGTTGTGCTCTGCACTAAACCTCAACATGGAGCTTTTCTTTCTGTGCATTGTATTCTCGGTTGTTTACCTGCCCTGTTTCCCTTTCCGCTTCCTCTAAACCGTGTCACCAGATAGGGATCAGGACCAGTTTTGCAATACAGCTGATCTCTATGCAAACCAGGCAGAACCCCTTTATATTGAATTCTAAAAACAGAAATGTGCTGACTAGAAATCAGCTCTTCTATATAGAGGAGATCTGTACAATTGGTAGAGAAGAAACACAAAAGCATGACTTAGAATTAAGCCAACTAGTAATGCAGTATTATTGTTTCAAGCTTAAAAAGATGATAGCTAAGAGGAGCTATTACCCCAGGAATAGTAAACAGAATGGACAGCAAAGCCAGCTATGGACAAAAATAATGTGTGGGGGGGAAAGGATGAGAGCCCACAAGCCACCAGAGCAATTATGACAAAAAGCAACAGAGGCAACAAGCAGAAAAGCTATCTAGTCTATTAATACTTACACATGTATGCACACAATTAAGCCCTTGAAGCCATTTTCAGCCCACTTTGTATTTATGACACCATCATGATAAAAAAAAATGCATCGGCCAAAAACAAGCTTTGAAGATAGAGCGTATCGACAAAGGAGAAGTATGGGGGGAAAAAGGAAAGAGGGAGCACAGGGTGGGCGGAGTCATAAAAAGTACGGCATGCCGTCTGATACATACCCTGCTTGGCTACAATCTTGATAGGGCAGGACAGAAAATACACTATAGAAGGATCTTCTGCCACTGACAAGGACTATCCTATGAAAAAGAAAATGGTGAACAAGCTAATGAGCATCTATCTGGCGAAGATCCACAGGTTGAAGTTGGAGAGAGATGACAGGTAAAACATCAGAGTAAAGAGAAGATTGAAAACCTTCATTGTGAAACTTTAGTATGTGCCGTGTGTAAAAGCTTCGCATCACTACTAGTTCTCAATATTTCACTTCTAATGAGAACCAATACAGAATACCTTACAGTTTTACAGTATTCAACAAATCTTCAGATGCAAAAAAATGGTTTGTTGAAAGAAAGACCCCATACCTGACATAGTCAGAGAAATGCTGTTAAGTTTCTTGAAACATAATTCAAGAACAAACGGTTCATAAAATGAAAACGTTAGCTCCTGCTGAGTGTATGCAATACAGAAAATGTCAAAGACATTTTAACCTAGCTGTTTTATGGCTATACCTGAAAAATGCTAGAGACTCAAAAACAGATGATGCTACCCCAACACTGGGCTTTTAACAGCATGATGTACTATATTCTGAAATCTTTTCCAAAATATTCTTTATAGAATAGGTGTCTTTAAGTCCCTATTGGTTCTAGGGTGTCTCATTCCAATCCAAAGTATTGAAACAGCAATCAGATCAGGACATTTGGAAATGTCCCGACAAGAACGATCCAAGCTGAATTGGACAGCTTTTCCCCCCAGAATAAATAAAATCAACGTTTTAAAACAGCTTTATGTTTCCTCAAGTTATCTTCTTCTGATATTAAAAGATGAATCATATAAGTGAGAAAAAAGTAAAAACAAAAATCTGTAAGAGGAAGAAAATGCTTTTTAACTACATTGTATGCAACTAATAGATGGTTTCAACAAACAGCATTTCCCTGAAAATTGTCAGACATGAGGACTGTAACAAAAACAAATGAGAATAAAAAAAGAAAACTTCTTCAGAAAAGCAAAATTGTTGCTTAAAGAGTTTATATGGTAAGTCAGTAATTAGAAAGAAACATGATGCATTTTTCCAATGACTGATTGTTCCCATCAAAGCTGACCAAATCTTTTGAAAACATGTCAAATCCTTCTTCAAGAATTTCTTCTCATAGATAGTCTATCAAATAAAATCCAGTCCGTAAACAACACCAGTACCAAGTTTCCAACTTCTTTGGCAAATTAATTAATACTAAGCATATGAGGGCAAGAATGAGTTTTTCTTTAAAAACACAAACAAAGTCACCATCTTTTCGAACAAGCTGTGGACAAAATTTCTTCCTTTGTATAAGTCAAATGTTCAGTAATGCTCTAAAATAGAACACAACCTTGTGTCTATTTGGATGAAAGACCAACATTCAACTAGATCTCAAATCTTCATGAGACAACCTGACCAGCAATAAAATACTGAATCTCTGAAATAGTATGACTGAGTGTGTATTCAGTAATCGTTTGAAGATCAGCAGAATTTGTTTGATGTGAAGGATTTCTGTGCTGCAAACATGCTTAAGAGAACTGTGATACCAATATGTGATTCAGCATTCAGCAGTGAAACAGATTGTGCAATTTAACAGCGATCAAATAAAGATAAAAGAAAAAAAAAGTTCATTGGATTACATAAATGAACAACCGGATGGGATTTCCAGTTTTGTTTGTTTAAGAGTCAGAGCACCATGCTGTGAATGGACCGGGCCTGTAATGTGAGAAAAAGACCAAGCTGCACCTCATTGACTGGGGCAGCCTGTCATAACGCCTCTGTTTGACTTCATACCTTCCATTGTGCATATCGTGTTGCCGCATGTTCTTTATGAAGTGGATCTTCTTGAAGCTCTTTGGTCGGGGTGAACCCGATAGGGTTCGACATCTGAAATACAAAACAAATATAACAAGGAAAGAAAAAGGGGAAGGCATTTCTTGAGTTAATGTGGGGGGACTTCTGCTTGTACCTGCGTAAAGGAGCATTTTCCTCAATGTCTTCTAGAGTTTCTAGCGAGGAGCGCTGAGAGATGAGTCTCCTCCTGTGAAAACAAGCAGAAGAACGCAACCTTAAACTTGAGAGGATGCGAATTAAATTTACCCCATTGTATTAACACAGAACAAATTTGATTTTGTGGAATATCTCCAGCAAAATGACTATCAATATTTGACACAGCAAAGAAACTTAACTGAAGGTCAAACAATGTTAAATGCACCACAAAATGTTTTAGAAGCTAAAGAAGCAGCAAGGATCTAACTAATTAAGAAACAAAAACATTCCCAAAACATCAATTGTCGGCAAGAAGCAACCTTTTCAAGAAAACCTTATTGAACTAGAAATAATACTTTTATTTTTCAGTAGGTAGATTTTCAACTCACAATCTGGGACCTAAGAAGAAAAACTGTCACAATGTTCAAATATGTGTTTATTTATTGAAGTTATGTTGTCAACATAACATTCACCAAATAACTACATATTATAAATCATGCATCTCAAACTCAGATGAGTCTTTACATTTCTTTTGATTTTTTTCAACAAAAAACAAAACACACATTTCACAAATTAGGATATGTTCCAAAGAATCTAATTAAAAGATTGAAGCCAACTCTTAAAAAGAACAAAAAGAAATGAGTTGCTGAAATAATTAATTTTCTAATAATATTCCAATATATTGAACGTGACTGTTCATAACACTTAGCACCAATAAATGCATATTGACATGTGATGGTGGCTTTGTGTTCAACTAAGGCTCCAAGATATAAAGGAAACACATGATTGTTTGTTTCCACAACATAATATTAATTATTATCAAATGTTCTTCCTCCTTGTTTTCCCAACACCACATTTTCTGCATCACTCTTTAAGAGCAGAAGTATTTTTGTTGACAGAATCTAAGCATCAAGTTTCTACATCTAGGAGAGTCAAGCCAACTGTTACCAAATGATGGTAAATATAAAATGACAGAAGAATTGATGTTTTTATAAAAGTTACATTAAGAAATATTGTAAAAAATTAAACTAAAAACAAAGCAAAGGTAGAACTACAACCAGGCAAATGCCTTTAATTGTTTACTGTTAGTACAAAGAGGTCTTTGTTGAAAAGTTATAGTTCAGAATGCAACTAAACTCTCACATAAAAAGGTAAAAGATAAATAATGACAGTTGATTAATTGCCAAACGATCATGTCTACTATCTGTTACATCAACACCAAATACTTTAGTGGTCAGTGATCTCCTCAGTCTCATAAAGAGCACATAGTATTTCCCAGGATCAGAGCTGCTAAGAGGATAACGAGCTGGCTCCACAAGCCTTTTGTGTAACACATTTGGTCACAGATGGCCTTTATTTCACACTTTAGCTGCTTGACTAAATTCTGCTGCTGCAATGCTTTTAGTATGTGATCAGCTGCCAGTTTCAGAAAATAAAACCCACATGTGAAATCTAAGTATCCCAAAGCAGTTCCAAAATTAGGTTATAATTGCATGATTAGCGTCACAGAAACAATGCTGTCTAACAATTTAGTCTGACTCAAAAGTTTTACAACACCCCAAGATTTAAACAGTGAGAAGTTAACCCATTAATGACCTGAAGAACTGAAATACTACATTTTTCTTCTGACTTCGGTTAGAAAAAAACAGGGAGGAACTGATCCTGTCTGAAAAGCTAAATGTGAAATAGTGGAGCAGAAATTAATAAATGTGCAAGATAAATGTGTTTGATGGTATCCAGAGCAAAGAAAAAAAAAAAAAATACAGACCATCAATCTCTGATAAATAAAAAAAATGCTCTGAATTTTTTTTTTATTGAATCTAAGTTCAAATAACTAGAAAGAATTGAAGAGACATCCACTGGGGCTTTGCTTATGCGTCATAATAGAAGAGTGCCTGGCCTGACCCCTGACCCAGGGCGGAAGGAGACTGGCCATGTGATTTATGGCCAGTCTTTAATCATCCTCCTCACAGACACGAAAAGGCAAAGTAATGATCCATGGCTGCAGCCTTCCTCCAGGGGCATGGTTTCCTTCACTGAATCACTTTAATTATGGAATTGCCTAATCTTCCAAAAAGCCACTGGAGCCATTTCAAATTATACTTAGCTTGACATTTTGCAATGCATTTGTAACTAAACAGTGACATTTTCTCAATTTCTACACAGTTTGTTGCTTTGGTGAATTAACCTTTATCTTTTTATTCCTGCAGCCTCAGGACTAATCAATGTCTGATTAAGGAAATGTTTCTTCTAAGTAGATTTTGCAATATCTGTTGCATGCACAAAAAGCTAATTTTGTCCCTGTTTGTCTGACTGGTTTGCTGCTCTCAGTAACACAGAGATAAGGACAAATAGGTGAATTTCCCATATGAAAGTTTACTGTCAAACTAACATGATATTGGTTGGTTTTTAAACAATAATGTTGAATATCTTGTAGATCGATTACAGGTTACAATATGCTTTTTCGGCTTTTTTATTGAGTAACTTTTGACTGATTGAAGTAGACTTTAATATTACATTAAACCATATTGGAATGCCTGATTGGATTTAATCCGTCTGTATGTTTGCACTGTAGTGACAAAACCGATCTTGTTAGGAAATGGTTACAACAAATAGTCTCTTCTGTGAGACACTTTGTCCACTTCCAACTCAAATCTCTGTAAATAGAAAACTTTGAAAAGCTATTTATTAGCAAGCCGACCATGATGTTTCCTGTTTGCTTTGCTTTGTCGCAACTCCAGTTTTTATACTTGAACTCTGATCCAACCACTGCGGATGAACAGCTGGTGTTCTTAATGCAAAAGATGTTTTCTTGGCCAGCACAAATCCTGGAGACAAAAACAGCATGGCCACTCATTCATTCTCAACACAACTCTAAGAGCAAGGGTCAGAACAATCAGTGTCTAGCCTTTCAGTTAGACATTAACTGGTTTGAAAATGGCTTGTAGCCTCCAGTCTCTTTTAAAAAGTCCCTGTTATTGTTGCCTAAGGTAATTTTGTCCAAACATGACCTCAATTCATGCAGCATCACATCAAATCTGATATGAATGCAATGAAATGATCTTGTAATAAAATGTGCATAAGAGGGATTTCCAATCCTGCTCAGTGGTGAGCAGGAGGTGAACATAGAGTTCTAAAACAACAGAGAGCTGAAAGTGGAGATTAGAAGGTTTCACACGTACGACCTGTTGGCAGCTTGCCACAGGACATGGTCTTCCATTTTGCAACAGAGTAAAAGTAAATGTTAAGGTCTGGATTTATTCATACATAGAAGGCCCTGCCAAGGGGAAAAAAATATTTTATTCATCCAACACAGTTGGATGAATAAAAGACATCTAGGTGTTTATGTTTACGCATAAGAAACATGAAAATGAAAAAAAATCGTCGATCATCCATCTTAAAAATACTGGCTCCAATTTTTACGTTCTGTGGAGAAGCAGAGGGGATCTTCTTGGTTCTGAACCATGTAGTTAAAATTACTTAAGAGTTTTATTTGAGATTCACACCATGTGAAAGGGGAACATTTTTTCTACATTTTGCTGAATAAATTATTGACATGTTGTTGTTATTAGTCTGGCGACAATAAGAACTTGTTTACAAAATGTGTGAAATGTTGGAACTCAGCTGAACAGTAGAATGGCAGGAAAAAGTAACATGCGATGGAAACATTAAGCTGATTTTATAAAATAGTAAAATATGTCAAAAAAATTTAAATCACTTAGCGATTACTTAAAGTGCAAATTGTGCTTTTGCACAAACTTATCGAGAAGTAAACTTTCAGAGAACAGCATCTGTGAATGAACTCAAATTATTTTTTTTATGAAAAGAAAATTTTAAGAATGTAAAAAAAACTTATAAAGTTAAAGCATGCATTTATTTAATAAGAGGAATATTGTAAAAGCTAAATGGTTAAAAAGCACAACTATGAGAAATGAATTGGTGATTTAAAAAAAAAAACTACAATAATTCTCACATTCAAAAAAAAAAAATGCTTATAGTTAAACACATGCTGGACCTTGTTACACTGTCTCATATTGAGCTCCTAGGGGACATTCTGACCATATGTTTTACAGCCCAGACTTGCAAGACTCTCTGAAGGAAAATAAAGTCTTCTTATATACTCTGTGATTATGCCAACCATGACCTCACCATGCAACAATCAACCTCATAACCAGAGGTATGTGACCTAATCACACAAAACACGAGCGGACTATTATGTTGGCTCATACTCCCTTGTTTCCAGCCAGTTTGTTAAATCATTGAAAGTACAAGTTTCTGGATTACTGCCGTTTGGTGTGAACAAACTAAAAACAAGATGTGAGAAGCTTTTGTCTGAGTGTGATGGCAGAGGAAAAGACAAATAGCAATAATTGTTCTACACCTCCAGCATACAGCACCAGATGGGCAATGCTATTTTTAAAGTTTGGTTCTTGGTGCGCTGATTTATGATGAATATATACTGAAGAGGGCAAAGAACCTAAAGTTAATCATCATATTTTCGCATTAGATTCTGAGGGTTTGAAGAAGGCCCTGGCCTCTTGGTGAATCTATTCTGGAGACACATCAGAGCCTCTGCGACTTCCTGAATGGGAGCAGGACTTGAGGCCAAAATCTCTGAAGGGAGAGTGTGTCTCTAATTCCTCAGAGAGAGGAAGCGGAGAGCAGAAAATACAGAGCCAGGCTGCCTCTCAGAGAGCATGGGCATCCTGCCTATCCCAGCCGGGGACCTCTCGTCATGTTTCCACCAGCTGCCCAGGGAAAAACAAACCCGGCACTGTGTGGAGAGCACTCGTCTGTTCACGCACCCGAAGAACGTGGTCGAACTCCCACAGCAGGTTACTCATTTCCTGGCATTAGAATTCCTGTTATGCGAATGTCCTTCAAAAGCAGGACGCAGTCAAAGTTTTGCAACTTTATACTGAATTTGTTAATGGAGCAACTGAGGTTGTTGCGGGGTGAGAGTTGTAGGGTTCCTCAACAAGGCCAAGATGCAGGTCTCCATGAAGAATATCTTGTCTCTTCCTTGAATTTTTTTTAAAAGTAAGCATAAATTTAGTTTCAGCCCAAATAAAAGTTATTACTCAGTAAGGTGTAGGGGTCATAATGGACACTGGGAAATTTTTTATAGGCTAAATGGGCAACTATCAATCCTGAGATTTCTGGTCAGGGATTTAATTTGTTTTCTTAATCTTTGTCAATCGATATTTAAAGTTCAAATTTATGAATAGTGTAGTTCTTGTAAAAGTGTTCTAGTTGTCTTTTACCAAGCTATAAAAGGATTACAGGCAATTTTGTCACGGTGATTACACTTTTTAAAAATGATATGGTTACTACAAAGTTCAAAGGCAGGTGCAACTCCAATAAGCGTAAATTCTGTATTCTTTGAAGAAGGTAGAAGAACTTCAGTCTGGTTTACAATCCATTATTGATCATAGTACTCTGAAACTAATTAAAGCTGCAGTATTTAATGTTTAGAAAAATCCATTTTTTTATATATTTGTTGAAATTGTCACTATTGTACTGTCACTACAACATGAAACAAATGATCTGTGAAAAAAAGCATTACGCAGAACTGCACAGCTCCAGGTAAGAAACAACCAATCATGCCAGGAGGAAGGTCTTAGCGCCATCAATCACACTCATGTAAATGATGCTCCTCAATGTGTTAGTGTGTGTGTGTGCTTTGTTGCCCTGTGATTGTCTGGTGACCAGATGTACATCAGAAGATAGGCACCCCCCTGCTAGAACAAGTGGGAATGGGAGGATGAATGGATTGAGACATTCAACAACTTTATTGAATGCAACTTTTTTCCTAACATCATGTGTGTCCTGTGTGTTTTAGTTATATCACCTGATAACAGTGACTCTGCAACATTAGCTGCCAGTGAAGCCTGTCTATGACGTACCAGATTAGATCAGCCGGACATCTTTAAGATATAGGGCAGAGGTTTTAGAGGAGTAATATTTAAGAACACAGATTTAAAGATATTTGCGTAGTTATCATTATTGTCTGATGTAGTATTAACAACTGTAAGCTTCTTTTAGAATATACACAAATGAACTTTTCTCCCTGCATCTTCTCAACTTATTTCAAATGGTGTAAGTTTATTTCGGTATTATCATTCATCTTACTTGACTGCATATATTCATTATGCATGAAGAAAGATTGTGTTCAGACAATATAAATTGTCCTGCTGGAATTCAATTCCAGCTTCTTGCACTGATTTGTAAAAATAGATTCATGCAGTGTGGTACATTGGTTAGAATCTCAGCCCACATCAAAACCTGAAAGAGAGTTTTCCCGTCCTCACCATTTGCACAAGCCACTAAAAATGCATAGAACCAAAAATTATGTCAAAAAAAGTAGCGCTAGACTTTGGCAGCTTCTGTCCTCCACAGTTCTCTGCACAAACATTATGAAAATGTAAATACTGCAAGCTGAAAGACTATTCTTATTCAAAGTCATCTTTTGACAGCGATTTATTTCATGAGTGTTTGTTTCCTCATTCGCAGCACCTTCTGAGTCAGAACAACTGCAGAACGTTTAGGTATTTAGAGTTTTAAGCAAATTTTCCCCTCAGACTACAGCCTGATAGTTTGTGTAACTTCCACTCTGCCAAGAAGGGGAAATAACAGTTTACTGAGTGTTTCACCATAAACCAGAGCTTCCTGAAGAAGTGTGGCAGAGACACCAGAGGGTGGAGAGTATTTAGCCAGATGGGTGGGGTGGGGGTTTGGCCAGAGAGGCACTGAATGGAAAAAAAAAAAACAGCTGAGGAGAAAGGAGCTGAAAGCAGGTTGAGAGTCATTACAGGACTGACATCTGTCCTGCTTCTGTGGTCAGCCGAGACCCTCCCTCAATCTGTCCTCGAACACAAACATAAAGTAGACAGAAGGGGGCAAATAAGAGAGGCGCATAAAACGGCTAGCCCCTGCTACACGTGGAGTAGGAGAAGGGTGTAGAGTTACAGGATGTTCACGTCACACAGAGCAAAAAGCAAATGTGTGCGAAGCTGTTAAAGTCAGTTCCATGAAGAGAAAATCACAGTGAAAAGAAAGAAGCACAGAAAGCAAAAGAGAACAAAATAAAACTGAAACCAGCTGATTCCCTGTGGAGCCAATGAAGTTTGGTGAGTCATGGCCATGATTGCACCTGCATGGAGTGCAGCTGAACTCTCCTCCTGCTGTGCTTTGTTGTGTCCAAGCCAAGTGTGTTGCCTGGGACTGAGTGCAACTTTTCGAAGTGGCTGACTGTACCAAATCTTCACAGAAACGGGTCAGAATGTTCATTCATTCATGTGGAAAAGCAGGAAATGAAACAAGAATTGCTGAAAATTCCTTGGGTTTGATCCGGTTTCAAAAGATCTGTCAGAAGACATTGTAATTTGGTTACAAAAGAGCCAACTCGAAATGGAAACCTATGAAATAAAGCATTTCTTTTTCACCACTTATCTTAACCCCAATGGAACTTGATGTCTCTTTGTTGGGAGTTTTCTGTGTTTTCAACTTGTCACAGAAGGCTGACATCAGGTTTGTGAATGAAACCATATCTCACTAGAACGTGTCTGTTTACGAGCATGGAAGTTAGTGACATCTGAGATATTGGGACATTTTTCTTGGGAGTTCTTTTTTGTGAATGCTTACGCAATGCAAGCAGTTTATCCGCATTTTATTTCTTAACTTTGTCTTATCAAGACAAATTATTTAATTCAGTCAAGAATTAACTGGTGCACAAAGGACTGCTGCAGACGTGCTGATTGATATATATATACATAGTGAATATGGGACAACCACAACTAAAATATGCTCATAAAAGTCATATATGATGAAAATATTACTTAAAATGAATTAATAATAGGTTATTAGAGAAATTGTATGCTTTGGTGTAGACAATGGTAGAAATGACAGCTGATTTGACAACTGTGCAGATAATAATCACAAACAGCCGCCACCTGAATATTAAACCACAAGAGGTTTTTGCTGAAGAAGTTGACTGTCCACAGACTGCTTTATTCAAGAAATGTAAAGTTAAATGGAAGGAAAAAGTGTGGTGCAAAAGTTCAAAAGGAGCATGGATAACCACAACTGGGACGCGATTGCAAAGAACTGTTGAATCTTCCCCAAACATTCAACAGTTTGGCGAAGATTCACAAGGCTTGTACTGAAGCTGGACCGGTCATTATTTTTATATCTACTGTGTCACTTATAGGTTCTGTGTTTTTTTTTTTGGCTCCAACACATGAAAATATTTGTTATAATGGAAGTTTTGAAAATTTTGCAAACAAATGCTGTTTTAACTATCAGGCAGATGTGATGGTGACGTCCGTCAAGGCAGACAGAGAGACTGTCTAGGCGGGACCCCGAAAAATGAAATTCTGCTTTTGGAACCTTGGGAACGCTTGTGCCTTTTTGCACATGTGTGTATTACAAGTTGGAAACATCATTCAGTAAAAATGATCAAGAAACTTTTCACAGAGATATTATCAGACAGGTTGCAGTGCATTTCGCAAAACACCACAGAATGGTAAATGAGAATATTACATAAGACGACTTCAGTGTCCAGCAAGGGGGAAATTTATGAAAAATTAAGAAAAAAATTGTTATAGAAAAGCTTGCACGAGTGACCTGAACTGAATTGAGAGAATTGTAATGTCAAAAACATGCAACAGGGTAGATGCTGATTTTAACTGGATCACTACAAACCATGCAACCTTGAGCCACTCTTACAAAGCATGCAATGGGACAATGCATTCATCCAAAGGCACTTAAGAAGTTAGAAACACCAGTTGCTTTGCTTAAAAAGGATTACAAACACTGGAAATGTGAGAATGCAAAATATTAATAAGTAGGAAGCTAACAAGAAAAACAAAATACCAGGCGTGTTGCAGGGCATGTCTCCACACACCACTCAGCGAAGAAAAGCCATAATTTACATTTACCTTGACCTCTGCTGCTCTAGCTGTCCGCCCTCCAGGCTTAAGCTCGGGGAGAACTGCCTGGAGTAGGCGGCAGGAAGGATTCCCTGAGTGTAAGTCTGCAGCCTCCCTCTGGTTGCCACTGGGACCGCGGAGAAAGGCGAGTTGAACGTGGAGGGCATAAAAGCGTCGCCCTCCGTGTCTGCAGCCGCCGGGGCAGCCGCGGAACCCATCCCACAGCTGCCCCAGCTGGCGAGCCGAGCCTGGGTTGCTAAAGCCAGTGCCTGGGTGGCCGTGGTCGCTGCCGCGGCAGCCGCAGAGGCAGCTGCAGCCTCGGCGGTGCCAGCAGCGCCGTGCGCCCCGAAGCGCTCCAGAGAAACCAGGCTCTGTCTAGTCCGTGCTTCCAGCGAGTTATCCTCCTGGTTCTGATCGTCCGCATCGTCTTGCACGGGTCGGCCGTCTAAAGAAATGTTGCTGAGAAAGGACAGCGCTGCCTGCCTCCTCCTTGGGTCTATGCGTTTCCGTGTATGCTCAATGCTGGGGTGCTTTATCTGCTGAAGCGTGGCTGTGGATGTGTTGCTGCTCGTGGCAGCCGCCATGGTCCGCTCCCAGCGATCAGAGCGTCGATCTTACCTTGTGGACATGGATATTGTTCTGATCGTGTTTGTGTGGGTGAATGGAGGAGCCAGTCTTTTAAGTACATGCGTTTAACTGGGTGAAAACAGGGAGGTCACGTGTGTGCAGTATTGTGGCAGCACAGGGAAAATCTGGACCAATGAGCTTTGAGGAAGTCCAGTTTTTTTTTCTTTTCTTTCTTTCTTTTTTTTACCTTTTCCTGACTGCTGAAGCTTCTCTGTTCTCTGACAGAGCATGCCAAAAATTACATAAACTTTGTCAGGATATTTCCAAGCATGGATCAGATACATAGATTTTCCTGCTCCGTTGACAATTTATCTCCACTCATTTAAACAGTAAATCTTCAACACAAAGGTGATCAAAATTTCTATTTCTTGCAGTCAGGCTTTATTAAATATACCTCCTGCCTGCTTAATACTGACAAGGTACAGATGTTTGCACTGTGATCAATGGGCGCTGGCAGAATGGGGCCTGGCTGAGTTTGTTTTTAGAAAATAGATCGTTTTCTGAAACGTGCGAGTCAGCATCTCTGGAGCAACTGCGCCATCTATCTGCTTGACATGCTATGCAGTTTTTTTTGTTTGTTTGTTTTTTTTAAAGCGATTCACTGGCAGTAAGTCGCTTTAATATGCCATCTAGTAGTATTATTTGCAAAGAGGTTGTTAATGGATGAGAAGTTTTGTTTGAGGTGGCCAGAAGAGGGCCACTTATCTTTGTGTGGGCGCTTCAATCAAAAGCCAGAATTGACGTTCATAAGTTTTATGTAGGTCTTGTCTGATTTTAAAATTTAGGTCTGACTAAAAGTCTAATCTAAACTAATGATCTGTAACTTGATATCTTCAAGTACCTAAAAACATGTATGCCTAATGTCTTAGAAAAAGACTTTGTCAGTCCCTGAAAAATCTTGTGTTGTTGCTTTTAAAAGATGGCAAACCTTCTAATTTTACCATATCTTATTGTCATATGTTTTATTTTCCTCATTTGAGGATTCATGTAGTCTTGGAAAAGCATAACATTTTATTTGAGGGGTTTTCACATATGAATACATGAATATTTTTATTAAAATCTTATATATTTATTAAAAATATACCTTCACACCACTTTGAAAGACAAAATGTTCAAATCTGCAGATTTTTTTTTAACCTTATTACAGTAGATACTTTTAAAAGTCTACATTTCTTTATTAGAAAGCATAACATTTCAGTTAATTTTTATTGCTATGACATTCTTCATCTTTAATTTGCCACACTGAAATTAAGTTTTTGTCTAACTACTTGACCAAAAGGGTCATTTCCCCTATATTTTAGTGCTTTTAGACCCTTAGAACAAAACAGCGCTAGATTTGTTGCACTAATGTTTGAGGTGAATGTTGGAGTTTGAAACACACACCCCTGCAAGCATAAGCAGCTTTACATAACAGATGAATGGATGGATATTTGAGTGTTGAATGATTCCAGAAATCAGCACATGCAAAAATTTGAAAAATGCTAATAAGAACAGTGTAGCAGATTTGTTTATTTGGAAAGTTAGATCTAAATGTACCACATGTTCAGTGACACATTTGGTGAAAAACAAAGAGCAATTCAGGACAAACACCTTTGTGAACTATCTAACATGGCAGCAAACAGGTAATAATTTGGGCTCATGTTACAGCTTTTCACTATTTGTAGCCATTGAGTTGACCATGAACTCCTCTGCATACCAAAACAATTTACAGTCATAAGTGAGGCCATGTGTTGAACATGCTGAGGCTTGGTCAAACCGGGTTGTCAACAGAACCGAACACAATAGGAAACCTAAAACAAAGGTGCTGAAAAATATTCAGCATGTTGCGATGATTTAGTTGAAGCCCAGATCTCAACTCGATAGAAATGCTTGTTGGGAAACGTGTTCATTAACAAATCTGCACAAACCTGATTGTGGCGAAGCAACATTGTACGGAAGGACAATCTGTCCCAGCCAGGTGACACATTGTTAAGACCTCAGTAAAACAGACACAACTGTACATCTAGGAGAGAACCAATGCTTGCACAGGGAGGACATGCAAACTCCATGCGGAAAAACCCCGGGCCAGGATTCAAACCCAGAACCCTCTTGCTGCAAGGCAACCATGCAGCCCCACAACTACACAAATTAATCTAATACATTCTAAAGTCAAACACGTTAAAGTTTGCATATTTGCTCTGCTAAAAACATGCAGACAATGCCACTAGAGGTCCCTGCTGCTCTACATGTCTTGCTTCCTGAAACTTACTGCAAGAGTATTTAGGTGTTGGTAGAAAATCTCACAGTTGTTGTATGTATGTCGCAATAACATAAATCAGAACCATTTAATTAAAAATTGTGTGTGTCCTGCGACTCAAACAGATACAGTTACAGTTGCAGATATCGAATCAGATCACAAAGACTCTCATTGTCTTATTCATTTACTTATGTGATGGGATACACAGACATAATGTGTAATTTTATAAAATGATTTTGCTCCTAAAAATCTGCATTAAAAATATTAATTAAAGATTTTCTCCTAAAACCATTACATTTTTAATCTAGAACTATAATTGAAAATGTAATTTCGACATTTAATATGTAGCTCTTCAGAACAGGGATCTGTGGTGCGATGGCTTTCTGCAGACAGTCTGGGCAACAATAAAAAGCAGGACCTGCAGGTTCTCTGGCTGCCGTTAATCTGAGCAGCCCATCGGTGCTGCAGCTCCACAGTATGGACTCCTGCCCCTCGGTGAGAAACACCGAGCTTCCTGTGTTTGTGTGAAGTTTCCTACTCATGAAGTGCTTCAGCACCTCATTGTGAGGCTCCATGCATATGACTCTGCTCTTACTTTCATGATGATTAAAGACAAAAATGCTTCTGCGGGAGAAGAAAAAACACAATACACACCAGCCGTTAAAGGGTGCAGAGCTGCGCAGAGGTGCAGGATCACAACAGCCCGAGGAGAGGTCTGAAAGAAAAATGTTTCTAAGGTGAGAGGACAGAATGTGGAAGGAAGAGGGCGAAGAGCAGAGACAACAATGGGGAAATAAAATTCTGACATCTAAATATTTATTGCTTAATCAGAACCATGGAGTTCAGTTCTCACTTTTTAGAAACGACGATGTCAAGTTGCTGTTACTGGAAATGCCATCCCTGGGAAAGGTTTCACCTTTTAATGTTTTCTTTTGAGCAATATTTTGAGGCTTTGCAGAGTAAAGCAATTAAAATGCCTGCCAAGCTATTTCAGGGGTGCTAATGTTGTTGCTGGCCTGAGTTGTCTTTGCTGTGACACACTGCTGACATGCACACATCACACACGCACATGCGGACACACACACGATGGACAGAACATTTAGATCTAACTCTTTGTGAAATCTTTTGTTCTTCTTTAATTCTGGACAATATTTTTTTCATATTCCCCACGCAGGATCAAATTTAATCAACATGAGCAGTCGTGATCAGATTAGGTGTGTGGTGATGAGGGATTTAGATAAGGGTGAGCGTGTGAGGTCAGCACTGATCTCTCAAACGGGGGACGGCCCGTCTTAATGGGACCGGGGTCTTATCAGAGGAATCTAAAGAGCTCCCTGAAGTTCACCCCAGTTTAACCGCAAGCTTTCGGTTGACACATATATGGCCCAGTGATGTACTCTGGAGGGAGGACCACTCACTTTCACAAGAGGACACACATACGATTCATTTTGCAGCGGCGCCTCGCAAAAATAGTCTCACCTCTTGAACCTTTTCACATTTCATGCAACCTGTTATTGGTTCAAATTGACAGGCCAATTTTTACATCAAAAAGTATCAGATCATAAAAGTGCTGTGTGGACAGCTTTAAAGTGAACCTTCTTTTCAGTCTCAAGTATTTCCATATTTCCATGTCTTTTGCTTCACTCACATGATCAGTTTCTCTGTTCCTATTGAAGAAAACAATCCTGACAAAATGATGCTGACACCATCATGTGGTTGGTGTCTTTAGTGTGCTGTATTGTGTTAGTTTTTCATCACATACAGTGTTTGGGATGTCGTTCAAAAAGTTAAAAAAGTTTTTCTCCCATTTGCCCAGCTTTTTTCCCCTACATATTCATTTTGTCCTCTACTTGGCTTGTGGTAAACTCCGAACCAAACTTCTTGTGACAAATTTTCCCACCTGAGCTGTGAATAAGATTTACCATGGGTCTCTTGGCTGCTTTCCTAAATGATGCTCTCTCTTCCCAGCCGCCTGGTTCAGCCGTATGTCTTAGCAGGTTTCCAGTGGAGCCAGAAGGTGAAGAGCTTGGGATACTGTTTTATCATCTAACCCAGATTCTGTTGTCTCCATGACTTCCTGTCTGCTGAGACCTTCGCAGAACAGCTGGCTTTACACTGAGATGAAATCACACATCAATTACACTCTAAATATAATCAAGTAGGCCAAATTATGAAGAAATTTGGTTGCATGGGATTTTATCTTGAGGTATATTAAGGGGGTAAAATTCAAATAAAACACATTAAAATTAGTAGTGCATGACCAAAATGGAAAAAATGTTGTACAGATAGTCATATGATTGAAGGCACTTGCTGAAGCTAACAATATGTCCTCTATAGACAGCAAATTTGGTTTTCTAATTTGTAAAATAAAATAAACTTGTAAAACAATTGTTGCAAAATAAAATATATGCATATATGCATTTATTTGATCATAACACTGACCTTCGGCAAACGGTGCATGTTTAAAAACTACCCAACAGTTGGAACCAGGATCCAGTTAGCTCAGCATAAGACAGGAACCAGGGGATGTTTGTTTTAATGGATGGTTGATGGTAGATGAATCCTGTCTGTCACATTCCAGTTTGTAACTTTTTCCTGGACCTCTGACTTCCTGAAGTCCTCTTCCCCCTGTGAAGATCACTAAAGGCAGAGTCGCAGACAGCATTGGAAGAAATCACAGACACACCTGTGGATAACAGACAGTACTTTGCGAAAGTATTCGTACCGGCAGAACTTTTCCACTTTTTCACTGTACAGTGAAAACCTCAGTGATTTTTAGGAGCTCTTATGTGATAGACCCAACACAAAGTAGCACAGTTACAAAAAATAATAAATGCCTTTTGAATTGTCTTAAAAAGGATCATTTGAAAAGGGTGGCATTTATGACATATTCCTCATCTTTTAATCTAAATAATGTCAAACGCATTCAAAAACCCGCTTTGAGACGAGTCAGAGATGAGAGGATACAGCAAACGTGCAGAAGAAAAAACTTTTTGTAGATGAGACACTGTGTGGTAGACAGGAAGAATTTAGATAAACCAGTTAATCTAACAATCGTGTTTCTGGACTGTTGGAGGAAGTAGGAATACCTGGCGAGGACCCATGCATGCACAGGAAGAACCCAGGTTGGGGTTTGAACCCAGGACCTTCTTGCTGCAAGGCAACAGCCAACTGCACCTTTATTTACCCTCAAAAATCAATAAACCCTTCCTCTTTATTCAGTAGCAAGCTCTGAGGTATTACTATAGAAACTGAAATTTAGCTTAATTATATCCATATAAACATTTAAACATATATTATGCTTTTTAGTGACAACTTTTTTATGCCAAGAAGCAATGCCTTGTAGTGAAGTTGAAAGTTGCTGGAGGAGAAAGCTATAACAAGAGGTGATGGGATATATAATTGAGACTTTCTGAAAGGTCACAGCCAAAGTGCCTGCCCTTGTGCCACAGCCCCCCTCACATCAAATACACCATATTACATTGATCTATGGAGACCCAATGAGGACAACTCTGTCAAAGAATTTATCTCTTCATGAGATTAAAGGAGGCCAAGGCCTCTGCCAAACAAATTCAAGCTCTGAAGGTCAACATGAATCTCAAACTGAAAGATTTAAACTCATCCAACCTTCAGAGCATAGCAAGACCCAAAGACCACAGCCTCTAAATTTTACCATGATTGTCTGCCATGAATGACAAGCCCTTGCACATATGTGTTTTTTTTTTTTGCAAATGCACAGCTCCGCCATACAACACTCTAAACACATTAGTGCACGTTTTCTGTCAGGCTTTAAAGCAGCCTGGATTATTTGGAACACTGACATGTTCCTGGCATCTTTCAGGATTCCACAGTCATGATGAAATCTCTTTTTGGGAACATTAGGGTCAGTTATTTTTTCCTGTTTGCTTTGCAAATTGTAAGCAGAAACGCAACAGTTAATCATGTTCATGAAAGCTTGAACCACTTTCTTTTTCTTTTTTTGCTCCCTTCTTTTTTTTTTTTTTTTTACAAAGCCCTGTCACATCCAGTGGTTTCGTTCCTGTTTCTCTGACCTCTACACTCCTGCCTATTAGTCACTTTGTAAAGTTTTTGGTCAAGGAATGCAGGCTCGTTTCACTGTTGCTCTTTTTTGCAGGGACAGGGACAATTTAACAGTTTGCATGCAAAAAACAAACTCAAACATGTAGAAGTGAATTAATGTGTCAGCTAAATAGACTGTCTTCCTAATTGTCCTCTTCTCCACTGGGTTATTCTGCAGCCTGCTTCAAATGCAGACATAAAAAAACAGTCTCTTCCCTCCCCCCCCAAGAATTTCCTACTTTTGTTTTTCTTTTATGAGAGTTAGCTCCTTTTATAAGTATTAGCCAGTGTTTTTGCTAACATACTTTGCTGTTTTTGGTCTGTCTCACAATGAAAACACTCATTTATATTCATTTGGAAATGAGTGGGCGAGAGACAAAGTGGTGCATGGGTGCGATACAATCAGGGCAGTGGAACTTGCGGGGTTTAAATGAACTAAGACCCGAACTTGGGTAAGAGAGCCTTAAATCAGGGCAAAGCATCCCGCGGAATGTAGCTTCACATACCTTGCAGGTCATTCCACATCGGAATATCTGTCTCACTTATAAAAATCAAGGCTAGAGAGTGTCTGCTGATGTTAATAGCGAAGTGAGGAACTGGAAAAAAAATTTGTTTTATTTGAATTCTCTGTTCTTCTCAAGCAGGAGAGAAGAAATCTGACACATACTGGGTCAGTCTCACCTCTGTGCTAGTGCTGCTGTTAGCGCTAAATGCTGCACTGTTGCAGTAAAACATCTTGAAATGCATTGCGCGAGCAAACTCCATGATCCATATTCTCTTAGTGTGTAGGCGTGTGTTTGTGTCTGTTGGCGCGAGTGCACACGCCTTTCTGCGTCTGCACATATCAATGTTAACACAGTGTTGCTACGTGATGCATCGCCAAGCCTCGCCCAAAGTAGGAGGAGAGTACATGGCAGGGTCAACATAGTACGAGCTGGAGGAGACGCAGTGCCTGGCACGGCGACACACACACAAATACACGCACACACACGCACACACACCCACACAAGACAGAGAGGCAACCTTGGGAATCACAGCCAAAGCAGAACAGAATGTACATTAAGGAGGTCATTTCTTCTCGCTTCTTTCTTCTGAAACCCACACTTACTCCAAATATATTTAAAATGTTTAGCTTAATAATAATCATGTCTGAGAAATCTGAAAGGTTTCACATCCCAAATTAAAGAGGCGCAAGAGCAATAGAAGGAGTGAGCAAAGGTTGAAGAACACTTTGCCATAAACGAGCGCTCGCCCTGCTGCTCCTTTCCTCTTTCCGTCACTGTCAAACAGCTTCACGTTTGAGGTCACACGATGAAACTTTGTCTTGTAAACACCCCTTCGAGGGTTTTACCATTGTGTTAAAGGTCCTGCATTTAACTGTGTTCCCAATGAGGAGCAGATGAGTGGAGCTGCGTGTGCATGTCTCAGTGTCAGGTAGTGCTGTTGTGTGGGCACTGGGAGGATTGGATCCAGGTCCTAGGACTTTGGGGTTAATATGCGGATGAGTGATGCTCTGTTTAAATGCCAAATTGTGAAATATTGTTGCTAAAGGTACATGACCTAGAGACCACAGAGAAATCCAAAGCAAAAAAAAAAAAACATAGAAATTGTCTTGCCTTTACACTTCCCCGCATAAATTCAAATACCCTTTGGATTTTTTCAGATTTTCTCACATTACATCCACAAACTTTGATGCATTGAATTGGGAATTGTGCGATAGAGCAACACAAATTACTGCATCTTTGTAGATTGCTCTGTTTTGAGGTACATTCTTCTTCCCGTTAACTTGTGCCGACTTCTTTTGCCTCATTTCCACTATTTTGTCTGCTTCCAATGTAAAAAGTGGTCCATACACACATAGCATGGACTTCTTTCCCTATACGGTCCATAAGACAATTGTGCGTTAAGATTCAGGATTGATCTAATCACCTCGCACAACACAGTTCATTAATTAGCAGACAGGGAAATATCGCTGCTCGCAACAAACCGGAGATATATCTGTACATTGTGTTTGTCGTCACATTAGTATGAAACTACTCTAAGCGGTTGGGTTGCGTCTGTCCAGACTTTGGCAGAGGTCCGATAACTCTCTGCTGAATTGTCGGACCTTAAGATGAACTGCACTCGACAATATTACTCTGCAGAAGCAAGGAATTTGTTATTAAAGAAAATTCATTAAATGAATTATTATCCAGTGGGAGTAAAAGGACACACTGTTTTCAATTTTTTTTTCCAAATAAGTCATAAAATTGCAGTGTACTTTGTGTCCAAGCTTTTGACTCTATTTCCTTTAAGTAAAATCATTGCAAGCATGTGTCAAGCATTTTCCAAACCATATTTTCACAAGAAAATATGGTGGTTGCATCAGAGAAGTGTGCTGTCTAAGTCAAGCAGATGTGTGTTGATCTTAACAAGTCAGTAAACTGGTTCAAGAAAATTGCTGGTTGCCTTCATTTACTCTTATCTACAGATGGAGGAATAAGATAAGACGTTTCACAGGAGCTGTGACAAACAAGGCTGGAGAAACACCCAGGTTTATTTTGTCACCTTCCATTCTGCACAATTGCGGCAAAGAGTGATGTCTCGAACGCAACAAGTTTAGATTAGAAGTGATTTTAAAACATTAAAACACAACCTTGTGAAGTATATATATATATGTGAATACGAGATGTTAAATTTAATTGTTTTTGGTCAAAATGAAACCAATATGAATGCTTTAGTAAATAAAGGGGATTTAAATTTATGTGCAGTTTATTATGCAATTAAGCTTTGTGGGAAACATGAAATTAATGTTTTAAATCTTTCTGTGAAAATAACAAGTGCTGAATGTTAAGCGTTGAAATACTGTCATGCATGAATATACAATAGCAATTATTTTATTTCTGTGCATCCAATGACTATCATTGAGAGTAAATAGAATGGACTGAGAAAATATGGATAAAGTTAAATGGTGCTATAAGTGTAGACTATTAAAACCTAAAACATATTATGAACACCTGAGAGCTGTGCAGAATTTGAGAACATGATTTTGTCATGGATGCTTTCTAGACTTTTCCCATGCTATTAAACATGCAAAGACCTGACACAATTTTCCAAGATTAATGGCATCAATTTTTCAGGATTTAAAAGTTTTAACAAGTGCCAGAAATAACTTCTGAATTTCTTTCGAGAACGGTAAGAAGGTGAGATAAACAATTTAAATTTGAAGTATTTCCTTATTGTGTCATAATGTGACACAATTGTCGCATTATTATTATTTTTGAAAGGAGTGATATGAGATGACTTAAGGCACACATTTTACACAGTGCTGAATTTAATGCAACACAACACCTCGAAGTTGACCAACACTGCCTGTATTTTCACTGCTTAAAGCTCTAAGCAGTGCAGCATGTTGACATCTCCATTTGTGACTTATGAATAGCCAGAGAGGGGATCAAAAAAGACTAGGGTTTCAACACAAAAGTACAATCAGAAAAATTCATTTGCATGCATTTGTGGAAGGTGGGCATACAGGGAGAAGTTGGGAGAAACTTGAAAAAATAAATAAGTAAAAAGTTGCACTTGCTAAAACAAACTCTCTGGTTAATGCTGCAAGTGTTTACAACATCTTTAGCATACATTTGCTATTTGAGACCCAGGCTACCCAAGTGAGGACATTTTCTGTATGGTCATTTCCTTATTTTTTCAACCCCGCTGTGGCTTCTGTTTTTCCAATGAAAACATCCTAAGTAATTCAAAGATGTTCATAAAATTATATCAACAAATATAAACCAAATCAACCATTCAACTGTCAAAGGTCCATGTGAGTACATGTTTGGTCTGAGTGCAAAACATCATTTTTTCAGTCTGACTTAGTTAAGTTTGTAACATGTCATTCATTAGCACCTTGTCCCAAAACTAACTCATTCCTGCCAACTGCTTTGTCCTGTTATCCGTGCCGCAGCAGCTGATAAAGAGAGAAGGTTGAGGGACAGAAGAGAAAACACAAGCAGCAGATTTCAGGCATTCTACAACGCATTAGGTCATGAGAATTGGAACTTGTGCTGTTTAAATGATGAAATGGCTCACCAAAGGGACCTCGGCTGAGGTTTGCATGATTGGTCACCCAGAGGTCATTTCCATTCAGGGCAAGAATGATAAATTCGCTCAACTCGGCACAGTTATTACATTACTTTGTGTGTTTTTCCTAAACTCTCCAATGAATGAAGCTGTTCCTGATGGGTTATTAGGAGCTGAAAATGAGCTTGGTCTTGGTGTGGGAATTTCTACGCGACAGACACAACGAGAGCGACGAGGGCCAAAGAACAGAGAGGTCGAATCCAGACTTCAGAGCTATTTTTGTAAGTAGAAATTCAGAAGTGCACAAGCCGCCCTAGAGGCGGCTTGTGTTTTCCATATAGCTCAGCGACTTGTAAGGTCTCAGAAGGGGCAGTTTCACATTGAGACCCTCTCTCCCTCTTTGCTCAACACTCCTGAGCCCCCTCCTCTTCCTCCTTCTATCCTCCCTTCATGCACCACTCACCCCCCCAGCAGGAAAACGCTCGTGGCCTGCAGTGGAGACAGCCTGACTGCGCAGGCGGCCCGGCAGATGCACTGGAGATAAGTTTGTGTGCGTAAGCTGGGCCGCGACCCTCGGCAGCAGGACATTGACCAGATCCTGTCAGTGAGAGGGCAAGAGCCAGCCCCGCACCTCCTCTGCTCATTTACTTCAGTGCTGCCCATCTCCACCCCCTCCATCCTACTTTCTGGTTTCCCTTGTTGGGACACAAGGGAAGACGAGCTCCCCTAGTTAAGGGTGTTCAACCAGCACACTTAAAGCCAGTCAAAACTTAATCAGAAAACACAATAGGTCCCCAAGATCACTTCCCCTGTCCCACGAAGGGAGAATGGATCGGACTGTGTGACAGAGACGCCAAACTCTTACGAAAACACCATCCTTCATGCCACATCAGCACTTTTAGGTTTCTTTTGTCCCTGAAATGGTTTAAGAGGAAACTCCTTGACTGGAAATGTGAATGATTTGTCATGTCAAAGCATAGCTGGTGCCACACAACATTAAATGTGGGTGAAAGCTGCAAGAGTTTGTGCATCTTCAAAGTTTTATTTTTTATTTTTGCCTAACAACAATATTTCAATTTATAATAGTCTTAGGCAATCAGTAAAAAGATGACATAAAAACATTAAATATAAACATAAAGCACAGAAGCACACTCTGTCCAAATGCTTGAATTATGGTTGGTTGGGTCTATTTAAAGCCACAGAGTACTGCTGGTCCTTCCACATCCCTACTAGTACCAATAACTTCCTGGCTCCATTTAAATGCCTTGCCCCCTAGGACTATGGGCAGAGATGAAAGAACTGGCACAACTTAAAATACCATGTCAGAGTATTGACAATTTGGCTGCTTTGAAGTACAGATAATTGAGCTTTTGTTGGTTTTTATCTCCTCTGGAGACTATTTTTAACCCAGTGTGCACTGGCCTACTTCATTTAGAGCTTACCTCAAAAACAAGTGGTTAGACTGTAGCTCAATAGACACATATTCGCAAACAATAATACAGTAAATCAATTCATTTCAGTTTATTTATAGAGCACCAATTCACAACAGATTTTATCTCAATGAACTCTACAGTTCAAACAGGTTCAGATCATATCCATATACTGAACCTAGTTCAGTTTCAGTTTCAATTTCATCAGTCAAGTTCTTTTCAGCACAATGTACTCATAGAGTGTAATTCAATCTGACCAATAAGAGTATATATGATTCAATTCAGTGTAGGTACTGGTAAAGTACAGTTAAATTAGATTAATCTCATAATCTCTACAGGTAAAAAACATCCATTTATTAATGTTTAGGCAATCCCTCAACCTGAGTGTATTGGTAGCAGAATGAACCTCCAAGAGAAGAAGGTTCAGTATTAAATAAAAAACACACGCACACACACACAGAAGCACAGAGCCAGCAGTACTTAATGAGTAAAAAGAGTTACTAGCATCAAAAGTTTTGTGATTGGCTCAATCCAGTAAAGAAACAGATGGACTGAGTGAGGAGAGAGCTTTATGGGAAAGAAAAGTTAAGAGTACACAACATCAATGGCAACAGTGTCTCTCATCAACTTTGTTCAGGAAAGAAACATGAGTCACACAGGTTCAGTTCATTTCCAGTTAAATGGAATCCAGTTCAGTTCAAGACTGAACTGAACTGAACTGAACTGAACTGAACTAAACACAGAAGCACTGAGTAGGAGTACGTTAAAGATAAACAAAGAGAGGACACAATTTATGGCAGCAATCTCTTGTTTAATCACTCCACCCATGAAGGACACACGGTTGAACACAAAATTACCAAGCCTGGGGTACTTTCTTTGGAAAGTAAAGATAAGTAAAGAGGGTACAAAAAGTTTATGACAGCAGTAGCTGGGTTAATGACTGTTCAGGAACAAGACCATTAAACACGCAGTGACGGAGCCAGGAGAACTTTCTACTTTCCAAATATAACAGGGATAAAGCTAATACATGTTTCATGACATTAGCTTTATCCTTTTTGTGACACAAACAGGAAAAACTAAATAAATAATCACTGTTACACATGCAAACAATCATTTGACAGTTCTTAGAAAATTGAATGAATTAATTCAAAGCTTGTTTGGGAAGGAGAGAAGCTCCTTGTGTTCCAAAATAGCATTTTGGTAACTTTTTTCCAAATCTTTGAATTTAGATTTGCTCAGAAATATTTTAATTAATGGTTTAGTGCAAGAATGCCCAAGTGCAGTCCAAGAGATCTAATATCCTGCAACATTTTTGGATAAATAGTAAACGTGCTTGTATCATCAAGTCCATAGAACTTACAAGTACTCTAAACTACATCCAGTCATTCATCCATTCACAAACACACTCACACGCTGATGGAGGCAAATTACTGGACAGTAGCCACAGTCTGACAGAGTCAAGTCTGTGATGCAGTGGCACCACCGGACCCTCTGACCACCTCCAGCAGGCAAGGTGAGTGAAGTGTCTCACTTCACCACAACATCTGAATCAAATGGCTAAACATCTGATTGTGTGGGACATCTGAAATAAATATTTGTGTGTGGGGGAAAAAATGAAACCCGACCATGTGTGCCAACAGGCCACATGACATCCTGATGCATTCCATGCATGGTGTTGCTTCTCATCCAAGGAAAATCAAATTTTTACCTGAGTACACATGTATGAGTAAAGAAAGTCTGTCAGCAACTTCTACCAACAATCCATGGATTGTTGGTATGGTCTGGACTACAGAAGACAAAGGATCAAATATAGCATTTGCTTAAATATGATGTATTTTTCAACATGCCAGAGAATCATCTAAAAATGTGCCTGACAATAATTTTGAGCATGTTATGGATTACTTTAACTTACTGGACAAGCCACAGGATTATAAACAGTTTATGTAGAATCCGCAAAATGTTCTGGAAGGACTTTCATTAATTTGTTACCAAAGTGTTGTTATTGGGCTAAATATAAATGCACAACACACATTGCAGATTGTTTTTTTTTTTTTTTTGTGGTACATTTCCCTAGCTATGTATCATTTTCATTTCACTCCACAATAATATGCTACTTTGTGTCGGTTACCAAAATTGACATAGATGCATTTTTTTATGCATTAGCATATTTTGTATTCTCAGTAATAAAAGTAGAAAGGATTTTAGTGGAACAGGAAGCTGCCTGGTCAAGCAGAAAACTGTGAACATTTTTGCTGAGAGAACTTGTTACATTCCCAGGATGTCCCAGAATTTGGCAGATTTTATGAAAAACATGGATGGAAAAATCTCAGCAAGAAATCTTAAAAGAGTCTCATGGACTTTTGTATGCTCCTCCAGCCCCTCCCAGAGAATTTCAGAAAATGTTCTTGACGTGTATGAGCAGAAACGTCCCACAAGGAAAATTAATTCTCAGTTAATGTGTTGCATAACCATTTTTTTGGACATTTTCTATTTCAAAAAGCCTCCTGGTCTATCTTATGTTTTGTTGCTTCAAAAAAAAGGCCACAACTTTGCAACTAAAATACTTAAAGTTCTCAGTGGCAAAACCATCAGGGGAAAACTGTTAACACAATGCCAGGTCAAAAAGAAACAGGAGAAGTAAAGTCTTTCCAGCTTTCCGAGTGATAACAAAAGGAGAAAAGACAGCTTGTAAAAGACCCACCACTGCGTGTTCACCTCTTCACTGCTGATACAGATGTTTCCCTCACCAAAAATTACTCATTAGTGCTGCAAGTTGCATTGTCGCTGGAAATTTGCACTACCACAGCTGGAATCCTGCTCTGATCAGGCAAGTGGAGAAAACTCAAAGGACGAATTTACGTCAGTTTTGTGGTAGACAAAAACAAAGTCATTTTATAATTTGTGATGGATTATAAAATGTGTGATGGGCATTTGTATTTAGCCTATTTTTCTCAAATACTTAAATGGGCAAACTTTTAGTCTCCAACTGTAATTGGAATGAGGAAATTCTACAAAGTAATAACTCAGAAGGCTTAAATAAAAATATGTATTGCTTACACACACATTTTAGTTGATTGTTTTTGTTTTTTTTTCTTCTATGTCATTTATCGATTTTATTTCTCTTGTTAATGTGATAATGATGTGCTCTTTTGTGTTGGTCAAGCAAATAAAATTGTTAAAGACACTGAGTCTGGTGAAAAGTGAAAAAGTTTGACATATTAATTACAATGGTTGACTTTTATTATTGTTTATCTCACTCCAAATTGTATCTATGTCTGTCATAACTCCAAAATTAATGCCACTGTTGATATGAATTAGCTTTATAAGTCATTCTAATGCATTGTATCAAAGGTATGCATATTTTTCATTCAGAGGAAGCAACATTTTTGCCTGATTTCAACAGGAAGAACATTGAGTTAGCTCGTTGTAGGGTTTACTGGAAGTGATGCAAGTTCAAACTGCTGGGAATCATGGCCCACCACTAGAATACATCTCTTTCCAGACAAGCTACTCCTCCACATGGAGCAATAAGAAACTGAACCCAGCTCCTCATAGCTGGGAGGTTAAACCTAGTTTGTCATCAGATTCCAGAGGGAGGGAGCCAGGGATGAAGGAGTTGAATAAAGAGCAACCTGGTCTGCTCACTGACTTGCTATAACTCCTACTGAAACCTCATCATGGAAATTCATGAACAATTCACCTTAAAATCTGTATTTGATTTAGCGGTTCTTCTATTATTGTTTCATCGCTGCTTATTTTACAAGATGTTAACTGTTCATAGAACAAGTTACGATTTCTGTAGAATACAAACAACATAGAAGAAAGCTGAAAACAAGCTACCCAGTTCAAATCTTTTTGTTTATTATTGTATGGTTTTTATAGCAGTTTAAATATAACACACTGTCAAGTTTTGTGTGCTGATTCATAAATTAAGAGTTTGAGGTAAATTGTCATTCTACCAAATGAAATACCTTGATATTTCACTTTCTGGTCAAGTCAGCAGTAGTTCTGTTTTGTTTTGACAGTTTGTTGAAAATTCCTGTCCACTGAGTATTTGTACGTTTTATCACATTGCAACCCCAAACTTTGTGGTTCACTTTCCAACATGACAAGCACCCCACATAAATGTCCAGCTTTCTTTAGACCAATTAAATTTAAATTATTGTTGCTCCTTTTCTTCAGAGACCAGATTTCTGGAGTGCATGACCGGTAACTGAGATAAAATTACAGATGTCTTATTGAGGCAATTCATTGCCATTGCCATTGATGACAATTGATAATATTGTAATATTATTGTACAAATATTTCTGACACTAACTGCTGTATGTTATAAACATAATCTGTCATGACATATTCAAAATTAGAGTTATTTGGCAAACTAATTTATTTTTCATCAAATTAAATATGCTGAGAGTTACACTGACTCTTAAGGTGTAAACCGATTTGTTAAAGTTTTTTTTTTAATGAAAAGTCCTTTCAAAAATAACTTTTATACATTACAGATCAAATATCCTGTACAGGTCAAATGAAAGCAAGCTTGTTACAGATTTTTCTTTTTTTTCAAAACATAAAATACTACAACAATTCACTCTCTCAAGTACTTTGAGCCAATACTTTATAGAAGGACATTTTTTCTTTAGGTCAAACATTCAGTCTTCTTAGGGTTCACATCTGCCATCAGTTGTGTTGAACACGTTGAACCATAAATAATGGTTCATCATCTGTTGTAATTTAATTTTCCTGACATCTAGTAATTGGAGATTATAGTTACAGCATGGAAACCGGAGTTTTCTCTAAAACAGATGAAAAACTGTGACTAAAACTGGTCAGAAAGGCTGACAAGAGACCAACAGTAACTCTGGTGGGGCTGCAAGAATTTCCCACAATTACTGATTGAGTTCTGCATGTGAGATCTGCCCAATATGTTCTCCATGCTTCAAGACTAAGGATTTGGGTTCCAGAACAAATTTGGGCCACAGTTTGGAATATTAATTTTGGCGTAAAACAACGTAGCAAATCACAATAAGAACATTATACTCACAATGACTCGATGGCCTGATGCTGGCTTTCTTCAGATGAAAAGGTGAATTAAGTCAGGGATATTTCTAAATATCAGCAAGTTTTGGTTCAAGACCTTCAGGTGTCTAATTGGAAACTGAAGATGAACAGGACAGCATGAGGACCCCTCTAACTACTTCCCCCCTACAAGATGTCACACATATCAGAAACCGCCACTGTGTCTGGCCTCTTTTTTTAAAAGTGCTGTGTACACTTTCGGGAATCACTATATCTACTGCAGGTAGATATTTACTGTTCATAGCATTTTAAAGAACCCAGCCTTCATTGTCTAAGTGTCACTTTCACATAACAATGATTTTGTTTGAGAAAATAAATGAAAATCAGAAAGCTCACAAAAGTAAGTTTTCCCCACTGAGTGATTAGTATTTTTAGGAGTTTTTTTGTAGGCGTGGTTTTAGTATTAACACCACACCTCTAGATCTGAGGTCACTGTTCAGATCACATCTCTGCTGCTGCACACAGCACACCCACACTCTCAAGTCTCTGACTGAATAGGAAGGGAAATGATCAAGTGACTCAGACGAGCCCAATGTTTACATTCGTCCATTATGTGAAAAACATTAAAATTCATTGTGAATGTTGTCAAGTGGATTGGTGAAGCAGCTTCCTGGCGCCTCCCTAATCACCGTTATGTGTCAAACAAGCTGTTAATTGGTTACTTTGGCTGTGGTTCAAAACATTGTCTGGTAAATTGCATTGTTTTAAAAAGACTAAACTACAATTTTGTACACCCATATTTGTCTATTAGACAGTTAAAAGTTAATCCCACAAGTTAAGAATAAAAATATACTTGCAAGGAAAAACCAAACAGTGACGAGGCGAGCATGTAATGTATGCATCAGCTCAAACCATGATCTGCTCAGCAGTTGTTCAAGTCTATAAACAGTTTGTTAGCAGCAGATGTAAAGTTGAGTGCACTCCCTTTTCTCTTCTCATGAATTTCCTGTTTCATTGCTCAACATGTGAGAGGTTGTGATCCAAAGCAAATATTGTTATAACATGATTCAACCTCAAAAATCCACTGGTGACATAGTGACTAACGTACAACAGAGTTTCATTATCCCAAGGCTTCTGTCAGCCATGACAACGGCATGATGTGTTTCTCTGTATCGACACGGTGACCAAATCAAGGCTGACCAGTGGACTGAAAACAATAAATGGGATTTTTCCTTTTGTTCAGTGAATTGACTGAGAGGTGGAGATATTGGAAATAATATGACTTTGTTCGAGGTTACCTTTTGCGGGTTATAAAATGGATAAAATGGTGTTTGCACATTACACTGGAATTTGTTTACCAAATATATCAATATGAAATTCTTCTTACTACAATAAAATATGAATTTATTTTGAGGTCATTCTCCACACTCAGGTGCAAAAAATACTTGATATAATATATGATTTCCACTTATTAACTCAGATTTAATTAAAATAATAAGTTATATATCACAGATTTTTCTCAGGTGTTTTTTTTCCCCCTTAACACAGCAAATTTCCTCAGTACTATAAAAACTGAATACAGTATTACTTTTCTTACTTTGCTCTGAAGATTTCTTCCATGAATTGAACAGATCTGAATTTGAGGTGGTTTGCAGGACAAAAAAAGTGCTGATTACAGAAACGATGAATCTAATTTAATCAGTCCCTCCTTGGGGACGTCGCTCTGTATGTCTCTCTCTTCTGCATGTGTTGCAGATGACTTCCTGTAACATGATATCAACTGTTTTCTCTCTGCCGACACAAAAATTGAGTGTGGCTTTTCAGAGTCTTTGCCTTGCCATCATTCACACGCTTCAAACACAATTAGCACACCAATGACCCGGTTCTTCAGGGGGTGTCATGTTACAATTAACTTGTCATTCTGTTGCACTTTGCTCGCCAATCCAGGAAAATATGTTTTCTGCTCTTAAGAGGTCATCTTTCAGCACTGGCAAGCTTTAGCTCGCTAGAAGACTGAATTAATTTTGTTAAGATGTTGGGTTATGTCCCAGATTAACAAGATAAATTATTGTTTTTTTTTTTCTAAACTCTTCTGAGACTGGGAGAGGAACATTAGTGTGACCGATGTGGCATTATATGTTGTTTTTATGGATGAATTAAGCCAAGTTTAAGTGGAATACATCTTTGTTTTATTTTTCAGTAAAGTATAACCATAAATGGTCGATAGGTTCAACCTATTTAAAGCTAGGTGGTGACTGCTCCAGGAACTGAACTTTATTTAATTTTTGCAATTTACAAGCACAGGGCAATTAATTTTGCATCATTGAGCATATGATCTTATTTCTTATTTGTGACAAAAACAACATTTTGCTTTGCATTGCTTGTGGTTGTAATGTGAAAAATGGTGAAAAGCTTCAAGCGGTACGAATACGTATGAAAGCCTTGTTCATTCATGTGTAAGATATTTCAAAAATTCAAGGTCCAAAACAAACACAGAAAACTAAGAGGAGATTCGCAGACCTGGCGGTTTCCATCTCCTCGACATCCACATCCGCTGACTAAACCTGGAGCATTCAGAATATTGTTCTCTGCTGTTTACCTCAAACACCGCCTGCCTTTTAATCTCTAATCCCTCGCTCTGCCTCAGACAACAAATGCCAGAGGATCCATTGTATGGAATTCCAAGTGGATCTCTCAAGGTGTGTGATTAACCCCTACTGTACATAAGAGCAAACAGTTCTTCAAAGGGCAGCCACAGGGGGTGTCTGCAGGTGACGGGTCAGAGGGAGGTGAGGGGGTCAGTCACCAACTGCAGCACAGAACAGCAGGTCTGAGCAGGGAAAATCAAAGAGCGCTGAGCTGAGCAATAATTTCTTAATTCTGGTAGTTTCTTCTCACATTTTTCACATTTTAACTGCTGCCAAAGCATTACTTAATGTGGAGTTTTCAGGAGTTATTTGTGGGGGAGGCTGTTTTAAGAAGAGAATTCAACTTTCTAATGCGCAAGTTGTCACAACATGTAATTATATTTATCAGAGGCATTCTGACAACATCCAGAACATATGCATGTTTGATACGAACAGTAAATATAAGAAAGTTCAATATTAAATGTATTTTTTGAATCATTTTTATGATTCTTGTCAGAAATTTCCCCTCACCAATCTGTTAGGAAATTCTAAAATTTCAATTTATTCTCCATCTGGTTCAAATACCAGGTCGAGGTCTCATTGTATAGGTGAAAAATAATGTGGCAGTTCTACAATAAAGTTACCAACAAGGTGATATTCACGAAACATAAAACACTTGTTGATTCAAAGAACTGAATCCAAAGAAAGCCTGAAGCTTAAAGCCATATGTGGACATTTTGAGTTTGACTCAGCAGGAAAAGCACATTTAGATTTATTCATTTTAATGATGTTTCGCTTCCTTTTAATGTCCCTGTATGAAAAAAAGGCCATGAATACACATCTCTTTGTGAAACACAGCCATGCATTTCCTCAAAATCCAAAATAGTGGAAAAATAGTCTTTTATCTGTTTCAATGTGATAAATCTTGTAGACTAAAGCTACATGGAGTCATAATATTTAAAATACATTATTGGGCGTTGGCTGTTTAAACCTGCTGTCCTGAAGTCTGCTGCTTGACAGACTGCTCACAGCGAGCCACGAAAGCACCATTATACTATTCGTATTAATGGATGGAGCTTTATTTTGCAACACCTAGTTTCTTTGTAAGACTGTGAAGTGTACTGTTTAAAACTACAGGTGCAGTATGATGGACATAAAAATCTTGTCACGCCTTGACGAAAGCATCTGATCCTTGCTGAGATGCAAATGGGCGTTTTCTTTCCAAGTCAGGTCAGGTTGTGTAATGATGCTTCCCTTCATAAACAGTATGAAAAGTAAGAACAAACACACACAAACACTCTCACGCCTCGTCCCACCAACAGAGAGTTTGCCACCAGACCACACAAACTGTATTTACTGCTCACATATCTTGGCCTAAACACTGCCACCATTAATTGAGCTCAAGCTGTGTGTGCGCGTGCGCGCGCGAGTGTGTGTGTGTGTCTTAGCTTGTGTTGCTGGTGTGGCGTTTTAAAAGTCCTTCCTCCCCCAGTCTCCTTCTTGTGCACTAATTGAGTGATTCAGAACAGGACTCAGACTTGCTGCCCCTTCTCTATCAGACTCGAACATTATCACAGTGCCTGTCAGACAAGAGTCCCGAGCAGCTTGGGAGGAATGTGGTCTGAATCTCTGGGCCAGCAACAGAATCACTCCTTGAGCTGCAGACCCTCAGTCCACCACCCTCCACCCTTATTCCCCCACAAACCACGTCAGGCCAATCAGTCAACAGGACCCCAGGGGCCATTTTCAAAAACAATCACTCTCTTTAAGTAGTCAAGAGGTGCCAGGGCTAATTATAAACAAACTATTGATGCTGCAGCAAAGGACTGTGCAGGGCTTTGCCAGCGCAGTAAATGTTTGTGCACGAGAGCGTGTGTTTGTGGGTGATATGGTGTCATAGGGTCACACTGAGTTTCTGCTTGACAGAACGTCCAATTGGCCGTGTAACAGACCTCACCCGAAGTTAATACAGCATAAACACCTTAAGACAAGTGCCTGGGTTCCTCCGACTAAACAAGAAAGAAAAAAATTGTTTTGTGTTAAATCTCGATCATGGTGTGCTGCACTGACTTATCAAAAACAGATATTTTTCTATTACCTTTTAATTCAACATATTTTCATGGAAGTGCTTTTATTATGCAAAACCTACTTGAGAAATCAGGAAGATGCTGCATTTTAGCTGTGAAAAGGTCACAGGACTAAAGTTAGAGGCAATGACAAATACAAGCAACGTTGTGATTAAAAAGCAGGAACAGAGGCTGATTGTAGTTCCCGGAGTCCTTTCATATGGTCTTTCTGAGCTGCTACTTTAGAGTGAGGCTTTTCAGCATGAGAGGAACCATTTGTGATGTAGCAGATAATTTAAGTACACAATGACATCATCAGGAAGTATGGCAGCACTTCCCTGCAATAAATGAAAATGGGAGAAATACAAATATTTCTGCACTGAAGTTGTGTGTTTGAGGTTATTCTCTATTTGGTTCACCTGTTTGCACCCAAATGCAGAAGTGGCAGACATTGAGAGTCAATGATGAATATTTTAATGAAAAACTTACAAAAAAAAATCTCAGGGAGCCAAAGCAGAACAAAAACCATAGGAACAAGGATCAAATGAGAAGAAATAAGATTAGCAGGATTAGACAGGAGGAACCAGCAAGGAGGAACTGAGAACGAGCTATATATATGTGTATATATACATATATATGTACTGGGGAGGTTGATTACTGCACAAGAAACAGATGATTGATCAGGAACAGGTTGAAGGTGTGATGGGAAAGAAGAGAAGAGAAGGCAGGCTGAGGAAAGAGCGAGAGAGAAAGTGGCGCGGGAGGGCGAGAGAGAGTACACAGGGTACTAAGAAATAAATCTAACACTAAAGAATAACTAGACCTAAGAAACAAAAAATAACCAGACAAAACAAATCTCTTAAACTAAGGAAGGACTGAATAAAAGTAAAACAGGGATAAGACTCAAGGATATTCCCTCCAAGCATTAAGATTTTTGTCTCTGAGTTGTCTTTCACCCCTTATTGCCAGAGGGCATGTTTAGAGATTGGATTGTTTGGGATGCGTCAGTGGAGACTAAAACCAAGCATATGCACTGGAATATGGAGGATTTGATTACTATGGAGACTGAATGCAAGGGCTTTCATATATATGTACATATATATACATGCATAGAAAATGTAAAAAAAAAAATACAATAAATATTTATTATCAATTTCCAAATTGTAAGTTCACATGGATTTTGAAGACGTTTACCATGTTCTCTGTGATCCAAGTTCATTATCAAAGTTGAAAACATTATTCAGCAAAAGAGAAATTACATCTACCATAAATCAACAGTCTGCATTTCATCATAGTTAGCAGAAACATTCTGCAAAGGTGTAAAAAATCAGTCTCAAAAGCTATTCATATTCCAATGTGAAACAGAGTGAATACGACTTCAGCCTTAAGTGTTTGAGCTTTCTGCTTTTAAAATAATGTACTTCAGTCTGAGTCATGCATGTTTTTCCTCTTTGCCGTGTGACAGAGACAGAGAGCTGAGTGACAGACGCTCTGCAGAGCCAAAGAGGTTCATCCTCCTCCGGTTAAAACAACAGCCGCTTCTGAGGCGCTATCGCTGTGATGCACGGTCTGATCCAAGAGAATTTATTTTGGTATGGGCTGCATTTCTTTCCTTTAAGAAATGAATTAAGAAAACACAGGGCCTGGCGCAGGGATGTGGAGATGTGTGGGAGAGGGGCTGCTCAGACTGTCTCACTGAAAATGGGTAAGGAATGGTGCTGGGGAGTTGTATGCAAGGACAGGAGCCTACCTTTCATCCTTTCATTTGTTGACCTGAGAGCCTCTGTCTGTCTTGTCTTCGGTTCCCTACCTGAGAGAGAGCACAAGCTTGCTGTTGGGGTTGGAGGTTGGTTTCTTGTTGCTAAGAAAAGAGTATCGCTCAGTTTCTAAACTAGACTTAAAAACAAAATCTGCCTGACTTTACTGTTGGTGTGTATGGAATTTGTTGAGGTTTTCAGCTGAAGACATCACAAACAGCTCTCTCCCCGGTACACCCTCCAAGTGAACACCTCCTGCAGAAGGGTTAAATAAATGTTAGTGATGTGATAACCAGCCTGTTTATGAAGGGGCCCCCCAGCAGCACAGCGAACCGGCCTGCTTGGGTTTCCTCTTTGATGATATCGTGCCATCAGGCCAACTGATCAGGCATGCGCTTCTTTCCATCAGTTTGTTTGTGAACTAGATGTTTAAATGAAGCTATTGTGGTTAGCTCCTGGTTTTCAATTTTGCAGATTCAGAAAGTGTGAAAAATATTTAGACCACAGCAAAATGTATTGTTACTTTGCTTCCAAGTAGCCACATTGTAAATGTTTGAGGCCTTGTGAAGGTTACACTTTTTTTTATAGTTCACCAATCATGATGACAAATTATGAAGTTTTAGCTTAAAATGAGAAATGTAGGAAATGACAATAAGTGTCAAGCAACAAAAGAAACATCAGATTTACAAAGTGAAAGTCTGCACTTACCTTTAAAATGTAAGATTTTTGTGATGTATATACTCTGCATTAATAAGAGGGTAAGAAATTTGCTATCTAAAATAGGCAGAAAATATGAAGCAAGTTCTTTTTTTTCCATCATTCATGAAATAAGGAGAAAGAATATGTGGGCAGTACTGACTGTATTCTCCATGTGAGTTTCCTGCATCTCCATTTTAAAATGGCCTGTAAAGTTATGATGAGAATAAAGCTTAACTTTGAACTATAATTCCAAAACATATCCTTGACATAAAATCAGTGCAGTAGATCATCAAAAAATATATGCATATAGATGTACCCTTAGCAAAATATGGTGGCAGCGAAATCATGGTCTGGCGTTGCCTTTCTTCAGATGGAACTGGACATTTCATCAAGGGGCATAAAACCATGAACATCTCTAAATATTTATCAGTTTGGACAAAAACCTTCAGCTATCTGTAAAAAAGCTGACAATGAATAGGAATGTTATTTTTCAATTGAAGTTTATGGAAAAAATAATGGGCTCACCTGGAGAAATGTTTAAGTCTTAAAGTGGCCTAGCCAAAGTTCAGAATTAAAATTGAGATTTAAACTGATCAAACTGGTTTTATTTAACTGAGATTCAGTGACTAAAATAGTAATTTACTTTAACAAAGTACAAAAATGTCTGTTGCTACTTTTGTCACTGATAGATAGTTTTTTTGTCCCATTTCAATGAGCAGAAGTTTTTTGTTGTGGAATGCCATGTGTTTGTAATTGGCCTGCATGAAACAATTACTTTGATTTTTCTTTCCATTGTTTGTCCACAGATAGTAGGATGGATTATTTGCATCCTACGTATTTACAAGCCCAAATACAAAAGCATTGTCTACATATGTACCAAAGAGAGTACTATCTTTTTTTTTTTTTTTTGTCCATTGAGCTGCATAACCATCCAATCCTCTTCTCAAACTCCTCTGCTGGATGCCATAGCTTCTGGACCTCCAACCTCATTTATGTGTGGCCTTTGGGTTGCCCTCCAGAACCTTTTTGTCACTCCCTATTGTCTTCAGGACACCCTTTAGAGCATCCTCTTTGCATCCAGCAGCCTGTAGCTGGCCTTTTTGAGACTTCTTGTTGGATCTGAGGAAGTCCAGGTCGTCCTCTCCAACATCCTCAATGGCTTCAGTGGACGTCAAGCCTTAGTTGAACTTCTTTATCTACCTTTAAACCACCCAGAGCTTTGATGTTGGCTCTGGCAACCTTTGGTTGACCGATTGGGCGTTAAGACCCATTAGACTCTCACAACCCAGTTGGTGCCCTCCTGAACTCTGGTGTTGCAAGTGCCTAGGCCATTCAGTTTTGGGTTGTTTTGTTGCTGTCTCCTTTTCTGGGCCTTTTTCTCTTGTTTTGCTTTATAACCTTTTCTTGTGACATTCAGAGGAGTTGTTATGGTCTGTGGAGCTTTGATTTTATTATTAAATGCTTATCTTTTCATTTTATTAAGTCACTGTCATTGTGATTCCAACTGCCTCCAGGCTACATTTGGATAATCAACCACCTCAAAATATGACGTGAGAACTGCCAAGTGAATCATTAATCAGAGACTGGTTGCTTTGAGTATAAATTACCAAAAATAAAAATGTTATCTCTTTCCTCAGTCAAGAATGGCAGGAATTTGACCACTTGGATGAGAATTATGACAGACAGTAGTAACTCTGTAATGCAATTAAGCAGTAGCAACAAACAAAATCAAAACTAAACTTTGTCAAGTGGAGGGTTTGTTTTACCTGCTTTCTGGTGTTAAATAGTTTTGGTCAAGGAGGTCAGGAAACTACGGAACATAACAATAGACTGCATATGTCAGACACGGAACTTGAAAGAATTGGTTATTTTTCATCCTGATCTCCTAATTCCATTTTTTTTCTTTCCAAAAAGATACAACTCATACTGTAGACATCGCCCTCCCCCCATTTCAAAACATTACAACCCTTCCTTTTCGCCTGGATACGCTTCTTCTTCTTCACTTTCTCCTCCTTTTTCCTGTTTCTTAGTGAAAAACGCAGAGGGTGAGGCCTGGAGGTGAGTTTCAGTTCAAAGTTGAAACGGGTGTACAACTGGGAAACACTGGCAGGTATTCAGAGAGTGTGCTGCATTTATGATAACAGTGGAGTCAACTTGGCATTCATGAACTCAGTTGTAGATTTACTGTGACTAAAAAAAACGCTGCAGAGAGATATGAAGTCTGTCCGCTGCCAGAATCAGTTTTCAAGCTTTCGTGTAGGCTCTTGTTGTCAGTTTGCATGATAAATCGCTAATTATCCAGCAAAGATGCATTGAAAAACTGAACAGTGACATGGACAGTACCCTGCCAGTAACTTTGTGCAGTGTAAGAGGAAAACCTGACCTCATAACTGCTTAGTGTTAAAACTGGGAGGAATTCACTGGAATTTTGTTTTCATAGACGAGGACAGGAAAGAGTAACAGTGGAGGCATAAATCAGAGATTCCCCCCACCCCCTCTTCTCAAAATGAGTGACCTCATGTGTGTAATAATAAACATCCCAGTTCAAGATTGGAGTTGGATGGGCCTGACGGAGGGCACGTAGTTGCTAATCTGAACACTGGCTGTGCCCTCCTCTGGCACCAAAGCTGCCCGCAATTCCCACATTATTCCCAGCTGAAGCAGGAAGAAATGACAGACCTAATTTCCCTTTGATCAAACACTGTTGATGTGTACATTAACAGCTGATGCAATCTGTGCTTGGCACAAAATAATAGAATGTGCTGAAATTGGGGACTATTTTGAAGCATTTCCTTTGCTCGGAGAAGCAGGGCAGATTGGCCTAATTAACCGGAGGGAAAACAGGAAGTTTTAAAGTCATGTCTATAATTAATTGGTCGCCTCAGCCAGAAATGGCCTGGCTGGTCAAGGGAGCACAAAAAAGCAGGCTGATGTTGTACTCAATCCCTGGGTTTGCAGTGCAGTGTATGCTATTTTAGGAGTGTTTCAAAGGGCAAATATTGTCGTGTTCTAGAGCCAGAAAACCCCAAAATGATCAAAGTATAAAAAACAGATATTTCAATCTGTACCATTTTTGTTTTTAAAGCAGATAAAAAAAAACACTTCTGACATATCAAGTCTTGGATTAATCCCTTTTCAAGGTATTTCCATGTGTGGATGAAGATATATCGTCTGAAACCAAGTAATGTGTGTTATTATTAAAAAAACTGAGTGTGCACTGACTTCTCGAATTTGAATGGTGTGGAAGAGTATGTTTTTGAAGTAACGTTTTGACAGTGTCATTACTGTAGTACAATGTAAGATTGTTGCTCTTGAGTAAAACATATGGAAACATTGATTATGGAAAGAAACTGGAACAGAAAATGTAGATAAGACGAAGGCTTGTTTGTCTTATCTACAATGGTCTTCATACCAAAAGTAAATAAAAATAGAAAAGAAGCCAGAGTTTTAATAAAAGAAGTGAGCTTTTCAAAATTTATGTTTAATAAAAAGATAATTCCTTGCAGAGATCATCCCTTCATGGAATGGAAAAACTATATTTTGTCATGACAGCCATCAAACTTTTGCTATATTTGCTGACCAGATTTTTTAAACTGGTAATTCAACAATTTAATTGGGGAGGAATCAAAATCTTTGAGGCTTGAAGCCAGCCTTGCCACCATAATGTTTTGCAATTTTCAGAGATTCCAGATCTCTATCTGGGCTACTTTAAAACCTTAATATTTCATGCAGTCATAAAAGGTTAATTTGCTATGGTTTCTTGACTTTGGACATGCAAATAACTGTAACTATTATGAGGCTTCAAACCAAAGCACAAATGAAAAGGAAAAGCTGCCAAAAATATGACATTTGTTTTCTTAAAAAGGGAAATAGTTTATGGTGAGATGAGGTTTACTTCTGTGTTCATAACAATCAGTCCTGAAAAACTTTTTGTGCCGTTTCAATGAAATAAACTCTGATTTTCAGTGACTAACTGGAACATAACATTTTGGAAAATGTCTTTCACAGTTAAGATATTCTTCTTTTACTGTGCTGTCAGGGAAAGCTGGAGAAATCTCCGAACTGTGCCAAAGACCAACACACTGGTTTCCTGACTGTGTTATCAATCACTGAAGGCCTTCCTTGAGCTGTCGCGCTCCCGTGACGCGCCTATCACAACCAAGCAACCAATCCTCTGCTTCCTGTTTGCAGAAGTCATTCCCTGGAGTAAGTACGTCATGTAAAATCCATTGTCAGATTATTATTTTTAAATCCTCAATCGCCTTTTTGTGCACAACTTATACTCTTAATTAAAGATCATTAATATCAGTTTTAGGACTATAAATACATCAATTTGACTTAGCTAAATGACTATAGCCCAGCCTATGATAAATCCAATTTTAGTAAAAACTGGTTAAAAACGTTCCAAAGGTTAAATCAAGTTAATTTAGTCAATAGTAGCAGAGAGTCATCAAATGAAATCTTCTCTAATTCTACTAAAAGCAGTGGCTGTTTTGCCACGTTGTTCACTAAGTTGCCATAGATGTTCAATGTATTGTGACATGATTGGATTTTAGATAAGCCTCAAAGAAACAAAGACACATTTTGCTTCATGCATGTCAAGTAAAAACAAAAAGCGCCAAAAGGATAAGCAGGCAGATAAAAACGAAATGCAAATGGAAATGCAAAACTCAAACAATGAATGCCGAAGTAAACAAAGACATTACCGAAGGTCCATATTACTGTGGATCATGGACAAATTGAAGCTTTTCTTCCACCTGTTGCACACCACAGTCTTTGTAAGTTGTAAGTTTAGGACTGATTTTTATGATATTTCCATCAAAAATGAAAATATCTACTATTCTGAATTACATAGTTATGTAATGTAATTAATTCATGTGTGATGTAATTTCAAAACATTTCAGTTTGGGAACATATTGTCATCTACTGAAACCTTTGGGGGGATTTTTGCCATTCTCTTCCGGTCTACATGCCTGTTTATAGAAATTAGTATTTTGGTTTAACTTTCAGTACTAGCTAATAACACATTTTGCCAAGTGTTACAACATTTGAACTTCCCAGCCAAACCCAAAAAAAAAGACAAATTAGGAATCTGCAGAGATTTCAATGTGTTCGAAAAATGAAGAAAATAAACCTCTTTTCAGAGCTTAAATTTCAGTGTTTATAACTTTACAAAAACCTGTCACCATCACATAAAGGAGGGCATTGTTCTAAAATGAAAGAAAATATTTACATTTCCAACATGTTTTAGAAAAAAGTACATCAGTCTGTTAATGGGTGCTATACATTTGCACTCGGCCCCTTTTACTGATTCCTCTTAATAAAATCCAGTGCCACCAGTCACCTTTGAAGAAAACTAAGTTGGGAAATAGAATACATCTGTGTGTAATTCAAGTATAACTTGCACCGATAGGGACTATATATGGTGTTAAATACAGGACAGTTATGAGAGAAAGCCTCTTAGATCGAGGATTTTAGACCAGGGAAGGGTTTCATTCTAAAATAGGACGACTACTTGAAACATATAGCCAGAACTGCAATAGAATGGCTGAGATCAAAGGATACATGTGCTGAAATGGCTAAGACAAAGTCCAGACCTAAACCTAATCAAGAATCTGTGGTAAGCCTTAAAAAAATATATTTATTTAAATATTTTGAGCTTTAGACGAAAATCAGTTGCACCTCCAAAATTTTACGAACTCCATGCCTCATGCTGAGGAAGTCGGTGTGTCTTTTCTGGACTTTTTGGAGTATAATCTAAAAACCCACCAAAATGCCTTGGGTTGTCTGCCTGCATTCAGACTTTTTTAAGCCTGGAGACTTTTAGCTAAACAATATATTCCAGCCAGGAAGGCATGTTTTCTCCCTCTGTCCTCATCCAAGCCAAACACAGACATGCAAACAAAAGCAGAAAACACGGGCAGATCATGGGGGCATGGAAATCACCCATCTCTGACTCATTTGTTTTATCGACATCGGAACAATAATTCATCTGTTAAAGGTATGGAAGTGCATGGGGGTGAGGGGTATCTACCTATTGTCATAAAGCTTCGGCAATGCACTGCTTCCTTCTCATCTAAAAACTGAACCTGAACCCAGATTTGCCTGTTTGTCCTTTTACGTCATGGTTGACTTCTGAACATATATCAGCAGTGGAGAATTTTCTCTCCCTGCTGGGACAGTGATTAGCATATTGCTTGTTGACATATGGTTAATTGATTAAAAAGGCTCCACTGTGATTTCACCGTGTTTTGTTTTTAAAGGCTAGAGCTCTGACAGAAATACTCAGGGAAGTATTGCATTTGGCGTGGAACTTGAGTTCCCATACACGAGAGCACTGAACTTAATTCAACACGCCTTGGACACAAGGCTGGCGGGAGAGGAGGGATAGCTGTAACCTTGCACTGAACTCCCGAAGAATCCCAGCGTACTTCTCGGATCATGACAGCGGCAAATACTTACACAAGCTGGATGATTTGCGGCCTGAGTTTCAAAGCCTACACTCCTCTTTAAAACTGGGCTTTGTAGTGAAGTAACTCTTCTATTAGTTAGTAACCATGCTCTAACCCAAAAAAAACTGCTGCTACATTGTGTTGAAAGGGGAAGTCATTTGAAATTCAAATAGCGTCATCGTGGTTACATACATTACATATTTGTTCCTGCAAATGCTTACTGTCATGGTACAGCTATAATGTTCGTCTATGTAGGAAAACCGGAGCCGTTTAGATCTTAGAGTATTATAGGGGTGAGGAACATACATTGATTCTTCATAAAGAACAGAACAAAAAGAAATATCTGTCAGCTTTGCCTTGTCGGAAACACAACATGGAGCATATTGTAAAAGTATTCATAGTTCTGTGAATTTTATCAGAACTGTCTAATTCTGAAGCACAATCAAAAATATGCTTGGTTTTCAAAATGGTTTACCAATTTAATCTATGTATACGTGATGTTCCTTTCTCTAACGCCTCTAAATAAAACCCAGTTGGTAATCAGCATGTGAAATTTTATCTTATTATAAAATCACCTGCTCTGTGAAGGCCTCAATGGTTTACTAGGGAACATTAGTGAACAAACAGTGTCATAAAGAATAAGTCAAATTTATTTGTATAGAACATTTCAACAACAAGGCAATTCAAAGTTCTTTTCATAACAAAAATATAACACAATTAACAAATAAACAAAATACATTAAAAATCAAGCTCCTTTGCAAAAATACACCACTAGGTCAGAACCAATCAATCAAAGCCAAGAGGAAAGTCATAGTGCTGTCAGTCACACCATTCTATACACTGTATTCTTCAATGTAATAGCAGTGGAGAAAAAAAAAGTACCCTGACAGGAAAGTTGTTTATTTTTCTGGAAATAAACAATTACAGAAAATAATTGTAGTTATTTTTCTGTAATTACAAATTATGTATAAAACAGCTAACTAGCCTTAGCATTCATGTCAGGTTCTGGTAACTAGCCTAGCAGAGAGGGGAAAGTTGTGAGTAGCATGTACACAAGAATGATTGACAACACCAAGATACTCCTCCTGCCTTTGACTGGCTGTTTCTGACTGAGTGGCATATTATATCTACAGATTACAGCAGAACAACAGTGACAATACTGGAAGAAACCCTGCTGCAGACAAGCTTACTGTTTAACTGGACCACAATCCTAAACATACACACAGACCTATCATCAAAACTTTATGTTCAAAAAAGCTCTGCATCCAGTCTGCCAAAGCTTGTAGTATTCACTTAGACTGGACAAAAATTTCAGTTTTTAGATGTAAAAATTTGATGAAGACTTACCCCCCCAAAAAAAACCTTGTAGCTGTAACCATAGCAGTAGGTGGTTGATTCAGGGATTTACATACAAACTAAATACATATTTTTATTTTCATTATTTGTAAAAGGGCTTAGCTTCATCTTTCACTTTTCCTTTACTTCACAGTTATTTTGCACTTTGTGTTGTGTTGCCACAGAAAATCCAAGTGTCTTAAGTTCATGTTTTTGGCTGTGATATACAAAATAAGGAAAGATTTAGGGTTCATGAATTCTTTTTTATCAAGACAAACCACTGTACAAAGAATAAAAATATGAAGATTACCGCCGAAGGACAGAAGACGAGGTTGAGAAAAAAAACAACAAAACGATTTTTTTTCAACCATCAAGAGCAAGAAAGAGAAGAAATATTTTTCTCTTTGACCACTCATGAGAATCTCTGTTTGGATTTACTTAGCCTTGAAACTAAAGCCATGGCACCAAAGCAATGTGAAGGTGAACAATAGAAAACCCTTTACTCTCTCTGCTGAATTAACAGTTTATAAAAGTAACTGTTTTTTTTTTTTTCACACTTTAAGCCTTTTGTTGTGTGTGAATAAATTGCAAGCGTGGCGCTGTGCTGAACTTCCCAGAAACCTGCACCCTTTTAGGAGGAACAACAGCTTGAACAAACACAAAATGTGCACATTTCTTTTTCTCTTGGCAGACTGACCCAAGCTTATTTAATTTGTCTTGCGTGTTTGCATATGAGAGTAGAGTTCTGTTAACTGTACCTGCAGCACAAGCATACATGTTGAAATACAAATATTTTGTAAAAGATTTTTTTTGAATTTTCGTTTCTAAGTTATGACATGTTTTTGAAGTATGGCATGACAATCAGAATTTTTTAATAAAAATGTCCAATTGCATGAATCCCCCAGCTCGACTTATTTTTCAAACATCTGATCAATAACCAGAATGTCAAACATGCAAATTAGATACTGTAATTTGGTGCTGTGCTGGTCAGTAATCTGGTAAGATAACTATTTTTCCACAAAAAATGTTGCTGTGTATCCTTATGACTAAGTAAAGTGGAAACAAAAGATGAAATTAAAGGCCTGAAATGAAGTAAATGCATAGAATCTAAGAAGATGGAAATGTAAAGATTCTGGGAGAGAAAAATAAAACTTGACATTGGATCTAAAAGATGCATCATTCTTCAGTTGATACATTAAAGTTTTCAGCAATTGGCTCTTTGGGAATTACTTTGTTGGTGCCAAAACACTATTTTATCTCTATTAAACTGTGTTATTGTTGCTGTTCTGATAACAGTGACAACAGGTCTGACTTAAAATTGTGTTTTGCTGGTTCATCCTCCAGTTTATAAGCCTTTTTATACCTAAATGTTCCAGGAGTCAGGGTCACATAGCTTACAAAACTAACAAAAAACTTAATTTTAAATATTTAATGGACACTGAAATAAACAAAAAAAGAGCAAAAATATGGTTGAGACCGCTTGAGAAAAAAATACATTTTGGATTATTTAAAAGAAAAACATTGCTTGAGATCTTCGGCAGTCAAATTAAGAATATGAAAGTAGTAATTTTACTGTATTTTTTTTTATATATGGTGCTTTGCAAGAGGTCTGTGGCCTCCATATTCTATATGGCACATGTTCTACTGGACTTGTAAGAAATGGGACTTCATGTGGCATTTGTTAAATAATCACTTCATTCTTGCATTTTTTTTCCCTAAAGGCCAGAGTTTATGATTGTATATCCAACTTGAAGTTATCCTGTCCACAGCTTGCTCCACCTGAGCTGTGGAATTCTGCAACTCTTCCAGAGTTACCATCAGATCTGTGAGATCTTTAAAGCTTAGCATGTTGCTTTGACGCTTAATTGCTTTAAACTTCTCCACAAGTGTCTCACTGACCTGTCTGCTGTGTTCCTTGGTCTCCATGATGTGTTTTGTTCACAAATGTTTTCAGAGAAACATTTGAAGCCTCCACAGAGCAGCTGGATTTATACTCTTATTAGTTTTCACAGAGCTGGATTCTATTTTGTAATTAAGCAGAATCCAATAATTAGTTGTATTGAATTTTATGTATAGATAGATGCCAGGTTAAAGGGCATTTTAATGAGAAAGCATCTTAGATTTTTATTTGTAAAATTCTTTAACTTTTTTGGTCAATCAGATAAATATCTTTGCATTGTACTTATTTCTCTAATTATCAAAAAAGATCAATCACTCTCAATCCCTAACTACCGAATAAAACATTTGAATTACATCACCCTACTTTCTCACTCAACCCTGATGTCCAGCTAAAAATAATTTGCTGTGTCACATTTGTGTACAATAACTTCACAAGAAGAGTTATTCAGTTACTGTCTGGATAAAAGGCATTGTCAAGGTTATGTATATGTACACACTGTGTACACATATATTTATATGTGTACACAACATTGCCAAAGTTGCTGCATAACTGCTCTGAAATGAAATATGAATCTTCTCATCCTAGGACTCAGTAACACCTGCTACTCCTACGTGATATCTGACAACTTCCTTTTTTATTTCTCGCAACTCAGCTGCACTCACACACAAACGCACACGGCGACAATTTAGTTATTCACTACACTTGTTTTACCCGAGGTCTCATGATCAATGTGAGTTTGAGTTTTTGAAGGCAGTGTCATTCCCTCCCCAGCACCAAGCCCTCTCTGAACAAACTCCCATGTTTTTGTAAGCTGCACAAGTGACTATACATAGCAGAGTATTATGTAAACTCTGCATTTATGTGGAGTCACCTTTTACTGTCATTAGGTTTTTAAGCGGCAGAGTAAGTTTATTTTTAAAGACAGTTTCTCAGAGTTGTTTTTATGGTTTTGAACTGAACCTTTGCTTTGGGTGTATCAAACAGACGGAAGAGTTTAGGATACAGTGGAGGGAGGAGCTTCTATGTCTCTTCCCAGTTCTTGTTTGCTAACTGAGGGGACAAACAACTCCGTGGAGCTGAATAGGCAGAGCAGCTTTCTATGAATTTGTCAAAGCTAATAAATCATAGGTTATTAATAATAACAATAGTAAACGTCATCTGATGTCTCCAGTCACAAGCCTGTTTCAAAGAAATCCAGAATGGTGGAAAATCATCCCAGATTTAAGTGTTTTCTATCCCCGAATATGCCACTGTGTCTGTCGAGGAAACCCAAAAGGGCTGAGTCAGAGATCCCATCTCTTCCGGAGGCAGGCCTGGCAGAGCTCTCGTTTGAAAGGCAGCATGGAAAGATCAGCGGGCATCTCCTGAGGGAGCCACCGCAATGCACTGCGCTGCAGCCCCTTTGGCCAAAACAGCCCTGGGGCCTGTTGTCTGCTGCTGAGCCAGGCTGGGTTGTTTACTTTGGGAAGGACTTTCAACCCTGCACAGCCATGAAGTCTGACTACCCACGTCTGTTTCAACTGTTCCTATCTGTTTCCCTAGCTTCCCAGCTTTTGATCACAATTCCCTCCCTTTGCACCAAAGATCCAGTTTGCCTTCATCCCTTCCCAATGTTCTCACAGAATAAATGTGACCCTCGGCTCGGTCCAGAACACAGGGAGGATTCCTCTCTCCTGCTGTGTTTATGTTCTCCCCACCCCCTTATAGCACTGTGGTTACCAGTCAGGCAGTGCCAAGGTAAGACCACCTCGTAAATTCACGAACCTATAAATATTTGCTGGTGTTTTGAGTACAACACTCGCTCCAATTTACATATCTAGGGGTGGTTTTCTAATTTATCTGCGTGGAAACTAAATGACTTACTGGTGGTCTCCCTGTCTCAGCTGGATTCGTCACAACAACGATAAACAAATTAAAACAAATGTTTCCAATTAGCACGTTTAGTCAGACGTAAATGCTAAAAGAAAAGCATGTGAAGGATAATCTCTTGTCAAAATCATAACAGTCGGCTGTCAAAAGGCAGCAAATGAAGCTCCACGCTTTGCAGACTGTGGTGCAGTAAAGAGCATTCCTCCACACTCAATAAACTCTGTTAGATCAATGTGTCAAAGAGGAGACTGATAACGCTAAGCCTGGAAATAAATCTTAGCCATGGCTAAAATCTTTTCATGTGGTATTACTCACTGGCCATATTCTCTTAAGTACAGTAAACATTGTGATGGGTACTTTGAGCTGCTGGTTCAAGAGGACACTGAAAAGTGGTTTGTGCCTTAAGGCGATAGTTTAGGTTTTGTCAAAAGGTTGTAAGCATTCAGTATCTCACTCATAATTGATAACTCTGCTTTGTTTCTTTGATTCGTATAAATCTCGATCACCAGCTTGTCAGTTCTCCGGTGAAGTAGCCGAGCACAGCCTGTACACCAGCATGGTATCTGGTCCCAAAGGCTAAAGCTAATGGCTAGTCCATCAAAGTGAACTCATACTTACCTATGCAAAACATCTTTATGCTAATTGTAATTTTTTTTACTTGTTGTCATATTTATTTGAATGGTTTACAAGAAGTTTGTCACTATTTACACAGAAAGTAGAAATTGGAAAGATCATTGTTGCGTCACCAATGATCTTCCTGGGTGAAACACATAAGAATGATGTACATGTAGGCAAAGAAATTCAGCGTTATGGGCAGTTCAAACCTTATATAAGACATTTAATCTTACAAACACATTTTAATCTAAGTAATGTTTTATGTAGGAAGATCAGGTGGTGCACTTCCTCCAAACTTCAGCTTCTGTACAAATAATCATACTTTTGTGAAAATTAGGGCAAATGTAGCAACAGTTTAAAGGCCTTTTAAACAGAAATTGCATGAATTGCAGCAAGGTTTTTGAAGTTGGAGTTGTACGACCGCAGAAGTCCGCTTTGGTCTTGACCCCTTATGGACGAGGTTCTTGTCATGTATCTTGCATAACAAGCTAGCTATAAACAGACAGACGTTAACACTAACTCATATGTGAAAGAAGGAAGGGAACGGTCCGAGTGTAACAAATAGAATATTGCAGGCCAGGGAAACTGAGCAAAACAGAGACAGGGAACTGGATGTTTAAAAAAATGTACTTGGAAAAAGTTACAAACTGTCCTATTAAAAAAAGTAAATAATAATTTTTACTGCAGCTAAGATATTGACTACTTTTAACATTTTACCAGATCCCCACTTCAAAACCCCCAAACTTTTCCTTACATCTCTTGGGAAAGAAAACTTTGGAGTAAAAGAGTTTTCAATAGGAATAGTCTTTTTTTTCTTCTTTTTTTTAACTAAATATAGAACATCAACAGAGTGAAATGAGGGGAAAAAAAATCAATTTTTATGTTTTTGGCTGAGATTATTTTTTACAACGAGATTTATCAAAAAAACAACAAAAAAAAAAACGTTTTTTTTTCTGTCCTTCCATTAGTTAATCTTCGAAAGATTTAATAAGTTAAAGCTTTCGTCCGGCAAAACAGAAACAGGGAGTGAAAGCATGGATATGGGTGACTCATAAGGAATGCCTGAATGTCCAACACCACAGCTCTCTCCATAAATTTCCATCTCTGACGCTTTGCCCTTAAAATAGTGTGCTTCTTTTCAAACAAACATTAAATTTACTTGCTTCATCAGAATTTATTGGACTGGATTTAAATATAATAATTTCTCGTGATGTGCCAGAAAAAATAAAACAAAAAAAAAAACCCGTAAAAGCGAGCCTGGTACTCAAAGAAATAAATACGTTGATAAGATCTCTGCAAAAATGAAACAAGTTCTGGAAAGGGACGAAGCTTACGTTAAACTCAGAAAACTGCCTCCAGTGTTCAGTATCTTTAGAATTCATTGAATTAGTTTTTGCTTAAAAACAATAGTCACAAATAATGACGAAAATCCAAAAAACTTCTCAGGCTGTCAATTATTTTCAGGAAGCATAAATGTGATCCCAGCAGAGCCGATCCAAGGCCGTTTCGAGACACAGGGGAGCGGCTCGGAACAGAAGTTCATATTTCAGCTACCATGTCGTAGCAGTAGATATTAGGCATAACCTTTGCTATGATACATCTGCAGTCCAGGTGATTGTGGTTTTGTATGAAGGTGGAGGGCAAATAATACATTTTACTCAGAGAAAAAAAAAATCTGGCTACATTCACTTGCATAAAACATTCGAATCATTACAGATTTGCACAAATAGCACTAATGCACTATTGTAAGCATGGCTTTTGAGCTCCCAGCATCCTCCTGTTGGTTGTGGAGCCCTCTGCATTTATGCCTTGGGCTAACTCTGGATCCCAGCCATTTTGTGTCTCGAAACTAAATCACAGGATCTCCTATTAGCTCATTTTAAATTCACTATAATTAATTATGAAGAATTTCAATGACTGCTCTGTATATTTTCTCTGTATTTTTTTTTCTGATTTTGTGCTGAAAATGAGGAAACAGTAGAGAATTGTAAAATGTGTAAATTTTATGCAGCCATTTAGTTATACCGGCTGAGCTTTGTTCAAACACAACATCCAATTGCATGCAAACATCTTTTAAGAACAGTACCTTACTCCTCTTTGTAGCTGACAACATTTTGATACATAAAAAATAAGGAATCAATAATTTGTATGTTTTGAAGTAAATGATTAAAGAACAAACAAAACAACACAAAAAAAAACACTGGCATTTATACCCTGTTTTAACCAAACTACTTTCAACATAAGCAATAAGAGCTTTCAATGGAAAATATGTGCAGATCCAACAAACACTTAAAAAAATACAAAAGACATCAGAATGGTTTGACATCTGCTCTATATTGATATCTTTATTAACAATCATAGCCACGTTCTCTACAATTGGAGATTTATAAATATATATATTTATATATATATTTTGATTTTGATTCATCAAAGTCATCTCAGCACTTATGGCATTATTCCAGTTGTGGGGAGAAAAAAGAAGAACAATCTAAATGTCCTCAGTGCCTCATCAAGCACTCGTGTCCAATCAGCAGTGTTTTCTGTAGAGAGGAAATCCATTATGTACACGATGGCTTTCTTTGAAGAACCACTGACGGGAGAGATCAGAGTGAACAACAGGCTTAAAACCATCCTGTGCAGGCCGCCTGACTGATTGTCTGACCTGACGTCTCCACTGACTGTAAGACGCCAGCACCACCAATCCCGGATATTCCACACACAGATCAAGGTTAAGCCGTGACTGACGCTCGTCTCGCCATCGTTTTTCCCTCATGTCAGACTCTTCTTGCTGGGGCCGGGGGTGGTGGTAGGGAGCAAACATCGTCCTCCAGATATATCCATGCCGCAGCGTCCAGAAAGAACAGGAGAGGTCAGGGATTTCTGTCCACACACACAAAACTTTTGAGTGTTTAGGCTAAAGCTATGGGGCACCAGGGTTCCCCCCTCACTGAAGCTACATCTGACGACTGGGTCAGGCCCACGCTGGTGTACAGGCTGTCCTGTCCGGGGTATTTCACCGCAGAGCCCGAGCCGGCTCCCTCCCCAGAGCCCGGCAGCACGGACGAGCTGACCTGCAACAGCAGCAAACATAATGTCAGCTGGGAACATTATTCAGAATATATAACATTAATTTCAAGAGAGATAAGTGTAGGTCAGAGATACAGCCGACTCCTGCTGAGAAACACTTCACAAGCCGGATCCAACAAACTTTGCTTACAAAACAGTTCAAGTCTAAACATTTCAAATCTACTTAATGTAAAAAGATCTTCATCATTATGCAGAGTAAGTTTTAATTGATGTTTCTATAAATCTGCATTTACTACTGCTGCACAGCATATGTATGTATATATATATATATGTTTTTCTTTTTGTTTTTTTGTTTTTTAATAAGTATGCTTGTGGAAACCTGCTGCCATATCTTAAATTTAAAACATTGCTACACTGTAACAATTTCTTAAATTCATATTTAAAAGACAGTAAGCTCTTCGTTTTAAAGCAACCTAGGTGTAGTTACTTGTTCAACTATTAACCCTAACCCTAATAAAAATAGGTCTTTCTTCTGGTAATTAATGATTATCTTAGCATCAAGCAAACATTCAACAATATTCAAACTCCTCAGTCCCTTCTGAACATCAACCCTCATATAATATTGAAATGACAGGCTTCAAACACGTCATTTTAAAATAACCTGACTGCAATTCAATTACTGTTTTAACTTTAACTCAATAACAACTCAGCTACCTACAGAACACAGAAACATGCTGTGTTTGAACTAATTAGCCTGAAATTTCTCACATGCATAGGAGTTTAATTGTGTTACTATAGCGACTTGGCTTATGGTTGTACTTTTGAATAGTCGTTGATGTAAGTAAAAGAGTAAAATAACATATTTCTGAAAATTACATTAAATTAGCAAATACATAACAGCCATTCATACATTGTGGATTTTATCACAGTTTCTATGTTTACTCGATTTACAAAACTACGGCTCATCTCTTTTGGTTTATTGGTGACTGTTAGCAGCTACTAAAATAAGCTTTTTCACTAGCAACTTTGCATTGATAAAGAAAACACAGCTGGGTAATGAAATACGCATTTTCTCTGCCAGGTTTTATGATTTAGAAACATTTTCAGAAGTACAGTGAAGAATGAAACAGCTAATTCTGGTTGTGTATATCTGGGTTGTGATGAAGGCACAAAATTCAAGCCAATAAGCTGACGCGTTAACAAAACGCGTTAGCACTTTTTAAATGGGAGATTTAATTAAAAAACTTTTTTTTTTTAAATAAGACAGTAAGAAACAATCAAAATCTGAATAGCTGTTATGTGATGTCACCAGACACAGGTGACAATGGAAGCTTATTTTTAGGATCATAAATTGTATTCTGAATAAATGATGTTTTACAACAGAATCAAAAAGTAACCATGATCTGCTTTGATTAAGGTGACAAGTCTCCTGTGTCTCCTGTGTACATTTAAAAACTGAATTGTGAATAAACAACTTCATAAATCTAACTTATACTAGTTCAAATAACTCCTTATTTTTCAAAGGATTAAAAACCCAAAATATCATCTGAACGGAAACTTTATTTCACAGTCAATTCACATTCAACGCTCCACTTTTGTTGGGTGTTTCAGAGCATCACTGTCATAAATTCTTCTGTTATGTTGCTACAGATAGCCTATAGCCACAAATACAACACGATTAATAAAAGAAGCCTATTTAAATTATGTTTTTTGTGAAAATCTAATATGAGGGAAGAGTTTTGGTTGCATTAAACAAACTGGAAGAAAAACATCAGCTGATGAGAAATGTGAAGTTCATATTTATTGTAAAATGGTGACACACTACTTAAGTATGCATGCATCAGCCTGATGTTTTTAGCAACATTGCACAAAATATGTGGTTTTGAGACGTATGATTAATACAATTTTAGGTGATGGACTGTTATGCGTGTTTTTTTCCAACATTCACCGAATTGCAGTAGTTTTTTCCAGTTTTTTTTTAAATCCCCAATAATTATTTCTTCCCATCGTTCCTATTTGTAAAATGACCTAAATACAGCTTCAACGTATCACAAACAAATCTGCAACACAGTGAAAATCTCATTCCCCCAATTTCTTGGAGTAAAGCTTTCCCAACAAAGTAAGGCAACCAGACACATCAGTGGCAGTTTGTTTATGTCAGGGCTTTGCACACAGGGCATCTTTCTGTCAGAGAGAGTCCTATTCTTTTAAATTGTGTTTTAAATTGCAGAGATTCTTTAAGCATAAGTTTGATTTGGGAGGTGTGTTTGTCAAATATAAAAATGTAATCTTTCATTTTCCCCAAAATATTGTTCAAATCTCTTTGTGTATCAATTATATTCTGAATGCTAAAGTAGAGGCTCTCCAATCATGCAACCACTGTCTTATATGCAGCTTGTCTACACTGTCAAAGCAGCATAGGTTAAAAATGGATCTTACCCCTGACACTTGTGCAGAGGGAGAGCTGGTTTTGGAGCAGTCTTCAGAATTGGATGAGGAGGTGGATGTGGGAGTCATGGAGACAGAGTTGTTGGTGCCTGTCACAGAAACAACAACTACATTATCACACTTGGTTTAAAAGCGTATCTAAAGTGTAGACGCAAGGAAAAACTCCAGCTGAAATCTCACCCGAGGATCCTTTGGTTTTACTCAAAGTTTTGGGTTTTCTTTTTCGTGTCTGGATTCCCTCTTTCTTCATGGCCAGCGGTCGAGGTACCTGAATTGTGCAAGAAGGAGCAAATTTAAGATCAGGCGAACAGTTTTAATTGGATTTAAGTGAAATATTTAAACGGAACTGAACTCACGCCATGAAGCTTAGTGTAGAGTCCGCATGCATTGCACACAGGTTCTCCTTCTGCGTTCCTGCGCCACAAGGTCGTTGTGCTGGTCTGACAGTTTGCGCAGGAGAGGCCGATTCTTCTGGAGGTTGACTGGTGGTACACATTGAAAATAAATCATTTAGATTTTTTTTTCAGCTGTGAAGAAAATCACCGTTCTCCATTAAAATGTGTCTTTAGCCCATTCAGACCCCATTTCCTTAGAAAAATAGAGTTTCTATTGTGATATGCCCTTTAAGTGGACGTCTTTTAACAGCATGCTCCTTCACAACGACCTCGGTACGTGACATCTAATTTCCCTGTGAAAACTATCCATAATGGAACTAGGAAGCATTTGTCTCTATTAGATTAAATTGCCAAACATACTTTACGATTTAAAAATATCAAATAATATGTCTCGATCAGTTTGGGAAAAATATATTCAATTTGCGCGTAGTTTAATGAACCATTTGCGCAACAGAAACAACAAGCTTTTGGAAATTTGGAAATTATTTGTTTAAATGAATGGCGCTGATCAGCTCAATAAAAGCTATTTATTTTAAAAGTACATTTCCTAGCATTTTATTTATTTGACAACGAAACAAGACTGAAGCGTAGATCAGATAATTATTTTTGCTTCCGAGGTTCGCGATGACCTCCAGGAATTGTTCGGGACAATTAGTCAGGAAATTGAGCGCTCCTGTCTTTCTGCCTCCTTACCGTTCTCTTCTGCGGTTTAATTAATGGTCGGCTCAGGCCATTCATTTTGCTGTAGAGGCCGCAGGCGTTGCAGAGAAAGTGGCCCGTGCCGTCGCGCCTCCACAGCGGCGTGGAGATGGAGCCGCAGTTCACGCACTCCTTGCTCTCCGCCATGTCGTCCAGGATGTCTGAAACTGAGCACAAACGCAATGGTTAAAAGAAAGCACGCGTTTATTATTTTGATTGTCATAAATATATTTATTCTGAAAAAAAATTAAATAGATTTTTATTATTAATAATAATTCATAATTCAGAAATCCGGACAATGTTATGTGCGACAGCAGAATCCAAAGTAAAATTTGACTAAGTAAAATAAAACCTTTATGTGAAAATTAAATAACTGTTCACACTTTAACCGTTGATCAATGACTACAGTTTATTATTATTATTATTATTATTATTATTATTATTATTATTATTATTATTATTATTATTATTAGCCTATTATTATTATTATATACTAATTGTTGCCCACACACAATAAGGATGCCAACAAATGGGTGGGTGGGAAAATAAAAATTTTCTTATCCTCTAAAGTGCTTTGCGATTATATCTCTTGTGAATTTATGCTGTAAATAGAATGAATAAGTTGCGATATGTTATAATATCTTTACTATTTTTCTTTTTTTCTCTGAATTTATTCATTAACTTTTTTTTTCTTTTGGACTGAATTAGTACCCCAGATCCCCACTCCTACCCACGACATTATAGAAGTCCTTCCGTTTTGGTTTTGGTGTGACCCCTAACATTCCCAGTAGCCCTCAACAGGTGACCCCACCTGAGACCTTCTGAACGTCTTCACCAGACCCATAACTTTTTACAACGTGAATCATGTTTTTTTTTCTTACACGTGATCACCATCATCATATTTTGCATTTCTTTTTCTTACCTCCGTTTGGACCTCTAATCAAGGGCGCACCCCTGCTTTGCAAAGTGTGCAGCATGGTGTTATCAAAAGGTCCCCCGGTCCAAGGTGAGGGCAGCTGAGGTGCCACATAAGGGGAGTATGGGTTCGCGTAGGTCCCGCCTAAGGGTCGGGAGAGGCCGTATTGGTCCCTGCTGCTCACATTTAGCGTGTTTGTGTAGCTGCTGTCCCTGGGTGTCCCGTTGTTCATGGGCGGACTCGGAGGATAGTGGTACCGGCTGGAGGTGTGCGGGCTCCCTGCGCTGTACGACGACGGGCTCTCCGGGGTGGACTGCGACCACACCGAGTGGCTGGAGACTGCGTGGCCGGCCTGCGCGGAACCACCGGCCTGCAGGTAGGAAAGACTGGAAATCATCGGGTTCACCCGGGAGCTGGGCACGTAGACCGGGGAGTTGGGGCTGGAGTGCATGTAACCAGCGGAGGAGGAATCATATCCAGTCTGGCTCTGGGCTGCCGCGATTGCCAAAGTTTGGTACATGTCGGCGGGATCCACCAGCAGGCTTGCCTTGTGCGCTCCGGCGGAGAGAACGAGCTTGCCCCCCTGATCCAAGTCCGTAAACAGCGGGATGTCCTCGCCGGCGGTCGCAGCGTTGCCGTGATGTCCGAAGTGAAGGTAGGGATGCAGCGACCTGCCGTCCGGGCGGCGGTGGCCCAGCGCGTCGAGCTCGCTCGGAGGCGTGGGCCCGTCCCTCCTGCTGCTGTCACCGGGCAGGTAGCTCTGCTCGGCCGGCGAGCCTGGGCTGCTGGAAACTTCTCGCTTGACCATGGACCAGCTGTTTTCACCCAGGTCCATCCAGGAGCACTTTCCATACACAAAGTACTAAAAATAAAACACCAATCAGAGGGCAGTGCACCCTGTAAGAAAAAGAAATGAAAGCGTAAGGAAATCATCAAGTAGATTTCAAAATATAATCCATCCTTTAAATTAATATTAGGTCATCCTGCAATGACTGCTGTGTGCGCATCAAGCGCCCATAAAAGGTTCATCCGTGTCAAATAGCTCCACTCCCACTCACAAGTTTACCCACATCACAGATAGGAAACAAAACGCAATATGTCTTCACAGCAAAGGAGATAACCGTTTGATAAGACCTTAAAAGAGATAAGGGCCGAGCGATAAAACAATACCCCCGAAATGATGAGTTCATTCCCGCTGCACTCACCAACTCGGTCGGATGTTTGAACCCAAATGAAAAGACAGAATAAAAATGGCTAAAAGGAAAAAAAAACACAACAAGACGCCTGTACCTTCTACTTGTTTGCCATAAAGTCGCTGAAGTTTCTCAATTCTGCGCTGTAGCTGTTGCCGCTGCCGCTTCTTCTCCTGGGAGTAATGGGAAGCGTCGGTGCGCTCCGACTGGGTTTATGAGGGGAGGCGCTTCCAGCGGCGGCCGCAGGGGGAGGACCAATCAGGTTGCCGCGGAGGAGCTGCTGGGAACTCTGTAGGGGTGCCAGCCTGTGAGCTCCTCCAATCAATCACACCGACAAACAACCGAGAGGCCGGGGAAGAGAGAAACTCGATCGCCACTCAAACTTTGATTTCAAGATGCAATCAGAGCGAGGTTAAAGACCGAGTCTCCGTTTTTATTTCTTACTCATTAGCCTGCTTGATTCTCACTATCATTATGATTTTCTTTCAAGCGATAGAATGTTTCATTCTCTATTTCATGTAAAGTCTGGGAAAGTTTACTTAAAAAATGTTGCCTATTTTCCCCTGATGCGGTATTACATTGTATATATTATATTAAATTTATTTATTACAATTTAAATATATTAAATTTCTCATACTGCACTGCTGCAGTATGAGAAATTGAACTGTTTTAAAATATTCAGATAAATTATGGTAGAGTTGGATTCATCATCCACCTACCATAATCTATCTATCTATCTATCTATCTATCTATCTATCTATCTATCTATCTATCTATCTATCTATCTATCTATCTATCTATCTATCTATCTATCTATCTATCTATCTATCTATCTATCTATCTATCTATCTAAAAATTATATATCGTCTTTACAAATGGAGTCAAACTGCAAAGAAATATTGCATTGAACTAATTTCCATTCTGTATTCATCGCGTTAATTAATAACTCCTAATTAATTGGTTTATTCAAGGCGCTGAGAGGATTAAGCAGCTTTTCGTGATGCACCAACTTGTCAGCTGCTCCCTTTGTGTCCCTTTGAGCCGCAATGATTCGCTCAGCTGGAATATACATCCTGACGAGAGTGAAGTGGTCAAGAAAGGGGCTGCAATAGAGAGACGTGACGAGGTGTCAATTAAATCATTCTCTCTTAGTTTCGCAAAAAGCTCACGCGGGGCCGTTCAGCACGTTTGCTTAACACGCGCCTCGCCGGGAGAGACTGAATGGCGATAGCTAAATGCTACTGCTAATGAAGGCCCCACAAGCCGGAAGCTGCAAAGAACTATTACTGATAGCTGCCATGTTGTCAAACTGTGTTACTACCACAAACCCACCTCTTCTCAGCTGGATATTTATTTATTTATTTATTTATTTATCGGTAATTAATTTCATACTGGTACTATGCTCAAACTGTTTGCTGGGAGCAATGTCTGATGCCATCCAAACATGGCAACCCCGTATCTTGTGTTCACAAGCAGTCCCAGAAAATATTCTGCCATCTGCTGATTGGCGTGCAGCAGACAGCAGCGAGTGAAATGTTTTCTGAGCTCCGACAGCTGCTTCACCCGTGGAGGTTTGTGTACAACTGGCAAATAATAAAGAAATAAATAATGTGCTGGTTTACCTGGACCCACGTGAAATTCTGACTGGGGCCTCAAAGAATCTTGTGACGGCTCTGGATTTAGAAACGACGCCTGAATTAGGCGCCTTAATATTATCACTGTCATACATTACATTACATGGGCTATTAAGACAAGTATACTGTCAAGTTTATTTTATTCAACCAGCACACATCATGTGTCCACTCAAACTATGGACACATGATGTTAACATTTTGTTCTCGCCATAACTGAAAAAAAAAATCAGTAAAATAATGTGAATAGTCGCTTCTGATGCAGCATTTTTAGTGCAGGAGCAGCAGAGCTTCTGTTATTGCTCCTGGGGGGAGAAAAGAGGCCCGTCTCCCTCTGAAGTTGTGCATTTCTCTCTGTGCCTTTAAAGTGGAAGCGAATCTGACAGACTCGGTAAGCTTTTTGTCTTCTTCTTCTTTTTTCTTTTTTTTTTTATCAGATGCGACCGAGGATCTGACAGCTCTGTTACAACTTAACTTGTTTTAGGTGAGGTCCAGATTTAATCAGCGAGAGTAAACCAAACTATAACCACTGCTGTGTCCCGTCGAGTCAGCGCGCATTGTCAGGGAGGTGACAGAATAACCTCTCTCTCTCTCTCTCTCTCTCTCTCTCTCTGTTTTTCTCACACACTTTTTTAGCTCGTTGCTTTGATGAATGAGGTGTGTGTGTTTTTTTTCGCAGAGATGTCAAAGTGTGCTGCTGCTCTGACACACCGAGCCTGCAGGAGGAGGAGGAGGAGAAGTGGCAGGACGCCGCCCTGTCTCTACTTTATCCGCGCACAGCGGCCCTTCGTGACTGCTGTCGGAGAAGAGACACAGGCCTGTAATCTAATTATCTTTATCAGTCGACCACAGAGCGTCTAGTAAAATGGGCACAGAGTGTCAGATCATATTAAAACAGCTGTAAACAAACATTCCTCCTAAAACGTTAGGCAAAAGCCGAATAGAGAAATATAGAAAGAGTGTATTATTATTATTATTATTATTATTATTTTTTTTTTATTATTTTTTTTTTCGATTGTTTATAGAAGCAGATTGTTTTTTTTTTTTATCTCAATAATGTTTGTTTCTTTCTTGGAGGTGTAACCAGCTGATGACCGACCCTCTTCAGGTGTCAGAGTTTTATGTACCGACTTGATAATGATTATCTCCAGCTCTCTGCTCGCTGGAGCCGGATTCTTTGTGACTCCAAGAATCTAAGGCGTTTTCAGGCATGCTAAGAGCAAATACTACGTCAAAGTGTTCACACGTTAAAATAAAATGACATAAAATGAAATAAAATAATGCAGATAGTGTTTTGTTTCATGTAACTGTACGTTAAAGTTTAGATGTGCAATGCCGTCTTCACACTGCAAAGGCCATTGTGGACGTCATAATATGCTGAATGTGTGTGAGATGATTAATATATGATTAATGAGAAGCGATCGAGCAGCAGGAAACACATCCAATTCATCATCTTAATTACGTCTGGTTTCTTTCTTTCTTTCTTTCGTTCTTTTTTTCTTTCTTTCCTTCTTTCTTTCTTTCTTTTTTTCTTTCTTTCTTTCTTTCTTTCTTTCTTTCTTTCTTTCTTTCTTTCTTTCTTGGGTCTGCTTGTTTTGTTATCGGGCGTTTTAACTAAGAAATGGTGCTGCTGACAAACGGCCTCTCTGATGTCGTGACATGTTTTTTTCGTTTTTTTTTGTTTGTTTTTTTTTACGAACGCTTGGAACTGCGCAAAAGTTAAGACGGAGAAAGAGACATTCTCTCATTTATTTGGTGAGACGGAAGATTACGTTGCAATATTGCAAAAGGTGAAGTCATCGATTTGCTTGTATTGTCGCGGAATTGAATCGCCTGTTTATGAGGTTCAAGTAAATAAACAAAAATAAATAAATAAAAATAAAAACAAAAAATTGAGTGAAAGTAAGAAATAAAAAAGAAAGCAAACACAATTTCTTTAACTTTGGACAATTTTCATTTATTTTCTCACTGTTTTGGGTCATTTGTACCCCAAAGTCCTAAGATGCATCTTTTTTTTTTATCCCAACATTCTATCTTTGCATCTCAGTTTATAACAGGTTTTCTTATATTTGTTGTGTGTGCCCTTTTATCTGCTCCAATTACCAGAAATTAAATAGACAAATAAATTCCCACTCAGTTCAACAATATAAGTGGCAATTATACTTATATTTTGATCAGTACCACTTAGTTTGATTAATTTAACAAAAAATGTTTTAATTACCTAGCAGGTTGATATGATGATTCAATTAAAGGACTGTAGATTATGAGGAAAGAAGAAAAAAAACCAAATGATCATAATCTCTCAATTTTTCATTGGTATTTCCTGATTGCCTGTTTGCAGCCATCAATTCATTGAACTCATCGATGCTGAGAACATCCAGCAGTTTTGGTCCATAAATACATCAACTAGTAGTGAGAGAGTTTAATAAGATACACATTTGCCATGTTCCATGATAAATTAATAATATTGTCATTTCTTCTGTTGGATTCAAATCCACTCAAAGTTAAATCTAAAAATGAACCTAAGAAAAAAATGGCACTCAGTATTGGACAGGAGAAGTCTTACCAATGCAACTCTAATAATAAGTAATATTCACAGGGATAAAAAGTGAAATTTGCTCCTGATCTGGCGGGATTAGGGTTAAGCTATAGGGATGCCTGAAAAATGAATGGAAATTAATAGAAAGTCCTTGTGAATATAAAACAGCATTATATATGTGCCACACAATGCAACTGAATAAAGAAAATATGGAATGCAGAAAATGAATGGAGAACTGCATTTTGTTTGATTTAAGGTGTAAATCCATCCCAGATTAGACAGCATTAAATTTCATGGGTTGTGAATTTCCCTCAATGTTTAATTTGACTCATCAAATGTAAAAACCTGCTTCCTAGATTTACAGCCTCCTGACAGCGGAACGTTGAAAACATAGACGTATTTGCTCTCATTTTATGGAAGGCACAGTTAAGTTTTATACCCATTTCTTCCTGTGCTTCCACTCAATGGCGGCCTGTGCTGAGCTGCAGGAGCAAAGGCTGCTGGGAGGCCTGTGAGCAGCCAGCCTCTCCTGTTTGAAGTGGTAGATGATTAAACGGGTCATGACAGGTGTAAAAGCAACCTTTGTCATCTGGGACATGCAAGCGTCCTTGCTTCCGCAACTCGCCCACAACGGAACGCCCTACTCACCTACTCGCCAACGGTGTGTGTGTGTGTGTGTGTGTGGGTGTGTGTGTGTGTGTGTTGAAAAAGCTGTTTGTGTCTCAGAATTGGGAAGCAGCTAAAATGAAATCTTACACAATCACTCTCGCTGCTCAGCACAAACAAATGGCTTATCTTTGTAGATTTTAAATTTTCCTTCGTCCTCATCATGATGCAGAAAATCTCCATCCTTCGCATTTGACTGTTATCTAAGAATAATGGAGGTGCATTTATCTATTATTTGTTTCTTAGATTTATCACCATAGTGTCGCACTGTCATATCAGGCTGACACAGACTTTCAGGGCTTATTTGACCTTCTCTTTAAACTTTCGCTCCAGTGAGTCTGTTCATGCATCACAGTTTTGCACGTTGTTTTTATTTCATGAATCGTTTACTAATCATTTGTACATTTGTAATCTTTTGTCTATTGAAAGTGAGCAATCAGGCTGCCTTAGTGGGAACACAAAGATAGTGGGTGTTTGTTCTGGTATCATCAGGATGATAAGTCCAAATAGAGTATTGATATATCAAGCTAAGGCAGAGCAAGTCACACTGTAATGTGCAAAATTAAGAAAATAATTTGTTTCTTTCTGTGAAGACTGGGGCTTAAAATTTGAATATAAATAAAGTCAAGTTCCAAATATCAATTCTCACTTAACATTGCCCATGAAGTTGGAATGAGGTTTACATATTTCAAAGATTTATGACAAATGAAATGCATCTCCTCTGTTAGTTTGGATCAATCTCTTCCAAATATGTCATAGTGAAAAAATGAAACAATAAAAAGAGGAATATTTCTGAAAACGAAATTAATCTAATTTTATGGTGAATGTATATCTTCTTTTGAAAATGTGCCCTGACAGCAAAAACAGATCTAAGTAATGGTGTGTAGATTTAAACTGCAGATTTATTTCACAAAATATATACTTTTTTTAATAATGAGTTGAAGAAGTTGAAGAAGTACAGTCTCTGGCTACTCTATCCACTTTAAGTAACTTCACTGAAGGAAAAACATTTTTTTTAATCAAACATGCACAAAACACATACAGTCTTGAGAAGAGTGTTTATTCTGTCTCAGTTGGTTATTTTGTAGTTATTTAATTGTCTATCTTTTTTTATTTTAGTCTCTAAAATATCAAAATTTCAACAAAACCATTTTCTGGAGCGTCTGATAGCAACATTTTGATCAGGTGATCAGTTATTCAACAATAAATAGCTAATTTATACAATATATATTTAATTTTACTTACATATTTTTCAGTACAATTATGGCCTACATTTAACTTTTACTTGACAAAAAGTATTCAAAGTAGTGAGTAATTTCTTTTGGGCATTCTCCCCACTTCTGCTTTGATATTAGACTATTACATCAGACCCATAAAAAAAATTTTTATGCAGAAATGTAGTCCTAATAAATGTATGTTTTTTTTTTACCTTCCTAAATGTTATTTTCAAGAAATACTTTTAATCTGACAACTGAACACATAAGCAAATTTATAAAATATGACACATAAGATATTGTTATTTCTTACGTAAGTGTTTTGAAATCAAAAAGTCATCAAGTACTCTTGCACAGGTTTCTCGACGTCTTTCTGTGCCCGACACGGGAAAACAGAGCCTCGTCTCTCATGCAGATTCAGAGGTTGTGTTATTGTTTCCATGCTCTGGAGCCAGCCCCTCTTTCTGTGTTTTGTCTTAGGCGAGAAGGTCAGGTCCCTATGTTCACTGTGTCTCTTTCCCTGAATCAGCTGTTTGGAGCCTCGGCCTCAGAGGCAACAGCCTTGAGGTGAGGTGACGTTACTGATAGCAGAGCGGAGACAGTTTGAGAGCGGGTACCGGAGATGGAGGTGGAAGAGTGTCTGTGGGGGGTTTGGTGTCCCGGGTGGATGCTGCCGGGGCGAGCACTGCTACAGGAGCAGCTGGTGGACCTTGCAGACCCACGCATGCTTTCAAGGTCTACTGAGGAGCTGCTCCTCTTTGGGAAGATATGGGAGCAGATTGCGGCGTGGAAGTGAAACAATTAACCAACTGTTGTGCTCAGACCTGAGAGGCAGAGGGGATGGAGAGAGAAGGAAGGAGAATGTATCTTTCGCTGCAGGTTCTGATAGAAATGGTACCAAGTGATTTCCACCGGATGTACAAGCGTCAGGCTGCTCTGAATGATGGCCTCCCGTCATGGCTAATTGGTTACTCTACGAAGCATCTGGTGCATGAGCTTAACTTACTGGAGCAGCTAAGTCAACATAAAGGTGCACATAAAGCAGAGAACAGGTTTGAATCATGAGGCGGGATGGCGAATGATGGAGTAATACAAGATATTCTGAAGGGTCCAGGGATTTGTGTTGCTGCTTTAATTTAGTTTTGCACACTGTTACATCCTCATCAATTATAAGTACAGACCCAACCAGAAGTTTACATCCTCTGTGTGAATATCATGTTAATGTTTGGCGTTTTATGATAAATTTCACCTATTCTTTTTCCACCACAAAAATACTACACCGAAAGTTGTGGGCATAAGCCTGACTGGTTTGTGGATTTTTTTCTGACGATATATTTCAGGCTTCACTTTCAAACCTAAAAACATTGTAATAGGAGTCAAGCATGGTGGGTGATGGCAGCATCATGCTGACGGCCTGAGTTGTTCCTGTGCACTAGTTCAACTTCAACTGAAATTAACACATTTTTGTTTGAAATTCTGTTTAAACAAAATAACTATGTAGAAACATCCTCAAAAGTTGTTTTAAATTAATAAGGTAGGCTGAGATTGAGATTCCTTCATGGTTTTCAAAATTACTTCAATATCACATCAAATTAGTCGCCTACTTTGGATGAACACAATTAATCATATAAATAATTACAAGCTCAAAATTATTCCGACTATGTTGCCAGTGGTACAAGTGGGTGCATACGTCTGACTGAACATTATATGTTCTGTATATTGACACTAACCGCAAATATTTAATGAATTAATCCTTTAGATTATTCTAATTTTATGATCTTTGAAGCCTAATGATACAAAAACAAAATAATACAAAATGTGTAAGGTTTTAATCTTTTATTTGTTTTATTGTTAAAAATGCCCCAAATCAGATTAGTTTTAAAGAATTTAAAATTTCAAGATTAAAAACATAATGCCAATTTTGTGTAATTTTATGGCTGTGACTATTTATTTATTTATTTAGCCTGAAAAAGAATTAAAAATGCTATGCCAGTATGGTATATTTGTGAAAATATGAACATCTCACCCGTTCAATGGAAAAGTGGTTCTTGAAAATCTTTTTAAAAACAATCTAGTGTGAACCAGACAACGGTTAATGGAAGAAAACATTTCCCATTGCTTTCTATTTTAGTCATTGTTGGAGTCACTTTGTTCAGCTCCACACAACAAGTTCAAGAAAATACCAAATAATTTCACTCAGACGGTCTAAGTATAGTAGGAAATTGTGAATGCAGGGTTTAACTTTTTGTGGATAGTGTTTACCTTTCTTTCCAAGGGAAGAATATGCTCCAAAAGTGTATATAGCTTTTCAGCGAGAGGAACAAATAAGCACAAGATCTGATAAGATTTAAGCTTCACTCAAAAGAGTCTGGACCTGAAGCAGACTTGGCCCGACTATGGCGCGGCACGACGCTTATCCTTGTCTGACTGTCCAGGCTCACTTTGTCTCAGCCTCACACTCAACACACAACTCCTTCTCTGGACACATTGAATGCACTCACAGTCTGAGGTTTCTGTCGCCCTCGCCGTCACTTAAGTCACCCGCCAGACAATGAAAACATTGAGAGGCAGTTTCTATGGTGTGACCAGGGCCTTTTGTTTGACTGAAAATATATGCATTCTTAATGCTGCAATTATGGTTTTATCAGATTGCTGTCAAACCCACCAGTCCAGCACCTTCCTTTGTGCCCTTTCTAACGGTGTGTACTGTACCAGTGGCTCACAATGTTTTCATATTTGCTCATGGTGGAAGTAAATTATCCCAGACTGGTTTTTGTCTCAGCAGGCGGGAAAACAAGCAGCTTAGACACACAGAACAGTGCGTCACACTGCTTTGGTTTAAAAGCCGAATGAGAACGTCAGTAAAATTATACTATACATTCTTGCCAAAGTACTCATCTCTTTCCCTTGACATTATCCAACAGTTTTAACAGTTGTAATGTCTCAGGATTTTACATGACAGACACAGACTAGTACATAATTGTAAATACAAATCTGAAGAATGTGATATTCATTTATGTTTCATTACTCTGGAACAGCTACAGAAATCCAAAACTCAAAGTGTGAAAATGTGTCTGCAAGATAGCAGTTAGTTATGCAGTGGGTGGGTTCAGAGAAGCTGCTATTAATTTTTTTGCAATAGCAAGAGCATGTCTTCTGCTTCTGTGTGAAAATGTGCATGGTCAGTAAAATCAAATTTGAAACGCTACATACCAGCTACCTCTTTTAGCTGGAGCGTCATGTCTGAACACCATCTTTAGCTACAACCAACCAGGAAATCTGAAGAAAGCTGGACAGCAGTGTGAGACTTTTTTCCAGATCTTGAAAGAGCTCAGCCAGGCAAGGTTTAGTGAGACACCATCAATGTCTAGGGCCATCAGGGTATAGGCTTTTGATTATAAATTCACTTTTTTATTTTCATTTTTCTAAAACACTGAAGACCATGTATCGTTTTTTTTTTTGTTTGTTTGTTCTTTTTTCCATTTTATACTGCTACACTGAGTGTTGGTTTGTCACATTAAATTCACACAAAAATACTGTGAAATTTCTGATTGTAACATTACAAAATGTAAACGTATTAATGACTATGAATACTTTTTCATAACTCTGTTAACACCAAAACAATATCTAACAAAAATGTTCATTTTCTGCTCCGACCACCACTGGGTTGCATATATAACAAAAAAGGCCGTATCAGAATGATCTGAAGCACGTACAGTTAAACCCTTTATTGTGACTTGCACTGAAGGCCACAACAAAAGGGACCAAAAAAAGACACGACCGATCTGATCCAGCATTGGCTCAGCTCTCAACTGGCACAACTTCTCCTCGCTGTCCAAGTCACGTCCACATCACCAGACACGTCCAAACACGTTTGTCATCATACCGAAAGCTTCATAGTCAGAATATGAACATGAAAAAGAAGGAAAACTGTTGATGTCTGACTTTGCCAACAGCGTAACTGACTGATGAGCTCTCCAAACAAAGGTGCAGATAAATCCTGCTCTGAACTTCAAAAGAGGCCCTGTCCTCCGGTTTGACCTCTGACCCTATTTTTCTTCGACACAAAGATGAACCCTGACCAGCGTGTGCGCTTTGTTTTGATAGATGCTGGTCAGTGGCTTTGGCTCCACTAAGCCAAGTGTTTACAGATCTGCCAGAACACAGCCTTCTAGATTGAAGATGCTGCGTCGCAGACCGGCAGACATCAGCCCAAGTCTGATGTCTGGACTGTTTGACATTATCCATAAAACAAGATTAACACAATCTTGGACGAGGACAAAAGGAGTGAGTATCTGTGTCCATGTGATACATTAGAACAAATGCGAGATAATGACATTGATGATTTGAAGATTACTCCTGTCATTGTTTTTTTTTTTTTTTTTTTATTATGCAACTTATAAATACCCTTTATGTATATAAATACCCTTTTAATCTTTTTTATAAGATTGAAAATGACTTAATAATTCTGGAATAATAAAGGAAAATGAAATTTTGTTTTGAAAATAAATACTATATTTTTCAAGCATTCTATGTCCCCCGACATCTGACAAATCACAAATCTGTTAATTAAATGTACAACACAAAACTCTGTGAGGACAAGATGAGCAAAAGCACATAAAGACGCCCACTCAAAAGTGTGCATCCCATTAAAATGAGACTATGTTATTATGGATGGATTGACGAACGGATGGATGGATTCTGTAAATCCTGAGTAAATATTCAGCTTATTAGAAGAAAAAAGGAAAAAAAGATGTTGCATCAATATTATGCAAGTCTCTGAAATTCATAAAAAGATTTTGAAGCACCTTCAGACTGAGCTTCAGCATTCCATCTTAATGAGTTTACATTTGTCATCTGATTAATCTGAAATAAAGTTTGACCATCCCTAGGCATTTATGCATTTGAATCCTTGCACGATACGTAGATATCAGTCAGAAGAAGAATGTAAAATGCACAGTGAAGATAGTCAGTGGTACTTGGAGAACATGTCTTCTACATGTGAAATCAATCTACTGTATTTCCCTCATGTCGAGACAGCTGGAGGCATCTTCTTCCAAAAAGCATTTGTGATGGTTTAAATGTCCTCAAACATTTGGGAGATTGTGTTGGAACCAAACTGGAAATAAAAATATACCGCAGTGAAACATGGCGGCTCCGTCATATTCTGAGATAACCTTTTTTTTATATGGAAATAGGTGTTTCTGCATGTGCTGACCACAAACAGTTTTACATTTTCATTTACAATAAAATTTTTAAAAATGATGCATTTCAAACTCATTTTCTTTACACATCATAATCATGCTTTGCTTTGTGATGGTTTATCACATGAAAACCCAGTAAAAGATGATTTTCAGGCAAAAAAAATAAAAAATAAAAACAATGTCCTTGTTGCCCCACAGCAGCATGCTTGTTGTAGCTACATGTGCTCATTCATCAGCAGCTACAACTCAGACCTTCGCCCCAGAGTAAAGTACCTGCCGTACACAGCTCGACTTAACTTTGCACAAAATGTCTTTACACGTCTGCCTTTTATGGCAAAAAGAATAAAGGTCATCAAACACGACTTTGAAAAGATGCAGCCTGACTGACACCTGACTGACTTGCTGTGAGATGTGGGAGGGAAGGTAGAGAAGAGGAAGAAGAATTATAACCAGGGGAGGTAGGCAGCTTTCCACCACCAGGCATGGCGAGGGGCCGGCGTTAGAGGATCCTCACCACGGGAGCTTGTACACACACTGACTCCACACCTCTGAGGGATTCCTACCTGTGACTCAGTGGGAGTCTGGCGAGTGGGAGGCGGTAATCAGTAACAGTGTTATATGGTCGTGTTAATCATTAACGTGGCCTCTAGACACGGTGCCCCGAGCACCTGCAGACCCTTTTACAGGGACCATCCCCAGACAGAGCAAACAGTCTGGAGGCTCGTTGGGCACATCGTTTCACCTGGCATGCCAGCAGACATTCGGTGAAGCAAACCCTTCAAGCTCTGTGAGACCCTATTGTCTTTGCTTCCTGCTATCCTTCCAGGGTCACAGGCGCGGGGAGTACGCGCTATCTGCCTGCTGACTCCCCCAGATGGCCTTCTGGCTCCACACACATAGGAACCTTTGTCAAAACTCTTGAGGCTGGCTTCAAAATTAACCCCTGCTACCTCTGTGAATCTCTGTCGGTTTAGAGACTTGCATGCAAACATGTGCATATAATTCATGCAAAAACACACACACAAACACAAGCCTCCCTCTCGGCTTGATAAATGCAGGTCAGAATAACCTCATGGTGACCTCTTTCAGCAGCTGCTCAGTCCAAACACAAAATGTAGAAATCCCTTTAAAAACCCTCCAAAGGCTTCAGCTGAAATACCTCCTCTATTCCAGTACTTCCTAAAACTTTATGAGCTTGATGCACATGCAAAGGATAGTGACATCAAGTGAGCATTAATGCCTCTCCATCCATGCAGATAGAGGTGTGTGTAGTGCAAACAGACCCTTGTACTAAGGAGGCAAAGCTAGTGCACTCTGCAAAAAAAAAAAAAAAAAAAAAAAAAAAAAAAAAATCAGTGCTTGTGTCTATTTCTCTTGCTAAATAGTCTTTTGATAAGGGAATATCTGGAGATAAGTGTTGTCACTGTCCTATCTGGAAACTGGAAGCAAGCTCGATAAATCTCCCCTGTAATCTAATGGGAGTTATGGGCAGTAGCTGCGATCAGAGGGGGAATTCACCACGCAGCATCAGGCTGAAAACTGATTAAAGACAAGTGGAGGGCAGCCAACACAGCGAAGCTTGTTAAAAACCAAGAAACGATAACATCTTTACGTTAAACAAATTACTATCGCTACTCATTCAGGATTACTTTGAATTTGTTGACACACTGAAGTCATACTGATAGCCTTTGTCAGTTGCCTAGTCACAGCACACCTCCATCGCAGCTCTTTGGGCAAAAATGCAGCGTGACATCGCTGATGGGGAAAAAAAAGCTAAGAACTGATTTATGATCATCACTTACGCATGCAGATGTGCAATGGGAAAACACTTAGGTTCAAAAGTGTTCATAAACTGAAAGATTTTTACATTTAATCACGTTGCAACCAAAACTTCAATAACTTTCATTGAGATTTTACCAACAAAAAATAGAGCAGAGTTCTGAATTGGAGGGAAAATATAACCAATTCCCTCAGTGTGGGCACAGATTTCTGGATTAGATTAAGGTCTTGACTTTGACTATGCCATTTTGACACATTAAAATGTGTTTTGCAGTTTCTGACAAGTTTTCTTCCAGGACTGCCCTGTATTTAGCTCCATCCATGATCCCGTCAACTCTGACCTACTTTCTTTCCTTAAGAAAAGCGTCCCGCAGCATTATGCTGCCACTGTCATCCTGCACCATACATTACTTTTCAGTAGCAATCAGCATTATGCATGTAGCCCAGAAAGCCTTTGACCAGGGCATTTTCTTCCACATGTTTACTATGTCCCCTACATTGATGGCAGGAAAACAAAAAGTGTGTTCCGTCACTGCAAACACTGTGCCAAACCTTTTGCTCAAAAATCCACCGCATGGATTGAAAAGTGCTTTGTGAGATGGTTAAAGTTTGGGATACAGTTTTGATAAACAAATCTTGCTTCTATATTTTACTGTTTGTTTAGAAATGTTTAAATATTATAAGCAGTGCTTATAGAAAGTAAAAGTCACTGTATTCCAACTTCATTTCTATTTCCCATCAGGTCCTAAGTGTTTGTGGAGGCAGAGTGGCCTCAGCTCACATTCTCAGCCTTGTTTGTGGTTTCTTTTGGCTATCGTGACAAATTATTCACACTGACATCCATTTTCTGAGAAAACCATTTTGTGTTTTTTCTGTAATTCTCATGAAATTTCACGCCAATATTATGTGAAACTTAATTTGCCTTGTCTTGGAACATGTAATACCTCAGAACTGGTTCGTTGTGACGTCCACACTGACAGACTGGTGGGCTTTTGTAAGGAAACATTGACAGCTGCTGTTGCATTTCTGAGGTATGATGCAAAATAATATACTAGATCCTAACATTTGTTTATTGCAGCCATATGGTGGCCTTTTACTTGTAAATTTTATTTGATTTTATTTCTTTTTTGCTCTCTCATATGTTACAGTGTGAACCTGCAGGCCATTCTGGGCTGGACGTGTTTCTCATCCCTCCACCGTCCTCCAGATCTTTTGCTGTGACAAAAATCTAAGTCTTTGAGCTGAAGGCGAACATTCACCTCCTCCTTCCCCCCTGGTGACCTATGCTCCCAGGGGTTGATGTTAAGTAAACTTTGTCAGCCATGCAACGATCTCCAGCAAAGAACTGTCTCCTTGCACATCAGGAGACCCTCTCCGTAGCAGCCCCCAAGCCTCCACCTCTCCGCTTTGACATTCCTCCCTGACCAAACTTGTGCTCATTTCTGCTGCCTCCCCCCCCAGGCCCGTCATCCGTCCGTCAGTCCGTCCATCGCCTCGTGGGTCCTGCTCTGCATCCTGGCAGCCCACTCGGCCGGCTGCCGTCTCCTCTTCTGGAGACAGCCTATCAGGGGCCTCACGTCATCCGTCTCCACAACCTGACTGACGGGTCGACCTCAGAGATTACCAGCTACTATCAGGGAATGTCTGCCCGCCCTAAGTGGATGCTCCTTTCTCTCCCCACAGCACTGGTTTGGGAACTGTATCCTACTTTATGCCAAAAGAACCTCCTCCGTGGCATTTTATCTGTCTGGGAGCTTCTCTGTTGATTTCCTACAAGGTCTGCAAGGACAAAGTGCCGCACAGCGACAGTGATCAATTATCTTGTCCAGCATAGGCATGCTGGTCTTTGCTGTAAACATTGGGCTAGTTTCAGCTGGAGCAGAAGAAAAAAAAAAAGGATTATTCTGCTGTCAAGGTCCACATGGTCTGTTCCCAGGCTGCATGTTGAGACCTTCGGTGCTGCTAATATTTACTGAAGGGATTTTCTGGAAAAAAAAAAAAAAAATCATTAAAATATTCCAAGAAAACATCTTTTAATGATTGAGACACGTAACAAAAACATCATCAACTTTTCATATGTCAGATTAATATGGGACATTTTATCTGTTTCTTATGAAGCTATGAAAAGATTTATTGTGCCTTGCTGTAGATCACATTGCAATCACAAAGTTATAAATTGAAATTTAATGTTACAAAACAACACAAAATACTGTATATGAAGAAGTCAGTTTGCCAAATGCCATATAAACGACACAGCAAACACGTGTGACTAGTTTTGTACTCAGAAGTGACCAAAGCTCAACTTTTTGGCTTACATGTTAAACACTATTTAAAAAAAATAAATAAACTAACTGGTGTTCCCGGCCTGCGACCTTCACCACATGTCTTCCCCCTCTCTCATTACTCATCTTCCCGTCAATTAACTATCAAATAAAAGCCACTAGAGCCAAAGATATCTTTTATAAAAAGAAAATGAACCAACTATGAATAAAACCCACTGCAAAACATGGTGGTGGAGACGTCATGACGTGGGGATGCATCCAAACTGAAATGGAAATATGGGCAAAAAAATCTCTCTTTCTGGCGTTACCAGTTCAGAGCTGGTAACGCCACCTCATCCTCCAAAAACATGGAGTTGAATAATTGTACTCACCTTTTGCAACAGTACTGACTCAAAGGGGGTAATTACAAATGCATGCCACACTTTTCAGATTATATTGGCAAAATATTCTGAAAATTACACTTCGATTCGATAATAATCTTTGCTTTTGTCTATTACAGTACATATAAATAAAATATAATTTTGATTTGTGAAAGTCACAGCTGAATAACAATGAATGAAACTAATAATGGTTTTAATTTCACAAATTTATTTAATTGTAAAAGAGATTTTAACAACTTCCCTCCAGAGACTCCCCTATAAAAGCATCACGTTATTTCAACATTTCCCTTTAACCTTCAAACTGCTAACTGATCAGGACTCATACTGTTCCTCTTTATGCTGACTCCACCAGAGAACTGACGTTTAAAAAGCAAATCCTCGCCCCCGCCCCCAAAAAACCGCTTGCCAGGTGGTGTGAAGCGAGCTTACTCTCAAGCCCTCGTCACCACTCTCAGTCTGGAACATGGAGCCCTGAGTTATTTGTGTATCATGTATTGATTTGGAGGTACAAGCCCAGGCTGTAAAGCAAAGATAAAGAAGTTAGGCATTAACTTTTTTTTTTCTTTTTTTCTGGGGGCTGGAGGGTCAATCCAAGTCTGTTTCATAGAGTTGGAACCCACCTATGTGAGGGGAAAAAAACCCCCATGGACTCTGGATTATTGATTTTTCTCTCAGAACAGAAAAAGGTATGTGCAGTCAGTATTTTCCTGTGAGCTCAGATAGAGCCGCTGCATTCCTGTCTACTCCCTCCAAGGTTACTGCCCGCTCTCGGGTCGGCTCGGCTCGACAGGACCTGGCAGCACCTGGCAGCACCTGCCAGATGCACACTGTAGTGTTTGCTGCCTCTGTAGAAACCCCCTCCCTCCTTTTTTTTCTTCTTCTAGTAATGGGGCACAAAAACACATAAAAGCATCACACTGGGGAATTCAGGAAAAAAAAAAAACTTTGGCATTCTCTCTGGTTTCTACCCAAGATCACACGGACAACAAAATGTTGAGCCCACACCACACAGACAGGCGGCTGCGAATACTGATAAAAAATCCTCACTTGGGACCAGGCAGGGGGACGGAGTCATCAACACCATCGCGTTTGCTTAGCCGAGAGCTGAATGTGATGAGGTTTGCATGTGCTGATTAAGTACGGCTTCGCCATTGTTCAGCAAGCTTGTAGTGGTGTGAAACTAATCGCATCTAAGGAGGGCCTCAGGGTGACAACTGTTTCATTATTTGAAGAGTGTACTCATTACTTTCGTAAACTGATAGCGGCTTATTTTGATTCTTATTGAAAATTATCTTCCTGTTAGTTTGTTGTCCGTCAGTTTGGTGTAACGGTGCTTTCCAAAAGCACTCAGAGCATTTAAACTTTGACATACTTTTATCAAATCATAATCATAAACAAAGTGTGCACAAAGTGTACTTCAGTGGGATTCTATAAACCACACCCAACACAAAGGAGAGCAAAAGAGCAAAATTATAAAGTTGAAAACTTTTTTTTTCTTCTTACAAAGAAAAATCTGAAAAGTGAGGCAGACATATGTTTTCATATCCTGAGTTAATACTTTGACCACACACTGCAGCGACTCATAACTAAGGACGTCTAGATACTGAAAGGTTTGTCCATTCTTTTTTTTAAAGATTAAAGAGTGGATGTCGTCCCAACAATTCTCAATAGGACTTAGTGGTTTGGTCTTTGACTAGACCACTCTAACACATTAAAGTGCTTTGGTTTATCTCTTGCTTTATGTTCATACTTTCCCTTCAGTTTTGAATATTTTCCATTAAGTTTTCTTCCTGAGCACCTTTCCTATTCCTACTGAAGAGAAGCCTCCCCACAGAATGACACTACCCCTACCCTGTTTGGGAATGATGTGCAGGTCAGACAAAAAGCTCAGTTTTGGTTTGGTGCTCTCGTAAGAAGGTCTTACTAGAGCACCTTCTTATACATTTCTGAGGGCTTTCATTCAACAGGGCCTGACTTCTTCCCACTCTGTCAGCAAACACCAGGTTTGTGACGTTTATGACTTAAAGCTTCACAAGAACAGGAAAATTGTTATAAAATGGTTTCATTTTTTTCCCTTGCAGCTTGTTCTTGACGCACCATCATGGCAGAAAGGTTTCCTCATGTTGTGTCCAACAAAAATTACATAACAAAGGCCACATGCTCCCCCACCTGGGCTATGGATCACGTCAAGTTCCTCCAGAGTTAATATGAAACTCTTGGCTGCTTCTCTGATTAACACCTTTCTTGCCTGACCCGTCAGTTTGGGTGGTCAGAAGGCGAAGACACACACTTTTTCATTTTCAGAAGATGAATTCCAAGTGAAATCTTAAAATACTTATTTATTGTTTTATAACCTAATTCTGGTTTACACGTCCCAACAACTTTAATCCTGAGATCGTTGGCCTTCATGTTGCTGTTCATGTTCTCTAGCAAACCTCTGAGATTTTCACAGAATAGCTGGATATACATTTGGATTTAATTCCACGCAGACTCTGCGAACCAATAGGTTGTCTTCTGAAGACAATTTGTTGCATTTTGATTTTATTTAGGAGCAAAAGAGGCTGAATATGTATCCTGAAAACCAGAATCCCTGTTGCTACTTTTTGCTTATTTGTCACATGGCATCCCAATATAATAGTTTGTAGTTGTGAAATGAAAAAATGGAAAAAGTTTAGGGAGTGTGAATTTCTGCACTGTAATTATTATCCAGTCATTAGGTTGCAGAATTTCTAACCTCATCAGAAATTTTTTTCAGTCTCAGCATCAAACGAGTTTTACTGTTCAGGCAAAGGTTACAGCAACACGGTTTTATAGAATTATTAAGTAAGCAATTATGATAACTCACTGTTTTAAAGATAATCGAGTGATAAGGTTCTGCCAGACTTGCACTGTAGTTTGCCCTTAAAAGCTGCTCATCCTGAGGGGAAAATCAATGCTTCTCAACCCGAGCTTGCTGTGTTCGGAAAACCTGCCCAGTTCCTGACTCCCTGAAATGTTTCCACTGCTTTTGGAAAACGGGAATGATTTAAATTTCAAATGACATCTGCAGGTTTGCACATTGTAATGACTCTGCTTGTTAGTGGCATTTTATCAAAGCTCATAAACCTTGAATGACTATATATTGATAAAGACTGTTTAAAGTGTCATCGGAATGATAACATTTGCACTGTAAATGTGGCTCCAGCCTCCAATCGAGCTCGGATGATAAGGAGGGCACATGTTGCTGCGCCACTAAAAGGACAAAATCCGCTGGATATTTAGTGGGGGCAATTAGGAAAAATAATAATAATAAAGTGTGGCGCAATCCCTAAACTTAATTTGATTCATTTAAATCTGAATTAAATTAGTTGATCTCAATGTCACATGATGGTCACATTGCAGAAAGTAATGCAAGCAAAGCATTTATGATGGCGTCAGATTCCCCTCAAACAGTGGACAGCAGATAATGAAGTGACTTGATGTATGATTTTCTGACTCCACGCGTTTCCTACTTTGGCTTAGCATGGTTTCATGATAATTTAACACAGAATAGATAAAAATAATACATATGATTTTACATGAATGGATTTAAACTTCTTATAACAACCTTTGCATCTGTGGTGTGTGTCAGGAGTTTGCTGGTGTGTTTTCACCTTGTTTTTCTCTCTGTATGCATAAATAACAATAAGCTGAGTGGTTTGACACTTTGCCCAGATCAATATCAATAAAGCAATCAGCGTGTCAGGGTCCTACAGGTTTCAAACAGGAATCTCTGGGAGAGGATTAGTGAGTTTATGACTTTACACGGTGAGGTGCGGCTGTTGATCGCAAGTAAACTCTCACAGACGAAAAAAAAAACATCCATATTATATTCAACTTTATTGGTGATGACTGAACTGTGACAAGACTCTGATAAAAACACACTATCGCATAATCTCAGTAGGTAAACACCCACTCCTGTTAGTACGACTAAAATGAACATTTTGTTTTCAGGGAAATGGTCCCAGAAGCGAGGCCGTAGCTCAAGACCCCTCCCTTCTTTTCTGGTACTCGAAGAGTTTGTCCAGACAGGCAGAGTGCACTTTGCTCTCTCAGCCTGATCATAAACTGAGACAATAAATTCAACCAGACTTCTGAACTGGACAACATGAGAGAGAAAGAAGACGAGGCAGAGTAGTGGGGGAGGAGGAGGGGACCTTCAGACCGTCAGGGATCAATTCTTCCAACGAGGCAGGAAAAACAGAAAGGGCCCCGAGTGGCTGAACAGCAGACAACTAAAGAATCCAAGCACGCCTTTCCTGATCTCTGTGGTCAGACTGAATCATGGAAGAATTGATCTCTGCACCTCCAGGTGCTGGAAAAACACTGACATCACAAATATGAGGTTTACAGCAGAAACAATGTTGTTTATAAGTGTGGCAGGATCAAAATTAATTTCTCACAGGGGAGCTAATTAATCAGTATGAACACTCTGGGGAAATGCACATCACCTGCAGAAACTTAAATCTCCCCTTAACCTAATGCAGGTTGAGCAGTTGTTTCAAAAGAAATGTAGCAAAGAGGTTAAAAGAAGCTGCTCTTATGAAAGAGAATGTAAAATACATCTTTAGTTTTCTTCTTATTTAAGAAATGAAGCCAAGATTAGCCTGCAGATTAATAATGGTGAGTAAATTCTGCTGTCCTGCAGAATTAGGTCCGTTTGGTTCCTGGGTGTGCTGCCACCTTGTGATGTGCTCTGAGCCCTGCAGGTCAACTCTCATATAGACTGCTGCCTGCATCATGCTTCAGCTAGAAGTTTAAGTTCACTCATCATGGGCATGAACATCATAATCATCTTAGACTTTTAATTCTGCTTTTTATTTATTTTTTGTGTGCTTTCATCATGTTTCAAACAACCTGAATGATTTTTTAAAAATAATAAACATGCTGAAATTTGAATTGTTTGTGAATTAATCTATGTATGCTGAAATATATAGACACTTGACCCTTCTTAAACAGACTAACTTCTTTTCCACAACCACAGGATCTGTCTTTCCATGAGAAGCTACTTATTAAAAGAAATTATAAGTTCAGCTGAGGTTAAACAACTTGTTGCCAACTGGAAAACAGTTGTCCATGCAGTAACTTCCCAGCAGGAATCTCATATTTACTTCGTTAAATTCAGGTGGAGACATTTTTGGGGCAGTCAATGTATTCTCAGTAGAATACCATCATTTGAATTAATTTTTTAGACAAAAAAAGTAAATTTTTAATGGGCTGGGGTTTGTCACTAATCTGGTATTAAAGGCACTTTGCTCCACAGCACCATCTTTTTAAATGATTCTGTTTAAACACATTTAAAACAGCTGCACTGTTTTGAATGTGCTATCTAAACAGTGATAATCCTGACCACTGGCAGCAAACCAGAGCATGGTGTTCTTAGATTTTAAAAGTTCTCCTTCAGCTCTTTAAAATAATTCTTGTCCTTGGCTCTTCAGACTGTAAAAGTCAGACAACATCCGGTAACATCTTGTCAGTTGCGTCCTTCTTTGCTGGCATCCTCTCAGTTCATACTGAAGTTCTTAATCTCACTTTATTGACAGACGCTGGTGGCAGTTAATGATCACCGTTAGCCTCCCTGTTTCTAATTATTCTGACCATTCTGATTCATTGTAAACAGTTTGGGTCACAGAAGTAAAACTTGGACACAGTTTAATGTTATTTCAAGTGGATAATGTTCTCAAATAGGCGCTGAAAAGGTTCTGAATCAGTCGACGCATCAGCCTTTCTAAAATTTTAAAGAGCTGTCCAATAATCCCAGCCTGTGGCAGGAAACAAATCAATCTGGATGACCTCCATCATGTCTGATAAGTAGAGTGGTCGGATTTCCAACCAGGATTAGATCAGGACATTGTTGCTGGCTAATAAAGTTTGGACTTTCTGTGCAACTGACATATATCTGCATAAATTTGACCTCGAATGGATTCAGAAAAACGATAAAATAAATTAAAATCTATGCTTCTAGTCAGGGTTTTAAATTTCATTCAAGTTGTGTGGAGTTTCATTATTTCATCCTGGAAATAAAAATGGCTTGAATAAATCATTAAAAGCCCCAAAGATATATAGCGTTCCTCCTGATGGCGCCATATCAACTCCTGAGTGAATAGTAAAGAGCAAATGAGAGATCTGGATGGATCTCTTTGCCCTGCAGCATTCACAGCCCAAAAACAAATGGCGTCCAGACCAAAGGTAGGTCACCTTCCTGCCTGTCCCAGCCCCTCTCCTCGTTATGCGTCGCCAAGCTGAGGCACCATCACTTCCACTCAGGGAAGGTGGGCAGCGAGTGGATTAGCTGACCTTCTCCCGGTGTGAGAGCAAAGGCCCCTGCAGTCTCGTCAGCAAATATTGCAGGTCTGGAGCAGCTGCAACCACTGGGTGACGTGGTCAGGGATGCTCCCCAGGATCAGGACAGAAGGGGAGATAGCAGCGTCTCCGGCACCCTGACATTCAGTCAGCATGGCAGCATGAGTCTGCAGACTGTCAGACGAAGACGCACAAGCCGCCTGCTCCATCAACCGGCTGACCGGCCACGCCATTGTTTTTACAGACCTGATGAGAACAAACATATTCAAATGGCACACACTCACCAAAATTTAACACTTTACGACTTCTTGAGGTCCTTCTACAAATTTTGGAAAGACAGAAGGAAGAAAACAAGGCTGGACAGGAAAAAAAAATAAGAGTAAGAAAGGACAGAAAGATATAAGGAATGAAAGTGAAAGTACAAGGTAGGGGAAATTACACAGGAAAGACAAAAGCAAGGAAAAAAGGAACAGCACATAAAAGAAAACAAGGAATGAAATAAAGAAGGAACTAAGAGAAAAAGAACAAAAGAAAGGCAAGAAGGAAAGATATTAAAATAAAAGACACAAGGAAGGCAAGACGGAAAGAAAAGTGAACACAAAGAAGGAAGCAATAAAATGAATAGGGAAATCAGAAAGGAGTTGATGAAAGACAAGGAAGGAAAGAAGGTGGCACACAACAAAGAAAAGGGTGGGAAGACATAAGCATATGAGGAAGGAAAGGATAATAGCCGTGAGGGGAAAGGAAAAGGACAAAAAGAAGTAAAAGGGATACAATAAATTGAGGTGTTTGCACGGATTCTCTCCTGGTGCTCTTCCTTCCTCCTACAGTCCATGAAGACTGACTGCTCTGTCAATCTGTCCCTCTGAAAGCTCACCTAGATACGAGTGTCTCTGTGTCACCGTCTACCAGTTCAGGCTGAACCTCACTGTTTGACCAATAGAGATAAACACCTGCAGCCCTGAAAGGATAAAAAGGCCTGGACAAAGAAGATATCTAAAACCAAAAAGCTGAATGCACAAAATATTGTTTTATTTTACATGCTAAAAATAGCAACTGTGCTTCAGTAGCTCCTGCGATGTCTGGGGGCTTTCAGCAGGCCGTCGAAGCTTTAAGTCAGCGTCACAGAGGGTTTGGCACGCTGGAACAAGTTGTCGTTTTTGCTCTACATGGGCTGAGAACAGGGGAGTATAATAAATGTGCTTTGAGCAGCTGCACATTGCTGCTGCCTGCAAGATCCTTCAACGTTATGAATGGAGCAGTCAACGAGCCGCAACATGAATGACCTTTGCTCGTAATTGTGCGAGGTCTCCTGTCGTCCTGTTAACCAAGAAAGATGTTTTTTTTATCCTCTCATCCAGTTTGGTGTTTTTCCTCCTTTTTCTCTCTCCGAGGAGCAGAGCTGACCTATCACACGCTGGTGCCAAGTCATCATTAGGTGTCAAGTGTTTTCAATTACCCCACACCTCTCCTCCCCGCACCACGTCTCCTCTGAGAGCCAGACACAGCACAGCAGGAGAAAAGCAACAAAATGCTAATTTTCTTGCTGACATCTGAGCTCGACTTGAAAAAACAAAACAAACAAAAAAAAAAACGCAAGCTGACAAACGCCACAGCAGCGGTAGGAGGAAAAAAACAGCACTTTTAACATCACATGGTTCATTTAGGACTTTATTTCTGCAGGATGGTTGTTTTAAAAGCACTTGATCGCAATACAAACTGTTTTTTTTTCCAGTGGTACAAGTCGTACTGCATATGTCAAACATTCATGCCAAAGATAACACTACTGTTACATGACCAACAGGACAGCTCGAAAATAAATTTTAAAATGTTTTTATAACAACCATAATATGACAATACTACAATAAAGCATATTAGTGCTCCTAGCTTAAAGTTTCATCATAGCCAAGGAAAAAAAGGGGGGGAAAAAAGTAATTATGTTTACTTTGAGTCCTAACAAGCCAAAAAGCTTGTTTGTGGTTGCAAATTTCCCACATTTCAGAGGAAGCCAGTGAGCCGAGTTCTGACTCCAGATTAAAACACTGTGGAAAAATCGCTTCACACCTTTAACACAAATGCATTTTCCCATGACGCAAATGAGCTTTCACAGACTTACTTCAGGAAAAAAAAAGAAAAAGAAAGAAAACACTTACACTGTTAACTGCTACAAAACTACCGTCAACAAAAGTACATCACATATTTAAATGTATATCAAAGCAGAATGTCTGAGACTTTGAGGCTACATAGTCAGAAGGCAGTGACATCTACAAATCCTAATGTTAGGGCAACAATACAAAATAAATTAGTCTACACTTTCTTATAGATTGTTCTCTCTATGCTCAATAAATCTTGACTCTGAAGGGAAAACGTTTAAATAAATCTTTTTTATTTATTTATTTCAGATCAAGAGAACCTAATTCCCATACATGCAGGTGCATCTCAGTAAATTAGAATATCTATGAGAAATGGATCCATTTCACAAATTCAAAAAAATAAAAAAAAAGTTTCTATATCCATTGCACTCAATTTTTGATGTCTTAATTTCCATTAATATTGACGACTATGGTCAGCAACTAATAAAAATCAAAAGATTTTCAAGTGATTTGATTGCAATTAATTGAACAATAACATTGTGGCCATCATAGTCAGGTAAAAGACAGCAATGAGATCCTTCAAAAGTGAAAATCAGAAACCTACAATTTAGTGCTGCATGAAAGCATATTAATGGGATGTTGAGTGGAAGGAAAAACTCTTGCAGAAAAATGTTAAATATGTAACTGGGGTGAGTGTTATTTCTATTCATTTTCATTAATATGGCTTATAGGTGATGAAAACTCAGCAATCAGATTTTGTGAAAATGTAAACATTAAAAAAGACAGATGAAAGAAAGAGTTTTGACACAGAAATTGCCCCTCAAGGTCTACACAGTTTTGGAGACCTGACATTTGCTCAGCAGATTAAGCTACACTAAAGGTCAGCATTGAAGAATCAGAAACCCCTTTTATAAGCTATGGAGTACCGTCAAAAACAAGATGAGAGACACCATCTTATGTACCTGGTCTTATGTAATTTTGGATTTCATATTGGTTGTAGTTATAATTATTATAATTAACATTTAAAAATTGATCACTCTGTAATAAATGACATCATTCAGGTTTGACTTTTTTTTAAAATGGAATTACTGTTATGAATTCTCTTTCCAAAGATATTCTATTTCATTGAGATGCACTCGTATCATGATGAAGACGTCTGGAAGCAGATGGCACAGACTCGTCGAATGCTAAAACAGCAGTGCTCGCTGGAATTTCAACAGTTTAACACAGAGTTACATCAGGGTGCTAGTTCTCCAGATATGTTTGCGTCACATTTGTGTGCAAAACGGTTACAACACAGGCTGCTCACAGGACAGAAAGCTGAATAGGTTGGTGTGTTTAAGTCCATAAAGCAAAACTCGAAAGTGCGTTGCAACACTGTCGTTGTTACAGCTTGGTAAACAAAGGTCAGGGTGTAGTGTGCTACCTGCAGGCAGTCAGATTAAAATGTCCACGTTCTGTTCTGTCACTTTCTAGTGCAAAACTGCCAACCATTTGCCATTTGGTCTCCTGTTGCGAGGACAGTCGGGGTATAAAGCATCAAATCCAACTGAGGGACCAGCAGAACAAATTGTCTCAAACTTTCCATACTGTCATGAAAAAATTAAGTCCAAATCTGGAGTTTCTGATAACAACACATTTGCATAAAGATTTTAAAAATACAGTCAAACTCGACAGCAGCTGTCACAGACTGTCACACATGCATGAGAACTTTACGTCAAAAAGCAAAAAGACTCTCCTCTTGTCAATGGCTCTGAATTTAGCCTAAGTTGGTCTTTGGAAAAATGTAGAGGAGGATTCAGCTGAAACTGAACTTCAGTCACTTGAACATTGAAAAATAAACCGTAGAAAACTACATGGAGGAGAAGACTGTGGAAGAAGAATATGATTCCTGCAAGACAGGCGTCTGTCCGGCTGCACTAAAGACATACAAAGACAATAACAGCCAGACTGATCAGTTCATACGTTTTATCTTTGTAACAGAAGTTCCATCTGAAACAGTCAAATCAACAAACAGCATTGGTAGAGGAGAGTTAAGATGTGGCTGTCTGACTGGGCAGCAGCTGGTGTGGATGCGCCGTTTGTGGGAGCTGTCGCCGTTAAAAAGGAGGAAGACGAGACCTAGTAGAGGAGGATCCGGCGCTCGATGGCTTTGCGGCAGATCGGGCACTCGCTCATTCGGTCTCCGCAAAGTTGGCAGGTGCCGTGCCCGCACATAAAGATCATGTTCTTCAGCCGGTCCAGACACACCGGACACATCGTCTGGAGGAAGGAGATACCCGCATTTATTGTTATGTTGAGTTCATTTTACAGCCTAATCTAAGTAAGGACATAAAATGACTCACAAAAAAGTTCATAAACCTAACTAGGATTGCCATGGTGATGTATCTCAAACTCATACAAATATTTGAAAAATACTCAAGAAAATGTTTACAGCAAATGTTTTGAAAGCATTTGGTTCTTGCTAATAAATATAACAGTGGGACAATAATTCTAATGTATTAAGTAAAAAAAAAAACTATTACATAGTAAGCAATTCAACATTAGCCAAAGAACAGAAAACTAGACACCTAACAGGCTTTATGTGTCTTAATATCCTCAAAATGAATTGGAAAACATTTTTTAAGGTGTAAATATGGATTTAGTCCACACGTACTTTTGTTCAAATAGAAAATGATGTGGTTTGGAGAAAAACACTTTTTACAGGTAAAACAAAGATCAAAGGGCATGAATATTTTTAGAAGGCTCTGTGAGCCCAGGGCAAACTTTACAGCATGTGGCAGTTTCCTATTTTATTGTAAAGTTAATTATCCACATCATGTTTTTGTTCTCACCTGTTCCTTGATGTCTTGAAGCTGTTGCTGTAGCTTCTGCACATCAGCATTTACGTTTGTGTTATCTTTATCCCTCTGCAATGCTGGGATGTTTCCACTCGCTGTTTGAATAGAAAATGAACATGAACACACGTTGAGACGAGAGGAACATGTCAAAGGACTAAGCACATTAGTGAAGGCAAGGGGCCACCTTGGATTTTACCCTACACCTATAAACTTTACTGCCAATAAAAAAAAAGAAATATGGCCGCAGCAGCGTTGCCATTCTGACATGATCTTGGCAGTGAATTATATATGAAAGCCGGAGTTCCATAAACAAGCAGGAAACACATGCATTTCGGGTTTTTATTGTTTGGCAGATCACTTCTGACTCAGTGTTTTGGCACACTTTCTAACCGTTCCACCTCAGTAACCCACATAAGGAAATTACCTAAATGATCACCTGGTACAACACAAATCATCGGGAGGCAAATTTGAAATCACACTTTCCTCAATGCAATTGTGAAAAATTTATATATAACATTATTTAAGCAATTTCACCTACACTTTTGGAAACTTTAATCTCAGGATCTGCCAGAAACAATGAACTCCAGAGTGATATACATCATACGGCCATAATCACCTATTAAATGTGTGCACTAGTATGCGGCACTGTAAAAAAGGGAGAGGGGTGAAGAGAAGGGGAGACGGGCCAGGGCAGCATTGTTGAGGTGGTGGATGGGGAGGGCACTCTTAAAAGCAAGGCTCTGATAAGGGAGGGGCTCAGGGAGGCATACTTACACCAACTTAATGCCAGATTGTTGGGCTGGAGAAGATCCTGGGATCCCCCTGCCATAGTGTTAGAGCTCCCTGCTGGGAATAACCAGTCAACATTGTTATAGCAGGAGCTGCCCTCACCAGCTCAACTGTTTAGCCAGAAATCAGTGCAACTGGCTACTGTTAACTACGGCCTCTAAAGGATTTGAAGAGGAAACCAGAAAGTTGGAAGCATCTACCACAGCAGAGAGAAATGGAAAACGTAGATCATAGCAGCATATTTATATACTTTTTGCAATCAGTCGATGCTTATAGTTGTCTTGGATGTTAAAAAAAAATATATAAAAAAAGACAGTCTAAATAAGTCAAAAGGTAGGTAGGTGTGAATTTTAGGAAGTAGATTTGCTTTAAAGCAACAGGCAGTAATTCATGGCACAGTTTGTATAGGATTGAAACATTCGATGCTGCCCCTTGCATGAGTGCACGTGCGTTTGGGTTTGTGTAGCTGATCCAAGACTACCTTTAAGACCAGCTGAAGAGAGTGAGATGCAATGGCAAACATGGAAATAGTTTCCCTTTTATCTCAACATAAAACATGAAAAAACACCCAATAGAGAGAAGCACCAAAATAAATTCCTGAAAATTAAGTCATAAATGGTTTCTATAACAACTTAGGATCAAACAAGGATGATTAAATGTAAAATAAATAAACTTTAGGACTAATTTCACTTTATTTCTTCTTTTCTAATTCAAAAAATTTGCCAAAAGGAGTTTTTATTTACTAACATTTTTTTAAGTTGGTCACTGCAATATACATCAGTGTCATTGAAAATATGTTTAAGTAATTAAAACTATCAACAGCTATTGGTTGCTTCTCTGTTAAATTAAGTGTTATTTAATTTTAAAATAAAGCTTTAGAAGTTCACATGCAGTTGATTAAGGGTATAAATAATTCTGGACTCTTAGTAGTACATGTGAGCCTTTTTTTTTCTGAATGGAACAATTTTAATAAAAACCCAACAGCATTAAAAAAAAAGCCCTAACTGGGTGCAAAAATTTTAATTTATGGTGGATTTTCAATAAACTACACAGTTCCAAATATGATAAAAAACACCCTATAAATATTTTGCTAAATGCCCCCTAGCAAGATGTTTTTCCACCACATGTTTTACAGCCATAAAGGAGCTTCTTGCTGCACATGGCTGGATGTTTAACTACTATTCTTGGTGAATTGGTCGAGTGTATTTTAGGTTAGACGAGTTTTCCATTACTGGGCCTCTGTAGAACTTTGTGAAATTGTGAGGAGGTAATTTAGCCATTTGATTTAGGTGTGTTAGAGTAGGGATGCATGTAAAAGTTGCAGAAGAACTTTAGAAAACTTTAAAACTGATTTTAAATGACAAAACAAGCTAAGGAAGCGCCGGGAATTACCCCAATCTCATCGACATTGAAACTTTAAGCCAAGTCTGAGTTAAGAATCCAAATGACTTAAATGCTGCCACTAATAATAGCAGTCAAATATTCCTGCAGAAATATTCCTGAAGCCTGACAATGATCATATAACGCAGAGGATACTAAAGCCAACATTAGTTGGGACTTTTGAATATATTTTTGAGTCTGTACTTTTTGTAGATTAGAAAGAATTCACAACCAATTTGAATTTATTCAAGACTTTTCTTTAAATTATTTTACTTTAAAACTATTTGAAATTGTATTATTAACATCATTCTACCCAGGAAAGTTCAAATAAAGTTCAAAATTAATGACACTCATGTCAAGGATGAATGTATGTATATTTTTGAAAATAAGATTTTGTGTTTCAGAGATCAATCTGGAGATTTTAGTCAAGGCAGAAAAGCTTTAGAGAACATTCTTCCATCTAGATCACATAAGTTAATACATAGAAATAAGCATTTAGAATGATTGCATTGATGAAAACATGCAGGTTTAATAGTGCTGCTAGTTCGTAAATAAGTCTAATCAATTTCAGTTAGTTATCAGTGTCTAGACTAGAATGACAAAAAAAACATATCATGAAAGTAATGTCAACTAAATAAGAGAAACAATAATAAATTCAAAATTACTAAACAAAATGATTTAGAAAAGAATGAAGAAATAAGAAAGAAATGAAATGTAAAAATGAATGGATTAAAAGGGAACACTTGGAAGATTCACTCACTAAGGTCATCATCATCATCATCATCATGATCAGCGGCATCATCCTCCATACCTTTCCCTCCGCAGCAGAGAACGAAGGGGGTGCGGCGTTCCACCACAGCCCGGCACTGTACGCACTTCTTCATGAGGCTGGCACAGTCTGCGGAGAACAGGCATGTGCGTGTTCACATCCGAAGGTTGGCGCAAATATGGGCGGCCAGTGTCAAGATCAAGGCTACTGTGATGTAATGTGTGTGCTGACTTACTCTCACAAGCGCACATGTGACCACAGGGCTGGAACAACACAGCGGCCTTTTTGTCAGAGCAAACTACGCACTCCTCAATCTGCGGAGGGACGCATAACACATAAGTTCATTTGGTCTTAGTCATCCATTTTTCTAAAGATGTGGCTGTTTTATCCCACGATTAAAAAGAAAGGGGAAAAAAAAAATACAAACGTACTTACCCCAGTTAACTTCTAATTAAACAAAGAGTATGAAGCAGTAAAGCATAAAGAGACTTTCATCCACTAAGATAATATTAAATGGAAACAATTAAACGCCAAAAAGTACTTCAGTTTCACTCAAAGAACATTTTCCAAGTGCTTAAATTTTTTAAGAAACATGAATGGGTGATGAATTTCAATAAAAAATGTGCCACTGCTGGATTGTCCAAAATTTACTTTGTTGATTAAAACAGTGGGAGACGATGATTGCTTACAATATTCTACTAAACTAATAAAAGAAAAATGACCAACAAATAACTGTAGCGATAATAAGCAACACAGGTTACGTATTTTTTAAATATAAGCTGTGGTCAGGATATTAAAAACACAAAAAAATAGGGACGGGAACAGATTAAAAAAAACCCAGAAAGCTTAATATTAATGCAACACTTTTTACATAACTTATTTTGCACACAGTCTGTAAGTGTGAGGTTACAAAACATAACATTATACAAGATGTAGATAAATCAAACTATAGTTATGAATTATAAAGAACTGCAGCCAAACTACACTACAAGGTCTAATAAATATGCCAATATATTTTTCTATAAAAAAAGGGGGCATGTCAAACTCAATAAAAATAATGAAAATGTCAGCTTATAATACTGTATGTCTACACACTAATGAATGAAACTTGTAAATTATTGTGAGTACAAAGAATAGAGCTGGATTTACATTTTTATATTTTTATGCAAATATGATTTTAAAAAATACTGATAATTGTTTAGATAACATATTTGACTGAATAATTTGGAGATATTGTCAAGATCAGCATTACCTGTAGCTTACAAGTATGTGCATACGTTTATTTAAAATAAAATTGGTCCCAAAATAGATCCCTGTGGGACTCTAAGAAATGCATAACAATTTTTGATTATTAAAATAATTTTAAGCAATGTGTGTGTTTTGCTGTAAAACACACACATTCTAACCCTAATCCTGAATTAATTTTTTCAGCTACCATCCGTGGGATATTTCCTTCTAAAATTAATTGATTTTCACATGTCAAGTGGTCAAGTTTCATCACTCTGTTCTGTCATTAGAGATTCTGGAGATGCTACGTGAGAGCGTAGGATTATGCTCTCACAACATTTTTCATATGTATGTTGCACGTGTTCGAACTGAAAAAGGTAAGCAAGCATCAGTGTGTTGGCTCCAGTCTGAACTCAAGATGTCGGAAATTATTTCATTGAATTTATTTCGAGCGGTTCTTAAAACTAGGCAGCAAGATTCTATAAAACAGTGTCACTGCTTTTAAATTGTTTTTAAAGGTGTTTTACACCTTGTGTACATGTATTTGGTTTTACTGCAGACTTCTGTCCAGGTCCCTCTTGAAAATGAGATCCAGATCTCAATGGGGTTTACCTGGTAAAATAAAGGAAATTAAGAAAGAAAAAAAAAAATTACCTTTGTTCTGGACTGAACCTGCTCCTTACAGATGAGACACTTCTTGACACGCGGTGAGCAGAGCGAGCAAGTTGCAATGTGTCCGCAGGGCCCAAACAGAGTGTCTCTCTTCATGTCCGAACAAACCATGCACTCTTCCAGAGATTCGATGTTGCTGTTCAGAGACGGGCTACGGGTGTCCACCTGACCGCTGGAACATTAAGAACAAAGTGTTACTGGGAAAATATTAAAACAAGGGTGGATGAGGAACTGCTAATTAGTAATGTCTCATTTAATAAATCTTTTTTTTTTCTTCTTATAAAGTTTGAATACTCGGTAGGCATAAAAACTCTGGTGATGCTTTGAGATATTCTCCTTAGTCTTTACATTAAGTTCTGCCCACACTCTCCAGAGTATAACGTCACATTTACCGTACAGACCAGAGTGATATTGATCTTCTCGTTGAGTTCTCACCAAGAAAGCCGTTAAATGTGTTTTCCAAAATGTCAACCAACTCCTGGGATGTTTACCTACTCTTCTCTTTGTGACATTTGGCCAAGGCCTTACAGAGACTGGGGTCTGGACAGAGGTCCAGAGGGGACTGTCCCTTTTTGTTGCGAATGGTCAGGTCTGCACCGTTTGCTGCCAGGAAACAGGCGATGGATGCTGCGCTCTTCTTCTCTGCTCCCTGGGTGCCCAAGCCCATGATTAACTGCAGAGGATGACAGAAACAGAGAAGAAAATATGAAACCTGAGACACAAACAGCATCGTGATACTAACCTGAATGCTGCCATTTGAAGCACTGGGTAAGCAAGGAGCAAAACAAGTACCGTGCCTCATACCACTTTTACCTCCTCATATTTTTTTAAACAACCACAAAATTTAGTACATTTTATTGGAATTTTATGTGACAAAAAAACCAAAAAGGCACATATTTGTGAGGCACAAAAAAAGATGATCAGATGAGTGAAGTAATGGACACAGCAAACATGAAAAAGAAAAAAACAACTTCAGATAGAACATCTTCTGGGCCTACATGTATGGTGAAATACAGCAGTGGTGGAATCATGCTGTGCCTTTCTTCAAGATATGAGAGCATGAAATAATGTAAAAAAACCCAAAAGAGTGTCACTATTATGTTTTTACAAATCTATGCCTATTACATAGATTTTCATGTTGCTAACCTCCATGTTGTAGAGGGAATCAGTTCAATACAACTAAGCTGATCAGAAAGAGATAAGATGTCACGACAGTATAACCATGTCGACCTGTCTCATTCTACTTCCCTGCACAACTTATCACCTCACTCATTCAGTTCAACTGCAATGCTCCCCCAATTTCAACCTTTCATGTCTCAAGTCTCCTCAACCAGTAGCTTTTACATCTCTGTTGATGGAGCCATCGGGCCAGCTAATTCAATTCTCCTCTTGAAGGGAGGGAAGGGGTATGCGAGTGTGACCCAACTACATATTTCTCAAATTAGGCCTACCGTCTGTCTGCTTCGCTCCCCTGAGGGAGAACCAGAGAGGGCAGATCGCGGGGCTCGTGGAGGAGGTGAAAAAGCGAGTGGGTGGGAGACAGAAGGCGACAGGTAAGGAAAAATCTGTCGCTGACTCAAGGCTTTAAAGTCTCCCCAGCAGCGATTAACGATGTGCCGTTAACATGGAGAGGGCTTGAGTTTGACATGCCCCCTTTTGGCCCCTTCAAAGGATTCATCTGGGCTGGTGGAGGCGAAGCAGTGAGCCAACTGACTGCTCGGCACTTCCACCTGAATGATGGGCTGGTGCAGACTCAGCTGTCCATTGATGCGGGTGATGGAGACTGTGAGCCTCTTGACTAAACGGGGATCTGTCGTCATTCTTCACAGCGAACCACAAACTGATTTTATTCCAAGCTTGTGAACTGAGGAAAACTGTGACAAGACAATGCTAAACAATCTAGGTGATGATAAATGCCAAAAACAATGACATGCTGCTTCAGTGAGCCGCCAAATGGGAAAAGGCAGGTAGCAGGATATTAAAGGCACAAGTATGAATTTTATAGATGCAGCTCGGCTGGAGATATACATGAGCTTTATTTGTTTTAGAACATTTATTTAGAGCACTCTGCATCAGTATTTTAGATAATAAAAAGCTGCATTTATTTATTTCTGCAGCTAACCCAGAGTGGAACATGGAGGTTCCTCCAACTTAAAACTTAGCAATTGTTTTTACAAATATTTAAAAAATGAAATCAATTACATAAATTTCACAATCTAGATCTATAGTCTTATATTCAGTCCATTTTTATAATCCTTAAAGCTTTTCCACATTTTGTCTCTTCAATGGCATAAATATTAATTATTCTAGTTTAGGTGATACACTAAGAAAAGTTGGTGTAAAAGGGAATGAAAGATGTTTAAAAAAATTATTCCTACTAAAAAGATGAAAAGTGAAGCATCCTCCTAAGTCAAGACTTCGTAAAACCTCCTTTCTCAGCAGCTCCAGCAGCTGCGTGTCTTTTAGGACATTCCTCTACCAGCTTTTTAGAGACAAAACAGCTCAAGGTTGGGAAGATTGGGTGTGTGGCGTCTGAAGAGCAATTATAAACACTTTGCAACAGATTCTCAATTGGAGTCAGATATGAATTGTGTGTCATAAATATATGGTTTTTTTTTTCCAACTAAACCATCACATGTGGCTCGAGGTCACTCTCCAAGCGGAAGGTAAACTTTCAGCCCAGCCTCACATTTTATTGTAGCTTTTGAAGAATTTTGTTCCAGGATTGCCACATATTCTGTATTTCAAATATTAGATTTTACTGAGAAAATGTGAGTGAGTATTTATGCACGTCAAACAAGAAAACATTTAGTCATGAAAAATCAATTTCCAACAAAATATTTTGAAATCCCTCAATGTAACATGATAAAATGTTAAAAGGTTCAAGAGGCATGAAAACTTTCACAATGTACTTCAATATGTCCTCTTCCTATCAAGTACTTTTAAAAATGTATTTCTGAAAACTCTTAATCGGTGAGGTTTTATGACACTGACACATTTGAAGTGCTGGAAAGAGAAAGTTCAGAATGGAACTGAACGTACTGTGTTCTTGGAGGGTTCCCAGGGCTCCACTTTGCTGACATCCTGCATGTCCTGGAGTTGCCGCAACTGGGACAGTGTGTGGTGACGTAGCGCCTCGTGAAGTGGCGTGTCCCCATCCTTGTCCTGCACGTCAAGCTTAGCCTCTGCCCGCACCAGCAGCTGGAAACGGAGAAAATATGAAGAAAGAATGACTCCAACAGACAATTGGGCCAGAATCGGGCAACAAACACAGAATAACTTTAATTTTATGCTACGGTGCAAGTGCCACAACACTGATTTATAGTGTTGCCATGTACAGTGAGCTTCAGGTTTTTTTTACTACCTTCTAATTATGGAGTGTACTTTTGTTTGTAGTCCACAAGATGGCAACGTGGCAGTCTTAATCCAACGCTACACATTTCCTCGAAGAGCATTCCCCTCCTCTTTGAGGCAGGACATCCAACCGTGTAAATTAAACAGAGGGCTGCAATCATGTAACTCTACTGCCTTTTGTGCATAGGAGAGGGAACTAGCAGATAACTGAAGAGAGCATGTTGACTTAGTGGCACAAGAGGAGCATTAAAAGATTAGAAGAAGTGAGAGAAAGAGAAGAAGAAGAAATTAAATATAAAATACCAACCCGAACTATCTGAGTGTGCTGGCGCTCCACTGCAAGGTGTAATGCCGTCTGCTGGTTAACATTCTGAATGTCTAAGCTGGCATTGCCCTGGGAGGTGGGAAAAAAAAGAAAAATATAAGAATAATACCGTCTGGATATGTGGACATAGAAGACTAGTATGTAAAAAAAAAAAAAATTCTAAGACTTTAGAAAAAAAGAAAGAAAAGCTGATCTATTTTCCATCAAGCAAAGAAATATTATTTTAGTAAAAAAGAAACAACTGGTCTGGCTTTGTGAGCCTTTTGTCATCCTGACCAGCAAAGTATCATCCAGCAAGACTGGATAAATAAAATCATAAATAGAAAAAAACAAAAAAGAAATACTACAAAAAAGAAAAAACACTTCATGTGATTTCATTTTCAATCACAAACACATCCTCTGTGGAGATATGGAGGAAACATAACTATTGTGATCAGGCGGTGTGTAAAATCCCAATGTAATAAGACTGACTGGGAATCTGCAGTGCACCTAGAAGTGTGGTGCAGTTTCTGAATAGAAAGCTGAGCCATCACTGCGAACAAGCCCAGTGCAGGAACTTAGAGGGGGAGAAAAAGCTGCCCCTGCTGAAAGGTAGCTTGCACAGTGAATGCTCACGCATCGGGATGTTGCAGCAACATTTCCGCCTTGCACCATATCCTCATTAACCCAGTTTTGTCTTGATCAAGTGACTTTTCTGTAAACTCCAGTATGCGTTAGCCTTTAGGGAGCTAAACCTGCAATCTATAAAGGGAGGGGGAAAAAAAGAGGTTAGAGCATGAACCTATAATTGCAGGTGAAGGAGGATATGAGGGCTGAGCAGCACTAAAGGATACCCCTGAAGGACATGTGAACCTTATGGATTCAATAAAAATAAAAAAACAGTTAAAGAAGATTCAACTGGTCTACAGCCTGCTGGCTGCAGGGAGAGCAGCATGGACCGCGTTCAATGGTCTTTTGTTGGCTGAAGTTAAAGCTTGGCTGATGCAGGTTGAATTTCCGCTGCAATGCTGTTTTATACCAGTTCTAAACAGAGATGTCTCAACAGAAGGGGTTTAGATGTGTTTGGCAGTGGCCTATATCAGATGTGATCTACTTAGATTTTTTTTTAATGTAATTTTTTGTTTGCACATTTAAATTGGATTAAAATCACAAGTTAGGACTCAAATTCTGTATTTTCTGCTTTTTAATGGATATTATACCACAGAAATCTGATGGGCATCAGTAAAAAAACAGAAACCAGCCATGGATACATGATAATGTTGCTTGTTCAAAAATGAGTTTAGTACCTGGTGCACCAGAAGTTCAGCCACTTCTACATGGTTGTTGAGAGCAGCCAGATGCAGCGCGGTGTAACCGTCATCCTTCTTCTCATCGACGATCCATGGCCTCGGCAGTTTGGACAGCAGCACACGCATGGCACTGCAGAACAAATAAATAATCAAGCAAACTAACAAATAAAAAAAATAAAAAGATAGACAAATAAATAAGACAAAAGCAAGTGCTGAGCTGGTCTCTGGGCTTCAGTGCACATAAAAAAAACATCCTGAAAATTTAAAGACAATAAAGTGTTTTTTGATGGGAGGTTCCAATCTGATGTGCTACAAACCGTGTCAAATTTCTCATGGACAGCATATACAATACCTTGTAAAATTATTCATTCATGTACACATCCTAAAATGTTATTACTCAAATTGCCCACAATTACCAAAAAAGAAAAATTTGAATGGTAATTGGTAGAAATGTTTTTCAAATAGAGGTTGCAGAATAAAAGAGGGCAAAATGTATAGGATGTTTCTTTCCATTTCATATTTATGCACCATTTTTGCATTGCTATCACTAAAATTTGAATAAAAATACAGTGATGCTGTTCCTTGTCCAAATGTAAAAGATTTAGGGTTGGTTTAAGTTCAAGAAGTATGAATACTTCTACAACCCACTGTATCAGCCTCACTGACAAATTTTCCAAAACATTTCATTTCTTTCATCCTTTATCTCCACACACAGATACAAAAACACCAAATCCGCTTTAGAAGTTGCTTTAGCAAGCATTATTTAAATCAAGTCCAAGAGCTATACGTTACTTTAATCTGTTTTCATGTTTAAATAAGAAAACAAAAACTGCAATCTGTTGGTTTAGGTCCCACAAGCTTCATTCTGACACATCTGCAAAAGTAATGGGAAGACCCAGAATATGAAAGAAGAGTGTCAATGCCTCAATATTTATATTATGAAATTCTATTTTTACATGAAACAATTTTTAATGTCATTTCTATAACAAGAAAACAGTAGTAATGGGAAATATGTCGCATAGCAGACGGAACCAAAACAATTTTATTAGTAAGTATGCATTGTCAATGTAGTTTCCCTGCAGAGAAAAAACTATTGTAATAAATATATTAGAGTCTATGGAAGGGGTGGCAACACAAGGCCTAGAGGGCCGGTGTCCAGCAATGTTTAGATGTGAATCTACTGTATTTTCCGGAGTATAAGTCGCACCAGCCATAAAATTCATATTAAAGAAGAAAAATACATATACAAGTATAAGTTGCATTTTTGAGGGAAATTTATTAGATAAAATTCAACACCAAGAACAGACATGTCATCTTGAAAGGCAATAAAAATAGAATAGAGGCAACAACATGCTAACGTTACATAACACATAACAAGAGAACGTGCCTGGTATGTTAGCAAAACATATTAAGAGTTATTCAGATAACTATAGCATAAATAACATGCTAACAAGTTTACCAAACCATCCGTGTCACTCCAAATCACTAAATGCAATGAAATCTTCGTCCTCGATGTCGCTTGTAAACAACTCTGTTAACCCCGGAAGTAGAGTAACACAGGCCTAGAGCGCCCTCTAGCGGTTTAGTGTGAAAATAACATGTGATACAATATAATGATGTGTTAATTTCCACACATAAGTCACTCCGGAGTATAAGTCGCTCCCCCGGCCAAACTATGAAAAAAGCTGTGACTTATAGTCCAGAAAATATGATACCTCAACACACCTGAGTCAAATAATGAGGTCATTAGCAGGACTCTAGAGAACTTGACTGCACTTAGGAGGTGATTCAGCGATTTGACCCAGATGTGTGAGACATCCAAAAGTTGCAGGATACCGGCCCTCGAGGACCAGGATCGCCCACCCCTGGTCTATAGTAATGCTGAGATAGTTTTCACTCTGCGTATTAACGCATATTTAAGGGCGAGTTTATGTATTTTCCAGGCACACAGTGCCATTTTATAGCACAATCAAGTAACTACTGTACGTTAACATCAAATATTTATTTTACAATGTACATTTGGGTATACTGTTGATGTGGGAATAACATAACAATACAAAGATCAAAGAAATCAATTTTACATTACACTGCCTCAATTACATTGTATTTGGTGTTTGAACTATTAAGTGTTTCTTTAGAAGGTGAAGTGAGTATCTGCAGATAGTACTTGAAATATGCAAATAACCCCAACTCATACGGAGTGTCCATTGCATTTTGGTAATCCTTCGAAGAAAACAACAACAACAAAAAAACAAGCTAATCATTAAAATCATCACAAAACTCTTAATTAATTTGAGGTGATTTAAAATATATTTGGATAATCAACAAAAAAGTTTTCACCTTTGACTCAGATACATTAAAATATAAAATAACTTTGGTCTCAATATAGTCTGGTAGGACCCCAAACTTAATCTTCAAGAAATCAGATTTCTCGTTCTTAAGTTATACATTGTAGAATCTAGCATCAAAACAGTTTCTACGCCTAGTTATATTTCGTAAATCTTATATTTTTTCTTTTTTTCCCAGGAAGATTTTGAAATGTATGGGGTCAAAATCTAGTAATAAAGAGGGTGAGAGAAAATTGGTCTAACAATTGAAAAAGCTTAGCTTGAACCTGTCAGATTTGTCTCACAATGTTCAAAAGAGAGCCAGCAGGCATAACCCAAACATGGTACAGGCCTGTTTGGATTAACAGCAAACAACCCATATGGAAAACAGATTGAGAGCAGGCATCTCTCTCTCTTTTCTTCAGTGTAAGAGTAATTCCACTCCTCCTTCAACAGTGCGCTCAAGTGTCCATCACTGAAGGGCACAATGGTAATTACACAAGATTTATTTGTATTCACTCAGGTCTCTTCCCCTAATAGAAACAGAAGCTAGGGAAGAGAAAAATATCCAGTGTTTAAACAGTGCTCTTGAGAAGAGGCAGTGGTGTGACGCTGAAGGTCATTTAAAGGGTATGTGAAAAAACTGGAGGAGGCTGAACTGTCACTCTATACACTCTGTACAGTATCAGCACTGCTGAAGAAAGCAAGATCCACTTTAATGTTAAAGAAAAAAACATTATAAACAGAGGAAAAAGAAAGAAGAAATCCTTGCGGGTCAATTTGATTTAAACCTTAATTTATCTGCAATGAGAAGTATATCTGTGAACACTCTTACGCTAATCAAGTCAAAACTGGTTTCAGTTATCTGCCAGTTTTGTTTTAATACGTGAAGCCATTTATCTCTTTATACCTGATCCTTTATCTCTTCCTACTCTTCCTGCTTCAGCCTGAGGCCATGAATTCAAGCATGAGGTACAAAAGTAATATAAAATATAAGGCGTATCCTTCCGTTTAGTACATCCAGGATATCTGATGAAGACACAAAATGGACACAAAACGAAATGTATAACAAATTTTGCCTGTCTTGTTACATACACCGAGTACCTAGGAAAAGAATTCAAGTGACAGTGCTTTCAGGAAAACTTCTGACCTTGTTTAACCCTGAGTGCTCACACAGGGCATATTTTTGAACTGCGACAAAAAGGAAGCGGGATTTCCTCGTATAAGACTTTACGGCACACGCTGCCATGTTTCCGTAAGAAAAATAGGACTTCGGACAAATGAAACAAGCTTTGAGAAAAGGCCAGTTCTTGCGTAGTCACTGAATATTGCACTATTAAGAAATAGGGAAGGAAAGAAAAAAAATCAATAGGACAGTTAGAATCAAGATGGCTGGTTTTCTATGGATCTTTACTAAACGTATAGCTATTTCTTGAGAAGAGAGGAAGCATCGTCCGCCAGAGGAGAGGGGACGAAGAGGAGCAGGGAAGGAAAGGGCAGGCAGTCAGCACCTCGGTTCATATAGAGCCTTGGTGGCTGGTGTACTGCTGCAGTGATGAACAGTGCAGCACACTGATCCCAGTCTTCCTCGCTCTCTCTCACCCTTTCTCATTGCACAGAGGCTTATACGCACCTGCATTGCTTGCAGCCATCTTCAGCTACTTAATGCAGAGATGCGCTCCTTAAATTTGATGGCAGCCGCGCCCCTCCTGCCTGATCTCACATGCACCACGTGTCGCCACTGTTACAAAGAAAGCATTTGCTCGCATGCTGTCGATTTTACATCTCAGAGGGCACTTCAGGGTAATTTCATTTGTGGTTCACCCATTTGGGTGGGAACTGAGACTTAAGCAAGCAAGTTATTCAACAAAACCCCCCATCAGAGTCTTGCCTAAAGCTATTACATAAAATTTGCTTCCAGTGGCTAAAAATATCACTTTTTTTTTAGTTTTTTTTCCCTTTGTGGAATAACAATACGAGCAAACAATGGTTTTATTCAGTAGAAACAGGAATATTATGTTAAAAAGTACCGTTAGATTGGGGAAAATTCTCTATTAAATGTAAAACAAGCATCCAATGAATGTACAGTAGCTACTGTATGAAGGCAGATTAGCATTTCAAACTTTGTTGCAGGCGGCTTCTGCAATACAAGTCCAGACAGACTCTTTGCCATGTTTGGTGAATTGGGAATACTAATACCTATTGCTGGCACTGCTGCATTGCAGTTAAGTTATTTGGTGCAAAAGCAGAAAACAGCAGAATTAAAAATGAATAATAATTTTTTAATGTCATATGTATAATATTTTAGCAATAACTGTTAGGGTCTTGTGACATGTCATGGGAGGTAAATACAGGTGCTTGTCAAAACATCACAATATTATTGTAAAACAAATCTATTTCAGTAACTCACTTGGAAAAGTGAAATTCAAACTATCTACACAAGTACAGGTATTTATTTATTAGAGTTATACATAAGGATTGTGGGTCCTAGCTAGCAAAGATTTGGAAGATTATAATATAAAAAGAAGACTGACAGAAAGGATTTTTAAATCCTTTAAAAATGCTTTGTCACAGGTTAGACAATTCCAAAGCAGACAGTCACTATATTAGCTTTTTGTTTGTTTGTGTCTTTTTAGTTTGTTGCATATTATGTTGAAATTTTCTAAGAAATTTTCTAAAAATAACAATTTTGGGTTTTCCTTAGCTGTGAGCTGTAATAACAAATTTCAATATTTCACATGTAACCCTGTGAAATATGTGTACTATGTGCAATACTTTTGGAAGCAAAACATTGAAGTAAATATGTTCTCAAAATAGTAAGTAAAGGTTATTTATGAAGTGCTTTTCACAGACAAAATTACAAAGCGCTGTACAATAGAAATTAGCCTTAAAACATAAAATACATTCTAATTTACTGTGACAACTGACATTCACTTAAGTTTAGATATTTTCTATGGATAAGAAATATATAGAAAGGCATTTTCTCTAAGAAATTAACATTAAAACTGATCCTGTGGTTATTTTGAACGGAGGAGGAAACTCTGCTAAAGAAACCGAGAGATGGAGGTAGGCGGTAAGTAGGAAAGGTGATGGAATTGGGTCACCCTGGGAGAGATCCTAAAAGTCCCTCAGGAAAGTTGGACTTGCAGCCCATCTTGTTGTTTTTGGCTGCAATTTGTCACTGACTGGTAAAGTGACACCCTCAGGTTCTGCGTACATCAGAATTTGTCACTGCATGAAAGAGAGCCGAAAGCGTGAACACGTTTAATTGCGTTTCTCGAACGCTGGGGTTGACGGGGCCCTTCTGCCGCCCTCGCCTGGCTGACAGCCATCTGGGTGATGGTCAGTGTTTCCTTGCTACAACTGGAAGTGAGGAGAATAACTTGGGGAGGACAGAGCAGAACTGGAACAATCAACGACCAACAAGAGATTAATGGCTGTGCACAAACATATGGTTGCTCTGACGCGGAAGACGTGTTTGGCATAATATCTTCTAGTAAGTACGGCCCCTAGCTCAAGATGAGAAAAATTCCGCATTGAAAATAAATTGCCAAAACTTGTCTTGAGAAAATGAAATGCTCTATAAAACAAACACTGAAAATGAACAGATATGCAAATAGACTCTTCCATCAAAAACCAACACTTTAACCCAATGTGTGCAACAAATTCAAGCGCAGCTTTATTCCCTTCTTTTCCTAAATGAATAGACTTTGCATCTAGAAATACAACATAGATACATTCTAATGGAATTTCAACTTTACAATATCACAATAAAATTTTATTCATGAATTCAGAATTTTTAAAAATGCAAAGAGCACTGATTGAGGATTTCTGAGGGTATGGAGTAATTACAACTGAGGAAATTAGTCAGATCTAACACATTCTTTGAGACTGGCCAAATTCCAGTTTCATCTTTCTCTTTTAAAGATACGGAGAGCCTTCTTCGAACAGCCTAACCAGATGACACAACTTCGAACGATACATGTGGTGTCAGCTCATTCAAGACTGGATCAATACTTCCAGGTCCTTTGAAATAGAGGGCCTCATCCTGTACAAATCACTCCCAAAGACAGGAAACTACCTTCAAACAGAACCCCTTCCCTCCTTTCCACTCAGAGTTAGGAGAAGCTCTTCATCATGTGTGACTCAAAGTCACTAAGTCACCAGCTGCTGGAAGTGCTGGTTGTAAAACTGCTTGGCAAATAAAGCACATTGCTTTGAATGAAAATATTTCACATGGTTATGTGGAAATGGGTTTAGCCTAAACAAAAGGTGAAACCGAACGGTTTCAAAGTGACGCGAGAGATGATATAACCCAATTAAATTACAAGATCCGTTTTCAAGAGGCCTCCCAGAGGTATCTGCCATCCTGCTGTCGGCAGAGAGAAGTAAAGGCAGGAAGAGTCCATGTTGGCAGTGCAGCAAAAAGCTGAGGACAAGGACCTAACTGACATCGCTCAATAAAAGAAGCTGTCATTAACATGCGGTGAAGAGAATTATTCCCCCTCCAACGTGACCTTCCCCTGCCTGCATGTACCTGAGAGAGCATGTGTTTATTATAGACTATTTGCATACACAGGAATGGGTAGGAAAAGCGGTGCATTCTATAATGTTTATAGTCGCTGGAATATTTGGTGTTGCCTTCAAGGTTGTGTTAAAAGCACTTGATTCGCTTCCAAACATCCCTGGGTTTTAATGGCTGTGAGAGTTAGAGAAGAGCATAAAGGGTCAGGTTTAATTAAGCATAAATCACCTGCTGATGTAGGGTGTCTTGATACATGACAATTTATTCTAAAAAAAGAAAAAGAAAAAAGCAAGAAGCAAGAGAGTCCAAGAAGCCTATTGATGCATTAGTTTCTAGTTCCTCCAAGCTTAAAAAATTATGTCACCAAATAACTTTCTTGTTATACTTACTGGTACTTTGAATTTAACTTCCTCACCTTTGTACCACGATTGACAGCAGATACTTATGATACACAAAATTTACCACCAAACATTTGGCTTAAAGGGAGTGAGGAAACAGATTAAAATGAAGAGACGCCTACATGACCCGGAAGTTAAGAAATTTGCTACATAGCATTTTCTCAAAGCAAATTCTCAGCTTTCAGAGTCAATGTTTAAGCCATTTTTCATGTTGGAGTAAAAAATAAACGAATAAAAAATGGCGCTGATCCAGGGACGCATCTAAATGTTGAGCATAGTAACCCTCAAGGAGTACAGTTTCCTTTACTGTATGATCAGTGTTGTCCACAAATGAGTTCAAGAGGCTATAAGAGAATTATGGGTGGCGCTCATAATTCTTGTAAAATTATGATTTGTAGTATTTTTTAAGTGAGTAGCTTGTAGAGAACTTAGCTAATTTCAAAGGTGTTTTCAGCAACAAACTGGATACTTCATGGGCAAAAGATTGCGACATCTCTCTTCATGCTGCATGTTCAGTGTCTACCAGGTGTCCGTGTGTATAGGCAGGATAGCTTTGTAAGAATCCATATTTTAAAGTTAGGATTAATGTCTATACTTACTTTAAACATAACTTTGTCACCTTTGGCTTCCCTTTATAGGTAAGGACATTAACTAAAGACTCAAGTTCCTACCCTTAAAACTATCAGGTAGAGGGCATTTTTGCAGCCTGATTCTTTTTTTGTTGTTGTTTATGGACAGAAGATGGAGCAGAGATGAATAAAAAAGGTGCAGCTTTGAAGTCTCCTTTCTGACCATCCTGCAGATGGGTAACTGAAAAAATGCAACACTTTTAATTTAAATTATTAAATGATTTAAATGAAAAAAAAAAAGATTTAGTTCGCTATTTTGCTTAAACACAATCAAGACTATTATAGAAGAACATCATGTTTGCATTACTCACTAATTACTAAAATGTTATATAAAGGGCCTGAATTTACTCTGACTTAGCCGTAGAAAGTGTTTAAAAAAATTAAATGCTTTCATTTAATTTTTCAATTTTTAGTTTTGGCCTTTTTTCCTATTAATGTAGGTTTTCAACAGTTCATTACTTGCATAAAAAGTAAAAACAACTCTGGGTGTCTTCGAGTTTCTTAGTTGCATGAAATGATAATTTTGCATTTCGTATTATTGTGTGCATGCTTTTGAAAAAACTGGATTTTATGTTTTCTGGTGGACAAAGCAGAAAATGTTTCATCACAGAGGAACTAATCTGTAAATAGAACCAAGGAAATCTGGGGTTTGCAGAGCAGGACAGAATTTAGCTTCTCTGAAGGTCCTTCGATCGACAGCCACTCTGTAAGCGGCCCGCTGTCACCATATGGGAAGACAGTCTGAGAGGGGGCCATGATCTATGGCGTCATGACAAATCTACCACTTTAAATCAACTCTCTCTGCCCGGTGCACCAAACACATTTCCCCTTTAACACTTACTGTCTTTGGTGGTTCCTTAAGGGAAACAGAAAAACGTAAATAACCCTATGCATATAAACAAGCTGTCCAAATGCGGCTGATGAGTTGCACTTCTTTGGCTGTTAAACTGCAAGGCACATCAGCTAAAGAAAGAAGCTGGAACTGAAAAATGAGTTGGTTAATTACAATCTATTGTTTGGTGTGGAGTAGAATGAGGATCAAAAGATCTTGAATCAGCTACTGCCTCTCGTAAAAACTGAGACAACGGGCCATATGCTCCAGAATAGAAGAGAGAATGTCTTACACAAACTTTGTACCAGAAGGAGAATAGAGACTGATCGATTGCGCTGTACATTGAGCAGCCAGAGCTTTTCAGAAACTACTACTGATTCCTCAAAGATCCAGAATGGTGATCAGGAATTATTAATCAAAGTAACTTGACCATTTTCTAATAATTTACCACACAGACCGGCATCATCTTGTGAGTCGCCATCCGCGTGTGTGCTAAAGATGTCGAGAAACCAATCTCGGTCCTCTCTGACCTGTCATAATGCATTTACATGGGGCCACTGACTTCAGTGTCCACAAAGGTTACCTAGGTAACATGGGCTGCATTATTCAGCAGCTCTGCTTGGTTTAGATTTGTACACACTGACCTGAATGTGTCCCTCAAAGCACATTGAGGTTACAAATGCTCCACACACACAACACTTGAAGATGACTGGACACAGCAGATGTGAAACTGTAAGTCAAAATAGCAATATAACAATTTCACATGAATCCCACTCAAACTATGAAACTTGCACCATTCAAAAAAAAAAAAGTGTGTGAAGTGCGATGTGCTCTGTTTTAACATTCCATTACTCTGATACTCCTAAGTAAAACCCAGTGCAAAATTATTTGTCATTTGTACATTGCCATGTATATCCATTTGAAATAGTCACTCTTTTTGTGTTTCCTACAGCTCAAAAGTTTACTTTATAGAGCTAGTAACATTGAAGTACAACTTATTTGTTTTAAAGGCACAATAAACAGCACAATCAAGTAACTATTACCTTCAGTTATAAAAATACTGTATTGGTCAAATGTAACTAAAAATTCTTTTAAAAAAATATAAACATCTCTATAAAGTAACAATTTAGGGTGCTAAACAGGGACACAAACCAGTTAATGAATAAGATATTTTAAAACTAATTTCCTTTCATATCACAATTGTGCACCTTATTTTATTGGGAGTCACATAAAATCGCATAATGCAAAAAAAAGTTTGTTAAAATGTTTATATAGTATGAATACTGTATACAAAGTGTTCTATTTAGAGCAAAACACTAAGATATGACCTGATTACATAAATTAGGATCCTAATACATCATTGAGAAAATTACACTGCAGTATGAGTTAATGCTAATTGTACTCCGTCGTCATCATTGTGATGTTTATATAAAACAAGCTCCAAAGAGTAGAGGAAGAGGAAGATAATGACACAGTACAAAAATCAGAGAATGCAGCACTGCATCTAAAAACCTCCTCAATAACACCGTTTGGTCGGCTTTGCGGGTTGTTAAACCATATCTACAAAAATGCAAACTGTGTAATGAATTTTATATGCATTCACTCAGCTAAGACTAACATGAACCCCCTTTTGTTAAAATCTCATAAAAAGCAAAATAAATAATTTCACTTATTTCGGTGCGTCAGGTAAATAGATAAACTACACAGTTTTTAAATGGAGGAAGACAGCATTAAAGATGCCTGACAGCTGGGCTGTGGTAGTACATCAGCTCACTCTGTCATATTTATTGCTTTCATTGCTGGGGCTCTTAAAGTTGTGCAAATAAATCTGGCTCTTTCTAGGTTTGTCAGGAGAATAAAAATACCATTGGTGGCTGCAGTGGCTTCACATTGCAAGCTTTTCTCTTTGTAATATGTTATAGCCACTTTCCCAAAAGCTCTTTATGTCCTTGAGTTGTTTCAGTGAGGGCTTTAACCTCCATGTCCCACCACCACACATCCTTCTCTTCCAATTTTCTTCCTTTTACTCTCCTCTCTGTCCATCTATCCCTCTGCTCCCCTCATCCACCGCTTGCATAGGATGTGCTGGTAGTCAGGACTCATTGCTTAAGCATGCCACAGGACAAATAGAGCATTACAGCATGGCTGAGCTTATCTATTGGCTCAGAGCCACACTGGCCCAGCCCTGAGAGGACTTATGGGCACTCTGATTGGCCACCGGGGGATTGGGGCATGTATAAGCTTGTCCTCTGGCTGATCTGCTGGACTGGCACCAGCTCTCAGAGAGAGCTGGGACACTGGTAGAGCGTCTACTAGTGGGGGACTTTTCCACTCACAGTGGATGCAGCAGCAACCTGGTACTTAGGCTTGCTGAATGAAGCAGTCGCTGCACTACAGATGGTGCTCTAATCAAAGAGTATCTGTACAGCAAGACAACACAGAGCCTAACCGAACAACTGGGAATAGTAACATGCAGAGGATAAATAAATAATTAGGTAAAACAGCAATAGCAGGATTAATTGTTTCAGAATACATAGTGTGCTTCAGACATGGGCAGGGATGAGATTCTCACAGCACAATAACCTTAAGAAGAAATGAGTTTCAGAGTACATACTCAAAATGTCCAGCATGATCAAATTGCGTTGGTTTAAAAAGAAGAAAATAACAATAGTTTCTACTACCGTAAGCCAAACATAAAATATTGATAATTGCAGTTATGTTAATGTTATCCAGCAAAAAATTTAGAATAGAAAGTAAATTTCCGAGTAGTTTTAAAGGTGTTTTCATGCTGAATAATGATATTGTTAGGGCTTTCAGAGTGTATTACAAATTTCCTTATTGTCAAATCATTGTATGCAAAATCCATACCAAAAAGAACTGCTTCAACTACAACTATAAGATTATTATACAAAAGGCATGCATTCGGGGTCTCCTCGTTATGATTTGCAGCACAAAAATACTTTTCTGGTAAAAGTCAAAACTACAGTGTTACTTTGCCAAGACACATGATTTAAGATGCAACTTTCCCAATAAAACCATGTTCCTGAGAAGAAAATAATACATTTAATTTTCAATTAGCTGGATATGCTACTCTCTTTCTGGCATCTATGTATGCAATCCATACAAAGCAAAAAGGCATTATAACTATGGATGTAACAGCACACAAAAATCACAGTTTGGTTCATACTTCTGTTTTAATGTCAAGCTTCAGTACGGTTTTGGTTTACTTCAGGCAAGAGAAACAAATAAAAAGTGTCCACTATAAAACTGATTGGAGGTTTGGTTTCACTTTTGGAGTTGTTTTGATATTTATGCAAGCCAGTGTACAAGATGTACTTGAATGCACCATAAAATTGCAGCTGCTAGGAAATCCCCTCTGGTCAGAGGGACTCATCAAGCCAGTACCAGAGTGTTGTTGTTGGGCTGCTACTTTACAGCCCTAATCATTGCTTACTACTATACAGTAAGACAAATAAACTGAAGTTAGATGTACAATCAGCCACTTCTTTAAAACAACAACAAGAGTGATAGTTGGCACTAGTGTTTCCACATCATGACTATCCATGCTGTTGGATCACAAATCTCTACAAACCTGTCTGGCTATATTTGCTGAAGGAAAAAAATATAGAGGTCTTATTTCAGCCAGTTGAGTGGTAGTCCACAACAAGTGAGGGAGCGGCAGAGTTGCTTTATTTGACTATAATAAACTCATGTACTTTCACTGGCATCTCATAAGAAGGATTTTACACAATAGGAACTATTTGGTTAAAATATCTTACGAAGTTTTCATTTTAAAACTTTAATATGCCTTATTGGCAGTAATCAATGCCTAGCATCCAATACATTTTGCTTTTTAAGGATGCCATGATTTTATTTTATTTTACAGAACTGAACATTTATTACTTGTATTTGTGTGCAGGTAGACAGTGTAGAACTGATGGCATTAAATGAGATTAGGCGAATCCTCTGTGAGCAAAGCATATTTCTTGTCAATGGACGCTTAATAGTTCAAGTCATCGCTAACATCTACATTCTTGTTCATTGATCTTAAGTTCAACACAAAAAAGAAAGAAAAATGAAAGCAGGTTAAAAGTAACAATTCCGTCTGCACAGTATGCAAGTGTTCACATGAGTAACTGATGCATGTGCAAATAAGCCGCACATTCGTTCCACATTTCACAGACATGCAGCTTTATAAAGCTTTACAGAGAATTGGTATTTATTCAGTTTGTGTTTCACTCAAAAATAAAACTGTTACGTGAGTAACGTATGGAGGAAAATCGGAGACAGAAGAGACAGACGAGCTTTTTTTCTGCAGTGAGGCTCGAGGGAACAATGTGCTGCTGGATCAGAGAGCCTAACTGCCATCGGCTTCCCCCTCAAGCACCCAGGTAGGTTGGCCCATTCATAAATCATTTTTATTCCTTCAAGCGCTCAGCGGCTTTACCTCTTCAAATGATGCACCGTGTTAAGGGATGAGGAGGCAAACGAGGGGGGTGTGGGAAGGAAGGAAAGGAGATGCAGTGATGGAAGAGGTCTGACTACATTAAAAAAGGCTAAATCTGAGATGTGCTTTCAGTAGTGTCCAAATTAAAAGGCAGGCTTCTTCATTGAACACAGACATTTTACAAAACAGTCTCTAGTATTTGTTTTGCTTTGTGGAGGAAAGAGGAAACTTTATTCCACCTAATGACCAAAGTAACTGAATGAGGGGGAAGTTCAGTCACCCAGACAGCCGTTACTCACCTCCAACGTATTGATTAAACGCTAAATTGGCCTAAATACAACACAACAATGAACGAAGGTCAGAGTTTCAGACAATTACCATTGTGTGGTATTTTCAGAACACTTTGAGGAGCAATAAAAGGTTAAATGTACAACTCTAACAGTTATATTACCCATCTATTTATTTCTGATTATACATGGGAAGAAGCAGAAGGACAGTAGGAAAGGTTCGTCTCATGCATGTATGTTATATTAGTGGCATGATGGGTCACTTTTTTTAAGACAGTTCAAATGTCAGGTACTCTGGGAAATAATTTAGTCTTAAATTTCCAAAGTGACCCAAATCCAACCCCTGAAGCAGATGTGCTAAAGATTTGTTGGATTGTGCAATACACTCACAGTAGAACATCCTGGACACAATAGGGTACTGCTGGCTAATGCTGTTTGGATGGTAGATACAGTGGGAGTCCAATTTATATTCACTCACAGCTATTTGGGAATTTTAACAATCAATTTAAACTTGTTTTTTACTGAACAAAATAATGGTGTAACTAACATCCTTCCTCATTTGAGTCCATGAATTTTAATTAATGCACATTTTCTTTATGCCAAACCCATAACATTACTTTATAGACCATTCTTTTTGGTAGAAATGCTGGAGTTCATTTAAATCGGCTGATTTACTAACATTTTTTGGCTATTAAAAGTTCACCAACTTTTAATAGGGTTGAGAGGTCATACCAGGAAACAAACTAATAAAAATGTACATTTCTGATACAAATTGAAGTCAAATGCCAGATAATATACCGGAATCATGTTGATGGTAACAAAAAGTGTTCAAGTTTCCCGCAACTTCCTAACCGAATGATATGGTGTGTACAATTTTCAACTTGTAAGTATAATTTGATGATCAATTTGATCATCAGAATTTCTGTAAACATTCTATTCATTTCATACTTTTTGAGTATAAAAAATGCAAATGTTTGATCCTCATGAATACCTTCACATTGCCATGGAAATAGATTTTAAACAGTACTCATAGAAAGCAAATCCTGACCTAGCATTTATCCAATGAAACAAAACATCCATTAGTAGACCCTTTAGACCCTTTTCTTATTGATCGATTAACTGCTCAGCTAAACATTCAGCCTGCGCTATTCATCATGGGGAGAAGACATAAGCCATGCTGTTGTGTTTCAGCAGCAGATGGGATGGCGGGATGTAATTGAGATTAAACTGGTGGGTTGGGTGGCTACAACAAGCAGAGTGGAAACCCAAAGAGGGAATAAACAATGCCACAAGGGCATCCTCAGCTCAGATGGTAATGCAACTGGATAGAGGATAAAAAGCACAACTTAGTGAGGAGGAAAAGGCTCCCAGGAAACTAACTTTTGGTTGAACTGTTATTAAGAGAGACCTGGTTCGCTCTACTTAGAAATTGATCATTTCTTGCGAAAGCTGTTCTAACTGCAATTTGTAGCTAAAGTTGAACTGAAGCTTTGGTAGGGTCTGATTTCACCTTGTAAGATATAGCAACATCTTAAATGTGTTGATGTTCCGGCTAAGGGATTTGGGTGTTATTTACACTGTGAAAAAAAATGGAAGGGCTGGAGGTTATCACTCAAAGAGCTTGTGTCCCGAAAATGCCGCTTTGCGATTTGTTTTGGAATTTGAATTCAAAAGTTACCTTCCACCAGTTATTTTAACAGTGAAAGGTGTTTCTAGTTCAACGAGGTCAGACTTAAGAACAATGGTTGGCTGAAACTTATCTTCAAGACCATTAGAGGAAAAACACATTGCGTGTACAAGATGATATTAATTATTTATTAAATATTGCTATTTATTTACTGTATTATTTGAATTGTTAGAATTGATCCCTGTCAACACAAAACTATTACCAAGTGTAATAAATTATTACACTTATACTGTGTTTAAATCTAAAGTCCATATTTATCTTCTCTAATCACCATTAAGAAAAAAATCTGACTTAATTTAAACTGTGACTAGGTGCAGAATGACTGTGGAATTGCTGAAAACTTAGCAATTTAAGAACCGTAGAATTGCGGGACTAATTTTAGGCTCATGGAAAGTCCAATCAATCAGACCCGATTCCCCTATGATTGCATGAAAGAGCATGCTAATGCCCATTTCTTGCCAAGACATGATGCTATTTGCTTCAAACAGCAAGCAATCTCATAAAGGGGACTTATGTAGCAGCATGTGGAGGAGCCAACAGGAAGCTGTAGGTGTAAAAGGAATAGAGAAGAGACTGAAGAACAAGGGAGGGCAAAGAGGACATTGCTCCTGTATAGAATGAATGTGCAGCATGATGAGACCAACTAATTAAATAGATTCTTCAGTGGGCGCGCCTCGGGAAAGCTTGAAAAAGATACTTGAAAATTAATGAGAACTCAAAAAAGGAGAAAGCAATCCAAACTTTCCAGCACCTTGAAGGTGAGGCTTCTGCCCGTCTTCTTGGGTCCCCAAAAGCAGAATAAGTAAATTAATACATCAGAAAATATTTTATTTTGTTCCAACTTGTGCATGCTTCTCTGTGTTTTATCCCTATTTTACCAATGTGTACTTACTCTAAGTTTAGCAGTGATAAAACGGAATATCTACCATAAGCAGTGAATTCCAACTCTATTTTAAAAGAAGGAGTGATAGGGACCTGGGGTGAGTCAAAAGGACATAGAGAGCAAGAAGGTGGTACCGGAGAAGTCAGTAAACCTGGTGGTAATGATGCAAAACAGGAGACGAGGGGGCGGAGGAGGGGATTAAGTATATACAAGTGGAAGCACGAGAAGACCACTTTATTTGGAGCTACTAAAAATAGGGCAGCAAATGGTAGCAGGGTCCTATCTGGTCTAGAGCTGCTCTCTCCTTCCAGGCGGGTGAAATCGATGGGTTGGGAGCTAGCTGCATGGGAGGCTTCCCGGAGCCTCGGTTGGGAAGGTGGGGGGCTGGGGGTTATAGAGTGGGTGGGGCAAGAAGAAGAGCAGAGTGGGAACTATTTTTTGCACCGCTTGACTAAAAATGGTCAAGGGAGGTAGTGAGACAAGACACAGGAGCAGTGCAGCAACATGGAGCTGAGGCGTGTTTGAAATGCTTGGCTCTCTACAAAGTGGTCACCATTCAGTAGAGTCCTCCACACTCTGAGGGGGGAAACGGTAAACAGGTTTAAAGAAAACCCGTACAATGAACACGCTACATTGTGGGAACACTAAAATGAAAATCAAAAAATTGTACATGATCCCAGTATGTGATATGTGTTGATTATGATCATTTTAATATTCTTGTTTTTTTAACAATGTAGCTGTTGGGATTATTCAAAATCACCCTCACTAAAAAAAAAAGCAGTGAATACACTGATTACATGTTGGAATTTGCATGAATCGTTGTCATTTAAAGGATATCTGACAAACCAATATGCACCGCCAACTGTGGAAAAGCTTGTGCTGATGTAAAAGATGGCGACACAACAAACTAACCTCAAAGCAATGAATCAAAGTGTTACTGATTCCCGATATCCTTCTTCACAGACTTATGGACGAGAATACCGTACTATTCCAGAAGAAACACTGAAACGCTAGAACATATTGATTAACAGAAGATTTATAATATTTTGTTATAATATTGTGTTTTCTTTTCTTTTAAACAAAAAATTAAGTCAGGAATTTCTATGTGATATTTCATTAATCGGCATCACCAAATATGCTACTTATATGCGAGAGGTAGATTAAAAATACACCCGTGATTTTTTTTCCGACAACTTTTCACATGCTTCCGTCACATTTGCTCTCAAATGTTTTGTAAACTCTCTGATCTAAATCTGCTGTACAAAGTTCCACTGAGGAGCAGCAACAGAGTTCAGGAGCAGGATGAAGCTCCGGTGCTTGCAGAGTGACGATGGAAAGAGAGAAAGGCAGAGTGGGAGAGTGGCTGCTATACTTTCTGCTTCCTCAACTGATCAGGGCATCCTCCCAGTTTTCCTCCCTTAAAATGCATATGATGGGAAGAAAAATGCAGCAGTTTTTTTTCCCACCCCTTCTTCAACAAACTGCAGCTCTGCATCTTCCTCCACTGAAGGTATGACTTATGTATGTGTAGGAATGTATACATGTATATGTGTGTGCCGCTTCCTCCCTTTTTTTTTCCCCTCCTTCCCTCTTTGACTGTAGCACTCAACCCGCCCGTCATCCCCCACACCGCCACCGCCTCCCCCCAAACATAGAAGCTGAATCAGCGAGTCAGGCGTGCACCCGGCACACACGATGGCTGCAGCAGCTGGAGCGCTCTCTAGGTCATTATGGCTCTCTTCACTACAGAAGAGGAGGGGAGGAGAAGAGGAGCAGCACGAATGAAAAAAAATGATTTGACAGGTAATATATACTCTTCTTTGGCTTTTGGACGGAGTTTACCCCTGATGGGCCTTGACGTCTCCCGTCCCATCTCTTGCCTCCCTTCTTCTTCGGACGTGTTAGGCGCATGGTTCGTCTCTCAGCCGCATAGCCGAGAGAGGGAGTGGAATGTACCGTTCTGCAGCAGCAGCATCACCAGGACGCAACTTAACCTGAGAAAGCACCTTTTGGGGCTTTTTTCATCTCCCGCGCTTGTTCCCCTTATCTTTAAAGAACACAATAAATGAAGGCATTATAAAAGGAAAAAGTATGGACAAAGAGAAGATGCAGGTGGACTCGTAGAAATAGACGCTGGGGGAGTTGCTATGGTCCACATGGATTTTATCCCAGTTTTTTGCACTCTCCACTCTATCTCCCTCATCTTGCCCCCCCACCCCCGCCTCCCTCTGTTGTCTTGCTCGCTCTCGCTCTCTTGTGTTCCTGGCACTGGCCGGACATGCTGCAGCAGCAGAGCTCTTTGGCTCATTAGGCTTCATGGTTGCAGCTCTGCCGCTATCTAATGACGGACTTGTTAACTCAGACCTGCACGGGTGCGGAGAGACGATGCACCCTCTGCATCCGGCGGCTTTTACAGATGTCTTCCCTCAAGGATTCTATAATTACATCGACTTTTGAAGTGTTGTTTGAATTTCTTTTTGAATGTTTATACTTTTTTTTTTTTTTTTTTTTTTTTTTTACTAAAAACATTGGGTGTGGGTTTGATCACCGGAGGTAAGTTGCCACACTTTCAGGACCAAGCAGAAGGGGACAGAAAGATGGAATGTGGTGACCAGAGAGGCAAAAGAAAGTATCAGGAGTAATGAGCAGCGGGCAGGTCATGAGTACCGGGTGGGAGAAAAGAGGATTGAAGGCACACAGCTGTGAGCAGTGTCATGCAGATGTACATGGAGGGAGGGAGTCAAATGTGGCAGCAACGGCCGGCTGAGTAGATGTGTGTCACCGGATAAACCTACAGCAGTCAGGGCTGTAACCCAGTTTCCCCACTCCTCCTGCTGTGGGCTAGGCAGGGCATGTAGGGTACACGGTACTGCAGCAGACACAGCAAGCGCCCGGCTAATTCGCTGGTCTGCCCCTGTGCGGGTTGGAAGGAATTTCACCGCCCCTATCTCCGTATGCGCTCACTCTCTCGGGCAGCTGTGACATTTCCTAAACAGAACGTCACACCTTCCGGACCAGGCTTCTCCACCTTCCCGGCCCTATCTTTATGCTGAGAACAGCTGTCACCTCCGCTCACACCTTCTCTCATTACTATTCCAAAACCCTTCCACTGCAAAAGCATTGCACCACTGCTCCTTAATTCAACTCTCTACCATACATCCTCCCAACTTTAAAAACTAGGCTCCCATAACCAGCTGCCTTCGTGTTCAGCCTGATGGTCAGTTTAGTGTGGTGGAAGGCAGCGTCAACTTGTGGAATGTGCAGGTTTGGGAGTAAAGACTCATTAGCATGGCTGCTGAACAGTTCTTGCTACCATGCAAATGCTCATTGATTTGCTCTGCAACATAGGGTCTGGTTCAGGTAGAAAGGCAGACTGGTGAAATTGAGTGAGAAAGCATAACCATGTAACGATGAACTAGGAAACGAGGAGAGAGTCAGAGTAGAGGGGTGGGCAATTTAGCAGGGAGGGGGGTGTACGAGGACCAATCCACAAGTGCTGAGTGGGCATTAGCGGCTTCATGTGACCTATGGCCTGCCCGCATGCCTAAAGCCCAAATCCTGCTCACAATAGCTTCCTGTTCAACTTGGATCACTGTCGTTTTCAAACATCAGCAAGCACTCCAGAAAGTCACAGGGGGGACGCCGCTGACGCTAGTGAGATAAGGGACCGGCGTTAGAGTTGTGCATACTGGTGCAACAACATTGGGACAGAAAATGGTGCGAAAATTGGGGCAACAAAACCACAGCGAAGAAGTCAGATGCAAGTGGGCGGAGAGAAGCGGAAACATTCAGTCCATCAGTGGGACCCTTCATATATAGGCACATCGACGCTGCTGCCCGGAAACATCAAACACTGGAAACTCCTACTCATGATAATTTATGAACTTTTTTTTTTTTTTTTGCTCTTTTGTCTCTTCAAGAATTCCCACCCGTAAAATATTGCAACTGCTCTCCTCTCAACCTTGCAGACCAGTCTCAGATGCGTTGAGGACAAGCATTGGGATTTGTCGGGACGGTTGACTATGGTATGGACTGCAAAATTTTTGTTGCATTCAGGGGCGGGGGGACAGACTGCTCAGCCTTACATGGCAACCAAAGGAAAGCCTTGAGTGCTGAACTGAATTTACACTCAAAGTCACCTTACAGTGCACACTACCATACTTGGGAGAGTGGAACAGTGGGAGAAAAAAAAATAATAATACGTTCTGCTCCCAAGTTCCTGACCTTGGCAAAAAAAAAAAAAGAAAAAAAAAAAAGGTGAGAACGCTTCAAAAAGACTACCTCCTCGGAGTACATACTTCTTTATGTACCCATATGAACATATAAAAGCTATGGAATGTAAAGAAGTATGTATTCTTGGTGGGGTGCAAGTCCTCATTCTGAAAATGTGTTTTGAAGATATTTTGCTGCTGTCTTTGGATTCTTTGTGTGTCTATATATGATAACAATGTAAAGTTAAGGGGAGGGTGGAGGGGGAGAAATAAGCGCTAAGACTCATACATTAGCTATACTGTCTCTAGGCAGCTTCACTGCAGCAGTAATCGCTGTAGGGAACTTAATGCTTTCCCAAACTAGCTGACTTGGCCAATAAAAAGCTCTCATCCAAGATATAGCGACAATTCCTTGGGTAATAACATAAGTTAGCATAAGAAGGTTAAAATTCCATCTCGAGATTCTTTTGACAGTGTCATGTAGCGGTATTTGCCACCTATGACAATGTGGAGATTCCTTGTGACCTTGCTGTATAAACTGGGGCCTCCTTTCATTCTTGGCTGATTTTGCTGCATTACGGCTTCTGACAGTCAGCCAACTGCAACTTAGCACCAACTTCACTCAGCAGTGAGTGGTACGCAGCGAGCTGCTCCTAACTATTAATACTATAATCTTTTCCAGTGCTCCTGCAAGGCTCAAGCAAGGTGACTTGGATCAAATCTCCAACATTGCTGCTCCCTTTAAATTACAAAAATAAACATGAAACTGAAGGAGAGTAAAGATGCTGCTGATGCGGCAGAAAAATATGGTGCTGTTGCTGTATTGTGTGGATTCTATGTTAACAATCTTAACTACAACTGCCCTCTGTTACTCTTGCCCTTATCCACAACCCCCACCCCGCATCAACCCTGCTGCCCTATGCACAACACCCCCCCCCAAAACCAACTCCCCTCCCTTTTTCTGAGTCCTGCTCTCATTGTTCATGTTTGCTATGCTTGCCAAATGCTTTGCTGGGCCGCATGGAAGCCAGATTAGACCATCAAAAAGTGACAATGCAGCATCGGGGTCAGCTCTGGCCTGTCAGCTGATTCCAATTGTTGACTGGTTCAAACAAAAAGAAAGGCAACTGATATGGGAAGAGGTACAGAGATAGAATTGAGGTGAGGGGACCGCGATAGCTTAGCATGCAGTTGTTTGCATGGTGAGCTATTCATATCTAGCACTTTCACCCACTCCAGCCCTCATTTCTCTGTCCTTTGCTCAGATCAGAAAACGAGTGACAGACCAACTTTAGCACGTTTATTTCTCTTTGAAATGTTTTAGATGCCTTCATAAACAAATTTTCATAACCATATCTTGATGCCAAGTTGAATAAAAGTTTCAAAGTACCTCATTTTATGGAAAAGTGATTTGATAAAATTAGAGGAAACTATTTTTAGATATTATTTGAATTTGAATCTGAAAGGAAAACAGGGTGGTTCACATCATTTTCAGTTTGACAGAAAACGGTTGAGATACTATTTATATTTGTAGTATTACTTGTAGCTACAATTCTTTAGGCTTAAATTAGACATGTTTAAGGTAAACTGACAGCCATCTGAATTTTAGAGGAGCATACAAAGGTTGTGACTTTGGACTAATTCTATTTCGTGGAGAAATAAGATATTAGTTGGATTTACTGAGAAAACAGGAAAACCTAAACTGCAGATGCAAACTTAAAATAAAATTCTCACATAATGATAATTGAACAAGAAACAAAGTTCCTTTCTAGTTAATGAATTGTTTGAAATGTCTGATCATTCAGCACGGTTTTCTGTAGAGACTGGTCTGAGTTTGTGAGCCATGCCCGCACATTTCACCAGGCCCTCTCAATAGCCTTGACCTGCTGTCTAAGTGACAAACTCAGCAGATGCTGACATTATCAAATGCTTGGTGCTTGTCGTGCCCCTGGCTTTTGCCCTGTTATGGCTCTTAAATGAGTTGAGCAGCCCCACCACCTGACTCTGAAGTGAATGTGTGTAAGTAAGTAAGCATGAATGTGCATGTGTATGTTACAAATAGACCTGCCTGGTGTGCCATATCAAGCTGGTCTTATGTTGACCTCCATGCTGTCTACAAGTAAGGCTGTATATCGCTCAGCTGTCACCGGCCACTTGGAGAATATCATTTGTTCTTTGGCAGAAGAAGTCAATAATTATAGCATCAGACTGTGTTCATGGCCCTTGTGAAATGTGGTGACAAAGACAACTGAGATAATAGAAATAAATAGGTTCTGGTTAAAAATATCTAATAAAGGTCAAGTAATTATGCATTAAATTTAAAAATTATGTGTAGCAGTGACTTTTTGTATTGCAAGTGAGGGAGAACAGACTAGTTTAGAGGTACACTGCTAAAGACCAATTTTTTATTTATTTTATTTATTTTCATTTGAAGGACTACATTAGAGGAAAAACATGTGGCCGGCCATCAGATTCAAACTTCCCTCTCTACCAAATAGAAACTGAAGTAATTGCAAGATTATCTCCAAAATATTTAGCAAAACGCAAACTTAACAAAACATGCACTAATGCTTATAATGCACCCTATATGGTGCATGTAATAAATAAAAAAAAAACCATAGATTTATTTTCCATAAATGACCTGACTATCTCTAATCAGAGCTGATCCAGAAAAAACTTTGTCAGATTTTAATTGCTGAACTAATAACTGGTGCATGTCTAGTTATGCTACTGGATTGTGTCCAAATGTTCAAAAATATACAAGTAGCAAGGCAAAATGTGAAATGTGATATTTTGTGAAATTTGATAAACAAGCATTGTCTGATGCTAGAATTCCCAAATTATTTTACATTAATGTTGGATTTTCTTCAAGCAAACATAAGAGATCATTCAGTGCATGCATATATTGAGTCCTTTGCTACAGTAAAAGAAATGTGAAATAAAATCCTGAGTTACTGTTCAAATTGAACGCTCTGCAAGGCAAATCAGCCTGGAGGACTTAAAAGAGTGGCTTAAATTAATGTTGGGACTTGACACCCGCAAGTACTGCTGTAGGAACACAAGTAACAGAACTTGTGTATGTACTTTTGCCTCTGCGTTTGTCTGTTGGCCGTCTCGGTGACCGGAGCAGCAGCGTGCTTGCAGCGGGGCCCATCTGTCAGAGTCTGTAATTGCTTCATGACTCTAGGACATTTGACTCAAGTGCACAGCCACAGATTATTATGATCTTTTTTTCCCAGAGAACATTTTCACAGTCTATGAAAGGGGTAAAACTTGGAAAAATGGCGAGGAAGATTAATAGACTGCATTGGAGGCAGCTCAGCTTGATAACCTGTACCGGTGTATTATTGGTGTGATGGTAAATGGGGTGAAGGTGCTTAATATACCTGGGTGTCAGATAGGTTGATGAAGGCGAGTAAGGAAAGTGAAATTAAGAGGGTGTATTATTGATCACGTCAGCTAGTGAGATGAGTGGTGAGATCTATTAAACTACTAAATGTTCTTCAAATGTCAACCTACGTATGGGGCAAAACCTTTAAAAACAAACAAAAAAAATCTGAAGGTATTTCTTACCAACAGGTATACTCTGAAACAATGCTTTGCTAAAGCTGGTAAAATGGAACCAAATCACCTCTTGAATGGATTTGGTCCCCTTCAACCAGCTGTAGCTATGCTTTGATGACTACAGGATCCGGGATTGGGTTTGACACCTTCAACAGCGTACGAACAGCACTATTATCATCTGGTATGTTTGGTGACTATAACATCTGTCTCCTTTTTTTAATAATAAAAAAAACCAAAACACTGATCCACATGCAAAATTGGGTTATTGTCCTCTTTTCCTGACTGAGGGTCACCTCTCTGCCACACCAGACTACAAACCGCTGTAGCAGGGCATAGGTATCCAGCAGACACTTTGTCAGAAATGAAACGTCAATGTGTCTGTGTGAGAATGTTCTGCTAACTAATCCACTTGCTGGCATGACTTTTGTTAGATGTCAGCAATTCAAAAGCTTTAAACATAGACCAAACACACCTAACAGAGATTGTAAATGAATATTGTTCATTTAAAATAATAATGGATTTTTTTTACAGTATAAAACTTTGATTATTTTTTTCAAAACAACTGTATGGGTAATGGAAATTTATATTACTCATTATTGGCTATTAATTATCATGCATGGTATCATTTTTATCATGCATTAAACATAACCTTTGTGAGAAAGCATATTTTTGAAGATGTGCCAGTTATAAAGAACATGTCAAGAAAGGTTCAAAAATACATCATAATTCACCTTTCTAAAATGTTCATCACAATTCAATGCCCACAACTGTATTTTCAATACAATTAAGATCCATTTTCCAACATCTCAACTCTGCTGCAGGCTGTTAGTTCTGACATTACATTCCAAAAGCTTCTCTGGTTTAAACAGCACAGTGTGAAGGCTTGCAGACTCCTCCATCTCCTCATATAGGCCAATTACCCTTTGGGGGTTGTCTATATCAACCCATTTTAAAAGAAAGCTCAGAGCTGCACAGAAAATGCAGATGAGCAGGTATTACAAAGAGGTAGCGTCTAAATGACTACCAAAAGTTATTTAAAGGACTTGTTTAAAGTCCATCCATGGATCAAGGAATATTAATCTTTTGTTTACACTACAGTGGGAGCTACTGACTTCTTGCAGCCTGAAAGAGAGACATAGACGAGGTTGGATAAGCTGTGGCTATGGCAAATGCACAATACGAAATGCACAACTTAGATCATAAAGAAAACCTTTAACAGTTTAAAACTACATTGGTATTTACACTGTACTGGTGTGTGTCTGAGTAATGAACGAGCTAAAGTCTGGTAGGACTCCCTAGTGAGTAGAGCTGATTTCTCTCGGTGTTCGGGACTTCAAGTTGAAAGATTCATTCATCACCCACTGAGTTCTTCCTATGAATCTTCTTCAGTCTTCTTTCCACACTTCTATAACCCACCCACAGTCTTAAAACAACTCAGCAGATTACACACGCAGACAACCGGGACGTTGACAGATTGTTTGCTTAAACCCAAATGGAAGAATTTCATGTTCATAACAATATTTTTCTAATTAAAAGACACCCTTGAGTAATTCATATCTGTCTCTGTGCTATCAGAGTTGTGAGTTAATGGCTGAACTGCAAACGCGCCTTACTTTTACACCAATTTGGATTTGTTTCTTACTCCATATTTATTTCTTAAATAAACTATGTATCTAATATATTGTACTAATGTTTGTTCTATAATTGAAAGGTATTTAAAACTGTCTGTTTGGGGGTCTTCTTTATAGATGCTTAAGTCTGTGTTGCAACTGACTTATAATTACACAGCATTTGCTTTTCAGTGCAAAATAATCTAATGTGCATTTTCATTTGAGTTATTTTATTTGCTTATTTTTTTAGACATTTATTTGGCTCTAGTGGCCCTCATTTGACAGTAAAGTGACAGGACAGTAGGTTGTGTGAGAAGGTTGTCGAGGTATTTGTGCTTCATGCTCCGTGCATGGTTCGCACCTTAACCCTACCACCAGAGCATGCTATATATTTATACTTAATTAAACAATAATCCTAACATCTGTCTTACAAATGACTTGTGCTTTTTAGTTATACTTGCTAATGCACTGTACTTTTGTTTTATGATCCCATTGTATTTATTAAATATTTCAAATTTTTATTTGAATATGAATTTTTAAAATCCAATTTGCCGTTTCTTCAGTGTAGCTATAGGGTGAAAAACTGATGATTCGTCTGTAACAATCATTATTTTGATTGAAATTTAACATGCTTTGCTCCATTTTAACTTAATCTTTTAAACTGTTTGGTCAGCTTGTTTGGGGATAGATTTGTTATTAATCTTGTAAAGCATTATATGAATGGTGCAATATAAATAAAGTTTGATGGACTGAATAATAGTTTTGACTTGTTTATGTGATGCATGTCAGAACAGTCTGTTCTGATGGTTTAACTGAATGTTAAATATTAAAAGTAAATTCAGTTCCTGAAGTTAGTTATACTTCTTCTGTCAGTGGTCTTCACCTGATAATCTCTATGTAAAGACCCTTGATTAGCACTCCCCTCAAACTATTTCTTATGGGCCAACATCAGTACTTTTTAAGAAATATGATTCTATGGCAGAAATGCCTCAAAGCAATCAATCGAAACAACTGTCTCACCACTAAAAACGCTTGGACGAGGAGCTTTCACTTGGACCTAGGGAGAGATTTGGGGGGCTTTAGGACTTGTGGACTCTCTCTCCAATATTGCAGCAGCTCGAGCGTGAAATAAAAGTAAATGGGAATACTGGAGATGGGGACATATATCTTTGTTTCTCTGAAAGCGAGGGGACAGAGTGTGGACTGAGGCAGGTAATGCACACACAACACAACCGAAACCCTGATATAGAAAATGCTGTACTCCAGCACTTTTTGCCTGTAAATCAATGACTCCTACTGAAAACCTGCTTTCTACTGTATGTTCTGAAAGCTGCTTTGCTAAAACAAATTATGCACCCTCTGCTTTTAAATATCTACAATTCAAATTGGCTGTGTTTTATTCAGCTTTTCTTTAAGCATTCCATAATTGCTTTTATTAAATAAACTAAATGATTTACAATACAAGTCAACTGAGAAGTCTTGAGCTTTATTTTTCTTCTTTGAGCGTAAAACTTTCAACAGGATCAATCTTGAAGCATATTTTTTCTGGAAAACAATTTTCTCTGAAATGTGTATAAATCTAAACACTTTAGAAAAAGCCTTTACATATTCACTAAACTCACTTGGAGAATCTGATGGACTTGGTACGGTTTTTGCTTTTATTTTATAACAATGTACCCACCAATGGGAGCTAATTCATCTCTGCCAATAAAAATAAGCATAAAAATGTGAATATAGAGTGCAGTGAAATAAAAAGGCTAAATATATATTACTGGCATGCACAATTTGAATGCATGGCACTTGAAATATAATATCTTGACAAGTATCGGCTCTTAGCAGTCCTGTGCAAATGCAGTATTACAGACACTGATATCCTGCGCAGGTCAAGCAACAACCAATTTAGGAAACTATAAGACAGTATAAGTTGATAATATCAACATACTTGTTTAAATGTTAGTATGGATCAATAAATAAGTAAGTGTGCAGCAAGCGATGGTTTTAGATCAGTGTAACAGATGCCATGAATCATGGCAGGTGATCCAACTTAACTCCATTAATTCTTAAGTCATACAGAATCTGGGTGCTTTTTAACAGACTACATTTTAAACAGCAGTGACAAAATAACTGAAAAAATTCCAAAGTACCTTAGTCATTTCACTGGTTTGGGACATGCCTGTATTGTTCGGTTTAGCAGATCCATGAAAGAGACTTGCACCACTGACATAGTGAAGTGGCAGAGTGCAGCTGCGAAACCAGCTAAGATCATGCACCAGCTGCAACATTGTCTGGCAGAGCGTGAAAGAATAAAATCAAATTATGCATTCCTTTTTTTATCCCTCAAATGTTGAATTTCCAGGCTAAATAGGAAAAGAAATGTTCTTATGAAATCAGACTTTAACCAGGAAAAGTTTGGGTTTTCTCACCAACCTCAAGCTCTCAATATGGCTGCCGTATAGTTTAACAGCCGCTGCAAAAAAATCTATAAAGTTTTATAAATAATGGTCCAACTTGTTAATGGAATAATGGTGAAAAATGTATGCTAATGTGTGGTAAATCTAAACTGCTACGAATTAACAAAAAGAGCTGATCTTAATCTTTCAATCAAATCAAACTGTGGACATTCCTGAAGAACACACAGAATGACAAGCATATGTCAAATGTTATAGCGAACGATTCCTTTTAACGCTTTACATCTAAGTCCAACTTGTTAAGAGATCTTGAACGATCAGTCTCATTCAGATAGTCTCCTCTCTTAGCCACCTTTACATTCTACAAGTGATAAAGGAGGAGAAAAAAAAAACAACCTGCCCAAAATAACAGCGACCAAGGACAAGACAAAATACTGCTGCAAAAAGCAGCCTCCTCAGGCCAGCCTCTGCTCACAACACATGGTGAGGGACAAGCATAATAGTAAAAGGAAACTACAAATTAACTTTAAAGCCTATAAGCTAAACTACCAGTACTCAACATAACAGACCCGGCCATCTGTTGGCGTAATGGTAGCAGCCTTAAAGAATAACTTGAAATTAAATTGAGGTAACAAACAAAATGTCCCCAGTGAGGCAGCACAATTACACTTATTTAACTTTTAATGGTCTTACTTTAGAGCTTGAGAAGAAACTGTGAAGAAAAAAATTCTGCTTCAAGAACTTAGTTTAAAACGCTTCATTCAAAAGGAGTAGGATTCTTTAGAAGGAAGCAAATTGATCGTTACGGGGAATACAACATAGCATCAATGAGTATAATGCCAGATATTCAAAAGCTGCTTACATCAAAGTCCATTTCTGTAAAAGAAGCTGATTAAGTAACAAATGAGTGATTCTGCCAGAGTTGCTTCCTTCTCTGCAGTGAAAAAGCAGAGCGCTGTGGCTTTAAATTTGACCCTCCTTTTTGCATGAAGCTTGACCTTTTCTGCATTCCAGATGCAACTCTGCTGTTTGTGCCTCAAACTCTACTGATTTTTGTGTTTAAAATTCAGCAACCAAACCAGCTGTTATCAAAAGCATCAAGCATTTAGTGATATCCTGAGGATTTAACCTTCTCACAGCCCGCCTAAACACATCCTCATTACTCGCACTAAAACCGTTACTGCAGAAAACTGTCACATACCTGGGGTTTCCTCGCAGGGCAGCGTGATGTAACGCATTGAACCCGTTGTTGTTAGTGATGGTGACATCTGCTCCGGCCTCCAGCAGCACTGACAACATGTCATCTCTTTTTTTGCTAATTGCATCATGCAGAGGTGTGTCACCTTCCGAATCCTAAAAGGGAAACCTTACATTACTCACTGCCCCATGACTAATCTATTTAAAACAACATTACACTCTGCTGAACTGCCAAAATTGATCTCAAACCTCATTTATTTCATATTTTCTACTTTGAAAATCTATAAGGTGATAATTACCTGAAGACTCGGATGGCAACCAAAATCCAGCAAGGTTTTAACCACCTGTAGATGACCCTTGTTGACTGCTATGTGTAACGGGGTTTGCCTTCGCTTGTTCCTGGCGTTCAGGTCAGCCCCACCCCTGTGAAGCACCTCGATGACAGAGCCTTCATCGCCAAACGCTGCATGGTGCACCGCCCGGTCTCCGTCTTTATCCTGAGCACAGCCAAGATAAAGAAACACACATCAGGTATTTCTCCCTTTCTTAGCTTTATGTTATTGCTTTAAAAAAAATGCCACAATGCATTTTGTGGATTGAATGAGCGTAAATTAAACCAACCTCGGCCTCCAGGTCTACATTGTGTTTCAGCAGCAGTTTTAGGACATCCACATGGCCGTTCTGACTGGCCGCCTGCATCGCAGTGTGTCCTGCACACTGTCCATTCACCTGCAATCAGAAATATGACTACATTTCAATATTCAGTTTTAAAATTTTTGCAAACCATACAGACTGCTAAGGAGCCAAGAACAAAGACTAAACATCGCGTAAGGGCGTCATCTTCCTGTCACAGCTTTCATCTTTAACAGGCTTCCTCGACATCTGACGACAACCAAGTGTCAATATTTATAAATTTATAAAGTAAATTAATTTATCTTTTTAGCCTTTTTCACCTTTTTATATTGTATTACTTCTGCCTATCCATATTTAGTTCATTTTATTAAATAGATACTGTTATCAAATTCTAAGTTGATGTTATTTTTCTTTGGCCCTTCTAAATTTTCATTTAATTTTAAAAAAGAAAGTCTCTATTTTTTTTTTCATCATCAAAAATATCTAAGCTCGAGTTTATTTATCTACTGATTAATTTAATTTTTTAGCTTGTGTTTCACAATTGCAAATACAATTGCATCCAGATCTCTACCGTTCAATAAATTAGGATATTACTGGAAAACCTACTTATTTTAGGAATTGTATTACTAGATGAAACATATTAAATGAAAATATGACATTTGAAATATTACACCAGGCCAGACAAGGATTTTTTAGAACAGAAATGTGAGCTGAATTATATATGTTTTCTATCTGCTGAAAGGTTATTTTGAAGAAGTACTTTTAATCTGACTCACAATCGTCTTTTGAACGAGAATTCTGAATCTATGAATGACTGGAAATATTGTTTTTCCAGTTGCACCGAACAAAACAGCCAAAGAAGCGACTTAGCAAATTCCAGGTTTTTGATCCAAGAGATAAATTGATATACGTTTCATAAAATAAAAAATGGTTTGAACTTCACTAGAAAAATGACATTTCTACAAATAGATAAAGTGTAAACACAATGCACTTACAAATCATAGTTAACCAGTTGTCTTTTAATTGGCTCTGATTAGTAATCAGCAGGTGAAAACATTTATATTGGAAGTCTATCATTGCATCATAGACTTTTATGCATTTCTTCATTTTGGTTTAATTAAAAAAATGAATCAGATACAGTATTAGGGAACTATTCTTTGATGCACAAATGGAAATAATCTTGTACATTTCTTGACAGATTAAAATCAATCTCTCTCTTAGAAGCCCAGTACTTTTTTCTTTTTAATGTCTTTCAGTCCTTAGGAAAAAAATGAAATTGGCAGATCAGACTTGGGGGCATACAATCTTTATCAGACAGAAAAAATCTGATCAGTGAATATCTAATTATTTTTTCACCTAGTTAAGCTATTTGTGCAGCTATTGTTCCATTACTTGGCTTGCTCATTTGTCTTCAATCTCTATATTATGTATTGCATATAACAGCATAAAAAGTGGTCCATTAGTAAAATTGACTGATTGCTTGATTAATGCCTGAAATTCGCTGTTAGGAGATAAAGAGATTTGTGAGGGTGTGTTTGCATGAGTAGGTGCGTATGCAAGGCTGGGCGTGCATCTTTCATCACCAACTGCAGCACTGCAAGAACTGAGAGCATAAATATTAATGTGGACTCCTCTGGGAGTCTCGAGACATCTCTTGTCCTGGCAGCCGAATCACTTGGCCAGACTCAGTGTGCTCAGCTTTAAGCAAATAATTCCACTGAAAGGCAGCAGGGCATCCGGCCAGCATTCACCAATGACACGCACATTCATTCACTCCCCTGCCCCGACAGAGGACAGAACTGCAGACTCAATGTAAGGATTTCTTTTTTCCTCTAGAAGCCACTAGTTTTTGTCTTGTGGTAAATACATTATTTTTTTGTTTCCTCTGTATTGTGGGATGCATCAGAACATAATCCACAACCATGTGGGATTTGTAGCTCCTCACTTGAAAGCGAGAGTATATCGAGGTCTGTGCTGCATTGCACACCAGAGCTCCTTGGTTCCTCCACTGGGGCTGCCTTAACGTTCTTCTGACTGAGAGTACTACTGGTGGGAGGATTTATCCAGGGAGACACCAAGACTACTCAGTGGATGTAAAGAAGATCAGAAATTATGCATTTCATCTGCAATTATCAATGTGCTCAGATCTGTTGCTTTTTTAAAGAGAAAACATGGTTTTATTCTATCAAAAATGGCATAAGTCTCATTGCAAAATGACTAACGTGTTCAAGGTCAAATAAGTCATAAAAGTTTTCCCAATATCTCAAAGTTCACAGCGTCTAAAGTGTTGGAATACTTCAATGTAGGCAATGATAAACAGGGGGTTAGGCGCTTTGGAAGGTTTTGTTGCAACATTAAAGAAAGATGAGCGCCATAAATGATCATTGTCTGATGAGTCGAAGCCCAGGAGGTTCCCGATGACTGTCAGAAAGTTCAAATAGATGTTTTTAAGCCGGCGAATGCCCTCATTGAAGCTACACATGCTGTCTGTTTCAGAATTTTTTCCCTTGATAAATGTTTATGGGAATATTTAGATGCATGTTTAAACAAAAACCATGTAACCATGCGTTAATGTTCCAACTTTGAACAGTCTACTTATTCTTGAAATTTCTGAGAGATTTTGCTTGCTCCTGTTTTATTCAAGTTAACTTGCATAGGTAAGATGTACATAAACCAAATGTACAATATGTGAATAATACTGTTAATCTACAGAGGTCAAACAGTTCACCATCATCATAGTGAATGCTTGAATTTGAACTTTATACATGTATTTACAAGTTTAAAGTACAATGTATTGTTTACATTTTATTTGTTATTTTAAAATGTCATTTTTCTAGTGAAGTTTAAACCATTTTTTCTTTTATTAAAGATATGTCAATTTACTGATGGGATCAAAAATCTAAAATTGGCTAAATCCGTTTTCTGGCTGTTTTGACTGGTGCAAATAGAAAAACAATATGCATTAATGCATTAATGGTCGTCATAAAAATTCAAAAAAGTTATGTATAAAAAGAAAAGTGGGTATGGTTCTTCAAATAGGAATAAAAAAAATTGGATAACACAAACATTTTTGAGATGAAAATTTGTCCTTTTGCTAAATCGAAATGATTTTTGATATATTTTGATAAATTTAATAATCACAGTCCTACTTACATCCACATCAGGTCTCTTCAAGATGTCCTCCACTTTAGCCAGGTCTCCATTAGCTGCTGCCTTGACCAGCTCCTCGTTTATGTCCCCGGACTCTTGCGTCTCGAATAGTTTCTTCAACAACTGAGACAAACGCTCTGGGAAAACAAGCGGAAACAGAGATTGATTTTATGTAGGTGCCAGAGAAAAAGAGAGCAGTGAGGACAGAGGACTAATATGATACTCTCCAAGCGACAACAGTGCATGTTCACATGTACCTCCAGAGGCATTGCTGACAGCAGAGCCGGAGGGGGCGATCTTGGTGACAGCCGCAGGATTGTACGTCCAGGAAGTCCCACAAACCTCGACCTTCAGGTCACTGTCAGAGTAGATCTGCTGCACACGGCCCACCTTGCCCAGGGTCTATTTAAAAGTGTTGTGACAAACTCATTAGTGTTTGAAGTTCAGCCGTCTTCAGGCTGTGCATAAACGTTGTGTGTTACAGAGTGTGAAAATTAGGGGAAAATCAAAGAAAGAAAAAAACAAAAAAAGAAGCAAAACCAGCAGCACAAAATGGACTGAGCATAATCATCCAATTTGAAATGACATCATCTTGATAATAGCTATATAGGAGAGCTCCTCTCTGATGATGTTAAGCTGGGTCGGGCTGACCTCAAGGATATCATCAATAACAAGGACTGCTACTATAGAAGAACCAGCAGGCAACAAACAGCCCTGTTTAGTGATCAAACCTCAGCAGCTATTGAGAAGGGTCAATCTGGCATAATGGAGAAAACGAGCATAAAATGTGTCTTTCTGGGAAACAATTCATAAACATTATAAAATGGAGATAGTAACGTCAAGCTGTGAGGAAAGAAAGAAGACGGGAGGGTGTCTGATTTCTTCTAAAGAGTTTGTGAAACGTACCGGCAGCATGGCTTCAGCCCACTCGCCATGCCCTCTTTGGAGCAGCTTGATGCGGTCAATATCGTAGCAGATCTGGACCAGGTCTCCCACATGGAACTGGGAACTTCCTCCTTCTGCTCCGGCTGCAACTTCACCACTGCGCACTACGTTGGCCTTGGTTAGCACTGCTGGATTAAACGTCCATCTGTAGAAACAACAGATGCTTTAGAACAACACGATTAGAAATCACATAAATAATACATGTGGCTTATGGGTTACAGAATAGAAATTCTGAGCAAACATTTTGTCAAAAAATAATCTGAATCAATAAGAAAGATCCCAAGCAGATTGTCATGAGAGCAATTTTAAGCCCATTGAAATGAAGCAATCTTTTAAGGAATGAGTCAATAGATCCAAACTTGATTATTTTTCTGATCAGTGAATGCATTATCCATAAGCCCTACTTGCCAGTGCTACCATTAGTGTAGATGCTGTTACTGAGGAAACAAGACTCAAAGTTAGCTGTTTCCACTAACAATGAGGTGATTAAAGTAAAGTAAGAAGCTACTTAAAAGGAAACACAAATTGTATTACAATATATCTGCGTCTCAATCAGGCTGCTAAGGAACAAGATAAATATAAACTTTCAGCAGATGACAACAAGGCTGTATTTGGTGCACAAATTACTAAGATGGTAAATGTAGTTAAAACCTCAACTCGGATCTTTTTATAACTTGTAACAATCATAAAAGACTCCTTCCTCACAGCAGAGAAACTTGAGGACGTTTTGCAGTGTCTGACTTTAAGTAAAACAAGGCCCATAAAATTCAAGACATGATAAAATATAGTTTTGTTTGCCCCACTTCCTAATAACCAATATATCTAGGCCTGTCTTAAGATGTACTTGCCTGTTCCCACTGGGGTACTGAACCACAATATCATGGTCCTCATCGATGCCACACACGGTGCCTGTGGTTGTGAGCGTCTCAAACATGCCATCGGTCCATCCCCCATGGCCATGCTGGAGGGACTGAACAATCTCTAAATCCAAATCAATGTTGACCAGGTCTCCGATCTGAAGACCACCTGGATTTCTGTTTCCATTCTGCTCACCTTGGAGGCAAAAGCAATTTTAAATTTATCGATAAACTAAATGCATTAATAATACATGTTGCACTTTATGCTTTAAGAGTCTGCAGGTGACCTTAAAGAGAATAAAAGAGATCAATAAAATATACTGGACTGTTATTTTACATAAATTATACACCACACATTTTTCTGCAATACCTAAAATAACAATATCAAGCTTAATGAGTGAACTGAAATGCCCTGTTGTATTAGAGAGAGAATTTATTTAAAGCACTGTGAACATGGATCATATTCACTGTGTTCTACATTTTGGGACCAACATGACTATGCAGTACTGCCATCTAGTGGCTTAACAAATATAGGTGCGAGTAAAACTGCCCTAATGCCCTTGAATTCACTGCACCAGAATAAAAGGTGAGAAATTTGGTGCAATAATGATGATAGACACACATCACTGGCAAACTTACCTAAAACAGGACAATGGTCTCTGTAAAACGAGCCTCCTTTGGCATCCTGGACACATTTCAAGTCCGACTGAGGTGCATCAAAAAAAAAAAAGAGAACAGTAGAATAGGTTAAATATGGATACAATTGTTATCGAAGTAGAAAACCAAATCTACACAGCCAGGCTACTGTGACACAGAGTTTGCATATGCCAACAATATCAGTGCCCTACGGATAAGGTTGGGCAGTGGAAGAAAACAGGTACCAACAGAGAGCTTCAGATCAGTGGTGATGACTCAGATGTGTGTAACCTTTGTGGCAGAGTTAGAGGGCAGAGATTATCATAGGATGAAACACCAAATTACTGAATATGACAAGTCTCGACAAATAGCCTCAGCTGCAGATTGAGAAATGCCGTCCTGTAAATGAGTATTTTCCCCCTTAAAGATTTTCTGGTTTTGCTTTTTTGTCACACTGAAATCTTTCAGATAATCACCTACATTTTAATTTCAAACAAAGATGACCCGAGGAAACACAAAAGGCAGCTTTCAATTATTTAATTTATTAAAAGGTGAAAAGTCATCTAAACTAGTAAAAACGTATTGCATCCTTTGCAGATATTCAACTGAGATTATTTTTCTGAAATGCTAAACGAGTTGGAGACCAGATGGATCTCCAACGTTGGTCTCGTCAATCCAGATAAATTAATCCAAATGCCTTCAAGTGTATCAAGACACTATTTGGCAAATGTGAGTCAGACTCTTGGGTTGTTAGCCAGCAGTGATATTCATCTGCGAACTTCCCCATAAGATGTCTTTTTTTGTTCACGCTTACAGTAAAATTTGGTGGTCATAAATACTGACCACCAGATGAGGTGGTCAGTATTTATGACCACCTCATGAATCGATAAACTAAATGCATTAATAATACATGCATCAATAATTGACTTTATTCAAATAAAGTCAATCATTTGAATTCCTTCCTTAGACAGGAACCTAGTTCTTCCATTATTATTATTATTATCATCATCATTGTCATTCTGGGTTCTTTTGCTAGCTTCTGAGTCGTCAAAGCTCTCCTAGAGTTACATTTGATAAGCCTGGAGCTCCTGGGAAAATTAATCACAGTTCCATGTTTTCGCAAGTTGTGGATAATGGTTCTTATCATAATTTCCTGAACTTCCAAAGCTGTAGAAGTGACTTTATGACATCTTGAAACAAACAAATATCTAACTATCAAGATGGGAAGCCTGTTCCACAGGCAGATGTCATCTCCATCCCTTAGAGTCTATTAGAATAACAAAGCAAAAATCTGTCATGCAACGAAGAAACCCGATTGGCCATTTTGTAAAAAAGCAAAGCCACCCTCTGCCAATGAAAAGAGGGGTTTTATTTGAGACACGTGTGTAGCTGTGGCCACAAAAACCTGAAAGTTGACCTGCATGTTCACTTGATCACCCCCCCCTAAAGAAGCAAGAACAGATTGCTTTTCTCATGCAGATATCTTCCCCTTCCATCTGCCTGCACAATGCCTCCTTACACATTCAGCCTGTGTGGCTCTCACAAAGGCCTGGCAGCAAAAGAGGGAGACCTCATCCCTGTGGTCAAACACAAAAGCCCCCTAACAGCTGTTCTTTCAGAAGACTGATGGAGACAGTGAGGAAGACAAGCGGTCTGCTCACCATTCCTTCGAAGCCGACTCTGTACAGGTTCTTAGCCCCGTTGTCCCAGATCACATAGGCGGCGCTGTGAGGGCTGGCGGCACTCCAGTCCTGGATCTCAGTCACCTGTGGAGAAGAAAAGCTCAGCTCAGACAACGATATGACACTTGGGTGTTTTAATTTTTTTTTTCACAAAGCTTAACAGATTTAGTTTTAGACGAAAACCCTGATCTATTCTATTGATTTTGGGTTCTCATCACAGCATTTTTCACCCCCGACTCTCGATACCTCTTATTTGTCTACAAATATCTATGCTGCACTCAAGTGACAGCATGAATATTTTCTGAAACTGTTTAGTTTTAGTTATTTTTACTAAAAAAATATTCATTCTGAATTCAAATATCATAATAGTCATATATTTTTTACAACCATTTGAATATGAGGTAGGCAGAAGTCCAAACTTATTTAATCCTGACACATTTCTTTTATGTCACAATTTTACCCATTATTCTTTAAAGAAAAAAAGGAGAAAAAAATATCAGATCTTTTTTTTTTTTTTGTTACACATACTACTAAACAACATGAAAAATCACCAATCTATAAATCATGTTGGGAAATGGTTCTTAACTGTTAGCCTTTTGACAAGTAAAAACATTGTGCGTTACTGAAGGCATAAATAACCACTGAGCTACATGCAGAGAACCACAAAATCTATTTAAAATTTGTAAAACAATGTAAAGATAGATTTCCTCTCTCCATCACCAGCAGTAAATTGCTTTCATAACGATGTTAGGAGTGTCGAGAGTTAAGTAAATGAATTCTTTAATTAAATAGCTCGCCTTTCGTAAATACTGAAACCCAACTCTAATTACTTTAAGGCCGCTTTCTGAGCAAACTGATTAATGGGCCTTAAGATTTAATATTCATGCTAACCTAATGGCAGATTTTGGCTGCAGGAGATGTAGCGGCGGTTTTCTACACAGCATAGTGCTGACAGCATCATAAAACACTAATGAGATGTGTCATTAAATAACAGTACAAAATAATGTATTACATTGAGGGGCTGTTAAACTGAATACTCCGGAGTCTGCAGAAGACTCAAATACAAACACCAGAGAGTGTAAGAAAAAAAACAAAATTAACAAAGATGTACACATACCAGGATATAACAAAGATATCATCCATTTGAATATGAGGTCAAATAGGGGGATATATTGGACTATGTTCTAATAATGTGCTGGATACCTGCATCATCCAGAATAACATGTAGTTTCAATCCCTTGTCACTGACATCATTATTTTATGTGACTCATTTTTTCTATGAATAATTTTTACCGTCTTACATTTTTAAGCAAATTGAAATTCAGTTTCAAATTGTGTATTTGTGCTCATTTCTGGTTCGCTCTCTCTTTAGCATTTATTTGGAGTTCTGTGAGGGTTACACTAGCATCTAACTCAGGCATATCTCTTCCTGTTTGGCTAGAACCATGTATATTTCAATCAAATCACATCCTGTGACAGAAACTTGTTTTTTCTGCCAAAGGTTGATTGACCTCAGAACTCTTTGAACTCTCACGACCAACTATAATTTTAGAGCAGGAAGCAAAACAAAAGACGCCGAGCTGAGGTTTAGCTATTTTTGTCATACCTTTCCTCTCCTCGCATTGCCTCCATCTTGGTCTTCCCATTGCCAGTCCACTCCTCTAACAACTCGGCCACCAGCAAAGATCCCTCTCGCTGTGATTTTCTTTGACTTGCGACGTGACTCCAGAAGTACTCTGCTCAAGTGTACAAATAGAAACAGATGATTAAAAAAAAATACTATGTTTACTCACACACCTGAAACTAAAGAAGAGCTGCTTGGTTATGCTGCTTTTGCATTTTACCCATATTTCTTAAGGAACAAAGTTTGGCATTGCTAAAAGGACAGATGGACTTATCCTGCTCAAATAATTTGTCTCAAAATTTCAGCTTTGATTAACTTCAAGTTCCTAAGCAGTTTCTTTTTCAACAGTTGTAAAAAAATTTTATGAGGTGCACAACAAACACAACCCATCAGACATCAGGAAGGTGGGGAGACCTCCAGTGCCCCTGGCGCATTATGCAAAGTCAGTCTCGGGGGAAATAAAGTTGCACTCTTTTGAAAATAAGGCTACCAGCTGCTCAGCTCTGTGCTTTATTTCTACAATTATAATAGGCCAGAAGTCTGGATCACTATTCCAACACTGATGGTCAATATCAAATCAAAAATAAAAGATAATTAGAAATTAAACTTCTTTTAAAAGGTCCAGATAGCAACTTATAGCAATTTAATAAGTTGTAATACTGAAATTTGCCTGAAAAAAATATTTGATATAAGTATTGACCAGAAGATTAGTTTCAGTTTTTAAATTAAATTACCGAAATACATAATTTTTCCAATAATGTGTTCATATACTGAGAGGTACTTGTAGTCTTTTTGGGAGTTATTGAAGCTTAATAACTACATTATGAAAGGAAATCAATATTTCAAACCAATGTCAAATAATTTGTCTCAAAACATTCAAAAATTTACAAAGTATTTCAATGTTTGGAGACTGTCAAAACATTCTTGTAAAAAGCATCTACAAAACTATTTTTGGAAATTTGATTTTCATTTCATATACAAGCTGCTTAAGTGCTGACATTTTTGTTCTGAATAATGCTGCCTCTAAACTGCAGTCTGTTTCATATGAGCCATTAAATCTGCTGAAACATGAGAAAATGAACAGATTGCCATTCAAACTTCATTATTAGAAAGTGCTTAAAGAGAATGTAACTAGACTTTTTCACTAGTTTGCATAAGATTGAGAGATCCTGGATGGCTGAATCTACATCAACATAAGAAAAGAAGATTAGGCAGTTAACAGCAGAGGTTCAGCAAATAAACCATAAATGTGTTAAAAGGCTAAAGATTTAGTAATTCACTGGGATTTATTAAGAATCTTTATAAATGATTTTAAGATCATTTTAAATTGCAGTGTAAAACTTGCCAACCTCTATAAATAATCTCAGCCTTTTAATTTATGCTTAATATCCACGATTATAGACACGGATATTGAGCATATCCATGCCTATAATCATGGATATAGGCATATCCTATATCCATACCTATGGATATAGGCATATCCTATATCCATACCTATGGATATAGGATATATCCAAAGGCATGCCTATATCCATGCCTATATGGCATGGATATAGGCATGGATATGGCATGGATATAGGCATATAGGCCTACATCCATGCCTATATGAGTGTTACAACATGATGAGTTTTACAACATGTCTGCACACACTTAGAAAAGTCATTAACACTAACAGAGAAGGCTCAATCATCTCACATAAACAAAATGTCTAGAAAAGTAAACATGAGATGGATTTTTTTTTACTATTAAAAGCTCTGAATCTTAAAATAAGACTATGCAGTTGCCTGGCAACTGAAGGTTAGGAGCATACAGACAGATTTCAATTGCCTCTTATGCAAGCATACAAAAAGGCTTCTCAAACGTCCCACACCTCACATAAGGTAACAAAGCCAGAACGAACCTCTAAATGGTCCAACTGATCACAATGAAGAGCAGGGCTTGCATTACTTGTTTAATCCACTTTTATCTATGGAAAAGTCTAATGTAGTAGACAGCAATACAGAACAAACCTCTCGCTGCCTGGGGTGGTGATCCTGTAGAATCGGTGTCTCAGGTGATGCTTGTCTCCATGGTAACAGGTTGTGCAGAGGTCATAATTGGTGCACTCTGCGCATTTCCAGCGAATCCCAATGATTGGCTGTTGACGACAGGTGTCACACATGGTTCCATCGTGCTTGATACCTAAGGGGGAGATTGTATTTATAGGTTAACTGGAAGAGATTGTAGTGTGTGTGAGTCCACTTCTTCACTCTGTCAGGACAACAATGCATGCATTATGTAAAGGATACAACTTTTAGAGCATATTTATAATGTGCATAGTTTTTAATATCTTAGCAACAAATTCAAAAGCAAATAATTGCGATCATGTCTGACTGGCTGCTTTCACAAACTATTATGGTTTTCTTTAGCAAAGTGACTCATCCTTTAGAATAACAAACAAAAACTACAGATGACTTCTACTTTGCCTCTGAATGCATTACACGGTTTAAAGCAAAATGTATTTACTCCTAGTAACTGGGAGTGTAAACAGAAGATATTCAAGGTATAGTAATGTTGCATTTATATATTTGTTATAGGGCAGTTACTATAGTCAATCTGTTCCATCATTTTTAAAAGTTGGAGTTTCAAAACTGCTTGAATTTTTTCAGATATGCTGTTGTTCCTTTCAGCAGGAGCTGAAAGACAGCTACTTAGCTTTCAGGGACAAACTACTACCTCAGTCTGCAACACATGTTTTCCTCATTTATGAGTTATAAGGCCTACAACTGAAAACTTGTAATTAGTCAGAATGTGAATCAGCAGGCTGGATCTCAAAGAAAACAGACATCTTTGCAGCCTGGAAAAGTCTGACCTCTAATTTTTACTCAAAGCTATCAAGGAAAAAGAAACTCACCCCAGCAGATACATATTTTGATTGACGTAGAAACTCCCTGTGCCCCTCAACAAGTGTTCTTTACCACATTTTATATATTCTCTAGAAGTATGCTTGTTTTTTTTATTAATATTATCTTACTTGTGTGTTTGCCAATTGTTTCTAAGAAACAGAACATCTCAGCTGACTCTGGAGAGCAGGGGAAGGGCTGGGACAAATGGCTTCGCAACTCTTAAAACTGAGATTTTATGAGGACGCTTGAATTTGAAGGGAGTGGTGGTGTTCTCGCAAATACACTCGCTGCTATAAATATGTTCTCTGTGACCACATTTCTAAGGGCACAATAACCATTAATACCCATAATAAAGTGTTTCAGTGTATTGCATATGGTAATGTTGTCATTAAACCACATAAATGTAGCCAAAATGTCATTTAGAAGTTTTGTTGTGATTATATGTAGCTTTATTGTTTTCTTACTGCAATCACAACATGTATGAGTATCTTAAATCATGTTTATGTGGTGATGTGTCAACGTCTTGACACCTGCTCATTAAGATATTTCAACCACTACTTTAAGTAAGTGCAGAAATAAGGGGGATTTAGAGGTAAATGTAACAATTCCCACTATTTTGAGTCTATAGAACTGGTTCAATTGATTAAGAAGCAGGAAAAGCAATAAATGTGCATCTCTATTATGATGCATTTTTCTTCATTTTAAGTGTACGTACAACGGCATTTACTTTCTTTTACACATAAGCAGAGGTGTAAAAGTAAAAGCAATGTAAAAGCAAAAACGAAGTCCTGCTTCCTCAGTGCTTGCATCACAGTTAGAACAACTTTGATGTTCTTGTTTTAGTTGACTAGAAATCAAATGCATCAAAGTTTTAAACTTTGATGCATTTGCATCAAAGTTTTAAACTTTGATGCATTAATATGAATAATTTTTCTATTCCTTCAATTTCATTTGGATTCCAAACAACTACGTCTACCAAAAGAAGATACAGCATTCTTTCTTTTTTTATCTACAGTACCAGCAAGGACAGTCTGATAGGTGAATCTCCAGTTTTCAGTCTAGTCTTCAGCGATATTCTGATATAGACATTAGTAGCTACCCACTCATTAACTGCGTCTTGTAAAAGAAGAGAAAACAAAAAGCAAGTTTTCAACAGCAACAAAACAATGTGTATGCGCGCACAATGCAAGTAATTGCCGCCATGTTTATTTGTTTACAATTTACAGCCACAGAAATGGAGGCTAACTGAAGAGAAGGCTAAAGAATAGTCCTTATATTCACAACTGAACAATAAGTCAACTGTTGCACAGAAGCGTCAGAAGTTCAGCCAAAATAATGCAACAAATAAAGTTACCTGTTGGCGCACTGTCTAAAATTCTTATGTCGTAAGCTCCAGAGCAGCGGTAGTTGGCAGCAGTCCCGTTATCCCAAACAACGACCACTTCTTCTGGACTTTCGAAACTCCTGACGGTGCCGACATGTCCCTCTCCACCGTCCTGCTTCCCCCACTTCCAGTCGGGTCCGCGGACCACTCTGGCTCCGACTCCTTCCATCATCGCCCGGTTGTTCCTGCCGGTGGTCATTTACGAAAAGAGCTCGCAACAAAAACGAACAATTCTTTTCACGTTAGCGAGTTATCGGGCTGTTAAGTGCACTGGGTAGGCAGACAGTTTCCAAGTGAGGTGAAAGCAAGTCCAGACAGGAAAGAAGCCGGAGAGAGAAAAAAAATCCACAAAAGCTAACCTGCTGGCTAACCCAAGGAGGGTCCTGGTGGATCCTTTACAAAAACTACAAGCTAACGTTATCTACAAATCAATACTTGCTGTGTGAAGGAAAATCTTAACAATTCAAAAACACTATTCAGCAAGAATATCTTCAGTTTGAAAACAACTACTCAGTTTTCACCTCCCCTTCAGTTCACACATTAAAGCCACCTCTTCAACTTAGCAAGCTAGCGAACACAATGCTACAAATAGCAATGCTAACAGTACAATTTCTCCTGGCTCCTCGTTACTGAGAGCGACTGTTCTTCATTTCGTGGCTGTTTATCCGTATCGTTACTTTTAAAAGTGCACAAAAAACATCCAACGGGTTCTCCTTTATGTGCTCCAGCCTGCTCCATGGGATCAAGTCAGAGTGTACGCGTCGCCATTATTCTCAATCATCGTTCGAGCCTCAGACGAGCAACAACTAGCTACGGAGATGCACGACGAAGCACGAAGACGAGAGCCGAGCGGAAGACCGCCCGGTTGTTGTGGAAATATAAAGAATGTCTTTGAAACACAGCTACAAGCTGTGATTATGCCATTCAGTGGTAAATATAATATACTATGTGTCATATACGTGTTCAAAAGTATCATTGTATCTGGGCCTATTTTAAAATATAACAAAGGGATAAAATTAATCTTCTTTTCGGTTCTAATCTAGCTGACACGCCAATAATTTTTTTAATTTTATTTTAGCAAAGAGAACATAAGGTTCCACTGTGACTTCGAGATATCTACATTCATTTACAATTTAGATGGATTTTTTTTTTTCTGTGTACAACATTATGAGTAACTTGACTCACTTCTCAAGATTACATGGCATGGGGAACAAAGCTTATCCGTTGTAGGCTACCTCAACATCATTTTCAAATTTCAAGTGCTTTCATCATCCAGTTAGTGACAACTGGTCCCCAACTGCTGTGTAACACGTCTTCTTCAACTCCCGTGTTCTTTAACATTGCCAAGATCTGATATTCTAATTAAAATAAAAGTATGGTATTTTTAAATTATGGTGCTACATATCACAAGGGCTAAAACATATATATTTTTCTATGTAATAAACCTGTGGATTTTCATAAATGCTTTAACATGTTAACTTAGACTATTAGGTTTTTTATGAAAATCTTAAAGAAGGGTATTATGTCAAATTAACATTTTTAGTTTTAACAGCATGTTATTCCCTCATCAAAAATGCTTTGAATGTTACTTTCATGCATGTTTGAGAAATTCTTGAATCTCCCCTTCAGCTATTCAGAGGTGCCCAAATGCTTTCTCTCACTAAGTGCTTTTGCCAGTTGAACTTTTATGTTCACTAAAAATGAAATATCCTTTAGTTGCTTCAAATCAGCCAATTAAACTTTCTCTTTCCTTGCAGACTATGATATTTTTATTGAAAATAACTCCCAGACTAAATAAGTCAGTCAGAAGACTAAACTTGCCTCCAAGTTGTATTTACTTCTCTTTTAATATACCAGAGGTCAAATGTAACTAAAAGAAACCCTTTGTGTGAGTCAAATTAAGCAGTGCTAACATTCAACTAAGTCAAGCAAATGAAGATGTAAATCTTTGTGATCCACTGATGGCTTGTTGGTGATGGGGTTGTTACAACCCCTCCCCAAGACCACTGGGGGCAAATTCTGGCACTGGGTGTAACACAAAAATCAGTAATCTAAACAGTTGATGTCAGTAGCAGAAGAAAGTTTATATTACAGTTCAGGTAAAACCTCAATTACCTGAATTGTAATTGAGGTTCCCTTTTTAACTATAGAATAATAAATAAATAAAAACACTTCCTCGAGGAGAACTGAAAAAGGTACAAAACCTGAAATCCCTGGCTAACCACAAACAGGAGAAAACAGTTAACAGCTAACACTGTGTTAGCTGTGAATAGAAACACGATACTTTAGTTAGACACATGATTCTTCACAATATGCTCACAGCAAAATCATTTCAGTCCCCATAAACAGTCACCAGCCAAGATCACTTCAGATCAAGGCCCAGGGTAAAAGAGACCTGACATTTCTGGCATGAAGCTCTTTATGGGGTGGCTGACGAGGTCCAACGCATTGCACCTGTGGCAGCCAGGCAGAACTGAAACACAAAGAGAGAGCTTTCTCATGAAAAGAACCCCAAGAGGTCAATGACTGTAACAGGGCTTAACTCAAAACATCCCCAAGTCAGTTTTTTCTTTGGGCCCCCTAATCTTGGGCAGGCTCTGACTGAAAGTCATAAATACGAATTTGATTATAAAATTATAATAATAAGCAAATAAAACAACTAATATGTTGAGTGAAATACTTAGACTTTATCTGAGAGGAATATATAAAACTTCTCATTACATTGTATCTTCTATGCACAGTTAACTTCTAAGGTTTCGGCACAAGACAACCCAGCCCCTGTTGTAATGTTGCCTCAAGGCCCTTTGGATTTCAACACGCACTCTGTTAATTAAATTACAGTGGATTACCACTCGCTGAAGCTGGAGCATTTGGCTCCCTTGTGAGCCTGCAAACACAGGGGCATTACTCGCTGTGTCATCAGTTTTAACTGTGTCCTACCACTATATTTAATCGATTCATTTATTTATTCATTTTCACTTTCAAAATCAAAAATATTTCTTAGGAATATTTAACCTAAATTCCACATAAAGCCAGAATTCTCACTCTCAGTCATATTTCTGACTCATTTGGTATTCAGGCCACAGGGGCTATGGTTGAAAATCTATGGATAAACAGAGTCATAAGTGTGAGTTATCAAATCAAAGACTACAGTTGAAACATGATATTTATATGCGCTGTATAGAGACCTGCATATCTTATTTGTTCTCGCTGTGTGGGAAGTCTCCCAAGTCTCACTTGGAAAGTGGAGATAATGACTTTTGATTGTTTATCCAAGCAAACCATGTGCAATTACTTTTCAACGTAGTGGTGCCTTAAACAGACACTTCTTAAGTAAAGTGTCTAAATAATAGTTTAAATAATAGTTTAAAATCAAAATGGTCTTTTTCTTTTGCTATTTAGAGGAAAACCATTAAAACTACAGAATCACACAATAATAATTTGTAACTGTCACATTCTGGAAGTATGTCACATATTTTTGAAGTAACGTCAATATAAAATATTAACGGTATAAATTATATTACATTTATATTATAACAATCACAATCAGATCAATTTGAACATTTGCACCCTCACTTTGTGGCCTGCAGGGGGAGACAGAGCAAATCTTGTCAGTGGTGTATGGCTGGTCGGTCAAAGAGCGCCACCTCTCGCTTGTCCATATATTCCACCCCTCCACTGCTCCCCTTGACCGTCTCCTTCACAGTTGGCTCGCAGGCAGACGCAGCTGAATCCCAACTGAGCTGGCCGCTGTCCTTGCTCCGAAAAAGACAAGAGCAACCTTGCAATGATCTCGCTGGACTTGAATTTCAACATTCTGACAAGGGACCTTTCACATTATTTGGAAAATCAAGTGAAAGTTGGGCTGTTCGGTTCGGGAGTGGGGTTGTCTCTGGTACTCGGCTTCAGCGCAGCTTACACCTGCTATTATTTAATTTCGGTAGCCAAGGTAAGTCGATGTTAGCGCGGCTTCTCACGTCAAACAGCTTGCGTGTGTTAAGGTGTGGGTAGCAGATGTGGATTTATCCTTGAGGAGCATCCTTCGGAGGCGAGGGATGAAAGCCGAGTGATGCGTTCACTGACCGCAGTTTCTGCCGGGAACTGCACATGTGGCGCCGAAAAAGACAAAATGCATTTTCCTTGTTCATAAACTCGTTGAACATATATGTATTAGCTCCTCAATAATGACTGATCGATGGCGAGACTAGCCGAGAAAGGCCGACTTTTCGCTGGAAACCACTGCTGTGTCGACAACGCTCACTCTGCTTCAAGGGTTTTATGTAACACATGCTGTTGCATTGACCCGGCAAGCTATGGATACTCACATTATAGATTTCATGCAATAGTCATAATAATCTGTTACACATGACCTTTAGGATAATAATAAACGTGCATGCGTATTGTGTAATAGTGGGTTGAAATGTAGCTGGTAAATGATGCATTTAGAGTTTAATTGTAAAATTGCTTAAAACTGATATTAGTGGCTTTTCCAATAATCTATGGGTATTTAAATCGAAGTGTAGCAATATGATTATGGATCATAAAAGACACATCATCTCATTTAATCCTAGTACATCACTAAAAGTATTTCTCCCTAACATCTCTTTTTTTGTGTGTTTACAGTCTCATTCAAATAATCAGTGATGGGAGATTTTAAAATGATAGGTAACCCAAGTAAATAAAAAATGATCAAAAAAAGCTGTCCAATAAAAATCCCGCTCCCCGTTGTTATTTTATGAAATAAATAAAAATGCGATTAACCAGATTTTTAGACTAGATCGTATTACAGCCTTACCTGTTGAATCATTCAATCACTAAACTGAACCTATCTGACAACAAGAAGTAGGCTCGTCCCGAACTGAGGAAATTCTAGAACAGACTAGAAGCAAAGCAACTAAAATCAGTCAATCAGGGAGGCGTGACACCTCAAAATGATCTTTTTCATTTAATCTTTTATTGCTGTATTATTAAGTAAATTTATTGTCTCGAGCTTTTTTAAAATAATTTTTTGAACAGTTTAAGCAACTTTTTAAACTGAATAAAATAACATTATTATTTAAGCTGATAATGTTGCTTGAATTATCAAATCAAATCAAATTTTACCTTCCAGCAACAAGTGCTTTACATCATAAAAACACAAAAATACAAAGTCATGGAACACGGTCAACAGTTTACAAGTAAATTTAAGGAAACTTAACTTCTCAGGGTCATTTAACTGACATTACTTTACATTAAAAGTTTATTTTGGGGTTTTACTAATGGTTTTCTCAATTTAAAATAACTACATATAAGTTTACACATGTGAGTTTTAATGATTGTTATCATTATTAATGCTTTTACCGTGGTCCGTTTCATACCGTGTTTTGTATAGTCAGCTTGGATTTGAGATTCTATAAATTCATCTTTTTATCCTTATTACATTATCTTAAAAATAAAATGATATTTTTGTTATACAGCAAAACTATTCCCTTTTATTTTACAGAAACCTCAACTTATTTCTGGCGGTAAGAAGTTCTACCAGTTTCTAAAGGAGCAATGTCCAGTCGTGTCAGAGACTTACTACCCCACATTTTGGTGCTGGGAGAGTCGCATTCAAACTCTGCTGAGACCTTTTGTTACAGCCAAACCTGGTGTTGTCTATAGAAAGTAAGTTCTTCTCCGTTATAAATTGTGTGCCACAGAATTTTTTGGCTGTGAATGTATTTTCAGTTTTTGGACTTAAATGTTTCAGGTCTGCAACAAATCTTGTGCTCTAATTTTGTTCACTTTACCTGCTGATATTGTTTCTTGTGAAAGCTGAAATCAAAACCCAGCTGAATGTAAGAGTTAGAGACAGTTTAATTTGTGTTAAAGGAAAACCATTCTGTAATTTATGGAAAATTGATGACATGTGATTTATTTAAAATGTATTTAAATGTGTTATTTTTGTTTGCCTACGTCAAGGTGGATTTTCTATACTTGCAATATAAAGCATATTTGTGTGAAATTTATTCTGCTCTAGTTCATCTTTGTGGTGATATGTGACAGTCCAATTATGACATATGGAGTCTTAAGTGTCAAGTTTAAAAAGTGTCATATGTTTTGTATAAAGGTAATGCTTGAGATTGGTCAGAAAAAAGAAAGAAAATCACATTTTACTGCTTTAAAGGATGGATTTAGGGACTCATAAATCTGCACAGCATTTTGTGTAGAGTAACTTAATCCCGGTTGAATCTGTGTTTGATCAAGATTTAATTCAAGTATTTTTGAATTGGTGTTATTTTGATCTAATATGGCCGTTTAGGTTTTACATTCTGGCAAAAAGAAATACACTTGGCAGTGACTGTTGATTTAATTGTAAATTTTACTTTCTATTTTAAATGTAACCTCCACTGCAGTCGGTCCCAAGGACATTCACACTGCCTGTACTTTGATGCTCTTTTTTTGTCAAGGTGACTGGTATTCCCTCAGTGCCCAAGGTATGTAGTCATACTAGTGCAGATCTCTGATATCAAGCTGGGTAAGAACAATGGTCACATTTGCTGTACTTAGAAAATTCCCTCTGGAAACAGCTGGACAACCTCCCCGGACTTTAATGAAATTATCCAAGGTTGACCCAAAGACGGCCAATGTGAAATCCATCCTATTTGTAGTAAGCTTTCTGGCTGAAATTTCACTCTCCTTGTTTTCTGATGGGAGGATTAGTGATGCACCTCCTCCCAATATGTGTGCAGGTTTCTGTGTCAATCCTTCTTCACTTTAAAGTCTTGCCTCAGGTTTATATTTCAGGACAGGTTCTGTAATTTCATGCCGATGCCTCCCCCAAAGGTTGGCCAAGTTTTTCACTGGCAGCACTGCATGGTTTTATGTCCACTGCAGTGTCTTAAAAGACTAGATCCTCATTCCAGGCTACAGCTGTAAAGTGCAGTAACTGAGTGGCCATAAGAAGCTAATGGTGCATTGTCCTGCTCTTTATCTGAACTGGCCACGTGTTGCAAAGTCCACTGAAAAGATGTTCATGAGACAAATAAGGCAGCTGTAAGTGAGCGCACTGCTCATATATCCAATTCCCCTCTGACTGTTGGCTCTGGAATGGATATAATGAAGTAATCAGTTTACCTGGAACTCGTCTGAAAGCTTAGATTGTGCAGAGGATGGAGTTAATCACCACTTTTCCACTAATTTGCACAATTTTCCATCACCATTGTTTGTGTGTTGTGGGCATGCTTCAGTTTCCCTAAACAATCAGGAAGTGAAAACGAGTACAGAAAATATATTTTTCCCAACTTTATTCTTCAATGTCTGAGAGTTGTATCAATTATCAGTTCATCTTTTTACCCATCCATCCATCCATCCATCTGGTCCCTGTTTTGTTTTGTATTTACACCTTAAATTTGACTTAAATGTGACTGAGTACTCTCCAAATTAGTCTGGAAAATAGTTTGAAATGAGAAGTTTGTATATTAGTGGACGAAAGATGCTGATACATACAAATGCTGATGCAAGGTCTCTTGCAGGAAGAGCCATTATGCTGAGTTGCTTCTCTCTCGTCTCTGCAGCGAGCTAATCAAGGCAGCAGATGGAGGACAGATATCTGTGGATTGGTTTGACAACGATGACAGCCTCTTTTATCCTGACCCCACCACCAGGCCCACAGTCCTGCTTCTTCCCGGCCTGACCGGCACCAGTCGAGAATCCTACATCTTGCACATGGTCCAGCAGAGCCGGGATCTAGGTTATAGGTGGGTGGTCTTGGCCAAACGCGCTGGCTGCGGTCCAGTGCTGAGCAGAGATTCAAAGACACTGAATCACGGGCTGCTGTTAAATCATCTGCTCTCTAGCCTGAATATTCTGCTGGCTTTCAACATTTCCATGCAGTTTTTCTTGATTTCTTCTCGATTTTTAAATGCATTAATCAGAAACAGGATCTGGTGCTACTTTAGGTAAAGTGCAGTAGCAAAGTGGGCAGGTCAGGCCTTTCTAAAGCTTTTCTTGTAAATAGCCAAACGTTGCAGGAGCTTGAAGAGTTGCATAGGGATGCAGTTTTTATCTTCACTTTGTTTTCTTCCCATCTCCAACAGCTTGTCTCTGTGTTCCCTGCACTCATTCTTTCACTGGCTTTGGGATGACATGGAGGAAGAGAGCCGGCGCACTCAGCATCTTCTACCCCTCACGGTTGTCCGTGTAGCTTAATTAATTACAGCTTATCCCTGTACAAGCTTTGCAGCTTAGCTCCGGCCAGCTTCCGTGTCTGTGCTGCAGAGTGTGTTTAAGCGCCCCTCCGTCGCTGCCCCGCCTCCTCCTTCCCAACGTGCTGTGTAGCTTCACAAATGCTGCTGACTTACACTGTTGAAAAACAGCAGGGCTGACTCTGACGCATGATATTTGACTAGGGAAATGTAGGGAGGAGAGATGCTAATGTTTTAATTTGTAGTACATGCTTTTTTGCACAGCTGGACCCTTTGTCTGAGCTCATCATATTCAGAATGGATTTTTATTTTATTTCTATAAAATAATTGATTCAAATGATGCTTTCCTTTTAAAAGTTGATGGTTTTTCCCATTATAAAGAGATGCAAACGTGGTTAATGTCTATAAATTCTAATTCTATAACCTAGGAAGAAATACTTTAGAACTTCCAATCTCTTTTTACACAGTTCTTGCCAAAATTGTCTTTTGCAAATTCTTCAAAGGGGGAAAGACAAGAGAACATGCAGTTTTAAGTAATAACAAAATAGGCGTTGACCCTCATAAGTCAGGACATGTCTGTAAGAATATAGCAACTCATCTGAGCAAGCTCATATATAAACCCTGAGCAGTGTTACAATGGTTAAAACAACTGTAATTGTGACAAATTAGGTGCTGGACAAAGACCAGAATTTATTCTCCAACCACACACCTCAGGGAGAAACATAGGAGATGTGACAATAAAGTTGTCAATAAAGTTCAATGTTAGAGAATTTTATCAAAGAGTGACATCTCATGGTCAACACTTCTCAATAAAAAACCATTTATGTTTAGACATGCTACCGGAGCTGCTAGCTCTATAATGAAATGTTTGAATTTACTGAGTAAATAAAGATGAGTTCATTTGTATATTGATAACATTTATGATAGTCTGATCATGTACAATTTATGAGGAAGCTGAAACCACAAAGATTCATGAAGCTATTTCTTGTTTTTCTCTTTGTATTACAGATGTGTGGTATTCAACAACAGAGGGGTTTCTGGTGAAACACTGCTGGTAAGAGGTCATGAGGTGTTTTGATTTTCAACATCTCATTCAGAATTAAAGCAATTTTTTACTTCCTTGGCTTATTACCCATAATGCAGATGCATTACAGGGCATTATGGTGAAACTGGTGTGGTTTAGTTTTCTGTGTCAGTGTCTCTAGATGTAAGAGAGTTCACAGGAAGACTGCAAATGCTGAGCACAGACAGCACAGTTTCACAGCAGGGATGAAGAGACTTACTTTATTTTAATGAAGATCCTTAGAAAAATAGCAGCGCTGAGCACTCTGACACCTGGCTTCATCTGAACTTTTACACTGAAGATATATTTAGCCGACAAAACAAAGCCTGAGTTGGATAGCACATTAACTGTTCGTGTGCAAATTCTTGCAGTAGAGTGGCGACATCTTGGTGATCTTGTCAAATTGCAACTGGACTGGGTTCCCAGCTAAACCTCAGTTGTATTTATATTACCTACAGAGGGTCAAAGATTGCTCTTTGTGGTCATAAATCAGAATCAGCTGATAGGATTTTTATGGTTCTGCTTGATTGTATTTTTTAATTCGCTTTCAGGATTCAGACATTGGAAAAATAATCAAATAATGGACCCAGTGTCATAGAGGTTGATGTGCTGTGGCTCAAACTGTTGTACTGCAGTTTGTCTAGAATGTTGTTGACTCAGCTGTATTTATACACAAAAAAGGAGTTGGACCCTGTTACCTTGGAACTGGATCAAGTAGTGGGAAAGGAGGAATGTTCTCCTTTGCTTCAGTTGGTATTTGTGCTAAAGACTATGGAATTGAAATAGTCTTGGTCCAGCTGTGAGTGTGTACAGTCACAATGAAAGCTCCCTATTGTTTGATATGGCCAGTAGTTCTGAATGACTCACTGTGTTCAGGATTTTCCTTCCACAAATACCCATTTTATAAAGGATTGTATGGTGCTAAAGATTATACGGTTGCATTAAGTATTTAGTTGTTATATTTAGATTGTCCTTAAAGTTGCAGTAAATTTTAAAATTGTATTTATAGTATTTTAATATTTCAATTAACTCTGGCCGGATATTTGAGTATACTTCTTATCAGATTTGGTAGATGTCATTTGAATTTATTGCTCTCCTGCCACTGACTGCTTGAAAGGAACTATACTGCATGTATTCGATTGTTCTTGATGAGTTATTTTATCAGTTCCTAATCATTTTAAGAGTTAAGAAGAAAAATAGTAGTGGAGGAAAAGCCACAGGTCTCTCCTTGAATTCTAATTGCGGAGGCCTTTAAAAGCTGAACAGCATCCTGAGAAAGTGTCCTTGTTAAATGGACACCATCAGCCAACTGGCTGGTTTTAAATATTAAGTAACCAGCTCTCACTGATAGCACTGTTTGGGGGGCTGAACTACTTTTTTTCAGAGGACACAGTTATTCTTATGTAGCTTTCAACTAAATGATAATGGCTGAAATTTGTTAATATTGGTGATAAAAGTCATTCATAAAAGTCATTATAAATAAGAGATGTAAGAGCTAAAACATATAATCTGCTTACTTATACATAGTGGAAAATCAGCTTTCTGTTTTGGGTCTGCTTTGAGATGTGTCACATGCTGAGAAAAACATAAACATGAGGAAATTTCTACACAGATCTTCACATATTTTAGTTTAGTAAATTCTCTGCTATATATTTCCCTTGAGGACTTAATCAGCAAAAAGAACTGGACATGCAACAAGCAAAATTTGAAAGGCTAAAGGAAAAAAAACCTGGAGTTTTAAGCTTTGCCAGCACATTTCTGTGCTGGCAAAGCTTAAAAACTCCAGGTTTTTTTTTTTATAGTTCCTTTCATATTAAAAATTGAGAGACACAAATGTATTTTCGTAGGATAAATATTAAACTAGCTGTTTCTCTGCCCCTGAGTCCTCATAGTGAATCTCCAGTGTAACATATTCATGCACAGCTAAGGAAAAGTGCTTGTACTTGCAACTGACGAGTCTGGATTTTTTTTTTTCTCATCTCAGTTGATGCTGTTTGAAAACAGAGCTTGTTATGTGATGTTTTCAAACGAGGAAAGCTGCTGAGATTCTAATCAGACTTGAGCATTTGTTAAAGCTGTGGCTTGGAGCGCGTGCAACTTGCCAGCAGCCATCAAGTTCAGCATGACATGACTGTTAGCTATATTAATGGAGCAATTGAAGCTGACGGCAGTCAGTGATTATTTGAGTAACAAACAAGAAATGAAAGAACTGGAGCAGCTCTTAAAAATATATCCCTTATCTACTTCATAGCTCTAATGAGAGAAGAGCAGGTCCAACAGCTATAAAACACTAAAGTGTTCAATAGTAAAATATTCTGTTGTGTTGGTATTGCTCTACTTGCCCGATGAAAGAAAAGTCCAAAAAGATCATGTACTTGTAGACTCATGTTCTACAAGTACATGAATCAGTACTTTGTAGAACCACACTTAGCTGCAGTCACAACTATAAGTCTTTCTACCAGCCCCATTCACAACGAGAGAGCAAATTTTATGCCCATTCCTTTCTGGAAATATATATCTTGTATCTGTGGCTGTATGTCTGGGGTCTTTGCCCTGCCTAAATAGAAAATTCTGCTCCAATTTAAAGTCTTTTACAGCCTCTTACCAGGTTTATCAGAATATTGCCTTTTGTTTTGGATCCTTCTTCCTTAGATCGTTTTTCTTAGATCTCTGGAATGTTTGTCCTGCAGATGGAGAAGCAGACCTTTGACTCGGTCACCTTTCTGTCCATTCCAGACCCCGAGGACCTACTGCGCTGCTAACACAGAAGATCTGGAGACTGTTATTGATCACATCCAGAAAACCTATGAAGTGGCTCCAATGATGGCTGCTGGTGTATCCATGGGAGGGTAAAAAAACATTTAAACACTGGTAGAAAGGAAAAAACTGTTCCAGTGATGATTTTTGGACACTTTAGTGCTTTAAATTGTTTGTCTCAGTGTTTAGTGCTGCGTGGCAATGCTAATCACTAATCCCATAAATTGAGGGATTGGTTTGAAATAGAATCCCTGTTTTCCTTCAGATCTCACTCTTTCTACATCCAGGATGATGCTGGCCAACTATTTGGGTCGTAAGGGCCGGAAAACCTGCCTGAAAGGGGTCATAGTCTTCTCAGCAGGCTGGGATGTGTTTGAGTGCACCGCATCACTGGAAAAACCCCTAGACCGTTTCCTCTTCAACTCCTACCTCACCAGCTGCCTACAAGCTTCTGTGCACAGGTCAGTCGGGGCCAGAGCAGGATTAACACAAGCCATTAACACGCTGCAGAAATGCTGCTCCCAAAATACTCTCACAAACAAGCATTTTCAAATGTTTGGCTGTATAAAAAATATTACATATTATACTAACCTCTGAAAAACATTAACTGACCCTGCAAATCATTTACAGCCATAATTGTGGCATTGTTGTGATTAGAGTGAGTAGATGGTAAATAGGTTCATGGGGGAAAAAATTATTCAACAAAAAATTACTTAAAGTAACAAGAAGGACACCGGGAGCAGGGACAAATGGTGACCAGGTAGATGAGTGAGTGGAGCTTTTAAAACAGAGAAGCTTGATTATTAACAATGAACAGGTGGCTAATTACTAACAGGATGCAGATGAGAAAATGGACCTCCAGTAGGTGGCGGTAATGCATTTAAATGTTTATTGCCAACTGCCATTAAGAAGAAGAAGATCTAACTGGTCTGAAGATCGACAGAAGCAAGGTTGGTTCAGTCAAAGTAAGAACAGCTAAGGCAAAGGAAAAACGGTGACTCCCAACATGTCAGAAATGTCTCCACAGACATCCTTTCTATTCCACTTCTGAATTTTTATCACAAATTTCTGACAGTGTTGACGGTTTTTTGCTCCATAAACTCCCTGCTTAGTCCTCTTACATTTATGTTCACAAATTTAATTGGAGAGATTTTGTCTTTGTTTTCCCAATTTTAACATGTTTCAACATGAAGGAATAAAAAATATCTTAAACAATTATCAGACTTTTTGCCATTTTTCTATGAAATAAACCCATTTAATCTTGTCTTTGGTGTAAAATGAACTTAGAATCATTTTGTAACTTTTAGATAAAACTGGTATTAGCTCGGTGGAGGTAGTGACAGTATGACTGATGTTCCTCCCTGCAGACACAGACCGGTGCTTGAAAAGTGCTACGACATTGACCATGTCATGAAGGTAGGACCATGTCTGTCATGTTAAATCATTTGGAGCCATTTCTGAAACAAAGGCCAAACTGAGTAGTTTTACTGGCTTTGTACAGGCAAAGACTATCCGAGAGTTTGATGAGAGGTTCACCTCCATCATGTTCGGATATCCTACTAACGACGACTACTACCGCGATGCCAGTCCTGTGCACAAGCTGAAATCTGTGCAGGTGCCAATGCTGTGTCTGAACGCTGCTGATGACGTCTTTTCTCCATCACACGGTGAGCTACAATAGTTGATTGCGCGATTACACATAAATAGATATGGGTTGGTGTAGGTGTGATATGCACCTGATGGTAGCATTACCCAACATCCCAACAATGGCAATTGTGTTAATCAGACTCACATGAACTGAAACTGGTAGAATCACATCATGTGGAACCACAGAAAAGAGGGAATTGAATCCATTGTAACTGTTTGCAGCCATTCCAGTGGATGCAGTGAAGCAGAACCCTAACTTGGCCTTGCTTATAACCTGCCATGGAGGCCACATTGGCTTCCTGGAGGGTCTGTGGCCACGACAGAGCACTTATATGGACCGAGTCTTCAAGCAGTTCGCAAAGGCCGTCATTGAAGAAGGCGGCCGACTTAAAGACCTCTCCTGATAAGACAATTTAGAGTGGTCCTCTCGTTTTATCATTGTCCTCCATGTTTTTTCCACTACGTTCCATCGTTTTCTTCTTCCATTTTCACCCTTTTTATTGTTCATTCCCAGCTCTCTATAATTCCTTCCTTCCTTAACACCAAATGTTATTCATCTTTATTTTTGTATGCTTCCTTGCCTTGTCTTGATGCTATCTTTGCCTTACATTGATTTGTTCTATTCCTCCCACTGCCACAAGCAAAAAAAAAAAAAAACAACATAATTTTTTCTTATTTAAAGGGCATATTATTAAATGCAGTACTTCTGCTGCATTTGACATTCAGATCATTTTTAGGCGTAGCTGCTCATGTCAGTGCTGAAAAGATTTAATATTTCTTATATTGCTCAACCTAAGAATATGGTGGTAACCCTGTGCTATTTATTTTTTTGCCCATCAAGTTAACTCTAGTACTGTTTCACTTATGTAACCTTACGTAGTTTTTAGCACTTACATCAGTAGGATTGTAGCCCTCAGGGATTTTATTTATTTTTCTGTCTCATTCCAACCGTTTCTTGTGAAATGTCATTTTTATCAACATGTTCTCCTTTGTTTTGCATCGTACTCCACCTTTTAAAAGTAGATGTTAATTAGCTGTTAACAGAACATAATGTTGTTTCTTTTGAGTTCTAACTGGAGGCGTGTATTATGCTTGTGTGCTTTCTTTCAGAGAGGTCAGAAAGTTGATTCCATGTCCTATTAAATGTGAAGTTGCTGTTGGGAGACATTTAGCTATGAGGACTGAAAGCATCAACGTTAGTTCAGAAAAAAAACAGTTTTTTTTTTTTTATGAGAGTTAAAATAAATTTTAAAAAAATTGTTTTTCTAAATATATCCTGTGACTCCACCTGTTTTATCTCGGTCCATGCACATTCATTTCTTTGTGGGGTTTTTTCTTAATATTTTGGCATATTAGAACTATATATAAACTGAAGGGTACAGATTGTTCTGGAAAAAGTCCAAAAGCTAAAAATGTTTTTAATTGATACAATTTTGGAGCCATTTCTGTACCTTGATCTTTCTATTCCGTTCCTTTTTTTGTTTGTTTGTTTTTTAGGTTCTGTTACACGTTTTCTGTAAAGATTATGATAAAAGACACATGTTTAAACCCAAAGAGACCAAGGAGAGTTAACCCTTTGCTTTCAGTTTGCAGGCTAATTGACAGCTGGCTGTAGCTTCACATTTAAAAAAAAAAAAACATGCAGTGTACCTCTGACAATGACAATCTACTGATGTGATTTTGTTTCATCTGTGGATATTCTACATGCACTTTTATTTCAAGTTTTTTTAGTTTCACGCACACCAAATAGTTTTACAAATGGAGAATATGGAGAAAATTTGATCCATGATGCGGAATGTAAAGTTGCAGTATTTAGTTGGTACTATCATGCCTCTAACTGTCTAACGTAAGGCACTTATTTCATCAGAGCCATGACAGTGAAAATCCTAAAGGCTCAACAGAGCAGAGTGCGAATGCCATGAAGTTTATTTTGTGAAAATGGTTATTTCTGTGACTCTACGGACGCTTTATACAGCCTGAGTTAAATGAAGTAAAATGTGAGGATGTGGTTTTCACATTGGCTGTCTGAAGTGGTGTTTGCTGCTTTACAGCATGTGTAGCTTGTATTGTTTCCAGTCATTTTTGCCCCACTTTGCCAACAATGATCAACGGACTGGCTGCCATTAATGAGTTGGCATGGGGGAACTGAACAATTATGACTAGAGGCCAGAATTTCAGTAAGAAAATGCATGAAAACAAATTGACTACAAAATTCCAGTTGAATTTTACTCTTCAGTTGTTTGGCAAAATTAGCACGTGTTTCTTCATCATCACGTCCTGTAACTGTAGCATTGAAGGCAAGTTTGTTTTTTTCTTTTTCATTTATGCTGCATTTGATTTTGTACGGCACACAACAGACATCAAGAAAACACTTGTTTAAACTGTGCAGCAATAAGATTTTAAATATAAAATCTGCCTATAGCATAAGTACTACTGTATCGACATGATCATCATTAGTGTATTATGCTGTATTTATTGAATTATTAAACAAAGTCTAGGTCGATTTGCCTCCTGCTTCCTGTGCTTTTGATTGCTGAAAGTGTTTTCTCTGCAATATGAGTGGGAATCTTTCTGTGGTGGAATATAAACAATATCCATGCATCATTCACAATTACAAAGTTACAAATTTCCTCTCTTTTTCAAATAGGCCATCTCAAACTGATACTGAGAGCAAGGCATTTGACAGTCTACCATTGGAGTGGCTTTACTGCAGCATCAGTGTGCGACTGCAGGGTCTCGCATCACAACATTAGCTTTTGGTCTCTGGAATTGACTCAGTCCACGCTGGCTGGCTTAGCAGCTGATAGGATATGCATCACTGCAGCGGTGGATGTTTTCCACAAAAGGCTAACTGTAATCCTGCAGTACTCCACTTACCTAAAGTGCAATCCCCCAATAAGTCCACTGACAGAATTTGTTTTTCAGCTGTATGGTGTAGGGAAGCATTTGGTTGAATTGACTTGAGTGAATTTGTTTTACTCTGAGGGTGAAAAAAAAATCTTATTTGTATAGCTGTGTTTTGATTATTGACTGATGGTGTCGCACTCTGTTCAAATGCAATGCTATGAACAACTAATCATTAGACCCATTAAATTCAGCCACCCATATAATTCAGGCTGAATTAAACTAAATTCAGCCCGCAGGTAGAACCTCCTGCAGGCTCCTTGCTTCTTCAACCAGTTAATACAATAATATTTGTTCTGCTTTCTGTGAAAAACCCACTTTCTTCATGATTCATGATCATCCTACAGAAGCTTATGTTGAATCTTTGATTGGATTACCTTATTCTGTCAATGCATTTTGAACCTTATGTCAGAAAGACTTAATAGTTGGAAAATATTGTGCTACATCAAACTAGGCACAGGAGTCCCTCTGGGATGTGTACTCAGTTCTTGGCTCTTTGTTTTGTTTGTTCTTTGGTAACACAAAGTAATTCTTAAATGTGACACAAAACAGCTTATGTTTGCTTAAGTGAAACTATTAGAACGAGGAACAAGACTGGAGGGTGATTATTTACTATACAGTAAAGTAGTTTAGGAAAAAATGTTGAACATCATTAATAAAATAAAAATACTTGCACATTTAATACATGCTCTTAGCATATAATTGTAAAACTTTTTGATACTTTGCAAGTATCAAGGTTCTCCCTTTCTTACTATTTAAGAAGCATCAGAAATCTAACAACTCTTGGAATCAACCGCTTTTTGTCGATTTGTCTTATAAGCGCAATATAAAATGAGCAGACATTAAAGTGCAAGGCTCTTATTACTGGTGTGTCTTTGTCATCCTAATCTGTCAGGTGCTGGCTCAAAATAGTCATGTGTCATATCACACTGGAGCTGGAGGTAGATGGAATGTGCTCTAATATTATCTCACAGGAGCTGAAATAGTACTGTCCCTGGACCGGCATTGCCCCTGTGCCCTTGCAGCACTCCAAGAGAAGATTCCAGCGTTCATTAAGAGGCCATTTCTCCTATGTATGATTGATTAGTGGGGTTATTGTGCATGGAGACAGTTTATCTGGAGATGTGTTGAGGAAAGAAAAGCAGGAGAAAGAGTTTCATAGGTGTACATTTTTTAAATGCAAACTAAACTTGGATTCTAAAATGAACTTTACCAACACTTTTACACTTCAATCCCTTTCACAGATTGGTTCCCAAATTTTGAATCTTTTAATATTTCTGCTACTTTGCACAGTTCAGACCTTCAGAACTTGCATTATTCAGACATTTTGGGTTTCAGGGAAAACGCAGTTTGCAAGTGTCAAGGTTCTCCCTTATCCTGTTTGAACTGTTTTAATGCTAAACTTGCTAGCAAGTCATTGACAATAAACAGAATATTTTAGCTCAGGTTGACAGCTAAGATGCTTAAATATTATCATGGCAGATCAGACTAAAAAATAATATTTGAGTAGTGTTTTATTTTGAAGACAAATTTAATATTTTTGACATGGAAGGATAACAGATGAGTAAAATAAGCCAATTGATTAGTTAAACCCAATCTTATTTAATTAAGAATATTTTGAAATTTGTTCTTTTAGACCAAATTTGATCCAAATATATGCATTGTTACACAGACAACTAATTTAATTTTGTAAATCTTAAGTTTATTTTACTAGAGTAGAATTCATGAGAAAAGTCAAGTAATAGCAAAAGGAAAACTCAGAAGTCATTTTTATTACATTCAGAATTTTCAACAACAATGGGACTCTACTGTTATGTTATTCACAGCCAGCAATCACAATGGTAAATATGAGGTAGATCAACCAGGCACCAAGGCTACCACTGAGCTGCATGAGACACCGAGACATATTTCAGCAAAGATTGTGAGAGCAAGTTGCATATTAAGTATTAAATTATTTAAAAAAGAAAGAAAAAGAACGAAAGAAAACAAAAAAAATAATGCTATGGACCGAGTCTTATGCGTGGAATATTTCTGAGGGAGCTGTTGTTTGCTGTATATTATTCAACTAGAAACTTGAATAGTGCAAGTTCACATCTCCTTCCCTCCGATAACATTCAGTATATCTAAAACAACATCCATTTGGGTTCCTGTGCAAAACCTTCACAGATGTTTTTAAAGAGGGAAGTGCCCCCGCCTCAGAATGCAATCAAATATCTCACTTGAACATGATTATCAGTCCAAAATACTTGTCAAATAAATAAAGGGGGAAAAAAAAACTCCTCCATGGACCTGATTTCCATTTGTTGATGAAAATTTAACACATGGACACAAAGGGATACAAACATATTTTCATAGATATATCTAGGTAGATTTCTTCTAGCTTTTTTGCAACAAAAAAATGCAGAAAGACACAACCAAAATACACTGGCAAGAGTATCACAAGGCGGCAACATAAAACCATGAACTGTCAGTGGGTAAAGGGATGACATAATATATTAATAATGTAAACAAAGATTTCAACAGTACAGTAGTTCAAATTCTAATTATTCCTTCTTACTTTCAAACATTTCTTTGACTTGTATTTTCTTTCTTCATTCTGATTGGTCATTATGACAGATTATTTGTGGCTGTGTAAAACAATTAAGGCATATTCTTATGACAACCCTGTGGAGAAATGCACAAAAACACTTTTCAAGTATGCTTTTTTTTTTTTTAACAGTGTGTCACCTCATTCTTCCTTTGATTACCCTTCCTATCAACTGTGGGACATTAGTTTAAGCAAACAGCGAAGAAGCTAACTGCCTCTAAACATCATTACAGGAGCAGTCCTAGGCACAGTTAGAAGCAAGGCAAAAGGCAGTGACAGAGCCTGATTATGACATTTAATTTCTCTGACGTTCAGAATTTGAGTCAGCAAATGTCTAAATGCAAATTATTTTCTCTAACACATGGGCTGATCTTTCTGATTGGCATTACACATTAATAATATGGATTTCAAATAGCAGATAGACTTTTTTACATTCTTTAAAAGTCATAGCTTGTAAACTCCCTTATCTGTGACAACAAAAATTAAGTCATTTGGAAAGTATGACAGCACTCACGGCTTCTTCTTGGAAAGATTATCGATGCCACATTCATGTTTTAGAGGCACAGTAGAAAAAAACCCCCAACAATCTGCTAGATTAATAGTTGGTTATTAGTCAAATCCCATTGGTAAAAAAAAAAACATCGGTTGCTAATAATATTGGAAATTGCTTGTGTCGCAGCCTCTGTTGTGATATCACTTAGCTATGAAGCGTTAATGAGCTTCTTGGAGTTTCAAAGGCTGAACTGGAAAGAAAATGGAGAAGGCAAGGTGCAGCTGAGTCTTTGGTGCCAACTTAAGCTAATAAGCAGGGAGAAGAAAACGTAACGCCTTAAATCCCTTAAATCTCCCTCAATTTGAAACCCTGAGATAAAAACGTATGTCCAGACTTGGACCTACTGGATTTAAAGTTCATGGACAAATGAATCCTCCATTAGTCCTGTATCGGATCCACATTTGCCTCAAGAAAACAAGCAACGCTTCAATTGAGCTGTGCTTCTTATAACCTGGAGGCAGTTTTCCTTTCGATAAAAACAAGCTCAAGTGGAGGCATGAAATTAACTGCTGCAGAGGAGATCCAAAAGTACTCCTAACTGACCGAGATTCTCCAGCTGCGCAGCTACAGAACAATTGTGGGTTCAAACATGGCGGCCGGTCAGGAAGTAGAGGGGCCGATCCTCGCTACAGTTGGCCGTCTGAAACTCGTCCCGCAAACGAAACTGCCACTCGTCCTCCAGCTCCAGCCGGACGATGGTCTGACGCAGGGAACTTCTGTCCTGGCAGATCACACAGAGGGTGGCGCCTGAGGGCAGAATCAAGGTTATCCCAGTGGCTCTGGAAAATATTCACACTGCTTTTTGTGCATATTTCCATGTTACAACCACACACTTGTAAGAGTGTGTGGTTTGTAAGAATTGCTGTAGTACACTTAAAATGATACCTGGTGGTCAAAATATTTTAAATAAAAAAATTAAGTATTTTTATATTTAAAAATATGAAACGGATGGTGTCAATTTGTAGCCTCTTTTTTCTGGGACCAAGCTGTCATAAATATACACACCACACTAGAAGTTTATTTGTAAAACCAAAACCTCATATGCTAGTACTTCCACTTAATATTTATGCACTATTTTGTATTATTACCATAAATAAATCCAATACATTGAAGTATGCAGTCGTAATTCCACAAAGTGAGTTAAAATTTCAATCTGCAAATATGGAGACCTGTCACCTTTCAGGAAGCGGAAGTTCTTGAGGAGCCCGGAAACAACAAAGGAGTCACAAAGGTAAAGTAGCAGGCCACTGAACACCAGACCCTGATGGTTGAGATTGGTGGAGTGTGGGCGAGAGTTGATGTAGCACACAGAAATCTGAAATAAGAATGTAAGATACATCATCACTGCTGCGAGAGTAAAATAACGTAAACGTGAGGTGGTTTATATTGCCTAGAAACTTTCTGAAACTTGTGTCAGGAAGTTTCTGGGTTCATCAGAACAAACAACTGTGCATATTGAGTGGAATAAAGAAAAAAAAAAAAGAAATGTTTACATAAGCAAACTGTTTGCGCTGAGGTTGTGCAAAGTCACAAATATGATCTCATACACAGAAGTTGCCTTGTTAGCATTCGCTGCCTGCATATGTGCTTGTAAGCAGGTCAGAATGTTCTTTGAAAAGCAACCCAGCAAAAACTTCTTGTTTAAAGATATTCTACAGAATGAAATTTTCAGATTTAGAACACAGGTATAAGAACTCCTCGCTGTTTAAATCTTGTACATGTAGCTGAAGAGGTCAGCTGAATCTCCTGGGAGATCTTACCTTTGGGCTGAGGTTAAGGTAACTATCGATGGACAGAACTGGGTTGTTTCTGTTCTGAACAGCTTTCGGAAACAGTCTGTGGCTGCAGCTCTGCAGGAAGTTTTCCAGCAGGAACTGAGCCGGTGCGTCTAATAGGGTCTGCTCGCTGTCTGGGGCACAAACGTACTGAGACGGGCTGATCGGAGCCTTGTTTTCGATTTCCTGAGGAGACAAAAGTAGGCTCGACAGGGTGAGGTTGTGCTTTGTGGAGAAAAAAAAAGAAAACTTACATTATTTGATCTCGTTGGCCTCAATGAACTGTCAAAATACAAACGAGATACCCACCACAAGCTTCGGTTTAACAACAAAATCTTTTTTTCCCCCAACTGGAATGTGTTTTTTCATCAGGAAAAAGTTGTTAAAGCGGCATATAAGCAACCCGCTGCTGTTCACCCTCAGATTAAAGTCCACCTCCTCACAATCGTACCTGCACACGACAGCGGTGACCAATAATCAAAATCTCTGCAAATGTTATTAACAACTAAAACGCTGACGCGAACTTACCGATTGAGGTCATATTGAACGTTCTGTGTCAGGTCCACATTAAGGAGGACAAGGTCGTGGAGGTGACACCGACTGAAGGGGTCTTGGGGAGTCTTGTGGGCCAAGCTGCTGCTCCACTTACGAACACCGCAGATAGCATACAGGGAGATTTTGGGTGTGTTTTCCATGTGCTGCAGCACTGTTTTCAAAGACACATTGGTGATGCCTGAGCTTCCATCTGAAGTTTCACTGAGGAAACAAACGAAAGGAAGAAAGGTTTCAACTTTAGCAGGTCTGTAATTACCATAACAATGCAAAGTTTAAGCTTCTAATAACACAATGCTGAGTGCAATGTGAAAAAAATGCAAAGTGTGTAGCTATTTGGGTAAAATGAAAATAGGATTGACAAAAGATAACTAACATAACCACCATACGTCATCAATTTGAATAGTTTTTCTAGGGGTGTTTAGTTTATAAAGTCTAGTTTGTCCCAGACAGGTAGTACTGAGGAGTTCTCAGTACTGAAATCTAGCCAAGATAGGCAGTATAACCACAAAAATAATAATTACCAATTTGTTAAATTTATAAACTCCCACAGTAAATTGTACATGATTTGTTTAGTTTATCTTTTCATTTCAGAGATTGTCTCCTAATTTTGGGGGGAAAACAAGGTTATTCCAACTCTGTTCTACCTGCCATCTGTCGGCTGGAAGGTGTTCCACAGCACACATGAGTCGTCCATCATAACGATGAAAGGCCATACATCTTGTCTCTTTACACCTTGCTCCTCCAGGCGGTTCCTCTCCAGCTCTAGGTTATGGTATGACAGCTCTTTGATCATGAAGCGAGCAGCACCTTAAACAGACAGGAGCCTATTACTTTGTGTGTCATTCATATTTCCTTAAAAGTACAACATCCAGTCGGTCCTTCAGCCTTAGCAAATTGATGCTAATGAGTATACCCATGCTGTCCTCAAATTGCACGGTATAGGTATACATTATACATAAAATGTGAACTATTGTAGTTCAATAAAAAGCAGAAAGTCACAGTTTTTATGGTACAGAACACAGTTTACGTTGCACGGTTATACAGCACAAACAGCATGTCCTGAATGAGAACACTGGCAGGGGGCCACGCTTTAGAGGTCAAGGTGACAGCTGTGATCTGTCAGGTTGCAGCTTAGCTTTGCTGCACCTCTTTCTGTTGATGTTATCATACAGGGCGACTTCCTCAGATTGACAAATAGAAGCTTTTACCTTTCATTTTCACAAAACATGCTGTAAATCACAAGTGTAATAGCCAATCACCACACTGGCCTAAATGCTGCAGTTATTATCCGCATGATGGGATGTAAACAAAAAGGTTGAGAAACCTACACGTCACATTCATATATACATAAATATACATATATCTGTATTGCATGTATGTAATGCACACATGTTGTATTATTAAATTTTATCTTAATAATTTTTCTCTTTGTTCTTTAATTTGACTATTTAAAAGATTCAGTGGTGATTAAAGATATGCGTCCATATCTGCGGCTTTATAGCCTGTAATTTTACAGCACACTCCACATTTATTGGTAAAGATACATACAATGTAGTAAAGCAAGATTATTTTGTTGAAGCAGCACTCTGAGAATTTCAGAAGAATGTAACCTCATGCTAAAAAAAATTATTTCTCAACAAAATCAACAGTAATGCTATAAATGCCCCCCTAAAAAGTAGTACTGAGGAAGATTAGTTAAAAAGGACATGACTATGAGTTTACTGGACTTGTTAAGACAGTAAGCCACTCACCAACTCCAGCACTGTTGAACATTGCTGGTAGGACGAGCAGGATATGATTGGGCCAGTACTTCCTGTAGTGGGGCATCTCAAACTGTTTGACCACCAGGATGTGCAGATGAGTGGCGCCCTCCATGGCGTGGAAGAGGTTGAGCAGCCCGTGCTCTTGGCGTCCTGTTGTTGGAGTGAAGATTGGACTCTTCAAAAGATCAGGGTCCTGTGCAGAAGCATAAAGACAAATGAGTATGGTATAACCATTTCTCCCCACATAAGACCTTGTTTGATCACACATTATGCTGATGATATATTTGTTTAGTGAACTTCTTTTATTCATCTACTAGCTAGAGACGGATTATCGAACCTTTGTGGAGACGAGAGGTAGTCGTAAACTTTCCAGATGGCTCCCCTGATGACTGAAAACAAAATGCTGCTCCTTGGCTTTAGGAATGAAAAACTGGAGCTGGACCTCCTCTCCCAGCATGGATGAGCAGAAGGTAAAAGCATGTAAGGAGCACTCTGACAGCTATAACACACAAATGTATTATTTGTAGATAGAAGATTTTAGAAGATGTCTATCAATCACAAAAGTTTGAAGGAATCTGTATGTAGCTCACTTGTGTCGTAGGAACTGCCTCACAGTACTGATGACACTGCTCACAGTGGTGAAAGGCATTATGGGCAGCAAAACGGCTTAGACGTATTGACTTGGTCACTCTCTTGCCTTGTGTTTGGTTCTCTCCTTCTTTTTTAAACTCTGCTAACAAATTACATTGCATGTGTTTTAGGTATAGCACTCACATTGCAAACACTTTTCAAATGAAAGATTTTAACTCTTTCAGTATGATTCCTGACCTTTAAATAACTTTGGCATCCTATCAGAGTAAACCGGGCTGGCCTTCCTGAATTTAGGATCTCTGGGATTGGGGTCAAAGGGCAGCTTTCGGATGTCTTCAATGTCGGGCCACTGTGTGTTTGCTGGAGTCGTAGCATCTGTAGTTTCTGCAAGGTAAAAGTGGGAAAAACATTTGTTAGTGATACTCAACAGCATGGTGGGAGCCTGTGGAATATATGTTTGAGCTTTCAAACTCAGTTTGTAATCGAACATGATAGATATACATTTTCTAACATCATACTTACTATAGAGAAACTGTAATTGACTAAAATCGGTAAGAGGACAAAGCCCTACGATCAAGAAAGTGTTCACAAAAATCTGGTCGCTAAATCTCTGTTCAGCAGCTTTAAACCACTAACAAGAGGTTCAAAGTTGAACATCAGTTATCTTAATGCGATTTATGCCAAAATATCTTTGAGTCCTTGTTGATACTGGACATCAAACTTGTCAGTACAGTCAATATCTAAGTGCATCCATCACCTGAGAACAACATCTTTCAGAAAAATAACATCCCCTGGACAAATTAGTGGACAATCTGTAGCTTCTGACTGTCATTTGATGTTTGAGTATCATAAATGACCAATGTTTTCCTTTTGCCATTGATTACACTTTTTTTTTCTTTTTCTTTTTTTTAATATATTTTTTACATATTTCTAAATTTAAAAAATATATTTTAATTCCAGATTCAGGATGTTGGTGGTCTTTTAAAACTTGGCATTATTCACCAAATAACAAATAAATGAAAACTATATGCCTTCTGAATGACAGTTAGAAACCATTAACATGTAGTTGTTGCCATTTTTCCCACCATTTTTGAAGGGAAAAAAAATGATGAGAAGAAATACAAAAGCCCTAGTGATTCTCACCTGCCTCTTCATCTTCTTCATCATCATAGACATCAACCTCAAGCAGTCTAATAAGCATACGAAACAGGATGCGTAAAAACTGCAAGTAAGCACCAGTTTTTCCCACCTGACAAAGGAAAAGAAAACAATATATGGAATTGTGTAATAACTCTCATATGTCTAAGTGAATATGTAACAATTTGCAAGCATTTGCATTTGCATTTAAAGATAATATTGGTACATTTTTTTCGTTTACAAGATAGGCCCCAGAGATAGTACCTTGCAGAAGCATTCATAGACCTTGAACTTTTCACATCATGTCTGTGTATGTCATTGGGTTTTTAAATACTAAGCCAGCAAAGTGTATATGTGCAGGAATACACATATATGCACAGCTATGAAGTCAGATGAAAAGTATCCATGGCTTTCCATTTTTTTTACAGATAAAAATCTGCATTGTGTTATGAAATTTGGTAACAAACTGGATTCAGAAGTCAACTAATAAATAAACTAACAAAATAAATTGTGACTAAAATGTGACAAAATGCCTAAATCTTCAATGACTATTACAACTTTTGTAATAATCATTATTACAAGGCACTTCATAATTTCTTCAATAAAATAAAAACAAATTATGAAATGAATCAGACATTTCCACAAAATCTCTTTGAAAGGAACATGCGTGTGTTTATTTTACTTGTGGAGGTCCGCTGAGCAGCAGGCGTCGTGGATGCGGCACAGGTGGTGCTTCATAATCAGCGTGATGCTGCCTGGCAACAGTCCACTGTCGGTAGTACAGGCTCTGGTCTGCCCCCTGCAGGTTCTGTGTGATGAGTGGCCTCAGTGGACTGCTCCAGGACACATCTGCATGAGGCAGAAGTGAGAAGGAGCTCAGCTGACTCCCCGACTCCCCTGACAGTAGGTTGTACGCCGCCCGTGACAGGATGACTGTTCGCGGCGAGACCCTGGAGCACTTGGACGCTCGTCCACACTGCGTGGACTGGCTGGGCTTCTGTGTGGAAGAGGAATAGGTGGAAGGGGAGGATGAGGAGGAGCTAGAGTAATTGGAGGGAGGTGCGTTGGGGGCTTTCAGAGGGTTAGAGGGGAGCTGGCTTCCCAGAGAATCACACTCTTGCTTGAATCCTTCGGTTAGTGTGGCCACATCTGAGGTGACGAGGCCTTCGGGTTGGGAGGTGGAAGTGGAGGGCTTCTGGAACGAATCAGTCAAATCAGATGAACTGACTCCATTCTCTGCCAGCGAGCCTTATTGAGGATGTAGAGAGAAACAGAAAATAAAAACTAAAATACAAAATTTTGAGCTTTAAAATGTCTAATGGTTTGTAAAAGTTGGGCAAAACTTATTGAAATATGGCAAATTTGTCACACTTTATTTCCTGTCACCAGATGTAGTTAGCGTTTGTGTCTTTAGCATGACATTCCAGAATTTCTCAAAGACTCACCAGATGTTCTGGTTGCAGCGCTGCCATTGCTCTGAGGTCTCTCCAGCTCATCCCCGTCATTCAGGCTGCCTGTGGTTTTTTCTCCATCTGATTCCCGAGGAGCCGTAGAAGTCTTGGACTCCTGGACAATATCCAGAGAAACATATGTGCAGGCGAGACCCACCTCCTGCTCCAGGGCGGTACGGGTCAGGTAGCTGGAGTCTATCAGACGCAAGTCCGTATATTTCAGAGACCTGGAGGGTCAGAATTGTGAAGATTAGATATTTTATTTGCTAATTTTCTACAAGACGTTTGTTCTGAAAAATTATTTTAAACTAAAATAAATAACCGGAATTATGAAAATCAATTTTCCAAATCATTAAATTTATTTATTTTAAGTCAAAAGAAACTGCATGACATTGATTCATGGCCACTGTGGAAATCAGCTGTCTGTGGGATGTTTCACAGCTTTATGTGTGAAGAGTGTGATTACCGGGGGAAGGTTTCTCCAAGTGGGTCTTTCCCTGTGAGAATGATGATGCAGGGCAGCCCCTCCAGATCCTCATATGTGTGTGGCACCCATTCTTCATTCTGACAGCCTCTCCATGTCTGCGGCAGAAAAAAAACACCAATTTTTTTAAACTAAATGATTAATTTAAATGGAAGAACATAAACATGAGCATTCACAGCTTTTTAATATTTCCAGTCCAGTTTTTCTGAGGAATATGAAGAAAATATTTAATTTTATAACCTTTCACAACTACTGGGTTCTTAGAGGTTTATTTTTAAACTACAATTTATCACAAATGTTGACATTTTCCTTAAACTTGAGAAAACTTTGCTGAAGCAAAACCCAAACCCCCTCTGGGTTTTATGCAACATGACAAAGTGGAAAAGAAAAAAAAAAAAGTTATAGTCCAATTTTCAAGGTAACCGAAACAAACTTTTTTAAAGTAAGCAACTCAAAATGTCAAAAATATACTCATGCGTGTTGGGTTGCATTGACCATCAGCAGTATCTGGCTGAGACAAGCTGCCATGAAGAGAAAAACAGTGATTCTAATTTGATGTTTTCTCACCCTGAGGAAGTTGATGAAGTTTCTGGAAAGGTTGAGTTCAGACGCTGGACTTCCCAGCAGTACTGCGAAGCACAACTGTAGTCCCAGCTTGTCCCTCACATCTTCCAGTCTCTCTCGGGCCAACATCGCCAGCTGCAGCGAAGGTACGCGTACCAGCAGCATGTGGCCACGGCCCTGGGAGCCCTCTCGACTCGGAGCGTTTATCAGGTCCTCCACCATGGCGAGGGTCTCCGGGGTTATGTGATCCCTCAGGGACGGGGAAGAGGTCAGGGCCATCATGGCCTCTGTGTATTGCTGAATCAGCAAGTAGCTGCGAATCACCATGCTATGGAGGTGGGGATGTCTGGGAGCCGTGTCGGAGAGTTTATCTGATTATAATGATTCATTGTTCAGGTTTTTAAGATAAACTATTCCTTGGTGTCAATCTTACCTCTCCAAGAGAGTATGAACCATCTTCTCAAACGCATCATCACAGCGCAGGATGGGGCTGGCCACGCCCCACTGCAGGGAGCAGCTGTAGTCCCTCAGGCCAAAGTAGACCAAATCATGAGGAGGCTGCTCCCTCTGCTGGAAGAAAATGTTCATAACAACAAAATAAATGTGAATGGCCAGAAAACTCCTTACCATGTACAGCTGTGCATTTGTTTTTTCAAACAGTCACTTCAATCTCAATTTTGTGGAGTTAAAAAGCAAAGCACAAACATCCCCTATTTCCTTTATCAGTTTGCTGTGAATATATTTTTAGTCCAGCAGGTGGAGTAGTTGAGCCACAGGTGGAAAAGTGATCATTTCTGTTGTTGTAAACAAAGGGTTTTTCATTAATGAGCTAGATAAAAACATATATTTGAAATAAATACATTAATTAAGATCTTACCTTTAAATGAGGCCATTATTTAATTCATAAAACAAAATTAAAGTCAGTTAATACTTGTAATATAAAATATTTAATGTAAAAAGACTAGGCTAGGATTTGAATCCAGGACCTTGTGACTGCAAAGCAGCAGGGCTACCAACTATGCCTCTGTGCAGCCCATATCATAATAATGACACTAATAATTCAGCAAATACAGGAGCTTTGGACACTAGTCAGAAGGAAAGTGATAATTTCCATATTTTGATAAAACCAACATTTTGAAAAGAAAGATAATAATTTGAGCTGGTTATTTAATTTAATGTGTAATGCTTATAACTTAAAAATAATGTCAAAATGTTGATACATGAACAGAATACTGAATAAAGAGATTAACTGAGAAAGCAACTATACCACAATGCATAATAATAACAATTTGAAATGATTAAGTCACACATTTAAAGTACTGATACTGAAAGTTTTACATGATAAATAAATGAATACATAAATAAATGGTTAGTTAAAAATACAGAATGTCACAACGTAAAATGTTATTTGTTATACTCCTCCTTCAGTGTGTTTTGTGAGGGTAAACAACTCACCAAATGGTCACTGGCTGGCCAGTGAATCTCATTGTGGATGCTGATCCGGGACTGGTGGGTCTGCAGGGTGTAAGGGAAGCAGCTGACCTGCAGAACCAAGAGGTTCATGGCGTCCAGGACTTCCTGACAGTTCACCACCCGGTCAGCCAGACCCTGCAGCTCTCCATGACACACAGAGCCTGACAGGGCACTGGTGATAAAGGTGCATCATGGAAAATTCAGAATCTGCACATTTCTACTGCAATGTGCAACAAGTTTAATAAAAACAAATCTGATCTGGGCCATGGACATGCACAAAGTTTTTCATTCTTGTTGAATATCTTGGTCCAAAAACATTCTGAAAAACAGATAGTGATATAATCCCATGTTTCTAACAACATGGTGAAAATACCACTGGATGCAAGAAATGTTCTCAATGCAAAAATGATATGTTATGGCCTACAATTATGGGGAAGACTGTTGAATTAACAGTAGTCCAGAATTTAAACTTCTTTTTGCAAAAATTTTACTTAATGTTTAAATGGGTACTGTAGAGACGTGCATTGTTTTAGCTTAAATTTTGAACAGTAATCAGCCTGTTGATTAAGTGAAGAAAACAATGATTTCTGCTGCTTTTCCAACTTGCAACAAGAACTGAGTTCATATGAATTCATATTTCGTCTGAATGTCACCTTACCTCTGGCTGTTATTAGCTTCAGATTATAGATGTTCTACAATGTATTTAATTTGTAAATAGTTGTGTATCCAAATTCCCCCAAACACTAATGCAGTGCAAGTGCCAGAGATCTTTACCACACATTAAAATCATGGAAATAGACTATAAAAATACTTGCCTAGGTTTAATAGCTTTCAAGAGAAAGTATTGGTTTTCATTTGTTGCAGCTGTACTCTAATTTATTTAGGGTTTAAGATGGACAAGGTTGAATTTCCAGTCATAACAGCTTTATTTTCAGTCAGCTCTCCAAACTAAGAAGTGGTTTTTCAAATATTTATAAAAGACTATAAAGCTTTTCATCACCTTGTGAGGTCGACATGTGAGTTGTCATGGATGAGGACAAACAAGGTGTAGGGGTTTTGCTTCACTTTCTTCATGAAAGCCTCCATCTTGGTGTGAACATCAGCGTCTAGTCGCACCACATACTTCTCTGATTTCTGGTGGGCTGTGGACGTATCTTCATTTCCCAAATCCACAAGCACCCCTGAACCAAAAAACAGATGCTCACTGAAAACAGGACTCACCTTTTTAAAACTGTGATTGAACAGCTTCCATACAGCTGTACATTTTTCATATTTGAAATGACTCAAATTACCATAGTCCTGAGTTCATTTAGCCAATGTTTAAACTATAAATGCAAGAGTCAAGTATGAATTTTCCGGAAAACCTGGAAGATTTCCACTGGAATTAAGGGAGACAGCTGGTTGGGCGGATGATGGAAGAAGGAGATTGCTTAGGGAATTTGGATACGTGGCCACGTTACAGTAACCTGTGATTTATCATGTGATGGAGCGATGTTTCTCCTTTAAGATTTTTTTCTTTTACTCTGAGTGTTTATGGAAGGATGACAAGGAGAAAAAAAGAGAAGTAATAATGACAATTATTATTTAAAGAGAAGCAATAATGACAATGAAGGAAATAAACATTTCCCTCCCATGTTCTCCAAACCTTTCCAAGGCTGGAAAATACAAAAAATATAAATCCACATTTCTCCATAGTTTATTAAACAGTGTAGGAAGTGTATTATTGAAATCTTAAATAAAAACCGCAGTCCAACATTACCTGATTGTCGGATGCGCTGGGCTGTCTGGTGAACTAGAATGTGAGATGGAGGAACCAGAACCAGAAAGTCCACTTTACAAAAACGACCTAAATCCAGATTCTGGGTCCCTGAATCAGCGATGGAGCAGACTTGAGAGAGAAGACTTCGAGCCACAGTCAGCTGGGCCGGATAGATCTGAAAGACTCTATTTAAGAGCTCCACTGCAGGGGAACAAGAATGAGGCACTATATGGTAATATGCTGCAAACTATACATCCCCCCCATCCATTTTCTTACACCTTTGTCCCTTATGGGGTCAGGAGACTGAAGTCTATATGGTTCTTATTTTATATGTAAGTTTAGAAGTCAATTTATGACTTTGAGAGAAAAAAAATCAAAAATACTCTAATTAAGTAGATATATTTATTCAGCACGATAAAATACAAACGAAAATATCGGTGCAATTCATGAGAATTTACAATGAAGATTTAAAATTTAAGATAAACCTCTGGTGTCCAAATGTTATGCACAGTGTGGTAAAAAAAAAAAGGCAAATTGACAGCACTTAGGACTTTTCTTCAGTTAAAAATACAAAGTAATTTTTGCTAATTCTGTTCTTTTTTAATGGTAATCAATGAACTGATAAATTAAGCAGAAAATAATGTATTATTTTAGGTCCAAAAAGGTTCTCAGTTGGTTGCCTTATTTTGGGTCAAATGTTTTATTGGCATGGGATACGTCTTAGTTTACTTCTAGCAGCAACAATGAAAATGTTTCACAAAAACTTTTGCTATATTTAGCCTAGTTTTAAGATACAGGAATTTATCTATATTTTAGAGAACGTTATGTGTAACCTCACCATGAGCCACCACAACAACTAATAATTAATTTCTAATTAATGGTCTCATGTTTATGGATTTCACCATCACATAAATACAGAAATTGTAATAAATTTCAAAACACTGAGATACTGATTGAGTCAAGTTGACTTAGAGATCAAGAGGCTGCTGAATTCTGGTCAGAAACAAACAAATTCAATTAAAATAAAGTTTACTAGTAAGCAGAGGAGTCCAACCTGAGTCTGGTGGTGGTGACATACTGGCAGGCTCCTGTGAGTAGATGTTCTCAGTGACATCGCCCTGGAAGGGCTGGATGACCTGACCTTTCCTTCTGCGCTGATATCGTACGAGCTGCTTGTCAAGATTGTCCCCTGAAAGAAAAAAGTAAAAACAGTGGCCATAATGACATAGAAACAAGCACAACTTGAGCATAAATCTGATAAACAGGACTCTTTATTCTTGATCATCTCGATGTTGTGCAATGAAGCACTCAAACTGTTTTATTTATCTTACAGAGAAGAGAAGGTTGTAGATAAGACATGTTTACCTATTGCAAAAAATAAATAACATGACTCAAAATAGTTAATATACTTAAGCAATAAAATTCTCAGGCAGACAAGAGAACCTACCAAGCGAGGTTGTTTTGAAATGAGTTGCCAGGACTCCGACTTTCCCTGTGATGAGTTCGTAGCTGATTTCCTTCAGAAACTCGTTGGTTGTGAGCATTCCTTCAGCTAACGCGCGTGCTTGGTACTTTCCTGAAGGGAAAACAAATATTAAGATTATCTGAGCAACTGTGTGCAAGTTGATTGTGAAAATCAGCGCTTTAGACTCACCTAAAACAAGCACACAGAACTCGTTGCCATTCATTTTTGAGGCACATATAATGACAACGTAGGTTGGCAGGCGCTGCTGATGCTGAGGACCCTCACTGAGAGAGCGCAGGGACTCAGAAATTCCCTCCCCCAAAGAATTGTGGGTTACCACGACCTGCACGCTGCCCCCGGAGACGCTCGCTTCCAGTCGAGCCAGCCACGGAAGCTGGGATGGGGAGATGGCTGGATTCCCAGGACAGCACAGCATGGCCTTTAAGACGATCTGCTCCAGCTCCTCCCTCAGAGGAATCTGGTTTGAAGCTGCAGAGGCGGTTGAAATAAAGAAATAAACTTCATCAGATTCCTTTGCTTATTGAGTGAATCAGGATGATGATGATTCAGATGATTAAATCATTTTATTCTCATAATTTGCCGCAAAAAGTTCATTGAGTAGGTGTATTACACATATTTGAATATTTTGAGCATTTGTTCATGTTATGTTTCACACTGTGAAGATTAATCAAAACATTTTTAAATCTTAATATTTTACAAAAGCCTATAAAACAGTAACTTTGATATAGAAATAATAGGCTATGATCCAGACATCTTTAAAGAAGGAAGCTCTTCACAGTGTTGTGTCCAAGTCTGTTTTGCTACTGATGAAAAGTTCAGCAGTAGCAAAAACAGAATAAGCAACACTTTTAAAGAAAACTGGGCTGAATTGAAGTTTTTAAAATACCGTTTTGTTCATAATTTATCTATGAAACAAGACATTTGCATTTTACAGTATATTACTTAAATAACTTCAAAATAATATTCAGATTAAGCTGATGTGAATGGTGCTGCTTCTTTTATTGTTACTTACATATTTAATGAACAGTTGCTTACCTAAGCGTGCAAGATACTGCAAAGTGAGCAGGATCATCATCTCCACACTGAGCATCTGGCTGCTGTGGAGCCCCAATGTCTCCAGGTTTTTTTCTGTCAGCTGGCTGCTCTTATAGCAGCTGACCAGCAGGGGGCTCACTACTATATTGCCAACGTTCCCATAGAAATAAGGTAAAGTGCCATGCCCTGAATGAAACAGTGAAAATGTTTGTTTTCATACATAGAAAAAAATCTCCAAAAACTGTTTTCTTCATGCACAAATACAACAAAATTTATTGTTTCATTGCGTTTGCTTTGTCAGACAGAGTGGATTCAACGTGTTTAGCATAAAACAGATGAGTGAAAAGAAACTTCTACCAATGAGGATGATGGGACGAACGCCTGAGGAGTTGAGCAGGTTTTCAGGAACGATGACGGTTTCTCCTGCGTTGACAGGCTGGGGCTGAATGACACCAGCTGCCAGCGGCTGAGGAGAGGACACAGCTAATACAGAACCTGCAGCATAATTAAGAAAAAGAGTCAGTGCTCCCACATATAAAAATAATTATTAATTATACTTATTTGACAGCTGCAAATACAGTGACTATTTTTGTTGTTTTGGTAATTGTTGTCTTGACATTTGAGAAAAAAGAAATAGAAAATGCAATTTTACTGAAACATAGCAAAAGTTTAGATGTTTCTCCTGAAAAAGATTAAAGCAGACCCTCATTTTAAAACAATGATATGGTTAAAAACTTTACACTTTAAAGTCAGAGAACAAAAACTAAAGAAATCAAGTTTGTAACAAAAAAGAAATGAGCATGTTTATATGTTGAAAAGCATCTCAGGTTGATGTAAAGCATGGTAGATGACCTGTAATACTGAGGGGCAATGGACCTTTGAAATCCCTCTCGTGCTGAAATATGCAATACAAACAAATTTGACGACTCTGTATGATGTCTGACCTTGTGATTTTTGAACTATTATTTCTTGCAGTGGGATTTTCCACACTGAGAGAAAGCACTAAAGATGAAGGTTTGATTATTCCAGATTTTTATTGTTGGAGCTAATAATAATGGAGAGGGATACAGTTGTGTATCAACTCCTATTACATAATGACTAGACAGCTTCCCCAAGAGTAAAATTATCAACATTATTTTGGCACTTAGAGTATTCCTGCTCTATCTCCATGGCCACACAGAGTGAATCATCCTTAACAACCAGAGGAGCTAAGTGACGTCAGGGGAAAATCATCTCCACACAGGAGGGATGGAAAGCCACAGGAGGGAAAGACAAAATTTATGTCTCTAAAAGAACAGAGACTGTGCTCAGAGGGTCACAGACAGAGATTTGGACAGTCAATAAAAAAGCAATAATAGTCAAAAGTAGAATCTAGTTTTAAAAAACAATATAGGGCTGAGAAACAAACCTGGAGAGCCAACTATTGGGCGAATTGCGGGCACAGGGACGGCGGTGGGTGGGACTGGGACCAAGGTGCTGGGATGCCAGCTGCGATGGCGCTTCTTTGGGGGACCGGAGTTCATTGCAGAGGATACTGATCATTAAACAGAGACCAGAAACAACATTACATACAAATACAGCAGCTCAGAAGAAAGACAAGCTGAAAATGAAAGAAGAATAACAGAGAGAGAAAAAGAAAACGAGCCTACCGGGACTGTCTCCTAAATCAGGAGTGCGATACCCCTGAGAATGTGGAACCAAGGAGACCTGCGAGGGGCTCAGCAACGAAGTGTGCACATCAACACCCAGGCCGTTCGTTGGACCGTTCACCCTAACAGCGGTGGGTACTGCAAGCACACACGTACACACAGAGCACGTTACATTCATAAATCACATACAGCACCTTCCTAACGTATCCAAGCCTTTCAGAGATTTATGACCAAAAATCTGAAAAATGTTGTGACCATAAATATTCAACCACCCTGGGTAGATACTTAGTAGACTTGTCTTCATTTAAAACTTTAGGTCTTAAGCAGTTATATTTCTATTAGCTTTCCACTGACTAAATGATTGTCCAACTTTCTTCCAAGGTAGCTCAAGCTCAGGCAAATTGGATGTGAACAATAATCATTTTTTAGGTACTGACAAATTCTCAATAATCGTTTTACAAATGATTATGCTTTGTTCTAAACTATTCTGAAATTATGAATCTCTGGCCTAGTTTTAAGCTCCCAACAGGATTTCTTCCTGCGTTACCTAAAGCTTATGAATTTCCCTATCTTGCTGAAGAAAAGCCTCCCAGAGCAGGATGCTTTTACTGAAATATTGTTGCTATTTTTGATCCTACCACAAAATGCTTTCATCTGACAAAAGTGTCTGCATTGAAATGTTAATTGTCTTTCTCTCAACAGATTCAACAATATTACTATTCTCTTTTAAGGGTTAAAATTGGGGGAACAAGAACAACCAAAAGCTGCCCTGTCAGCTGATTCTCTCACCTGAAAATTAATTTGACCTGAGAATTCAGCTGTAAAGTGGTCAAATGTGAAAAGGTCCAAGAGCTGTGAGTGCTTTTCCAAGGTACTGGAGTAATGCTGCAAGCACATTCTCAGTCCTTAAAGGTAACATAACGCATAGTCATTACAAATTATTGCATTTCTTTTAGAGCTGCATAATTAGTGTGATATGGAGGCCCTTCCTGCATGAAATGCTTGCCAGAAATAGAATTTAGCTTATCAACAGTTTGCATCACAATGCATCACAATGTCAGAGGGAAGGTGGGGGATGGTCACCTAACTCCCAAGCAGCATTCCCATGCCTGCAGGTCAGGGTCTCACGCTCTGCTACAGCCTATTAGCCAAAGGTTTGTTAACATTTTCCACGCTGACATGACTTCATGTCCTGTGACTCTTCTCACAAGACCCTACATGTGTAAAATAAAGACTTTAAAGCTTGCATGAATCGGCGTGGCAGAACTGAATAGTGCACTAACCTAAACTGAACGGCCAGGTTTCTCCATGCAAAACTAGTGAACTTTAGAATAAGCGAAGGTGGGTCTATGGTGAGGCTGCAAGATTCCTACATCTTTTGGAATTCACCTCGTTTCCTTTCATTAAAGGAATCTGAGGCATTTTTCAGTCATTAAATCCTCACCCTGCCTCTTGGCTAACACGCCCACCTCATCTGCACCTGTTGCCACTATTTACACTCAAGTCTCACCCAACCAAAAAAAAAAAAAAACCTGACAATGATCGTGGACTGCTGAATCAGCTGTAAAGTAGCAGAGAGTGGTGCAAAAAGCTACTAAATAACAAAACAATAAACAGTAAGAAAAATAGAGCCGTATCCACATCAAAGTGTTATTATATTCAGACAGAAAGGGCCTAATGATTTTGGTTTCTTTCTGATGCCTTGTTTTCTATCTGCTTTAAAACGACTTTTGTGAAATGTTTTTTTTTTTTGTTTTTCCCCATTGGTCAAACAACCACTTGACAATTTCCCCTTCTTCATCTACTGTCAGCTCTGCCCTGTGTTAAAACATCAGGACATGGCAGTGCGTTTCTATTCACTTAATAGTGTTGAATAAAATTAAAACTAGTTTTCATTTGTAACTCCTGGACTGAAGCCATTCAATGTATATATGCACATATTTTCCTTGAGCATGTAATTGTCTGCAGAGGACAAACAATAAATTTAAATGAGTCAGGACTAACAGTGGCTTATTGATTACCTATACATGCATGTCTGTTACGATAGGACATTTTCCCATCTCATACCGTGTGATGCGCAAGATGCTGCAACACCAATCATTATGTGTGGCCTTTGCTTGTCAATATCACAACCTTGTAAAACGCCTAATGGGTAGCAAGGCCTTAAGAAAATCATTACAGCGTTTCTTCCTCCAATATTGATTGATGTGCATGCACATGCTTGTGTTTATGTGTGCAACTTGATTTGGCAGTGTGTCTAAAGAGGCCAAAGCAGAGGTTAATCTTTGGCTTATGGTCAGCAGCGACTCCTTTTTGATGCACCACATAAAGCGACAGCCTGTATCTAAGCAACGTCTTTCATTGTAAGGACAGGGTCGCTCAAGTGTCAGGTGTGTACAGGTCGATGCGGTTGCTCAAGTCTTTTAAATGTCCAGTGAGTGTAGATAATGTTGGAGTTTAACTGTTTTTTAAGATGCAAATTTATATCAAAATACAAATTGCATTTTGCAATTGTGGGGAAAAAGTTATTCGTAACACAGGGAAACAGTCTATACCTATTGGCAAAGTTTTGTTTCCGGGAGTGGAGGCCAGAGGTTTGAGGAAACTGCAGTCCCTTCCAAGATCATGACTGCCAAAAAAGACAGAGGAAGCTTGTGCCATCCGAGTGGGAGGGGAATCTAGAGCGAAAACAAAAGCAGTTTGAAGAAACTATTCAGAACCACTGTGTTAAGTTGAAGTGTGAGATTTTTTTGATGATAATTTGACTGTCTATAAAACATTTAGAAAGCTATAACCCTCCTCAATTCTTCTTCTTGATCCAGTAGATGTCATTGAACTTAAAAATAATTATGAGTCCCACTGGTGAGACCAGTACAAAATCTTACAAAGTCCTGGACTGAAGCTGTTCAACACATTTAGCACAGTGGCTCCATTCAAATGCCAGGTTTCAGTGAAACTCAAATGCATCATTTGTGAGTCTGAGCCATATTTCTCTCAACAAAAGAGTTTAATGTTGCAAACACACAGCCTCACCTGAGAGGGAGAAAGGGGACGAGCTGTGTCCACTGGTGCCTCCGTTTTCTTTGCTGCTCAGAGACGAGGATGAACTCGGTTTGGAGGTCAAGACGCTGCTGGAAAACTGGCGGGTTTTACTGTCTAGGAAGGCAAGCAGAGGACAAACTGTACATTGTTGCACATTAGTTACTAACTGTTTTGTTTTTAAGTAATAAAAACACACACCAATAAGCTTTTTATTCAATTTTGAGAAATGAAAGAAATAGCTTTTACACTGAGTACATATGCAAAAATGATTCACCTGTGCATCAACTACTTAAAAAATGTACATAAAAGAGTATTATTATTATTCTATTAATTAGACACACTAAAAAGTGAGTGATTCTGCATCAGGCCCAATCTCAGCTGCAGCCATCACAGACATAGGATGCATTTATCCAAATAAAAAATAAATAAATAAATTGCTATTTAAAAGAAATATTCTTAAGTAAAACAATTCAATTTAATTTAATTTTATTTCAGATTTGGCAAAAAATCTGAAATTTTTATTGAGGTCAAATAACATGTCTAAACATTTATATGCCATGGTGTAAAGATGTATAAATCCTGCATTCAGCAAGGAGGTCCTTACCTTTCCAGCAGATAAGGGGTCCTTTGCACAAAGCACCCTGTGAATTCTTCACTAGGTAGTATTTTAAGTGCTTCTGCTTCTTGGGTTGGGTGGATAACTTCAGGTTGATGTGATTAGAAAACTCTGTGAAATATCTGAAACCCTTTTCACCACAGCCTACACAGTTTCCTGAAAAACCTGGATGGAAAAGTAAACAATGTAGAAATTACTACTTTTTTTTTCTAAACCTATTACCTGAGTTTTGCAGTGCGGTTGTTTGGCCAGCGCTGAGTACTCATTTCACCACGAGTACTAAAAATGATAATCTGTCTGAGATCATGAGGGCAGACTGACCTAAAAGTGCATTTTTCCCATTCTCGTCGGGCAAAAAGCGGCGGTCCACGGCACACACCAGAATGTGCTCGGGGATGCTGGGAGACTTGGCACCGACTAACTCAAAGCCCGCTGGGACTTCAATGGGCTCTGCTGCTATGGTGACGAGACGGAGGTCCTTTCCAGCCTGACAAAATCCTGAAGAACGACAATGCTTTTTCAGATGAGGGTCAAATCTGAAGTGACACCTGTATAACTGTCCTGCATTATGAATTTTCTAAAGAGAATGTTTTGGAGAAGTTATTTTTTCTTAAAGTAAACCTGTTGAGATGATACCATCGAGTGTGCAGCAGCCATCAGGCGCAGGAGTTTGCAAGTAGGGAAGTGGAGGGCTGCTGCTGTCTGAGTCATCGTCATCCTCCAGCTCCTCCAGATCATTGGAAGAGTGACTGTTCAGAGGATCCTGACCCTCCTCGCCCTGGAGTGGCATGTCAGCTTTTGACTTTACATCTGCTGGAAACATCCCATGTGATTATTGTCACCAGAGCAATAATCACATCAAGTCACATCAAGTAAAACCATTTTCTAACTCCTTTCATATACAAATGTACAAAAATCCTTATTATTGATAGCAATTGCAGCCACAAAGTACAAAGTACCCTGCATTGTTTTTAGTGACTGTGATAAATAAAGAACTGAGCTGTGCATTATCATGAGCAGCTCCAAAGCAGTAGTGGTAGCCATAAGCTGAGGGATTTTCTCAGTAGGATCTGGGAAGCTGGGTGGTGGATGTGAAGATGGATCAGTTAAATGCAGGGGAATCCATGAAAAAACTTTAGATTTTGGTTGGAGTTTCTCCTTCCATCAGAACAATAACCTCAGACAAAGTTCAGACCTACATAAATCCCATAGAAATGTGCTGGAAGATGTGAGGATATTCACAGAAACTCTCCAGCCACTCTGATTGAGCTTCAGCTGTTTTGCAAAGAAGAGTAGGCAAATTTAGAACAGCTGGTGGAGACGCCCCAAAGTCTTGCAGCTGTAATTGCAACAAATTATTGACGACAGCAGTACCGAACATTAAAGTGGGTGAGACTTTACATTACACTACATTTGAACACCATGCATTGTTTTCAATAAATATTCCAATGATGCATAACTTTGTGTTGTTTTATCACTTATCCTCTCGTACTCTAAAGTTTATTCTTGAAACGAATTGACAAAAAACCCTTTATTTGCTTTCTCGGGCAACAATATTGTTAATGTATTTTAATTCCATGAAAAAAATATAAAAGAAACTCCTCCATTTAAAATCTAAATGTGAAAATTCTTTATTTAATAAATATTGCTAAAGTTAAAAGTCAGATCATGTTTTTCTTTGTCTCTGGAGGACTCTACCTGGATATGCCTCCGGCTCCAAGTAGAGTTGAGTAAAGATGGGCTGCGGATCTCCGCTGCTGGAGCGCAGCGACGCTTCTATTGAGTTGTGGAGAGCCTCCTCGAAACGAGCAGACTTTAGCTGCCCTGCGTACGAATTTCCCATTATCTGTGACAGTACATAGAGAAAGGGGGCAGCAAGGTGAACAATGTTCAACATTGTTTATCTCAGCTAATGGATTTAGCATCTCACATACTGTAATAAGAGAAAGCTTCATAGATGGCAAAGCCACCACAAACCCTTTCCTTAGTCTTTTTCTGCTGAGAAATAGCTCACAATGAGTTGATTTGAAACTTTGTTTACAACCAAAAGTAAATACAACCAGATATTTGACCAAAAATTTGATATAATTAGCAATAATTACACTTCATATATGAAGCTGTAGATGTATTTAATGTTTGTTTTGCTTTATTCTGCTGTGAAATATTAAAATAACTTGACTTAGCAATTTTATACAATGGAAATCATTTCACTTTTTACATACAGTATTTAAAATGGAATATCTTATTCTAAAGCTCAGTTAGATTCTCTGGCTCCAAGTCAAAATGGTTGAAGCCAGTGGCTTTTTCACAATCATTTCTGGTCTTTCTCAGCCTTCTGTCCATTCGTGTCACTGTGCCTTCAGCGCCCCGACCTGCCCCGCCACCCCCAGTGTCCACTGTGGGACATCTGCTGAGGTTGTTCCTGTGTGGAGCTGTGATTGGCTGGTTCTCTGGTGCCAGGTGGCAGCTGGACAGAGGGTAGACCATGTGGTCTGAGAATAAATTAAAAACAAGACCAAGAGGAGGAGACAGAAGAAAGCATAACATGCGACTAAAACAGAATAATAGCTACGATCTGGTGGAGTTTCTTTTCCAACTCTCATATTTTTAGTTTGTCAAAACACATCAGAGCTGTTCCTAACTTAGGCAGTCAAACTGTGAGAGATGAAAAGCAGAAGACTAAACTAAAAAGTGGGGGTTGGCCGCTTTCCTGACACACACGTTTGACCCGAAATGTCTCTTTCATGATTGTCCTTGGACTACATTCGACTGGTGCAAACCACTGCTGTGGTAAACACCACAAGAGGCAAAAAGAGGAGGTCGAGCTTGGATACTTCAAGTGTATCAGAAAAAAATGTCTAATCTTATTATTATTTATTTTTTAATCTTCTCATTAAAGTCTGACAGAGATTCCTTGCACTTTTTGAATGTCATATAAATGGCCTATACTAGACCAAATTGTTTTGTTTAAAAATCAATTGAATAAATTAAATGGGAAACCCTTTGATAAAAATCTGACTTAACGGATTATTGACAAAATAAATGTGCACAAAAAGTATAGCATAATTTAATACATTTAATTTAAAACAGAAAAAGGAACTCTTACTCCGATTGCAAACCAAAAAATTTGACCTAAATCAAGGTCAAAGACAGAATAGGGTGGTTGAATTCAACCCACCTACAACATCCCCCAGATTCACCTTAGCAAATAAGAACAAACCCATAAACACCATGAACTTTAAGCAGAAAAATCAACCTGATCTTGCTTATGGTAAGTCTGAGAAATATGTTGATCAGGAGAGCCTGATGTAGTTAATAATATGTTAGTTACATGTCAGTGGTAGTTAATTTTGTTTTGCTTGTATTTAAATTGCTGAATGCATTTGAGTAGCCTGAATGAAGAGTTGTTTTTTTCCCCTACAAGTTTTGCACACTGCTCTTGTGAATCCTATGAGTTGCAATACTAACTTTGGCTCTACTGTATCAGCTGCATGATGTCAAAGCAAACAGGCCCTGTGTTCTGAAGGGAGTTATTTGTATCCTGGGAAAAAAGACAAATTGGTTCATAATGACAAGTTTATACTTGCATTTCTATGTCAGATATATGTTCTGAATGGGACTGAGTATTTTACAATAAATGGATACCAGATTCCAAATACATTTCCATGTAAACCAAGATAATAATAACAATATTTAAACCTTTGTATCACCTATCACTCTTATTAGAGCTTCACTCAGAGTGATGGGTGGTGCTCCTCTAGTTCCCACACTATGACTGTCTGTATGTTTTGCATCCAGAAAACCATTTAAAACAGTTAAACTTTTTACTTTTTGTAATCGAGAGGACTGTGTTGGAGATTAATTTGAGCGAATTGATGAACAGTGTGCAGCAACAGGTGGGGGCACAGCCAGGACTACACCACTCTCTGGGACATTTTCTGGTTTTGAATGCAACACTTTATGATACAAGAATGCTATATTGAAACATTTTATTGGACATTTGGTTACTATAACTTTTTAAAACTTGATACACTGTACTATGATGTAATATGTATTTACCATATTTTGCGGACTATAGAGCACACCATACTATAAGCTGCACCTACAAATTTTTTTGAAAAAACTGGAAAAGTACATATATAAGCCGCACCGGGCTATAAAACACTAGTATCTGCCACTCTTGGTTTTCCATAAGGACGCAGCTTGTTCTAAATAAAAATGAACACTTTCTTCTTTGATTTCCAATTTTAACTTCCAATGATTCACTTCCTGCTACAGAGCAGGAAGTGAATCCACAAAAGAAAATTCCACAAAAAAGCCTCATTGGGCCACAAGCCGCTTGGTTCAAAGCGTGGGAAAAAAGTAGCGGCTTATGGTCCGAAAAATACAGAAATGCTTATAAATAGTCTCTACAACAGGACAAAACTCAAGTCTCTCTTTCACTTCTATGGTATCTCTCACTTTTAACCAAAGTCAGTGTTTCAGAAATAAATACATACAGCTATGGAAACACACCTTTTTAATACCTTGGTGTATGATAGTAGGAGTAACTGCTATTTCTAAATATTAATTCATGTTACGTTTTAAATTTTAATTCAACATTTAAAATGAATGGCAATGACCATACCTTAAAACTTAGCTATTTAATTTGGTATTGTATAAACATTAACTCTAAATCTCAAGTTACACACAATGAGTTGGAACACAGTTTTGTTTGACAGACTTAAGTCTAAAAAAAGCACAATACAAATTAAAGTACTGGAGTATGCTACAAAAATACTTCAAAGACCTCACTTAGGTTGATTGTAAAGTTAGACTGTTTCAAAATTCAAGACCTAATAGTTTTGCTGGATATTAGGGCTGAAATGATTCCTCGAATGATTTGAGCACCTCGATTATTAAAATTCCATCCGTTCGCCTGCCACCCAACCCTACCACCTCAATGTGGCCACTCCAGGCGACATTTCCTGTATTCTCAAACCCGAAGTTTGACAAGCATGGGGTAAGGTGAAAAAGACAAGATTACCATTGCCTCACTTCGCGGTCATTGCCATTAGTAGCTTAATACAATACCGCTCCAGTACTTCTTGCCTAGCTGACTGAGGAAGGTGACTGCAAAGAGTTGCAAAGATTTCCAGAGGGAACTTTAAAACGACTACTCTCTGTTGATGAAGTTCGTCCTCTTTTCTTTTGTGCATGGTTGAACGTCCATCAATGATGGGCATGTTTGTCATTAACCTGGTGTCACCTGGAGGTGAGCACAGGCTGACCTTTTTTCATCTGTGTGACCAAAAACAAATTGTAGCCACGGCCGGTTTTGCAGAATGGGTGTTTCGACATGTGACTTAGGTGGCTGCTGAGGTCATCTGTAATATATGTAACTTCTCTCTCTCTCTGCATAAAAGTGAGGGTCACATTGATGAGTGGAGGCCAAAGATGCTCAGTCAAGACCATCAAAAAGCTACTGGGTGGCATCAACAGATTGTATGAATTTGACCCTGGGTCACACTGAGCGAGAGAGCTCTTCATTCAAGAGGCCACAGTGGAGAAAACATGAGAACACATCAGGTCTGTGCTGCGTACCATAACTACTTTAAATCTTTCTTCGTGTGTTTCTTGTGGCTTCTAGCAGTTGCTCAAGTTTTCTCAAACAGAATGGAGAATGGAAACTTACAGATGCAGTTACATATCACAAAGCACTACCCGCAATCATGCTGCTTAGGAAGTATGTGGGAGACCAGTTGCCCTTGCCCCCCCATTTATGTTGAAGTGTGGTTCAATTTTGATCAGGCGCTGAGGGCAGCCTGGGTCCTAAGTTTGTGTGTGTTTGTTTTTGAACAGGCGCTTAGGAGAGCTGGGGTCCTGAGTTTTCTAAGTTTCTGTATTGTTGAAGAAGGAAAGTAAAGACAAGTCAAAACCCACCGCATGTCTCAACATCATTTTTGTGTTCGAGTGTGCAACAAAATATTGGAGGTTCCACCGAGATTATTAACGCTTCGTCGCGGGATTTCCTTGAGTGATGCTAACAGGAGCGAGCAGTGGCGGGAGCGCGGAGACACTGGGCGCGACCGACATGGAGGAGCTGGCAGAGACCGTCTCTCAGCAGCTATGGCTCTTACAGTTGGATCAGCTCAAAGAGGTGTGTGCAGAAGCTAAAATTCAAAGCGGACATTCAGGAACGAGACGAACGTTAATACGATTAATAACAGAGTCCGTAGATGCTGTGATTAACGAAGAAGAAGAGGAGTTGGCAAAGTGCTATCTTCGGAGAATGTTAAAATCAATTGAACTGATATCACAACATTCTGAAGTTACTGCTGAAGAGGAGGCAATGTGTAACACCTCACGAAGTACCCAGGCAGTAACTGAACAAATGGACTTAGCAGAAAAATGTGCACAGCTCCACCTTAACAACAAGGCTTTGCAAGAGGAAGTACTGAGGCTAAATGAACGTGTAAATAGTAAGCCTCTAAGAACTGTGACTGAAAATGTGATGCCAACCACAGTGGATAGGCTTCCAGAAGTGACCATACGGAGAGAATTTAAAATTTGTGGTCAAATAGGGGAGAAGGGCCAGAAAGACAGGCTCTCATACACAAACTTGATGCATCAGATTGAGAGAGGCCTGAGTAAAGGACATGGTGATGCTGAAGTTATAGAAGCTGTAATAAAATCAATCAGCCCTGGGTTAAGCATTCGGGACATGCTTGAAATTAAACGTGATCTGACCCTGCCCCAGCTCAAAGCAATTTTAAAGGGACACTTTAAAGAGGATAGCTCCACAGATATCTATCAAAGACTGATAAACATCACGCAGGACAGTCGGGAATCCCCCCAGAATTTCCTCTTCAGAGCCATTGAACTGAAAGAGAGGCTGCTGCTTGCTTCAAGGGAAGTCGAAGCCGATGAGCAGTACAGCGCCGACTTCATTCAGAGGAAATTCCTGAGGTCAGTCAGTACTGGACTGTTGAGTGACAACATAAAGTTCCAGCTTAAGCCTTACCTTGATAATCAAACTGTGACAGATGAGACTCTTATTGAAAAGATGAATGAGGCTGCAAGTGTGGAGGCAGAACGACAGTCCAAACAGAGGAAAAGCTACAACACCAAAATTCCAAAAATAAACGAGCTACAAACAGAGATGCAGACCAGGCAGCTAAACCAGGTTGCACCTAATGCCTTGGCAATCCAAGAACAGTCAGCTGAAGTGGTGAAGCAGAAAACCCGGAAAACAGGTGCACCCATCAGCTCCAGGGAGTCTGAGCTGTGTGAAACAGTAAGACTACTCAGACAAGAGATCGCAGAAATGAAAAAAAGCATGACCAGCTCTCAGTCTACTCACCAAGCAAGGAAGAATGTTAAAAGGGGATGCAAGGGATGTGTAGAGCACAACCTAAGTGACCAATGTGAGCATTGTTTTAAATGTGGACAGTTGGGACACCTCTCTAGGGGCTGCAGGGGATCAACAGGGGTGACTGCAAAACCTGATGGCATGAATATGAATATCTCCACACACTCGCAGCAACATGCTATAGTCCAAGGAGAAGCTGAGGAAAAGGTGTATGAGCGGCTCTGTGAACGGATCAGACAGTTGGAGGCACAAGTGGAAATGAATGAGAAAGGGAAAAAAATCATAGGTTCCACTTATGCCAGTCACCTCTCCTTACATCATCAAACCAAGCTGAAAGCTCTAATAGGAAATAAGTGCATGGTGGACTGCTTCTTTGAGGATGTGCCAACCAAGGCGTTGTGGGATACCAGCTCCCAGGTCACCATCGTAAACGAAAGCTTGAGGAGATCCCACCTTCCCCACATCAAGTTACGCAGCATAGGTGAGCTCCTAGAGGAGGGAGAGACTTTGGTTGGGAAAGCAGCAAACCAGACTCCCATTCCCTTTACCGGCTGGGTTGAAGTAAAATTCAAACTAGGATCAAAGGGAGGCCTGAATTCAGAACTGATTGTGCCAGTGCTCGTCTCTAATGAACCTGGAGTGGCTGAACCACCGATAATTGGCTACAATGTCATTGAACATTTAGTAAAGAATGGCATAGAGCACCACCCTGGCGTGACATCCATAGCAGTAAAAGAGGCTTTCTCATTCGACTGCAAAAAGGCTGATGTGTTAATTCACCTAGTAAAAACAGCTCACCAAATTAATGAAGAAGCTATGGTGAAAATAGGACGTCTAAAAACAGTGATTCCTGCAGGTCAGACCAAAGAGGTGAAGTGTAGTGTGTGGATTGGTCCTCTCTCAAAAAGACAGGAAGTACTGTTTGAGCCTGATGTGGTTCCAAAATGGCCTGAGGGCTTGAACATATCAAAAACAGTGGTCTACCTGAAGAAGGGAAACCGGTCAGCAGTATCGATCCCAGTCACCAATGACAGCCATTCAGACATTACCTTGATACCCCGCACTGTACTGGGATACGTACAGCAGGTTAAAGCAGTTTATCCAGTAGAAGCCAGACCTGTCGGTGTAAGTGAAAAGAGAACTGAGATAATCTCACCTGCCAGCGACCGCAACTGTCCAGCTTTTGACAAACTACATAGAGAATACAGAGAGTTAGAGGCATCCAAACATGATCTGTGGGATCCACCAGTGCCCTTGGACCACCTTACTCCCGAGCAGCAAAATGAGGTAAGGAGGATGCTTCATGAGGAGTGTAATGCATTTTCTAAGGATGACCATGATGTGGGGTGCATCCCATCTCTGCAGCTAAAAATCAGGCTGAGCGACACAACCCCAGTAAGGCGGACTTACACATCCGTCCCCAAACCACTTTTGAAGGAGGTGAAGGAATATCTGGAGGATCTGCTGAACAGAGGTTGGATTCAGAAGTCCCGATCTCCATATTCATCACCCATAGTTTGTGTGCGCAAGAAAGATGGGAGCCTCCGCTTGTGCGTGGATTATCGTGAGCTGAACCGGAAATCCATTCTGGATCGTCATCCCATCCCTCGAGTGCAGGATATGCTGAATAACCTGAGTGGAAGTGCTTGGTTCTCTGTCTTGGACCAGGGCAAGGCATACCATCAAGGTTTCCTGGAGGAGAGTAGCAGACCATTGACTGCATTCATAACACCTTGGGGTTTATATGAGTGGATCAGGATTCCCTTTGGCCTGTCCTCAGCTCCAGCAGAGTTCCAGCGTAGTATGGAGGAGTGCCTCGCCGGTCTTAGGGACGAAACATCTCAGCCATATTTGGATGACAATCTAGTTCATAGCCAGTCATTTGAGGATCACCTACACGACTTAAGAGAGGTGCTGCGTCGTTATCAAGTTCATGGAGTAAAATTAACACCAAGAAAATGTGAAATCTTCAAAGACAAGGTGAAGTTTCTGGGAAAGATTGTATCCAAGGATGGCTACTGCATGGATCCTGCTGAGATCGCACCAGTACAAGCACTCAAAGACCGCATACCAAAAACAGTGGGTGATGTGAGGAAAATGTTGGGCTTCCTATCATATTATCGTCCATATATTCCCAACTTCTCACGCACTGCTAAGCCCCTGTACAGCCTGCTGTCCACAGAAAAGACACCTGTGAAGGTAGTGAAGAGAGGAGGGTCAAAAACAAATAAGGGGAAACACAAAAGTTCAGACCAGCTTCCCTCAAGCCATCCAATAGAATGGACAAAACAGCATAAGGATGTCCTTTGCCAGCTGTTGGAGTATTTGCTGTCTCCTCCTCTATTAGGTTACCCTGACTCTGAGAAACCATTTGTATTGCACTGTGATGCTTCTCAAGAAGGCCTGGGTGCAGTCCTGTACCAGAGACAAAAAGGCAAACTTGTGGTCATAGGTTATGGGTCAAGGACACTAACTTCGCCAGAAAAGAATTGCCACCTCCATTCTGGGAAGTTAGAGTTCCTGGCCATGAAGTGGGCAATCTGTGAGCGGTTCAGAGAGTACCTTTATTATGCACCCTCGTTTGTCGTCTATACAGACAATAACCCTTTAACCTATGTTTTAACATCAGCCAAGTTAAACGCCACCACACACCGCTGGATAGCCGAATCAGCAGACTTTAACTTCTCCATCAAGTATCGACCGGGAAAAGTTAATGGGGACGCAGACGGGCTGTCTAGGATGCCCCTGGACATGGAGGAGTACATGCAGACATGTGTCCAGGAGATGGCGCCAGAGGTAATCTCATCTGTCTCACAATCAGTCCAGCTAACATACCAGGATCAAGGGCCTTGGTTGTGTCCTGCAGTCATAATGGCAGCTTGCAATGATGAAGAACAGGAACACATAACACCGTCAGTGGCCAAAATATCAGCAGAGGACCTCAGACAAGCACAGGAAGAGGATCCAATGATTGGAAAGGTGCGTGAGTTTGTGATGAGAAGACAGTGGCCCCACCATGCCAAAAGAAATTGGCGTGATGGCATCTCTGTATTCGCTAGAGAAAGAAACAAACTGTGTGTCAATGCAGATGGCATCCTTTTTAGGAAGTCCTCCAACCGAATTCAACTTGTGCTGCCCAAGGTGTTCCACCAGCTGATATATAAAGAACTGCATGAAGAAATGGGACACCTCGGTGTGGAAAGAACATTGAACTTAATCCGTGACCGATTTTACTGGCCATATATGAAAAGGGATGTGGAACACTATGTGACAAAGATCTGCAGTTGCCTGAAGCGGAAGCATCCAAACAGGATAACCAGAGCACCACTGGTCAATATTGTTACAACACATCCATTTGAAATGGTCTCCATTGACTTCCTTCATTTGGAGCGTTGTAAAGAAGGATATGAATATATCCTGGTTATCATAGACCACTTTACACGTTTTGCTCAAGCATATGCATGCACGAACAAATCAGCGAGAACTGCTGCAGAAAAGATCTTTGGAGACTTTGCCCTAAAATTTGGATTTCCAGCTAAACTTCATCACGATCAGGGCAGAGAATTCGAAAATAAGCTGTTTTCTGAACTGGAAAAGTATTGTGGCATCCAGGGTTCCCGAACAACTCCCTACCATGCAGCTGGCAATGGTCAAGCGGAGAGATTTAATCGAACTCTTCTTTCAATGCTCAGAAACCTGACAGAAAAAGAAAAGTCGGATTGGAAGAGCTCCCTGTCCAAAGTGGTGCATGCGTACAATTGTACGCGCAGCGAAGCAACCGGATATGCACCCTACTACCTTCTCTATGGCAGGAGTCCTCGGCTGCCAGTGGACATGATGTTTGGGTTAACTCCAACTGATCAGAGCGCCTCTCACAGTGACTATGCTAGTAAATGGAGGAAAAGGATGCAAGAAGCTTACAGATTGGCATCTGAGACAGCACATAAGGAGCGGAACAGGGCCAAGATGGAGTATGATCGGAAAGTTCATGGAGTGGAACTGCAGCCAGGATGTCGGGTCTTAGTGAGGAATTTCAAGGAGAAAGGAGGACCAGGAAAACTCAGATCGTACTGGGAGGACCAGATCTACATAGTTACCGAAAGGAAAGACAAGGACAGTCCTGTTTATGCAGTACAACCTGAAAAAGGCACAGGGAAGACCAGAGTTTTGCATAGAAACTTACTACTACCTTGTGACTTTCTGACTGCTGACACAGAGGAAGATGTGAGAAATATGAGGGACAGGAAAAGGCAACAGCAGAGTAGAAGCAGAAGGACGAAAGGAGATTGTGTTGACAAGAATGGTGACAGCAGCTCTGATGATGAAGACAACTGGAGGTTCATCACCCAACCACGAGTACAACCTGAACCAGTTGAAGGTCAGCCGAGGAGGGATGCAGAGGATACTCAAGTGGCTGCAGAGCCAGAGGTGGAATGGGAAGGAGAAGTGGATGGAGAGGAAGTTGAAATTGGGGCAGAGGAGCACTCATCATCTGTGGCAGAAGATGGACAAGATCTTGCGGAAGCAGCGCCATCTGATGAAGCAGATGAACAAGATCCTGGCGAGCCAGTGTCATCTTTTGAAGCAGACGAGAGGGGGCCGGAATCTTCTCCACGACATTATCCGTCTAGACAACGAAATCCACCTAAAACACTCACATACAGCAGGTTAGGCCAGCCGACACTTAGGGCTAGGCACTAGGAATGTTCAGTTCATATTGGATTGAGTTACACTGTTCTATGTTCAGGTTATGGTAAATAAGTTAGATAACTTTACAGGGTAGGGAGGATTGGAATTGTAAGTTGTAAGTATATTGATAGTTGATTAGTGCACATCTGGAGTTTGGACCACTATTAGGTTGATGCATATGTATGCATATAGTGGCACACGTGGGTCTGAATAATGGGTGGCGGGTAGGGACTTAAAGTCACTCTTTACAGTCTGTGATACACAACCTTCAGAGATAGCAGAGTGACCAGAGATGTTACCTGGCCAGTAATGTCTATTAATTCAACATGACATGAAGAGGGGGATAGATGCCATGTTAAGAACTGTGCCACACAGAAAAGCGTATCAAGAAACTGTCCTCCGAACCTGTACTCATGCAAGCTGAAGTCTCAGTTCCTCCGTAGATGTCAATATGTTGGGACGACATTTATTTTTGTGGGGGAGAGTGTGGGAGACCAGTTGCCCTTGCCCCCCCATTTATGTTGAAGTGTGGTTCAATTTTGATCAGGCGCTGAGGGCAGCCTGGGTCCTAAGTTTGTGTGTGTTGTTTTTGAACAGGCGCTTAGGAGAGCTGGGGTCCTGAGTTTTCTAAGTTTCTGTATTGTTGAAGAAGGAAAGTAAAGACAAGTCAAAACCCACCGCATGTCTCAACATCATTTTTGTGTTCGAGTGTGCAACAAGTAGATGAATTTTGTGTTCCAGAAATTAATGTATTTTGTTATGAAATTAATGTATCAACTCTGGAGCAAAAGCAAAAAGCTTTTCTGAATAGACTCCTGAAGTTAGTAAGAGTTCTGTCATTCACAGTGATAGAACAAGTGGGTCCTTAACAGATGTGGGCTAGGAAGCCCCTCAGCAAGGAAGAAAACCCCAGGCCCCAAGTTTTGAAACTACAGTCAGCACACTACAAGTTGACTGGAAGCCTGTGCTGGGCTGTGTCCAGAAAGGAACATTTTCTTTCAAAAATTGGAATGGTTGGAAAACCAAATGTTCCTTTTTTCTTTTTTGCAGGGGAGTGAAAATGGCTTCCTATGGCCATGAAAATAGCGAAAAAACATATTTTGTGAAATATTAGCTGACTGACCCAAAATATAACCCTAAAAGTGTCATATATAACTACACTGGCAGATTGCTTTGTAGTTTACTAGTTTAATAATGCAAAATGACTCCAAGAATTAGCTCGATTTCATCATCACTTCAAAAGACTTCACTCAAATTTTGTGGTTTGCCATTCTGCTAATTTAATTTCATTATGTTCACCAGTAACCTCATGTGGAAGCTTTAGGTGCATGTCCCATACTTTATTCTTGCTGCCACTTACTGATTTGCAGGAGTAAAACCAGTGTTTTGGACAATTTATGGTGCTTGGATGTGCTTGAAAATATTTCTGGAAACACTCTTGTGTAGACTCGAGATTTTCTAACTGACAACCCATTTAAAAAAAACTGTGGATAGGTCCTTTAAATTAAATTCAATCATACTTAAAATCTCTGTCTAGATATAATAACATGAAACTAAGTTACTCTTTATTCTGTATTAAAATAATTCTTAGAATCCCATAGTAGGCTCATGCCTAGAACACACACACACACACCACATTTTGATATTTCAACATAAACAGCATTTAAATAAAGTAAACTTACAATATCCAACTGTTCCCAAGTGTGAAGGGACTTGTTTACCTCGGCTACATGCTGAATCTCTAAAATTCAGCAAAAACCTTCAGCAAAGATGTGTCGTTTCTTAGTGAAACACCTACAAGAGAAAGAGCAGAGAAATTTCTGTTTAGGTCACAAAAATCTCAAGGTTGTTTTTTTTTCTTTTCTTCCCAAAGACAAAATATACATTGTGCTTGTTAGTAATGGCATTTCAAATAAAAAGAAAATAATAACAATGTGCACCTTTCTTTAAAAATTTGTGGCAGGATCAGTTCTTGTGGATTGAGATCCTGCGAATACCAGAATATTTCCCACAAAACTGAAGTCTGTCTAGTGAAGCCCTTTCCAGTAGCTATCAGCATGTGACTTCATGTGAATAAGTGTATAAACAGTTATGATTACTGGATAATCATAGCTATGATAAACCATAACTATGATTATCCAGTAATCATAGTTGCTGGATATGGAAGTCTATGCTTTCAATGGGTTTTACACTGTTTCCCTGATTCCCAATATTTACCATAAAATAAAGTACTTGTTGAAGATGCACAACATATGGCGGATACATCGTCCCTGTAACATCCGTGTGAACAATATTTATCTCGTGTGGGGGTGTTTGGCTAATATATTGCAAGTGTTACGGACTTGGATTTTACATAATATAATATTGAGCTAGTTGGACAGAATCCTCCAGCAGAAGGAGTTTACACAAACACACACAACGTTGCCCAAAATGCTAAAAATCACAAAGAGATGCAAGCACTGATGAGAATGAGAGAAAAGGGGGAAAAAAGCATACATCATAATTAATCTCAATTAATTCTATAATTCAGAATTAATCCCATCATCACAACATTTAGGAATAAAATCTATATCAATAGACTTTCTAATATTGTTCACCCTACTTGTTGTGTTGACATAGTTGGCTAAAGCCTTCTCATCAGGCTGGAGCTAATTACTTGCATAATTGCTTACTATAAGCATTGAGGAAACTTCCATGTTTGGAGGGTCGTTGTAAGAAAAAAGAAATGAGATAGACAATATAGGAATAACTTGAAAGAACTACAAAAACTTGTTAGCCATTAAGGTTTCTAGAATCTGTTTACAAATTCCTATCAATCCTAAATTTACTCTTATTCAAATTCTAAAATATTGTTACTGATCAAACTTGAACAGTTACAAGGAATCTATATTATACATTTGGCATGTTTTGGGCATTAAGCTCACCTTGCAATTAGACAAGGTTAAAAACTGCAGTATATGAACTGAAACATACTATGGGTTGTTTTGCATCTGACGTAGCAAAATTGTAAAAAAAAAAAAAAAAATGCAAAACTGAAATGGTTCCCAAATGATGAGTCAGGTTGAGCAGTTTCTCAAATGTATGGTGCTTAAAATTATGCAGAGCTGCCCTTCCCCTACATGTTGCTACACAAGTTGGTTGAAATAACACAAACATGCCTATTTCAACAAAGTTACAAAGTATATGGTCAGTCAGTGTTCCTTATCAGTCCTTACTTAATCTGGGAAACCAGTGCATCTTTACCTAAAGTTATTCATCATAAATTGTACCCATCCATGAATTTAATTCAATACAGTCAATGATTATGAGATATTAATGTATCATTATCAACAAGATAGTGTCTTTATGAGTACAAGAAAATGCAGCACTCACCTCTAATTTTACTGAATTGAAGAAACACGTTTGGCATCAACATAATAGAGTAGAATTAATTTAAATAATCTAGTTGTAAACAACTATCATTTTTCGCACCAAAGAAAGCATGCTTTGTATTATGTGATGCTGAAAGCTCTAAAAACATGACCACTCTTTGCCAGAGTGACAGATTTCTAGATGCCAGGAGAATATTGTCACAATGCCACAGTTAGCATCTGCTTCAGGACTTCTTGTCAGTTCAGATTTTAAAACTCTTACTCTTCTGTACCTCTACTGAATTAAAAATGTGTAACAAAAAATCCTACCTGATTAGCTGTTAGTTAATATGCATGGTGAATAAAGAGTGTTTCTGTAATGTGGAATGCAACAGTAACTTGTGCTCCCTGTAGTTTGATACTGCAGGTCCCAACAGTCCAAAGAGCATGTTCACTGATTAAAATGAATGGGAGCACTTATGGCCACTCAAACATTAAGAGTAGCCCCAACCATGACACATGTATGCCCTACTACAAGGCTCCAAAAATGCGTTACATGATACCACTACAGCCTTGGGGTCTATTTTCATTAAACACACTCGGGTGTTTTAGTTTGTTGCAGCACTCTCGACACACAGTCACTGCTTTCTGAATGGATTCAATAAGTACTTTGACCCTTAGACGAGGTATTGTCTAGCCGCTCAGGCTCTGATATATTCTGATACAACAGAAGCAAAGTTCTCTCCAAAAACATTGACTGTCCCAATCTAGCCAACCGTCACCTCTGACCAGGGCGCAGTTCTGAGAGAGGGCAGCTGGGTCTTAGGGTCCAAGTCCTTCAAACAACAAGTGTACAGAAGTTGGCTCAACTTGCATTAACTGACCACACCGCAACTCGTTTTGTGAATGATTAGCCAGCTTGAGAGTTAAAGAGTTAAAAACGTCAATGTGTCAGGAGGAAGCATGGACTGCTCCAGCTTTCAGACATCTGACTCAAAAACAAAGATCTGTGGACAAAATACATTAGCTTGTAATGCAAAATGCTCTTTCCACTGCTGAGTGCTCCCAGTAATGAACCTCTATCAAAACTCTCACACTGAGCTAAGTACCCAGAGTCGAGAAATATTTAGATGCTTATCTGGTTATGCAGGCTTGACGTCAGAATAAAGGACGCAGGCAGATCTGGACACGAACGAACCGTAAATCCAGCCGACAACATAATTCCGAGGTGCTTTTAAGTGTCTTGTTTTTCGAGTAATGAGACTGGAGGAAAATGTTGATATGCTGGTTCCCAAAAGAGGAAATTAGTAAATATCCAAAAAGGATTCAGTTTAATGACAATGATCAACGTGTTGCATTCAGACACACCTCCTATTGCCAATCTGTTATGTTTAATGTTTAGAAGCAGAAATCTTTCATTAAAATCCCAAAGGTGACAAAAAAAAAAAAAAAAAAAAGAATTCTTTCTTAAATTTACAAGACTCCAGCAACATCTATGCTATCTGTCACATTAACTTACTTTGGCTGTCAAAAATGATTAATTTACTTGCAGCTGCAGAAGGTTTTAAAAGTTTTAGGCTTAATGCTAAAAACGTAACTCTCTCAAATGCAAATATTTAGCGATTCATTTTATGTAAAGTGATTTTAAAATTATGTATTTTGAGCAAGAATTACCATAATTTTTTACTTTTGGTCATGGAAATGTTATGAAATAATAATAATAAAAAAAACTATCTATGTTTGGGTAGCTGACTTCCGACTCAGTTTTCTCTTTCTCTTCAGTTGGTCTTTTGTTTCCTTCTAAAGAGCTTAATTACATTACAATATTTACAATAGAGCCGGGATTAATCTTACCTCTCTCCCTTACATTCAAATTTAGCAAAATCTCTTCACAAAAGTCAAATTGAAGGAAACTGCAAATGGTGTTTTACATTTTATATCCAGATAAGCCAAGGAAAATGCAGAAAGGTTGCATACAGTTAAACTTGACACCAAGCTATTGTTTCATGTTTGTTAACTAAATAATCGGAGAAGTAAAAGAGTTTGATTAAAACTGTTTTAGACCTTTTTACCTTCATCGTGGAATAAAAATACATAAAATGTTAATGAAACTCAATTGAAAAATTATCTAATCCATTCACACCACATTGCTGTGCCTTAACATTAAAATAAATAGCAATAGTCTTTATGCGGGAAAAACCTTAGCACCCTTTTAACATTAGAAAAGACACTATCTATCAGACATGAGAGAAAAGGGGGATGGGGTTAAGCAATGAGGAGAAAAAAAAAGGACTAACATCACTTCATGTTGTCTAAATGAGGTGCTAAAAGCCCATATCATTAATATCATTAATGCTGTATAAGGGCCACATGTGGCACACATCCAAGTTAAACAACCTCTCCTGTACCTTCCATGACTCCTCAGTTACTTGATGACCTCTTAAAATCCAAATCCAGTGTAGAAAATCCACAAATAGGCAGGCAGCTCTTCAAATGAAGCCCATAATACAGTAAATCCTTTTTTTGGGAAGAGTTTATCCAAGCAGCAAAGGTATGGGAGTTCAGTCCTTCCCCGCAGAGAGCTTCATCATGATTCCACACAGAAAGGATTGGGAATCCCTCAGCGGAGCAGAATCCCTCCTTCTCTCTCTGCCTCTCTATCTCACTCACATGCAAACAAACACGAATCGACACAAACCCCTCCCCCTAGTCCCCTGTGCACTCCTCTGTCCTGTGCCATTTGCCAAGCAGGAGGGAATCCACTGGGGGCTCATTCATCTTGGCCCTGCTGGCCCCCTGCAGTGACAGATGCTATTGGGGGCCTAAAGAGCTAAGATTGGTGCGTATGGGTGTGTGTGGGGGGAACAAAGACATAGTCTCACATCTGCCTGCTGCAACACAGCTCTGCCACGCGTGACCCCCGGTGCATCAAGACATCTTCTATGAGCATCGTGGAAGTTTTCATTTTCAAGAAGTCAGGGGCAAGGGGTTATGCTGGAAGTTGGGGGTTGGTGGTAGTTCCTTAAATCTTTTCTCACGCTCAAGCTCAGCTCAGCTCTTGCTACCACACCCAACATTTTATTGGGGGCCAATTTAGCGACGGGACCAAGGGGGGGATCCATCTCCAGCAAAGTAGGGACAGGAATGTTGGGTCAGCTTGAGCATTTTGTCTCCACAGTCTTACCCAGGATTGACCCCACACACCAGGCTTTTTTACTCCTGCTATAAATACCAGGGGCTCCTCCAGTCAAAATAAATAAACAGAAATGTGCCACAAATCAACAGCTGCTGGCAGATGTTGGGGATTATACATCATTTGTGATCGTTGATATCACCTTATCACCATGCTGCAAACTGGGGAGGAAACTAATCTCTTGAATTGGAGATTTACCTAAACACATCAGTATGTACAACATCAGAAATTTAGATCAAATTTATCGCAACTCAAAAAGGCATTTCTCAGTTTGAGATTCAGTCTGCATGACAATCTTGAATAAAAAATAGCAGTCTATTTTTTGAAACAATAGTCTATAACATGATGTAATTGCCTTGATTTAAAGTTATAGATCATTGATTTTCTCAGTATATTAATAACATCTGTAAGATTTAGATAACATTTTTATTTTGATACATTTACTGAAGCAAAGACCTAAAATAAATATTCACAACATTTATTTATAATTTCAGTAATGTTTGTCATGTAACAAATTTATTTTATTTAAAATATAAATAAAAGGCTGCTGATTAAAAGTCACGTGACTTGCAGCTTCCTAAATACTGTTTCAAAACCAAAACTGTGTTTGCATTCATGTCCTGAAATATTTATATAATATAAAGGTAGGAGCCCTTTATTAGTCGTCTAACTGCGACAGGGACACTTATGTTACTATATACTTTAAAAAGATAAATAGAAAATCTGAATTCTGAAATAGACTTCAATCTGTAGGAATGATATGACATCATAACTTTTTAAATTCTTGCTGTACTTATTGCCAATCAACCCAAAGAAACTACACGTTTTCATTACTTCCCCCCTAAAATATTATTTTATAATAGGCTAACCTGTAAGAGGAGATAGTCTTTCTGAAAATTCATCAGGGTCAGAAAATGTCAGCAAGAATTTGTCAGGTAAACATAAGCTCTGAGCAAACTCACATCCACTGGATGGAAGGAATTCCAGAAATGCTTTTACATCAAACGACGTGGCTTAAATTTACAGATTTTTAAATTCTTATCTTACATGAGAAAATTGCTTTAATAAGGAATTGGACTAATTTTTGGATCTAGATGAAACAGTCTTGACTGTACAAACTTTAATTGTCAAACAACTTTGAAGACATTTTTTAAATTCTTCACTTTGAGTTCAGGATTTTCTACACTCTGTGAGCGATGTTCCAGTTCATTACCACAAACACGGTCAACAGTTGTTTTAACCAAGTTGTGCGCAACTCTTCTCACCTTTGCTCCAATGGTTATATAGTGGCACTCTGAGTGTGAGGGCTGCTGTAAACAACAACATCAGCCAATCGGGGCCTTCATTAGTCTTTACAAAGCTTTCATGCACTCGTTTTCTCAAATCTACCAGACTTTCTTTTACACTGGGATTTAGTTTAACTGTGAATTTTACATGTCTGCTGCCGATTTAGACCACACATTTAAACTTCTGTGACATCTCCAGGAGTTTAGTTGAGGATTAATTTCTCTGTTACTATAAAGATGAAATCTTTACACGTATTATTCTTATAGCAGCAAGTTCAACCAGGGGAAAAGAGCTGTCAGCGTCATTTATCTCCAAGCCCCTGACTTTAACGTGGTCTGTCTTAAGCATCCTATTGAAAATGGAGATAATGAGTAAGCCCGGCATTTTCTCTTCCCACAAAGACTCTGTGCGAAAAGAAACAAAAGAGTGTAGCTTGAAAACTTTCCCGCCCCTAAGCTCATCCCTCACCACAGAACTGAGCACCAAAGAGGACAAAAGGGAAGTGGCCCTGCCAGTGCCACCAGAGGAAAGACAAGTGGAGTCACCAAAAGTAGACTCTGGGAAAGAAAAAATAGGGTTGGGGTTTTTAAATTTAAAAAAGGGGAGACCGGAAACGAGTTCTTCCAGCAGAAGTTCTTGGGACAAATGTAGCTAGAAAAGAAACATTTTGTATGGATGTAAAGAGATCTTGTAGTATGAGATGCTCCAAAGTAAAAATTGTTGGTCAAATTGCAATCCAATTGCTGTCAGCTGGAGATTTTAACTGGTGAAGTAGTTGTGAGAGACTAAGTGCATGCCTTGGACATGAAGCTGTGTGCCATAAAATTGGCACCGTCTTGCGTCCACAATTAAAATTCAACTTGCGTAAAAGTAAAAAAGGAAGTCATTTTTGTCAAATATGCTTAGAAAGTCAGCTAATAAAACTGGCAGACGACTCATAAACGTCGAAAAAGCCATCCCCACTTTGAAATAGTTTACCTAGCAGAGTTTGTATGCTTATTGGGATAATTTAATGGATGAATAAAAAATAAGAGTTATTTGAAAGCATGGTGAGAACACTTTGAGCGGCTAATGATTAGCCAATGACAACAGTTAAGACCACCTACACCATGGGGTTCACAAGTAAAAAGATTTGAACTATAATTAGTGTAGAGTTTTCCAGCGCAGTCACTATATTGTATGATTTTGTCTAACTCTAATTTGATCCTTTTGTGATTTTGATTGCTTCATATTCTCTTATATGAAATTGTCAGCTGTGGGAAATGTCTGATCTACCCATGTTCTAATTTGTGCTTCTGTGAACAACATAAAGTTTGGACTTTCTTTCTACTTATACGTTACAATTTTTAAAAAATTATACATCTCCCATAAATAACTATCAAAATGATTTCACAAAGATGTATCTCAGGTTGATATTCGATGATAATCTATCATGTTTCACAAAATTCAACTGCTGTAAACAGGGATCAGAAAGTTTTTGATAATAATGTACAATATAACAAAGTTACATGTGAAATTTGATCAATATTTCATAATTCTTAAAAATACTTGACAATACATAAACTTTGACACCATGGTTTTATGGCATTGGTACAAAATGAGTTGTTTAGAGATATCAAACAGATAAAAGACGAGAAAAATGGCAATGAGTGGCAGAAATAGGTGAGGAGGGGAAATGACCTGGAGTCATCTTGCAACACCAACAGACAAAAAACCATAACAAAACTAATAAACAAATAACACTACACAGCCATCCTGTGAAAATTCCCGTGGCAGAATTCGCTTTTCTAGAAGAGAGCAGTAGGGTATGTAACACTGTAGGTGTGAGGACTCTCGCTTCCGTTTACTGTCCGTGTGGTAGCTCTAATTTCCTTATAAAAGCCCAGAAAAAAAAATCTTCGAAAACCTTCTCCTCCTCTTACTCCTCGGGACTACCTGCTGGGCCCTGAAGTGCAAATTGCAGCTAGTGAGGATAGCAGATGAGTTAGGTCATTCATGGCTTTCCAGTGAGCCAAACAAACAAAGACAAACATTCCAGCTGAATGCCATTGCTGAAGTCAGCAGCAACACATAGAAAAAGAGAGACAGTGCAGGGCAGGGCTCAGTGAAAATAATGGCTTCAGGGTACGTGCGTGTTTGTGTGCGTGTGTTTGCCTGTGTGTGAGTGTCTTTGTGGGCATGTGCTCGCACGTGCACGTCTGTGCCTGTGAGTTCTGGGGGGGATTATCTGTGGAACTATAAAGTGGGGTGAAACAGGGTTTAAAGCCTGATGTGGCCAGAGGGAACGGGGGTAGGGCCTTTGGGCCTGAGCTGGGGTGGACAAAAGGAGCATTTGGGCAGATGAAGAAGTCATCATCATTAAGCCACTGGAGGTTTACTGTCCAGTAATAAAGCTCATTTTAAAATTAGGGGAAAGGAGGACTGTGTGTGTGTGTGTGCATGTGTATAAAAGGACAGAGAAACTGGTGAAGCCTTGGAGAACGGTCTAGTAACTTGCTGTGGAACATATAGGAGCTAATTCATTGGGGGACAAGAAGGCTTTATGTTACCAGCGGGTTGATTAGAGTGGTGACCTTGCCACACACTGCAGCCTAGAGGATGAGTTTAAGGGCAAGGTATTTAACCTTAAACTAAATCTCAGCCACAGACAAAGGCCAGCATAATTTTATGCTAAATGCTTATCAAACAGAGAAGTGATGCAGCACAAATGGAAAACAAGCTTAGTTAAAAGACACAAATTCAGAACAACACTGCTTTGTGCAGCTGATTTTTTATTTTATGTAGGAAAGTCTTACATAAAACAACCTTCGGAATGTGGGTCGAAGGATGTTATCATGCGTGCAACTGGAAGTATAACTACTGGTCAATTCATTGATTAACGAATCAATATAGAATCTGTAAAGGATTGATTAAAAAAGTTTCCACAATTTCAGAAAAATACGATGCTTTAGCATCTCATTTTCAGACTGAGTTGAAAGTGTTTGCACTTTGCTCTGCTCATCCAAACAAAGTTTTTCAGTCTTATTTATATTACACCGATAAATACCCAACTCGTAAAACAAACAGTAAAATGTGTTTATTCAGCTATCTGCTGCACAACATCCTGAACATCTGGCTGCCTTTTGAGCCAGCATCTGTTCTTTTTGTTACTTTAGTTACTCCAGTACATAAAATTTGAATTTGATTCTTCTAACTTCTGTTTAAACCTCTTCTTTCAATTCAAACATGCATTTCTTAAAAGTGTGCAATTTGTTTCATACTTTTTAAATGACGTTTTGCTCTGTTTGCACTATCCCATGTTAAAACGCATAGGTTAGGACCTGCATTTTAACATGGGTTAGTGCAAACAGTGAGAAATTATTTTCTTACTTGGATTACTAAAGCACGTAATTTATCAACAAACTAAATTTTTTAAGGACCTGCACAAGTACAGAAATTGTTATTATAAGATTTTTTTTTAAACAAAAGGGTATCTATAAAAACAATTAAATAATATTTTCTTTTTCACTTATCAGAAACTAGGCAATACAGTTAAATCCCAAATTATTCACAACACTGGTAGATTTAAATCTTCAACTAATACCCATTTTATCCAGATGTTTGTTTCTGATAGGGATCGAGATGAACATTTCTCAAAAGACAGTGAAAAAATGATGAATAAGTATATAACAAATGTTGTAAAAACTTACTTTCATTTGTCAGAATTACTTTATCATCCATATGCTCAATAATCAATGCAAACATCTTTGTAGGCATTACAATAATTTAAACCTCTCTTATAACTGCTGACCGGCTTGTTGAATGTTTCCAGTGGTATTGTTGACAATAAATCTTTGCCAATGACCTCCAAGTCTTTGAGGTTGAAAGGTCTAACCCTTACCATTGCCATAATATTCAGTTGCCACCACAGACTCAAAAAAGAAGCACTATGATGAAAGAAAATACTTAGAAGAAAAGATACTTCTTTGAGACATGTGAACATGCTACTACACATTTAGTGTTTTTTTTTCTTTAAAATATATTTGCACATAAATATATTTATGTGGGACAAATTTAAAAATATACCATAGAAAATTCACATTAAACTCTAAAAATATTCAACATTAAGATGCATAATGTGCATTATGCATCATGAAAAATGCCAGTTATAGTTCAACATTCAACTGGGAAATTTGGTTCCGAGTATCTTAAACCAAATGGAAAAAAAAAGAATGAAAGTGAAGGACAAGTGACAGTTTACAATGCTATTCATGATTGTGCAACAAAAGGCCTGCCAGTGAACCCAATCTGCATTTTACAGCGGTACCAGGTTGAACGCCAGTTCACCAAATTTGCAACAACAGGGGAGAGAAACAGTACCCTAATACATTTATGGACTTATTCAGGGAATAATTGAAGTGGACCACAATGGGTTCTACATCATACAGTAAAGCTGTCATTGGAGGTGGTCAAATACCGGTCAATGCTGAAGAATAGGAAAGGTCAAAGAGAGAAGAATAAGTGCTTTTAATATTTTTTTAAGCGGTGTGTTCTTGTATTGGCAAATCATCCACTATTCTGAGTACTAATACAGTAACTATTAAAATACATATAAATCATGCATCCCTTCTTAATTCTTTTCTGCATTATACCTTATTCCTCCTCCACCATCATCACAGATGCTTCTTCCAACATCTGGTCCACACTTAATGGCTCATCCTGAAGCAGATCTTTGATGAGGGTTGACCAGGCCATGTTCCGGCAATAAATACTTGTTTAGACAGCCCTGTTTGTTATGGGAGGTAAAAGGAGAGCCATGGATCACGCTGAAAGGGCCAACACTATCACAACATTTGCTCTTATCAGATGACAAACCGAGCGAAAGGGGATCAGATTCCCAGTTCCAGAAGCTGGGCTGCAATCGTCTCTCTGTCCACATCCAATCCCATGGGATGTGTGATTAATGCAATACTAAGGGAAAATTTTAGAGATGATCATTGCAAAGAAAGTTTTTTAAAAATCCATTATTTCTCTTAAACAAAAGTGACAACCCTCCAGCCATGGAGAGTTTAGTTTAGTCTGATTTTTAACTTTAACTAAATTGTACACATTTGTATGTCTTTTTATCTGTTTTCTTTTTTCAGCTACTCATACGTACATCTTTTAAACTAGATTTTTTTTAAAAATGTGTGATGCTTCCCCACTGACTAAAATCTTTTGATCAAACTGTTATTGCAGTTTGTCTTTGTTTTAAAATGGCATTTATTCCCAGGTGTTGAAACCCCTTCAAAAGTATTTTTCACAAAACATACAAAAATAGAATAAATGCTATTGCTGCCTTTTAATACTTGCAGGCTCAGAAAAACCCCCCAAGAAAACATTCACATCTTCACGAATGAGAAGGACAACAAATAAAACTTTTTCTTTCACAGCTAAAACTGGCATTTTAATGCTAAAGGCCATTTCTTAAACAGTTAAGAATTAAGAAATTCATAAAAAGTAACTTAAACACAATAAGGGCTGTAGGTAGTTATGGCATTTTATATATTTATTTAAAAAAAAGCTATGTTTATGCGCTTCACCATTTTTTGTGCAGAAGCTCATAAAATAAAAGAACCCCAGAGATCACAGATTTAGGGCCCGTATTAATATTAAAGCCGAATAAATATATATCGTGTCTGAGTAATTCTAAAAGTAAATTCTAACGCCAGACAACCCCATACTTTTTCACATTTTATTTTCCAGAGTTCCTAGTCCACCATTAAATATAAATTGCACAAGTTCACTAAGAATTTATAGCAAACATTTCCATAGCAGATGGGTTTTAAATATTTAATCTGCAATAAACAAAAAATTAGAAGGAAGGGTTGAAGAAAATAAGAAAGACTCAAGTTGTGAACGAAAGTATACATGCTACAAAGGAAAGGAAACAAGGAGAGAGGAAACTAAGACAGAAGGACACAAAGACGCACAGATGGAGGACACACGGAATGAAGAGGAAGGAAGATCACAAGGACACAAGAAGGACATGGGGGAGGAGGAAATAAGACTAGAAAGGTACGAATGAAGGATACAAGACTGATGTAGAAGTTAGAGCTCAAGAAAGCAAGGACAGAGATAGCAAAAGAACATAATGAATGAGAAAAGGGTTAGGGTGTAGCACACAGTGAAGGAAATGACAAATAACCTACAGTCATAAAAATACAGGAAGGAAGAAACGAAGGTATGAACCCTGATATATCAACTATCAGGTCAAATTTTAAATGTTCGTCTCAACTGCCTCCACTTCGTTTTAAATGTTTCCCTTCCTTACACATTAACCTAATGTTTGCCACACAGAGCGCTCCTGGAGAGAACATAAGAAAGAGCTTTGTTGTCTTCATCAGGCGTCCAGAGAGAGATCCACTTTACACAATGGAGTTGCTCCTCTCTTTTCCTCCCTGAAAAAGGTCTCAGGCACCTTGAATCCATTTGAGTGACAGCGTGACAAAGAGTCTTAATGTCCCGACGACAAAGCCTCCTCCTCTTTCCCTCCAAACTTCCTTACGGGGCGATCAGCTGTGTCCATCGTGCCCCCTCTTCCTGACCCCCAGGCGGCACTGCTTCATCAGCAGCACCCCTTCCCCCATTGTCTCCCCCTCTGTCTCTCGCCACCCTCCAGATTAATAAGCACAGGGTTGCCCGCGGTGACGGAGCTCACACTTAAATCCCATCAGCCCTCCTTACAGCAGCAACCGGCCTTTTTGTCCTTACGGGACAAAGAAAGCAGAGTCCCCCTTTGTTTGAGACTTGACCCCCACACACAAATCTTGCTGATGAAAAAATGTGACAGTAAAACCTCCTTCATTCAGAAACTTTACCTCCAAAAGATAATTAAAAAAAAAAAAAACGAAAACAAAAAATTGAACGGTGCCATGGTGCCAGGTTCCGGTCCAAAGACTGTAAATCACAGACAGAGTTAATAAATTCAAAACCACTGCAGAATCAGGTAAAAAATATATATATATTTTCCCATTTCAGACAATATTTTAAGAGGGTTATTTTTATCCACAGTAAAAAGACCTTCCTCGAAGGATTCCTGCACAATCAGTTGCTCCAATGGTAATGCTAGGTGCTATGTGACAAACTTTTAATGGATAAATCTTGTTTCATTTGATCTTACTTTAATAATGCTTGTTATAAGACAATTAAAAGCAAAAATAATAAAAAAACAACATTCTATCACTTATCCTTTCACAAAGATACACAAGAAAATTGAGCAATCTCTCAAAAAAAAAAAAAATCAAAAATGGAAACACACTAATCAGACATTTTTCTGGAAACTGCCAAATCAAGGAAACCAAACCTGTGCTCCAGGGCCTACAATAGTGGTAGTTGTTTCGGACATTCTGCTGTGTCCACGTGGAGACGTTTTAGCTTGCGATCCCACAGCTTTGCGCATGTCCACTCGTTTCTAACTTGTCAAAATGTACAACCTGAGTCAAACAGCGGGAGAGATCTGGGAGATTTCTTTGGATTAGCTCAATGTCCTTACAATATATATATATTAACCAATGGGGTCAAAATATGCCCAGCCTACGGCTGGCCCCGTAGTGTGGTGTACTGGGCGTTGCCGCTTAATGGTCAGTCCACTACTTGAAAAAAGTCGCTCATATGCAATATCTCCAAAACGGTTTATAAAAACACGCAGGCTCACGAACAGTGTCCTAATTTCTTTTCACGACTCTGTGTTCCAAATAGGTTTTTCGAAAAACTGAAGTGGGTTACATGACATCCTTTCAAAAGCTGTTTCTCAATTATTAATAGATAGAAGCTTTCCTGTTTGCTTTCTGTTATCAGATTTTCACGTTGCTCTTGTATTTGCTGCAGTACTTGAGCAGCAGCAAGTACTGCCAATGTTAACAGTAGGAACACAGGAGAGAAAACAAGGGAGCAAGAAAGAGAGAGAGAGGGAATGACCTCTGCTGCCACAGAAGAACACCGAGTCCTCGCGGCAGAACGCTGGGTCTTGGTCACCGTAGCCTTGGACAAGCTGCAGCGGCCTATGGGAAAGTCTTCTGCAGCAGGCAGCCCTCTCCCCCGCAGTCCTGGCAGCATCAACACAAACTGACCTTGTGCAGAATCCAGTTTGGGATTGTGTTTGAATGTTTGTAATTCAGTGTGAGCAAGAGCAGGGAGCTTAGGGAATTATATATGTGTGCAAAAGGCAGAAATCTGGCTGGAAGCCTGAGTGTTTCCAGCTGTCGTTGGGGCAAATTCAGACCATTGTCATTAATAACGCTTAATACATGAAACTGGACACAGCCATTAAGATGAAATCACAAATTGTTAAAACCTACAATTGTGAAGAAAAAATTTTTGGGATTTTCTTCTGCTTAAAGTGGACGAACTCAGGAAAGCAAAATCTTATTAATTTACAAATATTTTGCACATATTGCTTAGAAAGATAGCTAGATTACTACATCTTTTAAGACATACGTTTCTGGTATTGGATCAGCACATATTTTGTAAGTGTAAAGTAGCACATAAAATAAACTCTCCCTCCATTGTTTTATGTGAAATGGGTGGCTGGCAGCTTCCCCTGCAGCTGTGAGGATCTAATTTTAGCAGGCTTTTAGATGACTGAGTTCTACAGTTCAGCATGCAAACATTGAGGATGGCTGCTGCTATTGCTTATATTCTGGGTGAGTGAGGGTTTTTTTTATAAGTCTTGTGTACTACTATTGATGTTACCAGAGTAATATCCATGCAATGGTAACTAGTTTGTAGGTCTGTTACTAAAATTTGTTTTTTTGTGTGTCCGTATAATAGATCAACATAAAGTACTCCATAATTGTGAAGGGCATGGAAAATTGGACAAGGTTTTAGATTCACAAAAAACCTGAAAAGTGTTGCATGCATCTGCTTAACTCAATAGTTTGTAGAAGCACCTTTACCTTTGAAACCCGTTCAGGTATGTGTTTATCAGCTTTGCACATCTAGAAACTGGAATGTTTGCCATTCTTCTTTTCAAAATAGCTCAAGCTCATTTAGATTGAATGCAGAGCCAAAAATAACTTGTAAAATCCTCTCAGATATTGTCTGTTACATTTACAACAGGCCTGGACTTACTATTTTTGAAGAGGGGGATGCCCAAAGCATGGTTTTGGATTTACAATAATTTTACTCCCTTCTATTTTGTTTACTTAATGGAAATAATGCATGCTTAGATTACTATTGAGCACTTATGAACACATAAAAATATATAAGCATATATTTTTTGGGGTAAATTGTGTCTCTTTATAAATATTTTGTGTTTTAACAGTACTTAGCTGGATGCATTGGTTTTTTTCTAGAAAATAAGTATTCTCTGAAGCCAAAGTTCTCTGGCAAATTGAAAGATATTTCCCTGTATTTTGCTGCATTCATTTTACCTTGTGCCTTTGTGAGCCTTCCAGGGCCCTGCAGCCATGAAGCGTCTATATTGCATGTTGCCCCCTCCATGCTTCACAGTGGGGATGGTATATTTGTGGTGATAAGTGGTGTTTGGTATCCGGCAGATGACAAATCTAGCTTTATTTCCTAAAAGCTCTACTTTGATCTCAGCAGATAGAATAACTTTCTTCCACCTGACCATGATGTTAGTTTTTTTCAACAGTAGCTTTCTCATCACTAATGTGCTGTAAATCTTTGATTTTGGGGTTTGAATGCGTCCCAGCCATCATCCAAATTTTCAGCTCTCTCCACAGATTTAGGGATCAGATTTATTGCTTCCAGTTAGAAGGAGCATGCTATCAAACTTAGAAGATTAGTTTCAACTTAGATTTACTGGAGGCATTGATAAATTTACGCTTAACTATATTTAGTGCCTTTCATTGCTTCTTTTTGGTGAGAGCTCAAAGAAATTCAAGAATTCATATTCTTTAAAGAATAAAAAAATTCAAATAGCATATAACGTATCCTAATAATATATTATACCTATATTATTAAGTTATGATATAGTATTATGATTAATGTATGGTAATGTAAATCTTGAAATGTTTTGACAGAAATTCAATGAGTAGATTGAGGCAAAACCTTTTGTAACATCTAAAATAATACTTCTGTTCGTTAAAGTAAGTAGTGAATATATCTCATGTGAGCAGAAATTTTCCACGGGTGTTTATTTGGACAGATGACAAAATTTGTGTCACCTTGACCCACAGATATCCGTGTGGAAATGCTAAATCAAGAAGAGGGAATACACTCAACATTCCACTTTCTGTATTAACTGATAAAGTTTTAAGTCACATATTGACTGGATGGTTGTCATTTTTACACAAACATATCTAAGCTTAAGCACCTCTTTAATCATTACTCTGAATTTAATTCAAAACAGACAGTTAAGTGAATGTTTAGAGGCTAAACACAACCAGCAACCTCGAGAAACCTGATTCACTACCATCAAAAAGATGATCATTGGTGCGTAAAGAAAATTGCACGAAGAGAAAAAGAAGACCCTAACAATGAAATTTAACCTAAAAATAACCCCCCCCAGACTTCTCCCCAGACAATTGCGGTTCAATCCTCTCCATGACACAGTACACACTGTTCTCTTTTAGAAGAACAAGAAAGGTGCAGGAAGAAATTTTTGGCTGCAGACTGTGTTCCTGCGGAGTTGGCACCTGTGAGCAGGGGTACACCCAGTGAGAACACAGTGTTCCATAACAGCGCAGTGCAAGGGGGGATTCTCAGACAGATGCTTTCCAGGTTTCAATGGCAAGAATGAGGCTGCTTTATTTATAAGTGCTCTCTGTGAAGCATCGTGAACACTTTGCTCTTCGTGAGCTCATACTGGTGTAATGGAGCCCACAAAAATCTAAAAAAGTAGAATTAAAAAAAAAAAAGAGGACCACTGTAGATATGAACCCAGGCTTCCTGCCTCAGAGTATCTGTAAAGTCATTCCTGTGTCAAAGAGTTCAAATCAGTAAACAGAAGAGACATTCCTCTTCAAACTTGTCATCTCGACATTTGTCTGGAAACACATGCATACCCTTACACCTAATGCTGTTTCTTGAAAAACAATACATGTGCACAGCAGTTCAATTTCTGCCCAATAGCTTATTTTGGCTTTGAGCTTCAGATAAGTAGTGCAGAAACAAAGGGTGGAAGTAAAACTCCTTTTGACTTTGTAAGCTTTGCATTTAGAGCCACACATTGAGACGAGCAAGTAGAGATGGAACAGACTGGGTTCACTTCACTGAGTCAGTCAGTGATCCAGCGGTGACAGATAAAAGCTTGAACTGCAAGTCAGAATCTCAGATAAGAGGACAGGAGGAAGTGCAATCTACTGGGGTCGTGTTCCAACCATACATAAATCCACATAGACACAGACACACAAACACACACACGCACATCCATTATCTCACACAATTTTTATCCGAAGCCTCCCTAGCAACAAAGACCAGAATATTCAGGCCTGTCTATTTAGTTGTTCTCCTACTCTGCATGTCCTACCTTCCTGACAGTCAGCTTTCATCAATCACTAAAAAGCCACACTCTTCTGTTGTGAGAAAGGGACAGAGGGAGGTTTCATCCTTAAAACCCTTAACTCCTTTAGTCTGTAAAAAACCCTGACTCCCTAAGTCTGTGAAACAGGTTATACACAAATAAAATACCTGCAACACTTTCAAATAATGTCAAATCCAAGATGGATTCTGTTAAATGCTCTAACTCCTTTCATATGAACAGTTCAAACTAAATATTTACATAGTCTGTATAAAATAACATACAGTCATATTTGATAAATTTTAATAGATGCTTTCTGGTGAGACTTGTCAGATTAAAAGTACCTTTTGAAATTAGCAACCTTTAAGGAGGAATTAAACCTACGTGACATTAAGCATACATCTCTGCATTAAAATTTATAATGTATACAATCTATATAAGTTACAACAATTCATTGATTATGTTGCATCCATATTACTATGCAAAAAGCTTTGACTACCTTTTAAGATGTGGAATAAGAAGTCAAATATTCAAACAGTAATGACCATTTAGTTTAGCTTTTTCAGTAATTCTCAATAGTGATTCAAAATAAATTATTTGACATGAAGGATAAACAAAGTTTGGTATCTCTTACAAAAAGAATTATTTGCGTATTCTTTCAGAACACAAGATGAAAACTACCAAAGAATAATATGTTTGTATTTAAAATAAAGGATATTTAAATGGAATAAAAGACTTCCTGCAGGTGAAACTAAGACATACAGTAACAGCTGATGGTGGAGGACAGCAAGGAGGAAGACCCTCCCCCCACCAAAGGGATCAATGCACATAAATGGAAAGGGTCACAGACCTTTGACATCTTCTTTAAGCGGGGGTAGGGGCACAGGCTTTTGTCACGTTGGTTTTAATGATCCAATTATCAAGTGTGTCATACAACTTTATATGTCCCCAATAGTTTGATTCACATTTCACCCCACTGCATATCAATTTAGTAATTATATCACAGCCATAGTTTTAAATCTTAAGGACAAAAATACAAAATATTCCTCCATATTTCATATCATTTCTGTTCAGCTGCCTTGTTTAGCTTTTCATCACTCCCACATCTGTTTATCCGATTTCACCCCTTTTTTTCCCCCACCAAAGCCTCCCTTTAGCTGAACTCCAGCCCTTATCTGTGCTTTCACTCCCTTGGATTATTTGATGCATTTCTTAGCACAGATTTAAACACTTAGATAGGCAGGATATGCTTACATTTTATTCATACTTCCACTGAACTCATATCAACAATGAGATCTGGTCCATCCATAAATGAGTGTTTCCAGATGCGCACTCCGTGAGACTAAACTGTTCAAACTACCGCTTTTGACTAACACAGAGTGATTTACAGGCACTGAAGGTTTTCTTTCATTGATTTGGACCCAGACATTTGCAGTGAACACAATGTTCCTGGCTTATTATAAAAGGCTTAATGTTTACAAGAATGCATGTGGAACACATTTAGCTCTGCAAATCAGAGTAGAAAGGCTCTTTTCATTTTAGTGTTTGTTAAATATCAACTGATCTACTACTACCTAAATGAGTTCATTTGATATCCATTCCAGTCTACCTCACACTAAAAGCTGTTACCATAAAAGTATAAAAAGATACTGAAATTTGTAAAGGGGCTATTTGTTTTTATTGCAAGCTGTGTGCAAAACTTCTCACAGACGCAACTTTATTTATTAGCATGCCTGATTTTTGAATATCACATGAAGACTGATAAAAGCTTCTTGACTTCTTTCAGAATAGATAGTTTGGGTCCAAGAATTATTTTACATCCAAACTGAACATGTTTTGTTGCAAGTTATAAAAAATACAGCAGAATTTGCCAGTTTTTTTCAAGCTAGCTACTTTAAGTCAAGCCACTGACAATGTATTAATATTTAATTTATGCAGATAAACAGAATCGTGTCCACAGAAGTTTGTGAAGTACGCTGCGGTTGATGACCTGTGAAAACTTTAACTTTTGCCATGTTTTGAACTTTTATATATTGAATCCAAGGCTACTGTGAGGTTTTTTTTCATTCTGCATCAGGATTTTGACATCTGAATGTATCCTTCTTGTACTTTTGAGACATTGGAAGATATGCTATTTCAGTATAAATAAAACATATTTAAAAAACTGATGTTAAATTTATAGGCTACAAGTGGAATCCAGAAATAAATGAATTGCAAATGTACAAAATAGCAAATGAACAAAATGATCAACTAGCTCCATTATATTTTTCCCACAACATAAAACCATTTCATTGAGATGTTGGAAAAAGTCCTTTGTGTTCAGTAAATTATAGAATCAAGTTGCCTCTACTTATTGTTATCCACTGCTATTCAGTGAGTTAAGCTCAGTCACTGTGCCGCAGTGCTAACTAAGATTATTTGGCTGAAGTTAGGCTCCTACACAATTAGTTTACTACAAGAAAGAAATATTTCTTATAGTACATAAAAATAGACTCCCATGACATGGGGCACAAAAATACTGCAGAGACTCTTCCATTTTTAGTTTATTTACTTAATGAAAAATTCTGACACACAAATACAGTACAGACCAAAAGTTTGGACACAACCTTCTCATTCAATGGGTTTCCTTTATTTTTATGACTATTTATAAGGCAAGAAATCCCACTTGTTAACCTGAGAGGGCACACCTGTGAAGTGAAAACCATTTCAGGTGACTACCTCTTGAAGCTCATCAAGAGAATGCAGAGTGTGTGCAAAGCAGTAATCACAGCAAAAGGCTGCTACTTTGCTACAATAGAAGGCGTATTTTCTGTTGTTTTACACTTTTTTGTTTAGTACATATTTCCACATGTGTTAATTCATAGTTTGATACCTTCAGTGTGAATCTACAATGCCAATAGTCATGACAATAAAGGAAACACATTGAATGAAAAGGTGTGTCCAAACTTTTGGTCTGTACTGTACATTTGGTGTAAAATTGCTACTGTTTTGCAATATTTGCTTAGGACAATTGTTTGCTAATATGGGTGAACAGCTTGCGTATGCATGTTTAAATCACTAGCTGTATTTATTCATCGTTTTACCAGAGCCTTAATGAACTGGACTGGGAGGAAACACATTATGATTCAATACCAATAAGAATCCACCCCTCTTCTTCTTTAGGAAAACTACCAAAGACCTGGAAAATGTAATGATTGGTAACAACCTTGTAATTAGTCATTTTTCAGTTTGAAAACTGCTTGTTTGATTTGTTCCCTTGGTTAGTTTACTGTTGTTTGAGAGTATTGTCTACTAATTTTTGTTATGTAACCTTGGTCTTTGTACATATATTTTCTTGTGTGTTCATTGTTAGGTTAGGTCTGCTATGTTTGTTTTCTTTTGTTTTGTTTGACTAAGTTTCCCTCTTTTTTGTCTAAGTCTTTGTACATTTTTAAATTTTTTGCTTTTCCATGGGTTTTGTAAATGTGTAATGATAAAATTATAGAAAATATGTTTTTTTTTATACATTTCTTCATGTTTCACATGGCTTTATCTAAATAAATAAACAAAATAGATTATCAAATTCTATTTATTCAAGTCAAAAGCCACCCAAGTCATTGTTGCCTCCCTTGTTAAATCATCATTTTTTGGATAATTTTATCTCATCACACCACAGGCTAAAAATAATCCCAGCCACAAAAGCTGAGAGAAACATGAAGAGATATTAAAAAGGCAATGCAAGAAGCTACAATTTAAAAAAATGAACAAGAGATGAGAAATTAAGTAATTAGCATCTAACAGTGTGGGGAGGTTTATAAAGCCATTTCTAAGGTTTAGGACTCTGGAGAATCACAGTGACAGTCATTATCCTCACATGGAGGAAACCTGGGACAGTTCTGAAACTTCCTACGGATACAAAAATTAGAAGACATGGGCGCATCATATGGAGGTCACACAAAAAAACCTCCAAACATCCATACTGGCTTTCGAAGGGATGCTTTGGGGCTTTAGTATGTGCAGTTTTGTACGTAATGATAATGCAATAACAGTTCATTATTCTGTGCAGCTCTAAATAAACCTAACTTAACTGAAAGATTGAGAGATAATGTGTTTTTTTTTTTCATGAAGAATTTTATAAATTCTTGTGGGCATGAAGTTGTTTAATTTTGACCACTAGTTATGGATCAGCATCTGAATAAAATACCTCATCCAGCATTGACGTTTGAAAAGCTATTTTCAGACCACAGGTTTGTGGCAACAGCAGTGAAAAAAGCAAAATCCCAAAAGCACCATCTTAACTCGCAATTTCATAAATTACACCTATTTTAAGGACAACAGCTGCTTTCTATGTTTTGTCAGAAATACAAGAAACAAAAAGCACTGACCTCCCTCTCTCCAGCTGGGATTTTATACCCTCTGCCATCTGCACTTGTGATCAAAAAAGATCATAATCAAAGACAGGTATTTAAAAGAAACAACTCCCTGTACTACTGTGCAATCCCTGTGGTTCTCTTGTAACTTAAATATTACAATTTATCTGTATAGGTGTTTGAAAACAAAGGTTCTGCCTCATAGATCAACATGTAAAAACCCCCCATGTAAATAGAGACATAAACCAGTGTTAAAGACAGCAATGCCAATCAATAGGTTTCTTACGGTACCCAGCAGATTTAAAGGTGAGTTTTCACACTTGGGTATGCCTTTATAAATTACTTTTTTTTCTGAAAAAGCATTTTTTTCAGCATTCTCCTCCAAAAAAGAAAAGTAAAACATGCAGCAAAATCAGAGTCCTTATAAAAGGTAAAATGTATTGGGAGAGAATGAGAGAAAATAAATCAATCTGTAACCGTGGTGACAACTGTCTCATGCACAAATGGATGTGAAATATTATCCATTGTTAAGCTTTTTCAGAAGAGATATGACACATGACAGTTTTGGGACACTTTTTCTGCTTCACAGCTCATAAAAAAACAAGTCAGGTCAAAACTACATGAAGTAAGTAAAGTTGATGAAGTATTGTCACAATGTGGTTAAAAAAAGTTTTCCAAGCAAACTTTGAAAACAGGGTAAGTACTAATAACTTTTCTTTCATGGAAATTTGGGAATCATGTCATGTAATTAAATATGGAAACCAACAATGTATTTGACTTAAAGCCACATAATAAGCAGAATTTGAACTGCACAATGCATCATTTTCAGAGCACATGCATCACTTTTGTTTTGCCATTTTGAAAAAGCTTTAACACAGCAATCCAGCACCAGAGCTGCTGATTTTAAGCACTCCAACAAAGAAACACAAGGACAGAGACGTAAAGGCTTTTCTAAGTGAAAAAACCTGTCCGCTTGCAAGAGTGGTGTCACGGGGCCTTACTTATCTCCTCCCAGATTAAGTCCCAATTGTTGGTCAGGAACAAAGGCAGTCAGTGAGGAAACCAGCCCCCAAAGGGCCAGATGGTCAGCGTCCGGAGCCCCCTCACCACCTGACCCCTCCAGCCTTCGCTCTCTGTGACAGGGCTGCACGTGCTTCTTATCGAGACAGGCCACCCAGCTAATTCACAATGCTCACCAAATAACAATAACACCTGTGTGATTCAGAGCAAATAAAGAATTCTTGCATCTTTATTGATAAACTCTGAGGTATAGAATACCAAAAAAGAAATATACATTTTATATGATATCGAATATTAGTCATTTAAATTACTTATTTACCTAAATATCTTACTTAGATATTTTGATTAGAATTTAACTTGAACTGCTTGTTCAGCAATTAACTTTAATTATTTCTTGAGTGGTCTCCAGGTGTCGGTTGTATCCTACATAAATTAATCAACTAATTAAAAGTTAAGAACTTTCATAAGTTGTAATAGACATAATATGTAAGTTGGATTAAGAATTCAAACTTGTATTGAGTTGTAGCTCATTTAGTGAATCTGCTAAAGCTAAATTCACACATGCTAGCAAGCTAAGCTTCTAATCCCTCAGGCAGTTGTTGCTAGTGAATAGCACATGTCTGCTGAGGTTATCATGGTAAAAGGTTCAAAGGTCACCTTATTGGCTTTTAAAAAGTCTAATTACTATTTTGCTGTTTTATATCTTTCTTTTTCTATTTTATTTTTTGTATTTCCAATTTAGCTGGGAGAACAAACCACTGAAAAATGGTAAGGACAGTGTTAAAAATTAACCATTGATGTCATTTCGATTTTAGTGAAGGAGATTAGCTCAGAAATGCAATGTTTTATAATTATTATATTCCAGCAAAATTAACTACTTTGTTTTGCTAGCATGTCCTGGAGTTTAAACTTAAGATATAGTTTCAGTAAACTACTAGCTATTCTCATCTATTGTGCAGAGTCCAGCTATGCATACAATTAAGGCTAATATGTTCATATCATTTGTTTTCTACATTTTCAAATATATTATATGAATAGCCTCAGCTTCCTCAACATTTCAGCATAAATTTGGCAGAAAGTCTCAAAATAAAAAAAAATGTTTGAACAAGTTGTAATATGTGACGTGTATTACGATGCAATAGTTTGGTTTTTTTTTTAATAAATTTGTCCAAAATTAATAAATTCCCCCCAGGTGAATCCTGACTTTCTCTGACGTAGGCAAATGTGTGAGGCATTTATATCAACCAACGATCACCCTGCATTCTGAAATAGCTCAAAGGATCATGAACCATCAATGGGAAAGTATATAGTGTATAGAGACAGAGTACAACACAAGAAGAACAAAGATTTAGACAGGGTCAACAACCAGATAGAAGAAGAAGAATGAGAATATGGGGAGAAGGAGTTAGGAGCCAAAACAGTGGAAGAGGCAGAAGAGGTGGAGGACATATCCCAGTTTTCATTGCTCCGATACCATCAGGCAATAGTTTGTGAGGCACAACAAGATGCTGATATCGTTCCCCCAACTCTTCATTCCTTAGCCTCTTTTAGAACTTTTTCTTAGTACGGAGATGGAAAGTGCATGATTGCCAGCCACATCCACAGATGACCTTTCTGGCTGCCATGTGTCATAACTTTGCAACAGATACCTGCAGAGGCTAGGTAAGACACTCCAATGAATTGTTTCCACAAGATCGCAAGAGAATATATTTGTTGCAATATACAAGAGAAATTGTGGTGCGACACAAGTAGGAATAGCCTACTGCACTGTAATTCCAACAAAACTGAATTTTTTTTGTTAAAGCTATTGTAGCCTATGTAACTTTTGTAACTTTTACATATTTGTTAAAAGTGTCACTATGTTCTGAAAGTATAACATGACAGAGATTAGTGAAAAAAATTAACTTGTCTGTCTTCTCCCTGTGGTTCTACTCCTATCTGCACAAATGTAGGGGTCCTTGTCAGAAACAACCAATCAGAACCATGAGGAAGGTCTTAGCACTGTCAATCATCCTCATGTGGTGTTTCTCAATGTACTAATGGCAGAGGAACAACTTACTCCTACAGGAAAACTGCTTGTGCACCAGGGCCATGCTAACTAGCCTGCGCATTCATGACATGCTCTGGTGTGGGGAAGACACAACTGAGAGGAAGGGTTTGAACAGTGCCTACACTAGGCTGATTGACAATGCTAAAACCCCACTCTGGCTCTGATTGGTTGTTTCTGACCAAGTGAGATAAGTGTACTGAATATATTCACTGATGTGTCTTGCAGTTGTGATCATTCTATTTGAGTAATATTTAATGTCCAATGTAAATGTATGGAAACGATTGCACCAGTTTCATTGGTTTAATTCTAACAGCTTGTTTTACAAGAGCTTGTGAAACTACATAAACTGACATAGTAGGGTTTTATCAGTCCCCATAAGTAATGGCTCCACGTGGAGTAACAAAGAAATGCAGTTTTCATAAACAAAAATTACGATACCCATTAATTTATGATAACATATTGGAAATAAAAGCTAATAAACCAAATTTATGGAGGGAGACAGAGAGAGAGAGAGAAAAAAAGATTTATAGATGAGTTAGAATTTTCACAAGAGTGACAAAGCTCTATAGACATCTTCTCTGCACCGTCATCTGATAGAATGTTATCTGTGTCTGTTTCAACATAAGCCTTAGGCAACTGCTGTTTTCCGCAGACGTGCACTTAAATTAGTGCTTTGGCTCCAGACCTCGTATACTTGACATGACTTCATCAACAATGAGTCAACACAGGCAAAATCAATACTCTCACAAGATAAATAGATTTCCTCCAGCACTAAAATTGTCATTGCACATGAAAACTAACATTGGCAACTTAAAACGCTTTTAGGCTGCCAGGGGTCGGTTACAAACACAGACTTACAGTCTGACCTAACCACGGCAATAGGCGAGGCTTCCTAAACAAATGAAGAAAAACTGGTTTTTCAAAGCGAAATTGGTGCATCAGAAGGAGCAAGAAAAAAGTTTTCTTATACTTTTAAACGGATTGTGCACGATAACCTCGTTGTTTTTATTAACCTTTTGCAGCCCCTCTTCTCTATCCAATCCTGTAACATTTTCCCGACAAAAATCCACAGATGGAAGAAACTTTGACATACCGCTTGTGCGCGACCACCGACCTGACAGCGTCACTGTCATGCAAACGTGAAATGTACGTGACATTTATCATATACTTTCAGAGCAAAAACAGCCAAGTGAAAGTCTTACCTTCCGGACACTGGAAGCTGTTACGCGGCCATGTCCGTGGAAGGTCGCGTCTGTGAGCGTGAAGTTGCGCCCCTGACTCAAAACGCCACCATCACCATCGATGCTGCCCCGGACACAGCTGATCTGCGCACAGTCAGCTACCGGCTGACGTCAAGACTGTACTGTAAGCGCGGTCTGGGCCAGAACAGCGGAAATTCCGCTCAGTTTGCTGCGAAAATTAGGGACACAAAAACCAAATAGCAGGCACAAACATAGTAAGAGGTAATTACTTGTATATATTTTGTTTTTTAAGAGATAAAAAAGCTACATATAGGCTATATATATATATATATATATATATATATATATATATATATATATATAATTATTATTATTATTGTTGTAAATATAACAATATTATTATTATTATTATTATTATCATCATCATCAAGAAATACTCTGATCAGTCTTTTCCTGTGCAATGTCTATTTCTTTTAGGTATGACCAGCCAATTTCACTTTTGACTGATTCTATTTGTTTCCCTAAAGCTAAGACATATCCAATAAAAAAACATACGTTTGTTTTAGAGCTATTAGATGCTAAGACAAAAAGGAATAACAGGGTCATCTTCCAGTTCATGCACCAACATGTCCCAAGCTTACATGTCTTGTTTATTTGTCTGAAAAAAGTGCATCAAGTATCTCTGTCCCAGGAAAGCTAAAATTATTGACCTCATTCAAATTATTTCTTTTAAAAACGATGTTATAGCATAACTTGTAAAACACCGCCATCTATTGGCCATCACTAACAATGTCAATATTTGAATATTTTGAACATTTTTGTTTGTTTTGTTTTTACACATTGCAAGTATCTCATTGGATGAGGAATTATGTGATGCATGAAATAAACCAAGGGGTTAGTCATAATAAATAAATAAATCTGTCAGATGAAACCGAGCTATTCGTTAAATTGCAGTGAGCAACAGTCTCCGATTGAGGGGATATTATCACTCACGACACAAAAGCAAAAACTATAATCAAGAAGAATATTATTTTTTATCTAACAAAACAACAACATTATCATTTTCGGATAATAATCGCAAAAATGACGATATGCTGGAAAGTGTCCTTAATGTTTTGGGCTGTGCTGTTTCACCGTTCACCAGAAAACCATATATGGTTTAAATTACCGAAACAAACAGGAAATGGAAGAATAGGAAATCTGAACCAGACGAAGAAGTAAAAGCTATTGGTTTGCTAAAAATTACGTTAACGTGATCGATCATGTCCACTTCTTACTAGTTACATTTTTTAATCGTACATTGAAACATTTGAGATTGCAACGTGTTGCATCTGCGAGTTCTTTCAGGGAGCCTCGGCTCACGCGCATGCGCGCTGTGCTTGACATTTTGAAGCTGCTCCTCCGGGGTGTTTGAACAGGAAGGCGGACATGTTGGCCGAGCTGTGTGAGAAAATTGTGCACAGTATGCGATTGTTTTCCGAAAACTAACACACATATTACGTGATTCCTATTTATATTCAGTGTGAGAGCTCTTGCAGTTCGGACGGAGGAAACAGCCGCCAGTCATTGACAGCTGAGGGGACCCAGCGGAAGGACTACCGTTGAAAACGTTATAGCGACTCCGTGTTTAAACTTCGAAATTTGGAAGAAGCAGAAGTTTTTCCACCACCACTTCTACTTTTGAGCTGTCACATTGTGGCTTTCTGCAGGGGCCTGGCACAGCTATGGGAGCACGCCTGGATTAGTCTTCCCTCTAACTGTTTATTTTTGAACATTGTATTTACTTATAATTGCCTTTTGTTTGGAACGTTTTAAGCCCTTATCCTCAGCGGCATCCTACGGAGGTTGTCTAATCTGTTGCCGCATTTATCTTTGCCACTGAAGTTGTTTGCCACTTGTACTGAGAGGGGAACACCTTCCCCGACTTGGAAAATGTGGAGTGGTAGGTGCCACCTTAACGCCTTGGTTGTCTGTGGAAGCTGTGGGACAACGATACATTTTCTTTGAGGTGCGGTGTAAAGTTCACACGAAGAAAGGGACGTTTGGCTGGCTAGCTACCACTGGCTAACGCTAGCTGGCTAGCCAGCTTTCTTGCCTCGCCAGTGAGCTGTTTTTCTGCATAACTTACCCTCCGGACTGTACTTGACAGCAAAAATGAGCACAGGAGACGCCATGGAGGCTCGGTTTGAGAAAATCGATGCCATGTTACAAGACCCCAAGTCGGAAATAAACACGGATTGTCTACTGGTAAGTTTGTAGCTTGTTAGCTAGCCCTGTTAGCAACCGCTCTTCGGGGTCAATCGACTCTTTGGAGCAGAAATTCTTTTCCGAGACCGACAGATTGTCTCAGTTGTCACTCTACAAAATGCTAATATTAATAACTATTTTCGTCACAGATTAGATCGAGTTCAGACATCTATACGTGATTTTGCGTTAAACCTAGATCCTTCATAAATTCAAACCTGTTTTCAGACAAGAAATCTAAGTTGGAATCATAGTTCTGAAAGCAACAGACTCAAAAGTTTAATTTCTCCCAGTTGATACTGAGGAAGATCTAATCACATTTCACGAGGCATAAGATAAGCAACTTGGAAAGTTTATTTTTGCTTCATGTTATTTAATGTTTTATTTAAAAATAGTATAGGGATTATTATTCTTAATATACATGTAAGGTTTGTTTTCAAATTGTTGTGGTCTTACTCCAATACACAGTACTATGGTTGTTTTGTAAATCCCATTGTTCAAAAGCATTTACTTTTGATGGGCTTCTAAGCACTCACCAGTAGCAGTGCTAAAGTTAACTGCATGCACTTGTTCTTGATGCTGTTTTTGAATTGATGCTGCTGTGCATAATGGGGAATAATATTCCATTTGTTTTATTTTGCTTTTGACTTACAGCTACAACCTTTATCAGTAGAGATGTAGTACTTTTTTGTGCAATAGCCCTCAGTAGAAAACATAAGAATTATAAGGTCAGGCCATAAAGAAAACCAGAAATCGGTATCCAACCTGAAAACCCCAATTGGTGCATCTCTAATTGTACCTATTTATGTGTTTGTTTTTGGGAAACAAATCAGGAGCTCTCCTTATGTGGGGTAGGCTTCAGTGTATCGGGTCAAACTGCTAAAATAATCAGGATTGTTATTGTTAAAACTGTTGTATTATTTCTTTGTTTTGATAGCATTGTTCATAAGTGTGTAAAAATATAACTTTTAAGCAGGACAAAAACAGCAGTGTTTTTGGTCCAGCAACTTGAAATAATATAGGTTTAATGTCAATTATGTCAGAGGTAGTAATGTTGTCTTTAGGTAATGAGTTATTAATGTTATTTGGATCATTATGAAAGGAACATTTTGTCTGAATATCCTTATTTTAACATGATGTAAAGCAATAAACCAACTTTATGCCTGTTATAACCTTCAGGCCTCCTGCACCAGTAAGTGTACCTGACTACTTCCTGTCATCTGGGTGACAACTCTTCTGTTTGTGGTTGGAAGGCGGCTGTTGCCACGTGCTAATCCCTCCAGCACTCCTTCATTGGTTTTTATGACAGTAAACTTGGGAACTCTCTCACTCATTGAGCGCCAAAGGGAATCTTGTTGTCACACGACTGTTGATATCACAAATATGCCAGTTTGGATGACAGTGGTACTACATGTTTTCACATTGATGTGACTCATGGGAGTGTTTCTGCTTATATGTATGTTGGTATTCTGGTCTCTGGTGCGTAATTCGGTGGACTGGACAAAACTTACCTAGAGTATCAAATGATTCATACTGAAATTCTGGTTTTGGAAGCAAAAAAAATTTTGAATTTTCAGTTAATTAAGTACTATAGGAGTGTGTACTTACAATAGTATTACTGTAGTCAATTAATACTAAGTTGAAATAAAAAAATGTTTTGTTAACTCTTGGATATTCCCTTCAGTGTCTAATTGTTTTATCAAAGTCATCTCTGTTCGCTAAATGCCAGAAATATTAATTGGTGCTATGTTTTGTGTCATTGTCCATATTGAATGCTCTTTGTCCAAGTTCTTATTTCCTGTCAAATATATAAAAATATTCCTTCGATATTTACAAAGTTCTTTTATCGTGACGCCAAACATTTTAAGGAGTGCACCAATCCCTCCTACTTTAAAACAAGCCATTAATGTTACGGTTCCACCTGCAACATGAACTTGGTATTTTCATGCTTGCACGTTTCCTTTTCCTTCTGCTATGTTTATGGCTTCTAACGAAGGATCAATTCTTCTCTTGACATCTATCGTCATTTCTTTTTAATTTTCCCATTACATCCGATAATTTAGCAGTGTGTTTAAATTACATTATCAGTTGTGACTCTGTTTGACTTGAACATTTTTACATGATCAGAAGCTTACAAAGCCATAATATAATCTTCTAGGCTTTCCTAAAGTATTTAAAGACTTAATGAAGAATAAAGTGAAGAGTAAAGAATGTTGCTGTTATGACAAGGATAAAGGAGTTGGCAGACTACTTACCAAGCAAAAGAACATCAAGAACGGTGTCCATTGGGAAAATAGGGGTTCACACTAAAACCCCGCTCACATACTCAAGTTGTAGTGTTTGTGTTATGAATAGACGGCTTTAGATACCTGTCTTTAAACGAAAACATGCATATTTTGTTTGACCTCCCATCATGTTTCAGAAAGACTATAAAACTCACCCAAAACTCCACAGGCTCTGCATATTTAACAGAAAAAACCTGTGGCCACTGTTCCTACTGCAAAGCCCTACACAAGGGGCTGTTTATCGCTTTTTTTTCTCACCCCTGATCAATGAATGGTGGTCTTTTTTTTTTTCTTTTTTTTTTCTTGCAGAGGCTCCCTCACTGCTACCATGCAACTCCACCCACAGCTTAATAAAATTCCATACTAATCAAATAACCTCTTGTCTTTGACTGGTCTGGAGTTCCCAGTGTGTCCCAAAGCCGTTCTGGAGAGAGAGTGAGCGTTGAACAGGCAGGCAGCTCTGAGGTGGCAGGGTGTGGGCTCTGCTTTTCTCCCATAAACCAAAATTATGTGGACTGAAGGGTAAAAACTCGTGTTTCCGAGGGCTGTGAATCAGAATGTTTTACTCATAAAGCAGCCAGAGAGCTTGGCTGTGAGCAATGGGTTTTATCAGATTGCACAGCTCTGGCCTTCTGCTGGCTATCCCTCTTTTCTTGCTTATGCATTTTGGTTGAAGTGTCTTGATGTTGGAATTGTACTTCTCTTACAAGCTCGGTGTGTTTAGTGTAAATATATTCAGCCTCTATGCTCTGCCAAGTTTTAGGATGAGATATGTCTCATATTCTCTGACCCTCTTTCTTATCTTTGTTGTTTAAATGAATCCTCCTTGTGGTGAAGAGTACCTCTGTCCAAGGTTCAAGCCATTCAGTCTGTTTGGAAACACAGAAACTCACTGCTTTCAAGACTAATTTATATAGAAAAGTAATATTTAAAAAAAATGTTCTTCTAAGTCAAGTAGTTTTGTTCAATGGTAAATTATTCCAGGCTCTGCAGTGTAACAGAGGATGTATTTTTATTAAATTTTTTTCCCCCTGCAGGGCAAACATGACATTTACATTTCTACACATAAATTCAGACATGACCTGATTTTTTTTTCATCTTTTAATTTTAAGCCACTAGTTATATGTTCAAACTGACTTGGCCTCTCTTTCACATGTCTGCATGCTTCCTGGTTCTGTCTTTGTTGTTACTTTGGCACTTTTCAGCTTTTTAGCCGGTCTGTGTTTATCCTCCTCCAATCTCTGATTTGGACTTTAATTTTGCAACAGGAATAATTACAGGAAACAGCAAGGCAAGGAAACCAGATTTCAATGTAATGATCGTGTGAGCGCTGCATGTATATGTTGGGTTGAAAGGATTGGAAATAATGAATAGAAGCTGAAGTTGGTCCAAATCATCTGCACATACATTTGTTCAGGTCATAGTTACTGGGCAAGAAAACTCAGTTAGAATTTGTTGTTTAGAGTTCATGTGTTGTCTTGAACTAGGTCTTTAAGGTCTCATATCAACACTGATCAGTTTTTGTGAGTGAATTCAATTTTACAACATATCACAATGCAACAGTAGATTTGTAAAAGCAAATACTTGTTTCTAAAAGTTATGTTTTGAGACACGTCTATGGCATATCTCCAAATTTTCCTCCATTGATGTTTTGTTAAGGCATGGCATGTCTTACTCATGCTGAATGCCTGCCTTGTCTCTGCAACCTTTGCCTTTAATAGACAGCCCTAAACCTTAAGGTGGTGTCCACATAGATAGTGCAACAGTGCCTGAGTTTGCTGACAGATCTGCACAATTTTGACAGGGATATAATGCAGTCTTGTCTTTATTTAGCTTGCTAGGTTGTGGTGGTGTCGGTTGAATATCAAGGGGAAATGCTTTTATGTTGAATGTTATTACTATCTAATAGGTGTTTCTCTTTTTTTGTTTTACATGTACAGGTGTGATACAGCTAAATATTAAAAGAAATATGTTTTAATTTTTTTCAATTAATAGCATATCTTCTGGAAGTCTGATCATGGACATTCTTTCATACATTCAATTTGATTACTTTTCCATTTTGTGAAGATATTGCTATAATGTATCATGTTATTTAGTATGAAGTCATACCATCTTTTAATTCCCATGGGTTACTTGAAGTTGCCAGATATGTGGTTGGTTTTTACTTTGTTTGGATTATTGAGTAGCAGGTCAAACATTGTATTTTTGCTATCATCTGTAATAAGACAGAGTTCTCACTATGTTTCATCTATAAATGCATCAACACAGTATATTGCACTGCACAGTTACTGTTATGGAATTGTGCTTGAATGCATAAAAAAAGATAATCTTGTAACTGCTTTTTTATTTGGTTTGAAAACAACTAGCTCTATCAAACAGCTCATTTGTCTTGATACAGACACACAATTCATAGAAAGCCTTGTGGTGTTTCAGCATTTCTGTTTATAAGTTTCTTAAGCAAAGTGTCCATGGAATGCATGAAAGTTTAAAAATATGTCCTATCCCATTACATATATTTTATATTATAGGCTAGGGTCTGTGATAGAAATGCAGCTTATTCTGGCTCAGTTGTGCTTACAAAAGTCCTGGACACAATTGAATGAGGACAGTCAAAACAGTTGACAGGCATATGAATGTGAATGAGACGGGTTCCTTATTTAATCTAGTGATGTAATATTCATACTTTGAGTGCAGAGTGGTTTTGTTTTAGGAATGTATTTATGAAATTGAATATGCACTTACATTGTATGAATTTATTTTAAGTTTTCTTGACTAATGACATCCACAAGCTTAATTGCTCCAGCTTAAAAACAGACAAACAAACCAGAACATCTTTATGATTAAATTAAGGTCAGCAGGGACCTGTTTCTGTTGCAGGAAAGTTCACAGTCATAAACTGCTCTCCTCAGCCATTCAGTTATGGGAACAACAACTGGCTGAGCTATTTGTAGCTCCACATTCCCCAGACTGACTGATTATATTCAGGAATGCTAACTAAAATTATATTTTCTTCTCTAAACTGTGCTGGTTTTACTTTTCATCTTATCACAGTCTTACTTTTTTGTCTCTGAAGTTGCGTTTCTTATTTATACAGAAAGCTCTTGACCCGTGTCCTGGCTGTACTGTGCTCATGTTAAATACACAGGTTATTTGTCTGGGCAAGATCACAAATACTGGAACTGGCAACACAGTTTTGGTAGAAAATTGAGCTCTGTGGGTGATAACGTTGATATGCTGCACCACTGAAGTATTTTCACATGAAAGCATTTGTGACAGGAAAGTTTTGCTCACTTAAACTTTGAAATGTTCTCGTTTTGCCATCCCTGGTTCACTGTCACTGCCATTTATCCACTGTAGTAGTTAAGCATCTTTCTGGATGAGTGTCGATACATATAATGCTCAGCAGCAAAATGTAGACGTAGTTTCAGCAAAGTGAAGAAGGTGAAACGACGAGTGCAAAGTCTTGCCAGGGGAGAACATTTAAATGTTGGTTTGTGTCAGACTGCTTGGGAGTGAACAGTAAGGAAGTGGTCTGGTATTTTATGTTTTGAATGGCTTCGCTGGGCTGTGTGAACACATTTGTGTTTACACGGGCTCAGCCTACAGTGGAACTGCCTTTATTTGCATGGCCAGCTGAATGGCTGTCTGCACAATTGGTCACGTGCGGCAAGCTTATTGTGTTGATGAAGTGGCAGAAAAGGAAACAAGAAGTTGGGCCAATTCACATGCTTTATATTGGCATGTTGAAGGGAATGATGTGGCTTAGTCTCGCATGGAAATTTCAGCTCAGACCTTAATGCCTGGAAAAGTGCTTGTGTGAGTTTTTCTCCCCGAAAAGGTTAGGAACAGAAGAATTAATAGCCATATTTAATGTCAACCGCCAATGTACTTTTTTGTGTGTGTGTGTGTGTAGTTTGGCAATTTTTTCTTGTTGGTCCTTTTTAATGTTGTAATTAGATTGATTTTCGTGAGATTTAAAAAGTTGTGTCACCTTTGGTTATATGCTGCAGTACAGGAATAGGTATAACGAGAAACTAAAAAGCCCTATCTTTTTACTTTTATAACACATTTACAACATTATTATTATTTTTAACAAAACTAGATAGGGCTGTTGTAAATTAATATTTCAGTGACTTAGTAATCTATCAATTATTCTTATGAATAATCAGATAAAAACAAAAGTTAAAGGAAAACATTAGTAAATCGAACATAACATATCCACATCAGTCCAATTTGAGGTTCCCTAGCAATAACTTTTCTGCAGTTTGGAAAATTAACTCGTAACAATAATAGCTCACTTTACAAGTTTACCTGAAGAAAAATTATACAAAAATCTGAAATGATCTTCAATTTAGTAATAAAGAGGCAGGCTCACAAATACGCTTCTAAAAAATTTCAATACTCCAGCTTTTAGTTTATGTATTCATCTACAGTCAATGGACTCTCACCTTGCCCTGACATTTATAGCTTTTGTGTTGATGTTTGCATCGGGATTTGACACCTTTGTTCGTCACACACGGAAACATCTACCAGCTACGTGCCGCCACAATGAGCTCCGCCACACATTTGTTGAGACCGGATTGATATGCAATTTTTGATTCGTCCATAAAGCTATACTTACGTTAATTATCTAATGCGCAGCTGCCCGCAGTGTTCAGTCTATCCGCTCACCTGTATAAATGCACCTGCATTTATACAGGTGCAAAATCCTCGAGGAATTTTTATAATGGAGGTACTCGAATCACTCGAGGAATCGTTTCAGCCCTAAAACTTGATCATAATTTGAATGTGCTGCTGCCAGTTCTTGTTGCACTGTGTAAAATTCAAATCAGAATTGATCAGCTAACACAAGTAATACATTCCTGATGCTTTACCTATGACCGTCTGGATAAATGCTTGTCAAACTCCAGTCCTCAAGGGCCGGTGTCCTGCAACTTTTAGATGTGCCTCTGTAGCACCACACCTGAATAGAATAATTAGGTGGTACATCTAAAATCTGCAGGACACTGGTCCTTGAGGACTGGAGTTTGACACCTGTGCATTAGTCCAGCAACACATATTTTGTTCTGCTTCTCTGAATCTTCTGAAAATTAGACACAGGTTAGGGACATGTGCTTTACTGCATGAATTAAAAAAAAAAAAAAAATTGTTGATGTATTTTCTATTCAAAACTACTTTTTCAATTAGGTTCTATTAAAGAACCTACTGAAAATTGTATTTTTTTTTCTTTTGTTTTAGAACTTAGAAATTGACCCAACTGGTATTAGCTAGGAAAAAGTTGATTGGTGCATTTGTAACTTTACCATTTCTAAAAAGGTGGTCTGTCACTTTTTAAAGACATAATCTCAGTAACTAGACTAGATAGATAGATTTTATTACACAGACTCTAAGTCCAAATATACAAAAAAGAAAAGAAAAACAATAAAAGACTAAAAAGTGCATTAAAAAATGCACTAAAAATACTTTCAGTTTAGGTAACTGTTTAATGAATTCTGTATGCATTTCTGCTGCACTCTTGATTTTTGTGATGGATAGTTGTAGATTTTGCACAACTATGCATGTTTTTAAAAGTCATTCCGCAGAAAAAAAAATCTGATTTTTCAAACCTGCAGTGCACTTGTTCATCTTGTCCATCTTAGTAAATCTCAGGCTGATTCTGATGTGTGTGTGGGCGTTTTGAATTGAAAATGTGTGATTTTTTTTCATTTGAAACAATGTGTGTTGATGCAAAATGTGCTATATTGGCCTCTTTAAGTTGACACAAGGTACGAGGTCTTCAGTGCAAACAGAAGCACACATCTCTTCCTCTCTGCCACAGCTGAGCACATGAACAGTAGTAGTAACTTCAACAATTTAGAAACTCCATTGAAAATTAATGTCTAAATATAATCGTTTAAACTAATTAATTTACAAAATTAATTTAAAAACTAAGCAGTCATTGAAATATGAATGTTAACGTTTAGGACGAATAGTAAATATGACAAAATTATTATTCATGTCAATTTGCTTGTTTTTGGAGCAGCTGCTGAAAATGTATCTTTTTTTAAATTTTGGCAAACATGCAAAATTTCAATAAATTTTTGTTTGTGGGGAATTGATCATTTCATCTTAAGATTTCAGGTGGTTGTGCAGTCGTGTTGTGTTGCAGAGTGGACATCATACCAACAAATCTTCCATCGTATATGTCTTGATCTTTCTTAGAATCCAAAGCATCCTCACACATGAATCGGTTGTACCTTTCAATATTCACTAAATGTTGCCTCGGGTGCTGCTCACTTCTTTTGTCATGTCATATCTTTGCAGGTTGGGCTGTTTCATGTTTGTTTTTTTTAACTGTCATGACATGGTGCTGTTTTCTGTGGGATGTTTAGTGCTAAGCATTCATCAATTATTCCTTACAGGAAGGATGCTTATCTTTGTCTTTCTGCCATCTTGTCCTAAGTTTTCAAAAAGCGATACACAAATTCATCTTTTGTAAAGATCCGGAAGTACACATTCAATGCCTGTAAAGTATGAGCATTTTACAAAGCAAAAAATGGCAAAATAATGTAAAAAAAAAAAAAAAAAAATCTTTTAAACATTTGTTTGGAGCCAAATTCTGGCCTGTCCTGTCCGCTTAAACTGATAATTGTCAATAGTGTTCTTTTTATTGTGGGTGAAAGTCCTGCATGCTGAATGGCATTCCATGTGCAGGCGGTGCTGCCCATTATATTCTTTTTTTATTGTAAGGTCTCGTTAATAATAGGTTAGTAGTTCTCTTGTTCACGTCACTGTAAAATTGTTCACTTACAGTATATTAACTCCTTTCTCACTCTGAGGTTTAATTTAAACCATCTTAGTCATCATTGTTGTTGATTCTGACCTCATTTGTTTCCCTGTCCTTGCTTCCTATTGGACCAGCCCACTTCGTGCCGGCTCTTCACTCCCTTCTCCCTTCCATCATGGTGGTAGACACTTGTGTTGATTAAAAACATGCTTTGTTCAGTTGGTACTGGGGATGGACGTTTTCCGTGTCTTCCTTACTTTTTGTTGAGAACTTGTTTGGCCACATAGCTAAAATAGCTCTCTGACGTGTACAGTCCTGTTGAGGAATGCTGCTGTGGCTGTCCAGAGTTCTCTGTGGCAGGAAGTTATGCAAACGTGCAATGCCGCGCTCAGAGCCTTGTGATTAGGGTCCCAAAAGACTTTGTTCTTCAGTTCTTTTTTCCCTTCAGAGTGGGCTGGCTGGCTTCCATATGGACAGCAACATCCCTTAGTCCCTGTTGCTGGTCGCTTTTATGCAAAGACCTTGAAGATTTTCTGTAATCACACAGATTTCAGTGTAACTTTTGTTTCTATTTTTTTTATTGCCCTTTATTAACTTCTCAAGTTGCTTTTGTTCTTCCTACCAGCCACTCTACCTCCCAGTTTTCCTCTTGCCCCCCTACCTGCCTTTTCGCTGTTTCCACACTTCCTGTAGGGCACTATTGGTGTTATGTCTCTCAGTGAGGGGTGTGGCCGTGACCTCCACCGTTGAGTAGAAGGAACAAAGTTGGCTAAGAGGATTCTTTTGCTGGCCTGAGCTGCTGATTCACCATGTGTCATTATTACTTTGTACAGAGATGCAAAATGAAACATGTTACTGACCTATTCACTATGCTGGCATGACTCAGTTGATTCTGTCAGCACTTTACTGGAGATTTGTGTCATCAAATAAACACTTAAAAACAAGTAGTTCCTTATACGTGTTTACTCGTCAAATTTAGAATACTCTACGCTGACGTGTGATATCTCCAATACTCCTTTTGCTTCTACTTCACCTGCTATATGAACAGCATGCTACTGCACGTGTTGGAAGTGTTTATGCGGCTGTTTTGTTGGAACCACTGTGGATTATGGCAGATTAGGCTAAACCTTTCCAGTGGTACTTAGTCTCTTGCCGGGCCAAGACAGCATCAACCTGCCATCTAAAACTTTTTGAGTTCCAGCAGTGGATCTCACACATACATTTAAAGGGTTTCTTAGTAGCCAATAATCTGTTCAACTATTTTCTTTCATCGGATAAACTATATTGCCAAACATTTACTCGCCCTTCCTAAAAAAAAAAAAAAAAACATATTCATGTTTCAATCACTTCCATTTCGGCAGGTGTCAAATTCACTCTTAAGCAGGCAAACTGCTTCTACAAACATTTGCAAAAGAATGCATCTCTCTCCAGAGCTCATTGAATTCCAACATGGTTCCATCATAGGATGCAACCTGCGCAGTAAAGTCCAGCAGACACATTTCTTCTCTACTAAATATTCCACTGTCAACTGTTAGTGGTATTATAAGAAAGTGGAAGAGACTGGGAACATCTACTCTGTGTGTAGAGCCAGCTGACTTTCTGCATAATCCATGGCTGTAGACATCCAATTTTCATGTGCCTTTCAGATTAGTTTAGAGAACTTCATGCAATGATTTTCCATGGTCATGCAGCTGCTTCAAGGCCTTACATCAACAAGTTCAATGCAGTTGTGCTAAGCAAACTTCCACTGGGCTAAAGACTAGTTTACCCGTATTCTCTAGAGTGACCAATGACTCCTTTCTGTTTGGCAGCTGCCAGATGAACACCACTTGCCTGACTACATTGTGTTAGGTGTAAAGTTTGGCATGAAGGGGATTATAGTGCATGGCTGTTTTTGTGAGTTTGGCTTGTCTTCTTAGCACCAGTGAAAGTAACTCTTAAAGCTTCAGCACAACAAGGAATTTTAGATCATTTAATGCACTCAACTTTGTGGATGCATTTTATAGATTTCCCTTTTCTGCGCTACCGTGACTTCAATCCAGTGCAGAAAGCAAGGCCAAAATAGACATGGCTGAGTGCGGAAGAACTTGACTGGCCTGCACTGTTCAGACCTTAACTTGATTGAACATATTTGGGATAAATGCCATGGCTTCTCATCCTACGTCAGTGTATGATCTCACAGATGCATTTATGGATGAATTGACACATAGTCATATTTTGTGTTGGGTAAGGCTGGGAGTGGATATGTTTGTAGGGAGAATATTTTTTGAAGCATAATTTAAAAGCCTTCAGTTTCATTAGAGGGAATTATGTTGTCAAAACTTCACAGTATGCATTGCAGTGCCTTTATTATGACTTATCTAATAATACCCCGGTACTCTCTTGAAATTAGAGGTTTATGTGATGTAAAAATGTACTGATAGCTGTAACATTTTTCCACATAATGTACTGTGATGTAATTCAAGTAAAAATCACTCAGTTCAGAAGAAACAAAATAAATAACATTTGCATAAATATGTATAATGGTAAATGTTTGTGAAGCAATTTGGAAATTCGAGTTTAAGCATTAGATCTTCTTGAGTTCATACCTGACAGTAGATGTTGTGACTCACTAACCTGGACTGAAATTCAGTAGTTGTTGTGAGGTGGGATTACAAGGAGCAGAGAGGGGTCAATTCTCCAAAATGAGACTGAAACTAGTCAGGGAAGGAACTCTACATGATCTCACCAAGCGTGGCTCAACACTTCATATCGCCAGAAGAAGTCAATATATATAGTGAAATATGGTGGTGGCAGAGTCTGAGGTTGCGTTTTTTCATGTGGAACTGGAGGTTTTGTCCAGACTGAGGAATGCCTGTCGGTTTTCACCTAAAAGTATCTAGTGTTGGGTAAAAATCACATTTCTTCAAAATCAGATTAAGTTCAAACTAGTACAAAAAAATTATCTGTCACTAGAAAATATTAAATATTCAGAATGACCTACAGTCAGAATATCACTAATTATTAAATCAAATGTGTTTTTCTTTTTAATTGTCCACAATATCTCATGATTTATTATTGAAAACAGGGTTGAAAGTTTTTAAAGGGCTTTTTTTTTTACACCCCCCCAAAGAAATACTGAAGTGGTTGGTGTAGCAACTCTGTCACCATTTGACTTCATCACAATGCATGTGTGTATGGAAATAAACTACATTTTCCTCAAATGAACTTGGATTGTTGAGTCACACACATTTAATTGCCCATAAAGCATTAATATTTTTACATATATATCTTATGTATAAAAAATAAATAAAACTGTTGGGTTTTGCCTCATCTAAGCTCTGTTCCTCCTCCTCCAGGATGGCTTGGACGCGCTGGTATACGACCTCGACTTCCCTGCCCTTAGGAAAAACAAGAGCATTGACAACTTCTTGAATAGATGTAAGTATCTTGGATCATAGCTTTCGCTCTCATGTACACGTTTTATACGGAGTGTCCCATTTGTGTTCATAGACTGCCTGTTACGGGGTTTATATGCAGCACTGTAAAGAAAGCTGTTTTTGTGTCTGTCAGTATGTATGCTTGGACACAATAGGTGTCTACTGCTTAGTGTCCCCAACAAAGGGGCTTTCATAAATGACCGGTGACCCGCATGATTCATATCAAGGTTGGTTTCTTTTTCCTCACTGCTCTCAAACCTCGAAACCCCCTCAATTTAAATTTAGACATCATGTAAATATTAGTCCAAGACTGTTTTTGTTTTTCTTTCTTTTTTAAAAAAAACTTGATTCTCAGTAAGGATTTTTCTTGGAAATGCCAACTATCATATTACAGTGTGTTACAGTGGAGTAGTTTTTATAAACCCAGCTATTCTAAGGTGGGGGCTGGGCAGTGATGTTGTAACTTGGCCTTGTACGTCTTTAATTTCCTGAATAACATCCAGTTAACCTATAATTTAATGAAAACAACAAATACTCCCTCTCATCCTTAGTCTGACATAACTCAGCATGTTGCCCCTGGTTGTGCAGAATCTAGACGTTAGAAAGAGGAAAAAAAAGTGGTTGACCAAAAGATGACCTGCCACTTCACATCACCTCAGCTATTCCCCGTCTCATCTTTTTGTGCAAAGCATTGATGGATTTGGACTAATGGATTATCTGCAGAGATCCTGGACCTCAGTGACTCGAGTTGCCTGAAGCACTCTTTACTCCAAATTCTCTCGATTCATTTTGCTTTACACCAAAGTTAAATTGAATGATTGCTCCATTGTGTTTGTGCAGACAAGTACTGAACAAAGGCTGAATCCAGCAAACACACAATCAAATTTACACATTTACAACGAATATAAAATCCTATATTTAAACAATGCACAATAATTGTCATAATAGCTTACTACTTTATTTTTGTATTGATTGAACTTTGATGCCCTCACACGCTACGTTTCCATGCACTCCGATGCCAGTTGTAACCCATGTGAATTGAAAATTGTCCCCCTAACGCAGCATTGACCAAATTTGGCTTAATGGTGGATGCAATGTTTCTCTGGGGAGCTAGAATTATTACACTGGGTAGAGGCCAACTCTCAATAGGCAACAAACTTTCCCTAAACACTCTCAGCTTTTTTTCTGGTTGGATTGCCAACAATTTTGCTTGTGTTCAAAATGCAGATTTTCCATGACTCTCAAAGGATATGTGATTGTTAAAACAGATTATTTACGGCATTAAGTCGATGACTAATTTTGCTGTTGAATTTCTGCAACTTTAGAATCACTGAGTTTTTTTTTCCATAAATTTGAGAATTGATTTACTCTGAGATGCGGAGAATACAGTGGCTTCTGAAAGTTTTTAAAAACTCATAATTAGTTTTGAATTCAATTGTCTAATTTCAGGTTTTTTAAAAAGTCTTACCTGCAGATAGTATTTTATCTTAACTTTAGGTTAATCATTTAGAAAAAAAGTAGCATTTTTACTTAGTAGCATTAGCACTTTTAAAATCTTAAACAGTAACAACTGCCTGTGTGCAGAGGTTTACGAACATCTTACTGCAATAAGTATTCTACTGTGTAGGATTCTGTGTAACAGCAATTGAGTCACACGCCAGGGACAATAAACACAAATGTAAGTTGACAAATATTTAACTTGGGCTTAATTTGCTCAGGAACTTAAGTTATTCAGTAAGCTTGATTTTTAAAAGGTGCATTTTTACCACTGGAACTTGCAGAAAATGTGCAAACCTTTTAATTGTTGTTCTATCATTATTTTTTCCCTACCAGATAAAAAAACAATTAGTAAAATCCGTGATCTACGGATGAAAGCAGAGGACTATGAAGTGGTTAAAGTTATTGGAAGAGGTGCATTTGGAGAGGTTCAATTGGTAAGAATTTACCATTTTATTATCTTATATTAAAGGTAAGGAACTCACGTGAACGCCCAACTTTCACTTGCTTGTTTTTTCTGTTTTTTTAGGTAAGACACAAATCCACACGTAAAGTATACGCCATGAAGCTGCTGAGCAAGTTTGAGATGATCAAAAGGTCAGACTCTGCTTTCTTCTGGGAAGAGAGAGACATCATGGCTTTTGCCAACAGTCCATGGGTTGTGCAGGTAAGCTCCAATTTAATATTACAGATGGTAAATATGTAAAATGTCAAATATTGATTGACTTTGATATTGTGTTATGTTTGGTTTTTCATAATTTTGACTTTGTTTTCTTTCTTTTTTTTTCTTTCAGCTCTTTTTCGCATTCCAAGATGACCGCTACCTCTACATGGTGATGGAATACATGCCTGGTGGGGATCTGGTTAACTTGATGAGCAACTATGACGTCCCAGAGAAGTGGGCCCGCTTTTATACAGCGGAGGTGGTGTTAGCGTTGGATGGAATCCACTCCATGGGCTTCATTCACAGGTGACTGCCAGCACAAACATTTTGATCCTATCTCCTATTTTGTTCTATGACAACAAAGATGCATGTTTAATTAAACGTTGTGAAGTAAACCAATACCAATCATACACAACAAACTTTAATGGAATTGTGTAATAATCTACAAAAACCTTCCATTGCAGTGCAAGTTGTCGTTTATATGTTTTCAGATACAAATGTTTGAGTTGAATGTCCTGCTGCTCAGCAGTTTTTGCTGACTGTTTTTATTTTTGTTTCAACAGAGATGTAAAACCCGATAACATGTTGCTCGACAAAGCAGGTCACTTAAAACTTGCAGACTTTGGAACATGCATGAAGATGAATGAGGTATCATTTTCATTTTTAAAAAAAAAAAAAAACTAAATTCAGTTTTCACTGAGTTTTTGGATGTCTTTCTGTTTTTTGTTTTTCAGTCATATAATTAAATGGTTTTGATATTTTTTCTCGTCAGGATGGGATGGTACAATGTGACACAGCAGTTGGAACCCCAGACTACATTTCGCCTGAGGTACTGAAATCCCAGGGAGGAAATGGCAACTATGGCAGAGAATGTGACTGGTGGTCAGTAGGAGTGTTTCTTTATGAGATGCTTGTTGGTGAGTCTTTTTTTTTCCTTGCTGTTTTATAATAAACCCACTATTCATCACAAAATCGGTCAGAGTCGTGTAACTGAATTTATCGCTCTTAATTTTGGACTGTCTTGTGGACAGGCGATACACCTTTCTACGCAGACTCACTGGTGGGGACTTACAGTAAAATCATGAACCACAAGAATGCCCTGACCTTCCCAGATGACAGTGACATTTCCAATGATGCCAAAAATCTCATCTGTGCTTTCTTGACTGACAGGTTGGAAATCAATAGATGTTTTGCTTGTTTAGGCATCCACTGCACTGAAATAATCTAGCATGTACAAATGGCATTCCACGGTCACGGAGTCTATTGAGCTGTTAAAATGCGAACACCTCTCCCCCATGTAGAGAAGTTCGGCTTGGTCGCAATGGAGTAGACGAGATCAAGAGGCACCCTTTCTTCAAAAATGACCAATGGACATGGGATAACATCCGAGAGAGTAAGAATTTTTACCTCGCTATTTCATCAGCATTTTACAAATCCCATTTCATTTAACAGTTACAAAACTGTTATTTAAATCATGAGGCCAGTGATCATGTTTTCCATTTGACCTACTGCAGACAGTTGCAGGAAATTCTTGCAGACAAGCCATTCATTCAGTATCCTTTCCAAGACTAAACGTGATTCCTGCTCCGAGTAATCATTGGCAGCACAGCCTCTTTGAGGCCAAGAACGGGGAGGCAGTCAAACTCCCGACGTTAATGTGCTGCGAGTGACGCTGCAGCACGGAACGATTGGAAACGTAGGGCTAAATCCAGCAGCTGCACTCAGTTCTTTAGTGGCTTTATGTGTGATAGGTTTCTGTGCTGAAGTCAGCACTTTGTTGTTCACTGCTTCTGTTGATTCAATGGTAAATCAGCTCTGCCAGACAACTGCTTTCATTTGTTTTCAAGGGTGTCTGAACTATGTCTGTAATGCTAGAAGATTTGTGCCAAGGACACTGCAAATCTTTAGACATAATTGAAAAATTATTTTTCAGAGCAATTTTTTATGCAATAAACAAATTACACTAAACAAAAACACCATATCAGCTGAAATTCAGAGATTGCAATCTGAGTTTGGATCAGATAAGTCACTTTTGTGAGTTTGTAACTCTTGGTGGTAATCTTGTGCTTTATCGCTTTTGGCTGTGTGAAAGTGGTGTTAATCTTTGTTTTTTGTGTTTTTTTTAGCCGCTGCCCCTGTGGTGCCTGAACTCAGCAGTGATATAGACACCAGTAATTTTGATGACATCGAGGAAGACCGGGGAGAGGAGGAAACCTTTCCCATACCGAAGGCGTTTGTGGGCAATCAGCTCCCTTTTGTCGGCTTCACGTATTACAGCAATCAACAGTATGTATGTCAGGCAACTCTTAGAGCTGTAATTTAGAACATTGTTGAAAATTTTTTGGTGGGATTATCCAGGGATACATTGATCGTAGTTTTCATAAAACGATTACTGAGCCCTGTTGGAAAAGTAGTCGCAGTGTTGGATTGGTGGAACGCTAACATGTTAAGGAGACAGACTCTATGAATTTGCTTCATCAGCTGATTTGGAAAACTTTTTATTTTTTTAATGAACCTGACAGAATCACAGAGACTTGGAAAATACACCATCTCCATTGTATTTGCACATCAAACATTGTTCCATAAAATCTAAAAAACTGTTTTGTTTTTTGTGGCGCTTGGGTCTGAGCAAATACAAATACTTTTAGTTTGAGTTGTTTTAAATAACAAAGTTCAGCTAAACCTCCCCAGTTTACTTCAGACTGCCCACAACTCTCAGGATTTATTTACTGTCCAATAAGCATCTTTCTGCTCCACATAAGGAAACTCTTCTCTGGAATAACTTCACAGAACCTCATTTCAAAATACCTGAACTAATCTTTTAAATCTGAGATTTCCAAAATTCTTCCAACCTTTCCATATTCAGCAGGTTTTTAAGGCAGACATAGGTTAAAAGCTCAGAAGGATAAAACAGCAGCTGTACGCCATCCAGCCTTCCTGTTGTCTACTGAAAGATATTACATTTAAAGTAGTCTTAACATGACAAATTAATTAATTACAAGAAGAATCAGTAAGCAATTAATTAAAAAGTAAATACAATGTGAGCTGAAACAATTGAAAGAATTGTTTTTGTTGGTAAAATTGGTACACATAATTGAAGTGAAGCATGTGTCCTAAGATTTTCTTTACAATTGTATATTTTTATTCTCTTTATTCCCTAAAATATCTTCCCATTTCCTAAACTGAAATGGGAAGAGACTCATACTCTTCCCCTTTTTTTTTTCAGTCCTTTGCGTGGATCCGCTGCCTCAAAGACCAGCGACAAACGTAGCAGCTCAACAAAAGAGGACAAGAGTCATGTGAGTACGGTATGACACATTAGCTCAAAGTGTAGACAATGTGAATGTCTGCCATTTTCTTCATCCGTCAAAAATCATTTTTTTCTCTTTTTAGCTGGAGAACTTGCAAAAACAGATCTACCAATTAGAGGAGCAACTCCACAGAGAAATGCAACAAAAAGATGAGCTGGAACAGAAATGCAGGTATGGATTAAAACATTACTCTTGCACAATATGCATTTGCTGACCTGATTTAAGTGAAAACATATGAAATGTTGTGACTTCATCCCTGCTGAGCGAAGTTGTTTAAAAGAATCCCACAAGCAACTGTTTCTAGTTAAACTGTTAGATTTGTGAAGGAAAATTGCACAAGGGGTAAGTTATTCACTTGGTGTAGATTGATCCCTTCCAGCCTGGTGGAATGCGACTCTTTGATTATAAACAGGAAGCCAAACTTTGCATTCATCTGTAACTGTAAGATTATATATCTTGTGCATATATAACGCATAACATTTCTGTTCTCCCTAGGGCATCAAACACCAAGATTGAGAAGATTATGAAGGAGTTGGATGAGGAGGTAGATGCTCTTTTTTTACTTTCTTATTTTTAAGAGATTTGAAGTAAATATGAACAAATTTTAATGCTGTGTCCTGATGAAAGAGCCACAGTTCTTCAAACACAAGTTAGCAGTGGGAAGTGAAGTTAAATAAATGCCTGTTTATCATCTTTGGCTTTGGCTAAGGATTTGGTTTCTCCTGCATCACAGCTGCTCTCTGTTTTTCCTTGCCACAGGCGAACCTGAGGAAGAGTGCAGAAGCCAGCGTGTCTCTGCTGGAGAAAGACAAGATTATGCTGCAGCACAGATTCACTGAGTACCAAAGAAAAGCTGACCAGGAGGGAGAAAAGAGGCGCAACTTAGAGAATGAAGGTAAAAGTAATGAAGTGCTGCTGGCTTTATAAGTGGGAGGCGTTCAAGTTCTTAAAGTGCTGCACGATCCAGTTGAATTTTTGAAACAGTGAACTCTTGGTGCATTTCTGCATCCCTCTTAACTTTTCAAAGACTTTACAACAATGTATTAAGCTACGAGATTTCAGAAACATACTTTCCAAAAAAAAAAAAAAAGCTTTTAAGAGATTTGTGAGAGGTTTGTGTGGATTTAGAAATTAACTGAGGGATTGTCTCACTCTTCTTCCACCCCCTTCCCGTCAGTGTCAAATTTAAAGGAGCAGCTTGAAGATATGAGGAAGATCAGTCAGAACTCACAGGCCTCAAATGACAAGATTGTCCAATTGCAGAAGCAGGTACACACACACACACTTTTGTATCTCTGTCCAAATTAGACTTGTTATTGACTTTTTTTTTCATATAAGTGGCTGCATATTTGCCTGTCACCCATTTTTATTTGATAGAATGTATTATTGTTCTTCCACTTTGTGTTGGTCCATCACATAAAATAGCAACAAAATATGTTGGAAGTTTACGGTTGCTAACAAAAGTGATAGTGTTCATCCTCACTCTTTTTTTTTTTTTAAATCACAATCTGTGTGACCAAGCACAAATATAACGCAACACTGCCAGTAAGATCAGTACTCTGCTGTTGGAGCATGATTTAAAACCTTTTGTTGTTCCTTTTTTATTAACGCAACTGAAAGCTGGAGGAGGCAAACGACTTGTTGCGAGCGGAGTCAGACACAGCAGCGAGACTGAGGAAGAGCCACACGGAAATGACGAAGTCCATGAGCCAACTGGAGACTTTGAACCGTGAGCTGCAGGAAAGAAGCAGGGGCGCTGATGAAGAGAAGGCGCAGCTAGAGAAGGAGCTGCTGCTGCTTCAGAGTACACTGGAGTTGGAGCGAAGAAACTACAGTGAGGGTTCAGAGGAGATGAGGGAACTGCAAGGTGAGCAAAAAAGGCTAAAAAAGATTCAATCCATCTCAGTTAAATTCAGTTTAGCTCATTCAGTTGAATATTTTTCCTTCAAGGAGTTATAGAATAGAGATTTAAGTGGGAAGTGATTAAAACAATTTCCATAATGCTCCTTTCTTCTCACTGCCACTGAGAAGGAGGGTGCATCCTCCTTCTCATAAGAGGAGGATGCTGTCTTTTCCCATAAGACATCAATCACAATCGCATTGTGATTGGGTTTCCATCACAATGTGAGTGATGGAAACCCAAGTTATATTTCTTGTTTGTACCAAACTAATTGATTTTGTAATGACAATTGTGGTTGACTGCTTTCTGCTCAGCGAGATTGACCGGACTGCAAGAAGACAACAAAAACTTGAAGATCAATCTTTCCAAAGTGGAGGGAGAACGCAAGCAAGCTCAGGAACGGAGCAACTACCTGGAGAAGGTATACACAAACAGCACGAGCAGCAGCCATTTTTGACCTCTAGAAATTGTTGTGCATTTCAGGTTAATCTTTGTTTATACAACAGGAAAAGAACAGTTTGGAGATTGACCTGAACTACAAGCTGAAGACCCTGCAGCAGCGTCTGGAGCAGGAACAAACCGAGCACAGAGTGGTGCGGGCGCAGCTCACAGACAAATACGAATCTATTGAAGAAGCCAAATCAGCTGCTATGATTGGTATGCCAGCCTCGTGTTCAAGCATGCTCCTCCACTTTCCCCTGGTCTTTAATTTTTGGGGGATATATTTCTTATTTTTCACAGCCTTTTCTACCTTTAAGTAAATTATATTTTCAAGACTCACCTTTCTGTTATGTGATCCAGAGTTAGCTTGAGGTGATGTTTGGGTTAGAAGAATTCAAAGAACAGAAGCTGCTGAGCATGTTGGGACATCACCTCATTGAATTTGAAATAGAATTGCTGTTTAAGAATAATAATAAGTTTCATAAATTTCTCTCTTTCATGACCATGAAAACATCCACAGGGCCCAAGCTTTGAAGTACACTACAGTACAATAATTTGTTAAACACTATCCTCAGAGGTCCAAATTTGGCTTCTAGATAAGGTCAAAGAACCAGAGGAACTATTGATCAGTAAATCAATTTTTTATTAAATGATTTTACAGCTTATAGGCTAAAGAAATTCTAGTTTATTCTTACAGTTTTTTTTTGTTTATGACCTTAAACTTTTCTTGAGTAAAAAGGGAACAGAGGTCTTCCTGGTTCAAACCTCTGCTCTATCCAAATCAGTCAGTGTGTCCTTTTTTTGCAGATGTGGATAGAAAGTATCTTTCAGCAAACAGAGGAAAGAGCTTGCAAAAACTACAGGCTCATGTTAGCTGCCATCATTTCTGCTTTGATATGACTTGTTGATAATTCACTTACAAAAAGGTCTTACCCAAAGTTTCAAGTAATCATGTTGAGACAAAACTTTAAAGAATTTTTTTCACCTCCTTCCTAAATTTAAGTCACTTTGTTTTGAACCTTGCAAATATAAATTGCTTGTATTTATACGTAAAGCTAAATATAAATACCAGCAAATTATTGCTAGTATTTTCTGTTGTGATCTTTCTCATTTTACATTAATTACATTTTATAAATATATCCAGTTATGTGATTTATTTTTTTTTGCTCTTTTTTTGCTCTGCTAGATGAATACAGTTTCAAAAATATAGTCTGGATTCACTCGATTTTAGGTCAAGATCAGAATTTCACTTCGAAAAACATGTAAATATACTGAACTGTCAAACTTTTAAGATTTTCTTAGCATTCACTTATTACCAGCAAGCTGAAGATGAAACTCAGGTAAAAGTCATTAAACTCGCGTAACTCAATGTGTATTTATGAAATATTTTGACTAATACAGAATACACTCTTCATTCTATATGCATTAAAATTTCACATCATTTTGACACATTTTTTAGAACTCAGAAAGAAATTGTCCCTGAAGTCAAAATTTTTAACAAAGGCCTCCACTTTTCCCAGCTACTTCTGTTGGCTGTAGAATTAATCTAGCATCTCTCCCTGATCTACTGCAGCTGTTCAGCACAAGATGTCAGAAGAGACTGGAGCAAGGATAAGAGCAGAGGGCCGTGTGGTGGAGGTTGAGAAGCAGTGCTCGATGTTGGAGTTTGACCTAAAGCAGTCCGTGCAGAAAATGGAGCAGCTGATGAAGCAAAAGGAAAGACTGGAAGATGAGGTTAGTAAATGGCTGATATACATGGGAGTTTTAATGTAACGCAGGATTCATACCTGGTTTCCAGGTTGGTTTATGGAAAATGCAATTCGGTGTGGAAAAATATAAACGTTTCCCCCCATCCCGGTTAACTTATATTTTGAAGAACATTGACTATGCTAATTAACTGATATTTGATATTTAAATCAAATGCTTTATCTTTAGTTTGCCATAAAACGCATTCGTTTTACATTTTGCCCATCATCTGTGTTTTAATTTTTGACTGAAGGGAAACTCATTTAAATGTAGAATGTATTTCCTCCTTCCTAGTATCCTTCTTTTATTCCTGAGTTTCATTCCTTTATTTTTCTTTCTTGTATCCTTCATTTATTTATTTTTTGTGGCCTTTCTTTTCTTCTTTCCTTCATACATGTTTTCTTACGTATCCTTCTTTTGCTTATTGTCTATCCTCCTGTTTTTTATCATGTCCTTCCTTCTGACCTGTTGTATCCCTTTACTTTTCTTCTGTTTCCTTAATTCAGTTCTTTCTTTGCTTCCTTGTGTCTTACCTGTTTTTCCCTCTTCTATGTATTTTAATTTTGGCTTCCTACTTTTGGTCCCTTACTCCTTGTGCTTTTCCTTGCTTCCTTCTTTATGTCCTTATTTTATTGTTTGCTTCATTCTTTGTCAATGTTGTGAAATGATTCCAGAATTGTGGTGTTTCAGGATGTTTGCAGACCATAGTTTATGAGATCCTATTACTATTCAAGCATTCAGAGCACTAATCCGTTGTTCGGGATGTTTTAAAAGAGTCATTAATAATTATGTTTTTTTCCCTCTAACTCGTCACCTCTCTAAAATCCCCCTTTGTCAGGTGAAAGGTTTGCACACACATCTGGATCAGGAGTCAAGTAAGCGCGTGGCAGCCCAGAACGACCTGAAGAGCCGCACGCAGGACGTGGACCGCCTGAGGTGTTCGGAGAAGCAGCTCAAGCAGGAGATCAACACGGCGCTGGAGAGTAAACGCTCACTGGAGTTCCAGCTGGCACAGCTGACAAAGTATGTTCTAGAAATGCTTTTAGAAACATGTCCTGTTAAAAGGTAGATTGAGTAGAATAATTATATGAGGAATGGGTTACTCAACCATGCTGGCACTTTTTCACTGCGGAACAAGCTGGCAGCAGGTCCACATGGGATTTCTTATTTCCTTATTGTGCAACATGGGTCAGTAATTCTCTTAGGAAGTCAACGTGTAAATTGCTTTCCAATTGGCTGTTATTTTCAAATGAGTGCTATTATTCCAGCTTAGAACATGAGCAGGCCAAAGCTGATTGGAGATGTTTACCCAACAGGATTAGGCTTTACGGCAGCTCCGGCTCCTTCCACTAATCCTCTAGCTCTGTTCTACTAAATAAGATGATTTTAGATTCTTGGTATTATTCTTTTGGGGGCGGCGGACTTAAGTTTTGATGACTAGATTTGTGATTTAAACAAATGAACACATGACTTATTTGGGAGTTGTTTTGACAGACAGTACAGAGGCAACGAAGGACAGATGAGGGAACTTCAGGACCAGCTTGAAGCCGAACAGTATTTTTCTGTAAGTGAAAGTCCCACAGTGCAGTTGTCTCTTATTTTCCTACTGTAGACACATCACGCGTTTCCTCCTCTTGCAGACACTTTACAAAACTCAGGTTAGGGAGCTGAAAGAGGAGATTGAAGAACGGAACCGGCAGGTACAAGAAGCTCAGAAGAAGGTGCATGATTTGATAAGTGAAAGGTATGTGGTGAACTCCTGTTGATGTTTTTTGCCACTTTGAGAATCTGAGTCTGAGGGCTTTTATTTATTTGTCTTCTGTGGTGCAGAGACTCGCTGTCTGCTCAGCTGGACCTGACGGTGACCAAAGCCGAGTCTGAGCAACTCGCTCGGGCTCTGCAGGAAGAGCAGTACTTTGAACTCAGCCAGGAGAACAAGAAAGCAACGGCTCGGCACAAGCAGGAGATTGGTGAACGAGAAGCCACTATTGCACAGGTGAGCTAATCTGAAATACTTCCGTTAAAAGTTTTACTTTTGTGGCTTTAACTTTAGTAACCCGGAGTGATCAAAATGATTGTTGTCAAAATTGCATGCAGCTTGAAGAATCCAATAAAACTTTGACCAAAGACGTGGAGCACCTCAGCAAAAACAATACGGAGTTGAGCGAGAAGCTTCGTCTTCAGGAGGAAGGTACTGTCTTCTGTCCTTGGTGCTTTGTGATGATGTCATCAAGCTGTGGATCATTCACAGTCTAGAAAAGGATGTAATTTTACCGAAGTAGTTTTTAGGTCTCTAAAGATGGAAAAAGGAAATGGAAAAGAGTAAAAATTTGCTTCCTGTCCTTTTATCTGTCCTGTTTGTCCCTTTGTCTATCAGTTTATCCATCCATAAGTTTTCAGCAGGGCAATTTGTCCTCTTTTTCTATCTACCCATCCTTCCATTTTATTCCATATTTAAAGAATGATGACCACTATAGAACTGTTTGCCATAAATTACTGGTAGATATTTTTCAGTTTAAACCTTCATTGGAGGAGTGGGTAATGTAAACGTTGAATCTTACCACAATTCTTTGTGGTGCTATTGTGTTAAGGATTATAATAAAAATAAACATATTTTTACGTAACTATAGCTGTGACATTCATAATGTCATCAACACAAATATTCTTGAAAAACAATTCCCCTTTGAAATGGGCCTCTCCATGATGCCACTTAGTTAAAAACAGTATGAATTTTATCTTTAAGCTGCACACAGTAAATCCATTTAATCATATTTTTGAAATTAGTGACATTTATCGATGCGTTAGTGAAACAGAGGAGAAAATAGAAAAACATTTCCAATCAGATTGTTTCTTATTTACCATAAATAACTGAAATTTATTATGACAACAATAAATCAATAACAATTTTTTTACAATTAATGATAAATGATGGGATAAATACCACTTCCAACTTTCTACTATAGTCATCTATGGAAATTTTGAATTGCAGAAGTTTTGAATATTTGAGGAGCCCTTTTATTGATAACACGGACCACATTTTATCCTCCAGAATACCTCTCCCAGAAGGAAGAGATCACGGCTTCAGCCAAAGCCCACTATGAGAAGGTGCTCCAAACTGAGCGCACGTTGAAGACTCAGGTATAAATGAGATTCTGAGGTCTGCAGATATTATGTACTGACTAATAGTGGAGCGACTAACAGTTTTCATCATGTCTTTTTAGGCCGTGAACAAGCTGGCTGAGATTATGAATCGTAAAGACATGAAGCTCGACCAGAAGAAGAAAGGTAGCACTGCAGAACTGCGCAAGAAGGAGAAAGAGAACCGCAAGCTTCAACAGGAGCTCAATCAGGAGAAAGAGAAGTTTAACCATATGGCCATCAAATATCAGAAGGAGGTCAACGAGATGCAGGCGGTGGGTTATGGTCCCAAATAACTAAAACAGAGATGGAGTATTGCTTGTGTAACTTGATTTTAATACAAAACGCTTCACCTTGCTGTCTCCAGCAACTCGTAGAAGAAAGCACACATCGCAACGAGCTGCAGATGCAGCTGGCCAGCAAGGAGAGCGACATCGAGCAGCTGCGCGAGAAGCTGAGCGACTTGCAGCAGCGTGTGGAGAATTCCAGCGTCACCAGCCTGCAGACGGATGAAACAGACAGTAACCCTGCAGGTAGGTAGATGGCAATGATGCAACTCATAAAAAACAAATCAGATGTGTTAAAAATATATATATCTTTTTGCTATCCTACGGTAAACATTTATCAGTTTTAACTTTTTACGTAACATTCCTGGTTGAGTATTACCTTGACATAAATCCAATATATCTTGTTTGTCAACAGTGACTGTCAGCAGATTTACGATTTTTGCCTATAAAAAAATCATAAATCTACTGCAAGGTTTTTGTTTGGAGTAGAAACCTAAGCTGGAGATGTGTGTTTTACAGCCAATTTTTGATCTTCAGTTTCTGCAAAGTTTTGATCAGTCAGTACAGAGTTTAACTGAATTAATTTTGATAATAGCTGTAGAGAAATATTAGAGCAGAATTACATTTTTTTACTGCCTTTTTTTCCATAGTTTTTTTTATTTTTTATTATGACATCTAAAGTCGGGTGCCTTTTTTTCAATATAAGAGGAAAAATGTTTACCATATCCATATTTTTTGGTATAACAATACTTAACTTTTTTTTTTACTCTGATTTACTTTTTTTGTTAAACATTAAGCGTAACTTAACATAAACATTAAGAGAATTGGTGTGTCAATCGCCTTGTAATCAAGCTCAGTTTAATAATTTATGTTCAAATAAACAAATATTGATCCTTCTCTATTATTTCCTGTGGTTGGCATCCAGTTTGATGAATTCTGTCGCCCCCATCTGGCTCACTTCAGAACTTTTTTGTGCATTTATCACAAAAAGTAACATCAGCTGATTCGATTGATATATTTATCAAAATTAACGTAGCAGATCCCTGACTCATCCTTGCAATGTTTTATACTTGCAGGAATGTTTCACTCTCATATTAAACTATAATGTGTCATGGTCTATACTGAGCAGAGATTTGAAGGATATAACAGAACAACTTTGCTATGCTCCATTCAGCCTTCCTGTTACCTTCTGAAAGTCTTGCTCTCCCATGGTGTTATTAGTAGAACATGGTTTAAATGTTCTTACATCTCCTTGCTACTTCATTCAACAACATTTGAGTATTTTCTACTTACTAACAGCTGCTAGAAACCTGATTTCTTTAGAACCAATGTGTTCACTGAACAGAAAAAGATTGGGAAGTAAGCAGCTCTGGTTACTGATTGATTTAAAATCTTTTTACAAATCTCTTCATGAACATTAAATGGTTTGCACAGCTTTGTGATTGTATGCAATTGTATGTGGTTAAAACACTTTCTCTTATTTCCCCTTTTGTCCAGTTGGTTCTCCTTGCTCTTATCTCTGTAACTTCTATTCCTTTTCCTATGTGAGTAACTCGGTGGATGAACCTTTGTTGCCCGTCATGTGCTGGAGCTGTTGTGTTTTGTTTTTTTTTCCTCCTGATTTATCCAAATATTCTTCTGCCTGAGCTGCTGTGTCTGTTGAAGTATTACACTTTAGAGAAAAGACAAAGTAAATTATTTTTGAAAATTATTGATACTAAAAAGTGATACTGCCAGTAAAACTACATACGGCACATTTGGGACTTTTTTCGTCACGCTAATAACCTGCTTTTATTTCAACTTATTACACTCTAGTTGTGTTTTTGTCAGCATGTTCACCAGAAGTGATGCTCACGATGGCACACACACAGCCCTCGCTCTGCTACGTTTTCTAGACCAGGCCGTTTGAGTTCACTGACCTCATGATGGCTGTGGTTTTGTCAGTGACATGCACTGCCCTCCTTTGTAGTTTTAACACAAGAAAATGTAGAAATGTAACTTGTGCTGCATTCGTTTGTTTCTGTGAAAAAACTGCCTGATTTACAAAAAAAAAAAAAACAACTTACCAAATTGTGCCTTCAGAGTTGATTTTAACATATTCTAAGCAGGGTTCCTAGACTTTGATGTCAGTATTTTCTAGGTCAGTAAAGGTTTTTTAAAAAAAAGAGAAAAGAAACTTGGTGTGCAGAAAAAAATATTTGTAATTCCAGATTTTTTTTTTCTATCCCATTGTCTAAATGTTTCTTTCCTTCTGTCCTTTGCTTCTTGGCATCTTTCCATCCTCAGACATTTTTTTCTGCCCTTCTTCCCAACTTCTGGTCTTCCTTATTAATTTTTTGTGTTCTTTTCTTCTTGTTCTTCCGTTTTCATTCATTTGTTCCTTCGTCATGTCCTTTCTTTGCTCACCTGCTAGATTGCCTCATTATGTCTTTCATATTGAGTGTCTGTCCTTCTCCTAGCTATGGCTCATCTGTCCTGCTCTCCTTGTTCCTATCTCCATTCCTTTTTTGTGTTCAGCAATTTTTTTCTTTTTGGTTACTTCCTTTCTTTTATTCTTCCTTCCTTTCTTCTTTCCTTGTCTGGCTTCTTGTTCCCCTTCTTTTCTTGTGTCCCACATCCCTTTCTTCCTCATCTTTTTGTCTTTTCCGTGTTCCTGATCATTCTTTTTGTCTGACCTTCCTTCCAGTTTGGAATTTTTGCAGGTCACATCTTTTTAAGCTTGCCTTTTGTATTTCACATATAAAAATGAAGATAAAGGACTAATAAGTAATCTTGTAGGAACCCTGACTAAATAAGATATTCCACCACGAACTTGCTGTTAAAAACTATTAACTCTGTTTAATTTCCACCTGCATGGGATATTTACAGTCCTGTCACTGGCTTCAATGCGGTCTCCTTAAACCTTGTTATGTATATATACATTTTTTCTTTTTCTTTTACAGCAGCCTTGTAGTACGGCCTTGGAGTTTTGTTTTTCCCCAGTTGATTTCTGATTGCTGCATGGCCTTCTCCCTGCCTGCTTCATGAACCACATAGATGCTAATTGTTTGCATGTGGATTTCTTTTCAGACTCCAGACTGGAGGGTTGGTTGTCCATTCCTAATCGTGCTAATATCAAGCGATATGGATGGAAGAAACAGGTACTCTTGCTCTTCTTGAAATCTGACTCAACTTCCAACTTTTTGATTGTTAAGCGAAGGTTCCACTTACTGTGTTCTGGATAATTGCAGTATGTTGTGGTGAGCAGTAAGAAGATTCTGTTCTACAATGATGAGCAAGATAAAGAACAGTCTAACCCCTCCATGGTACTTGATATAGAGTGAGTACTCATTTGTTCCTATTATTTCAATTTTGCATGGTACTCCGTCTACACAAAAAAATAAACTGAAACTAGTCAATTATGTATTATATTGTCGGTTCTAATTTTTGTAATTTTTTTTTTCTTTCCTAGCAAACTGTTTCACGTGAGACCAGTCACTCAAGGAGATGTGTACCGAGCCGAAACAGAAGAGATTCCTCGGATATTCCAGGTTGGATACTTGCGACCAAGATGGCAGCCATAACGCTTCATCCTGCCACGTTTCCATGTGACTCAGATTTTTGTGTGTCTGTCTTTTCAGATTCTGTACGCCAACGAGGGAGAGTGCAGGAAGGAGGCGGACATGGAGCCGGTCCCGCAGGGCGAAAAGACCAACTGTCTCGCACACAAGGGTCATGAGTTCATCCCCACGCTATATCACTTCCCCTCCAACTGTGAGGCCTGCGCCAAGCCCCTGTGGCACGTGTTCAAGCCTCCTCCGGCTCTTGAGTGCCGCCGCTGCCATGTGAAGTGCCACAGGGACCACCTCGACAAAAAGGAGGACGTCATTGCTCCTTGCAAAGGTGAAGTCCTGCCTTTTGGACGCTGAGCTCAAAAAAGTCTAGAATTTGCTGAACATAACCCGACCTTTTAATTCCAATGCAGTTAAAACCCTGAGTAAAACACAATGTTTATACCAGAGGATGGTATTCGCTGTTATTTAAAAGTGGAACGCAACCTGCTATATCCATGGAAACAATATAAAATATCGGGTATCAATGTTACAATAACATTATAATATTTATTGTCACTTAAAAGTTTTATTCAAAGACTGAAGCAACTATAAAGAGTAAACACCTGCTGTAACCAGTGGTACAGGGTAACTTATTTCTCTTAAACAACATGTTGCTTCAACCTTCACATTGGAGAGCCAGTTTGCCTGGTTTGAGTGTTAATCTGCAGTCTTTTCTGTTATCTCCAACAGTGAACTACGACGTGACCACTGCCCGGGACATGCTGTTACTGGCTGTGACCCAAGAGGAGCAAAAGAAATGGATTGGCCACCTTGGAAAGAAGATTCCTAAGACCCCCCCATCAACGTTTTCTAGAGTCTCGCCTCGTAGCATGTCCACTCGCTCTGGACCCAACCAGTCCTTCCGCAAAAACCCTAAAAGCAATACGGCAAAGCTGAGGTAACTTTACTGTGTAACTGTTGTTTAGAGTGTTAAGTTGTTCTTGTTTATCGCACATCATGCACATAATTTTAGAGCTTCAAAGTTGCAATAACTTTAAGTCTCTCTGTAGCATTTTTCTTGGGGGGCAGTAAGTGAGGATGTGCTGTTGTCATAAAGTTGATTGTTTTCAGCCCCAACATGAAGGCTGAGATGTGGTGAAGTCAGTCACATGACCTGCTGTTTGTTTCCTGTGTTGTAGCAGAGCGCAGTCCAGCCTCCAAGCAGCAGACACAACATCAAGCACTTGTTGACAGGAACTTCTTCAGAAAGTGTTGATGTTGTATTTTAGATGTTTCCTCCTGACCTTCAATTTTTTTTAATTTATTAATTGCGCTCCTGGGTTTTTTTTTTTTTTTTAAACATGAGACTTCCTGGTTGTTGGTTGTTTTCCTTCCTCCTGGTATCTGTGCAGTTTGACACTTGGGATTTTTTTTCCTAATTGACACCAAGGTGGTTTGGGATTCATGAACTAACTAAATACTTTGCAACTCTTATTAGAATTGTCCATATGAGATTTTTTTTCTTCTGTCAAGCACGAGTCAGATTTGAGCTAGTAACAGTTTCATTATCTGTTTGACTGAATACTAACAAATGTAAAGATAAATAGTTTTTTTACTGGTGTTTCTTCTGTCTTTCAGCTAACCATCTGAACCGTTGGGACTTTTTCTGGACTCTAAAACTTTCCCTTTTTTCTCATCAACAAAAACGGAAAAAAAAGCCTGTACTATATTAAAAATGAATTGAAAACTCAAAATTGCAGAACAAAAGCCGCTGGAAAACTGCAGTTCACGTCACACGGCGCGCCATCATGGACTTTAAAAGGCCGAATCTACTAAATCTGCTTTCCCTGCCTCCTTTTCTCTAAAAGAAGCATCATCAAACTCAATGAACTAACAGTTTAACATTGCAACCAGAAGATGGCGCACTTGTGCTGAATTAAGAACGGACAACAGAAATGGAAACACTCACTCTGGCATTCTCTGCTTCACGTTTTGTGACAGATATTAATGGAAACTGGAAAGTGGGGAGTGTATGGACACCTGCAAGTGTGTTTTCATTTTAAGGTACTGTTATACAGGGATGATAGATCTGCAGTAAGTCGTTGGACCTCAGGGGTGGAAAGTAGATATATATCTGTGTAGTAATTTCTTTCCCCACCTGATGGATATTTCAGCTAAATGCAACAGTTGTTTCCAACTTAAAAAAAAAAAAAAAAATGACACGATGCCTTCATCTAACTATTGTTGGCCTTTTTGCCTTTTTTTTTTCTTCTAATCACATTGCAACTGAGTTATCAGGTTTGGAGCAGCATTTTTTCGGGTGGGACATGAGTATTAGATGTGCTGAGTATTGAGAACAGAGCATGTAAGATTATCATTTAAATCTATGCATTATTTTTATTATAATTATTTTTATTGCTCCAAGCCATAAGGAGAACTCGACTGTATTGGCATATAGGAGTCATAAAACTTAACGGATTTTGTTATCTGTTTATTTGGTACATTGTCTCTGTAATATTGTTTTCTTTTTGTAATGTATTGCCTTAAACTGGTTGATAGAGAAATGGCTCAAAAGGAAAACATTAAGTTAACAAATGTAAAACTGCACTGTTTGACTTGAGTGTAAATTATTTGTAGAAGACTAAACAGGTGTAGCATTTGGCCCACCTTGTGCCTTAACGTTTGGATATTGATTTTACTGCCATATCGTTTTTTGTTTTGTTTTTTTCATTTTTGTTGCAACATAAGACAAATCTTAACTCTTCCATTGTTGTTCTTTTTTTCCTTCTTTTTTTTTTACAAAATTGCAGCCGGTTTGGTTTTTATCAGAACATTCTTTGTCTGGTTATGAATATTAAATATATATAAAGACATTAAAATACCTCTTTATGGACACAAAGCTTCCAAACTTGGTTCATGTCATATTAGAAGTTTCACAAAGGGTTTACGAAAAACTAGTCTGTGTGAATGATTGACATAATAACAAGGGCAAGTTGTATCGCCAGTTATTGCAAATCCCCCTATAGAGTGTACATAAAGAAAGACAAAAGGATTATGGAATACCTTCACAGTCTTTCTTTTGTAAAATTTTTATTTTCTTTTCAGTAAAAAAAAAAAAGAAAAAGAAAAAAGGCACTGGAAATATGATCTCTTGTGTTGGATAATTTGCATGGGTAATTTGCATTGGACCCCGCACTGATGGATATGTCAATAAACATATCTTTATCATGTTTGTTTACTTTATTTATCCATTTATATCTGAGTATTTGAAGGGATGTTTGAAACAATCACAGCACTTGAGTCCCTGAATGAGAGGTTTTATCCCTTAGTCTTTTGCTTTACCCTTATATGTTCCTGTATGTTTTGATTTAATAATTGAAAATTGCTGTAAGCAAGTGGATGAGTAAAGCCAAATCTATTTGGCTCTATCAGAATAAATATTTGGTACACAATTTAGGTCACGGGGAAGACTGTTGACTGTTAATCTTTTTCACATGAAAGGTAATTTGGTTTTCAATTTCAGTTATTTATATGGAAATTTTTTGATTCACTTTATTGGAAAAAAATAAATAAATCCAGTCCATTTTCAGCAAATCATCAATGCTATAGATGAGCTACTGAAGGTAATCATAAAAAAAGCTTTAGAGTAGTGGCACCTCCAGAGATTCTTCATAGGGGAAACTTTTGAAAATATGTATAAGTGTGTGTACTAGTATTTATTCATTGGGATTTATATTTAGGGGACCAACAAAGGACCTTTGCTTCACAATCTTCTCAAAAGTCTGGTTATGGTTGTTGCTTGAGCATCTTAAACTTTAATCAGGGACATTTCCACAGTTTGTGGCTTGCCTTAGAAGCTGCTGGTGCCTGACAATTTTCAGTAGTGTCTGACATATTTTGATTAATTAAATTGAGGGCTTTTGTTAACGACACCATATAATGTTAATTAATTGAATTTCATAGTTGAAATCATTTTTATTTTTCGATTATGTTATTGATTGGTCACAGTATGATGTTTTTTGCAATTGGGTCTTCACCAAATACATTTTTGCTGAACACATGAATGAGCTCAGACAAGCGTCCAGCAGGATGGCTAACATGTTGTCGAGCGCATCGATAAGTTCCCAGCGTGTTGTTGCAGCGTCATCCTGTTTGAATGAAGTTCAGACTGAGAACTAGCCAACTCTTCATTCGCGCCCCAGTAGACTGACACGGGAAAAACAATATCAGATACTCCAGGAAAACAAAGACTGCCAACCATGCCGGTGTTTACAGGTATGATGTAAAACAAACGCGGCGTATTTGTTGTTATTACCATTAAAGCTACAACGAAAGCGCGAATCCTTACACGTGTTTTAGTGAAGCATCGTAAATACGTTAGCTTAGCCGTGTAGCATGATATGCAGTTAGCATGCTACCAGTTCTAGAAAGACCGTCTATATTTCCAGCAAGCTGTAACAGTTATTCCTGGAAACAATGTTGCGAAAGAAATATGCGTACACATTTGGTTAGCTATATTGTGTTTTAGGAGTTTCTATGTTCAACTTTACAATGTGTTTTGCATCGCCGGCTATGCTAACTAGCACTTTCAAGTAAACCAAACAAGCTAGTCTAGTTTGGCAACACTAAAGCTGATATGTTTTTCTGATTATCTACAACCACCAAGAAGTAAAACACTTTTAAAACGTTTTACCAACTTGAAGTTCCATTTGTTTTACATTATTGCCTTTATAGACTGGACATGTTTCTTTAAAATACCAACTGCGGTAGCATTGTCAGTAAAGTTAGCCCATTTATGGCTAACTTCAGTACAGCTGCTTGTTTACCATGAACTGTTTATTACTGGGCATAATTTCACTTTTTCTAAACCGGTAATATTATAAAAGTCAGTCAAGTGATTTATCACAACAAAATTGCTCCAGTGGGCAACAATATAATGGTTAGCTTCCCCACAAGATGCTGTGTCATACATACAGAACCCATTCTAGTTAAGCTACGATGTCCCCATTACTAACACGTAACTCACACGTCCGATGTATTTTTTTTATCCGTTTTCAGTCAATGTGAAATGGGGCAAAGAGAAGTTTGATGCAGTAGAACTCAATACCGAGGAGCCACCCATGGTGTTCAAGGCTCAACTCTTCGCCCTGACAGGAGTTCAGCCTGACAGACAGAAGGTCATGGTGAAGGGAGGCACCCTGAAGGTAATAAGAAAACACAGTGCTACAGGTTAAGCTTTAGAGACAAGGTTTCTTCTGATGGACGATTTTCAACATGTTTATTCAAAACTACATCCACTGATCCTAGATTGCTTCAAAAGGATATGAAACAGTTTTCATCATCATTGTTATTTGTTTAGTTTACAGATTTCTTTAAAAAAACATACACTGAGAATAGGATCACATCACATGTTGAGATTATCTACTGTCATAGCTTTAATAATCACAATCATGGTCAGTGTGTTTGCTTTAAAATGACAAAAACAGATGTAACAGTATTTATGAGCTTGTAACATTGGGAGCTTCCAGAAGCTTTGATCAAATATGTCTTCTGTATTTCAGTTAATTAATGTTTTCTCTCAATTCTAGGATGATGAGTGGGGAAACATTAAACTGAAAAATGTGAGTATTTATCATATCTATATAAATAGATTTATGGTTTTTTTTTGTTTTCTTTACATCTAACTGAGACTTATTGTCATAAGCAATAAAATACACAAGACAAGATAAAAACGCAGTGCATGTCAACATTGTGTCTCACTGAAACACATCTGTTATAATAGCTACACAAAGTTGTTTCCAGAAGCCTCAACAATCCTTTGTTGTTATTGTAGTCAAAATTGTAATACTGATAATAAAATACACTTAAAAAAATCAAGTTGTTCTTGTTCATGGTGGAAGCTTGAAAAAAATCCAAATTTCTTCTGAAAAACACATCTGAAGTTTTAAGTAAAAAATGGCTATTCCTTCAAATCCAATAGGATAACATGTCAGGATATCATAAAAAAAAACTAATTGGAAAAATAGATATGAGACAACAAGTTGGGGATAGGAAACATAATTTTACAGATGCAGAGGAGCTGCCTCTGCATCTGCAAAGAAGAACAGAAACTGGATTCACACCATTTATGGGCTTTGGAGGCTTTTAATTGCAATTTCTCATCACAATAGATAAAATTTTATATCACAAGAACAGTTTCACATTATTAAACACTATGATAAATGCCCACTCCCTCCCAGCATACAGCAGAGCATTCACACTCACTGAACCTGCATGTGAATCTGTGTTTTCCTAGGGAATGACTCTGCTGATGATGGGTTCTGCAGAAGCCCTGCCTGAGGAGCCGGCGGTTCGGCCCATGTTTGTAGAGGACATGACTGAGGAACAGCTGGCTTCAGCGGTCAGCGCATTTCACAAATTAATGGTTGCTTACAAATAGAAAAACTACCTAAAAACTGATGCCAGTGTTGGTGATGTTCTGTTCAGATGGAGCTTCCTTGTGGGCTGACAAACTTGGGTAACACCTGCTACATGAACGCCACAGTGCAGTGTTTACGTTCGGTGCCAGAGCTCAAAACAGCTCTCAGGAGGTACTTACTTTAGATGGAGACATTGCAGAATTAATATTTCCAAGCACTTAATGTATAGTGTTGAATAATTTAGTTTGAAGCTAATTAATTTTTTGTCAATATTTTCATTTACTTTTTATAGGTATTCAGGTGCCCTGCGATCTTCAGGAGCAAATGCTCCAGCACAATACATCACAGCAGGTTTGTAGCAATTTTAGTTGCTAAACGCACCATTTCAATTTCTCAGACTTCTGCTAGCTTTTTTAAAAAAATATGTTTTCAATTTTCTCAACTTAAGCCCTGCGTGATTTATATGAGACTATGGACAAAACCTCGTCCAGCCTTCCTCCCATAATCCTGCTGCAGTTTCTCCACATGGCCTTTCCACAGTTTGCTGAGAAGGGAGACCAAGGACAGTACTTGCAACAGGTCAGAATCTGCTGAGTTTATGTCATTGTTGCATACAGTTTCCCAAGATTGCATCTGTTTGTATTTTTTTTATTATTATTATTTTATTTTTCTAGGATGCCAATGAGTGTTGGCTCCAAATGATGAGGGTACTTCAGCAGAAGTTGGAACCACTTGAGCCGGTGACTCCCATGGAGGTAAACCTTTCTTTACTTTGGTGAAATGGAGGCTGAACAATTAATAATATTAATCTTTCTAATGATTTGATTTCTTTACATGTGCTTCAGTTGTGTTTTGTGGACTCTGCTATGCACATTAAAAGTGTGTCTGTCTGTTTGCTTTCCCTGCTTAGACTGAGTCAGCAGGAGGAGCTGCCTCTGCATCTGCAAAGAAGAACTTTATTGACCAGTATTTCGGTGTAGAATTTGAAACTTCGTATCCTTTCAGCATGTCTGAAACTACATTTTCTCCTTGTTGAGAAAACCTGATCAATTCTGGTCTCAAGAGTATATTCCTTTCTGGTTGTAGTTTTTTGATTGAAGTGAAACATAGAAATAAAGAATGTATTAGAAATTGACTTAACTCTTTAGTTCAGCATGAAATGCACAGAATCTGAGGAAGAAGAGCCGATCAAGGGCAAAGAAAGCCAGCTCCAGCTCAGCTGCTTTATCAACCAAGAAGTCAAATACCTTGCAACAGGACTACGACTGGTACGTACCATTTAATACCACTCCTTAAAATCCAATGGGCATTTTTCAGACAAAGAAGGTATGCTAGGATTTAATTAGAAAATTATTTAGACAAATTTTTTATGTTTATCATCAAAACTCAGATTCTCTGAAGGTCACAATCATTCATTAATAAAACTGAAATGTTCACTGTTTGAAAGGTACGTGTCGGTTTTTGGGTTGCAACAAGTAATTGTCACAATAATTGTCAACTACTTTAATAATTGATTTAGTTGTTCAATTGAGTGCAATATCAAAACAGAACAAAGCAGTAATTACTGCGCAAAAAAATTCTACATTTTGCAAATCAAAACTCCAGTAGCATAGCTTGAGTGTCACCAGGTTCAAATGTAAAAAAAAAAAAAATATCTCACATTAAGCACCTTTTTGCCATCCAAATACTAACTGGTTAATCTAAAAAAAAAGTGTACAGATTAGCCGCATGCTGTGTTTCTGTTAAGGCTGAACTTTTCACATGTTGATGTTTGAAGAATTTTTTTTTTTTTCTGCAGACGCATCCTTTGCTACAAATAATCAAGTACACACTAAAGAAATTTTACACAATAGCATGTTCATTTTCTTATTAAAAAAATAATTGCTTTGTTTGCATATTTTAATGTATGTCTAACATTACATATGTACCATTTTCATCAGTTAATAGTCATAAAAATTAATAGACTATTGGATTACTAAAATAACTGTTGGCAGCTCCTGTCCTTCTACTGTAAAAAGTATGCACTCAACACTTAGATTATTGCATTAATTGCTGCGCAGCATGAAGTTGATCAGGGTGTGGATCTGCAGAGGATGTAATCATAGTGATGAAGAGCTGATCCTGTTTCTTTCTCCACTCCCAGAGACTGCAGGAAGAAATCACAAAAATGTCTCCAACCTTGGACAGAAATGCTTTGTATATCAAATCTGTAAGTATGATCTCCCTCTGCCCTTTTTGAAGTTATCCAGCTGGAATGGGGCATTTCTCTTACAGCTGCTTTTCATTTGTCCTCTCTAGTCAAAACTTAGCCGTCTCCCTGCCTACTTAACTGTTCAAATGGTCCGATTTTTCTACAAGGAGAAGGAGTCTGTGAATGCAAAAGTTCTAAAGGTTTGTTCTCAATGTCGTTCTTCATTTGCATCAGCTCTTGCAGTAACGGCTTAGTTAAACCTAATTATCTGTAAATCTTGTTTTTAATTGCGAAGGATGTCAAGTTCCCCCTCATGTTGGACGTATACGAGCTCCTCACCCCGGAACTCCAGGAAAAAATGTTGCCAATTAGGTCAAAGTTTAAAGAAATGGAGGACAAGAAGCTGGAGAAACAACAGCAGAAGGTGGCAAACGTTTATGTGGATGCTTTTGTTTTATTGATAAAGAAATAAACTTATTTTCATCATAAATACTAACTTATATTGCTATATTGCTGATTTCCATAAGGTGTTGAAGAAGCCAGATGCATCAAAGGAAGTAAAATATGAGCCTTTCTCTTTCCCAGATGGTATGTTGAAACGATCTCATATCATCACATATACAACTATAAATTTGACTTTTAATATGTTTTTTGTTGTTGTTGTTTGTTTTTTTTGTTTCTTTGTTTTTTTGCAGAGCCCATGTAAATAACATGAATTGAATTTAAGGAATTGTGCTTATTTTCTTTTACCTTTCTGTAGACCTTGGTTCCAACAACAGCGGCTACTACGACCTGCAGGCTGTACTGACTCATCAAGGTCGCTCCAGCTCATCAGGCCACTATGTGGGATGGGTCAAGAGGAAAGAAGGTAACCACATCTGTTGGTGATAGCCAGAGCCACCCAGCTGGAGTACAACTTTCATTACATTGCGTGTTTGTGCCGTCTTCTGATGCCTTGGTTAGTCATCATTAAAACCAAATAAGAATCACCTCCTGTGACTGTAAACGCTCATTGAAGGTGTTCAAAACCTCAGTAATTTTTTGATTTGGCTCTTTTATAGTTTTCTTTACATTAACATATATATACAAGGTCTACTTTTCAATATGATTTAATACAAAATATTATGTACTGTACATGACAGCAAAGTGGCATCACACAATGTAACTGCTGCAGTAAAGTAGGATTTATTTTCTTTTTGACTGAATGCAGGGATTTGTCTGGATCTTGGAAAAAATTTTTGTCATCATTTTGATAATCATGACAAAAATATTGTTCTAAAAGTTTAGATCCATACCCATTCCTACTAATTATGCTAATCACTATTGTTGTAGCCACACATAAAACGCACAAGGATGGATGAGCACAGACCTTCCACTTAAATTGTTGGAAAATAGTCACATTGTTTCGTAAAAATCTGACTTTAGAACCTCAAATGTTTTTTTTTTCTTCTTTTGACTTTGCAATCCTAGTTTTAATGTTACCGAATTTTGAATTCAATTATGGCAAACAAAACTTCCAATTTTTCAACATCAGAGAATATTAAAATTTTTTCTTGTAAATATGTGAAAATGAATTTATATTTTGTCCATGACCAATATATATTTTTTTCTTTTATTCACAATGCCCTTATCACCGTCGTATCATTAGCAGGTTTAGACTTGAAGATTCACAATTGGCCATGTGTTGGCCTTGGACAATTCGCTTAAGAATCAATTTTTCCTTTTTGTGTGCGTCTTTTGACAGATGAGTGGATCAAGTTTGACGACGACAAGGTGAGCGTGGTCTCACCGGAAGACATCCTGCGGCTGTCTGGAGGCGGAGACTGGCATATAGCTTACGTTCTACTGTACGGGCCACGTCGGCTGGAAATACTTGAAGAGGAGCAGTAGCTGGAGGGAGGTTTCTTACACCCACATATACAGATTGCCATTTCCGCGCACTGTCTGCATAGATGTGCAATAAAACTGGTGTCTTTAAAGATTTGATTTTTTTTTGTTGTTTTGTTTTGTAACCAACACTTATGCTTGTAAAACAAATTTTGTTAAATATTCATCCATAGTGTGCTTTGAATATGGAGATCTGATGAAAGGCAATCTCTGGACTGGATCCTTTAGATTTTAAAGTTTGGCTCTACAGTTTCATTAAATGTTTTATACACAATGTATATTTTTAAAGCCTTTCAGAAGGTGATCATAAGAGCAAAAATATTTCCTATTCATTTAGCCACCAAGCTGTTGTCCTTGACATTCTGGATCGAGTTGTCAGATGCATAACAGAACTCTTGTTCACCTCTTGGGCCTTTGGGTTCAGTCTCAGGTCTTAAATGCTTGGCTCGCATAATCTCCTGCGATTGTTCTCAAAATGTATTGACAGATGAGGCTCTGTCTGCCAAATATTCATTAATGCTGTTTTCAGGGAAGTGGTTTGGAACAGGTTGGCCTCATGGTGAACCATGTGGAGGCGTTTGAACCATGGTTTTTCTCAGCTGGCTTTGGTGACACTGACTTAAGACAATGTATGTAAAATCCAAAAACATCCACTCTCTGTAATAAGTTATTAATTGATTGCTGGTGAAAATAAACCATTGAACCAAAACGCGACCTTGTTTTGTGACCAAGAGAAGCAAACATCTTGGAAAAATGTTTTTATTCGATTTCTACAGTGGAAAAAAAAAAAAGGTTCAGACCTTTGGTACATACAAAAAGCACTGCTACAATGTAATGTAGGTGCAGCTTAAGCAACGTTTCAAGCCTCACTGAGGCGTTCTGCAAGCTGGGAGAATCCTGCCGAGCTGAGAGCCGTTGCCAGGTTCTCCACTGTTGCTTGGGATCCTTCTCGCTCCTGCCAGGCCACCAGCAGCAGCTTGGCCTGAACATCCACATCTTCACTGTCCGTCTCGATTTCCCGCATCTCTGCTGCCTTCATCTCCAGATGAGAGGCTAGTGTCTTCCACTGGGACCCCAGTTTGGCTGCAATGTCATCCATCTGATGGTTTGTTACAGTTTTACTCTGGATGCTCGGACCTCAAAGAGAAAGAGGAAAAACATGAAACACTGGTGCAAAAGAAACATCCACATATACATTAAGGCCAAAAGGAAAGTTCAGAGTGTTAACTGAAGTTTTGTTTTTGCACTGTGGGAGGAAATGTTTTTTTTTTAATTATACTGAAGTGATTACCAGATTTTAATGAAAGCAAATCTTCAATAAGTCATCAAGATCTAACATGAATAGAGGAGTCAGTGGCACTTTAACAAAATTAAGACTCTTGCACAATTGTTTCAGATTGTGAAAACTTCATAAGATGCTAAACATTCCTCCATTTATTTTTTGTGAATGAATTTTGACAAACTTCATCTTCATTTCAACTTTATTCTCAACTCCATTTATTTTTTGTGAATGAATTTTGACAAAACCATTGCTTCATTGTCCTAATATTCAACTTTATTCTGGTAATAAAATGTTTTTCTTCTCAAGATATTACAACTTTATGCCCAAAATGAAAAACCCTTTTTCTTAGGTTGGTATTAGTACTCCGTCAAAGAATTTGTCTTTTTATGCTGAATTGCTGAAAAACATCACATTTGATATTCTGACTTGAGAAATCTAGAAAAGAATAATCGATTTAACTGAAGATATTGAAAATATAATTTAGAACTGTTGGCCAAACTCACTGTCATTGCTGTCTTTAAGAAGATTGTCTCCATTATCGTCATCATCCTCCTCTCCTGTCTTGATTTCTTCTGAAGGGATATCCTTCTGCATTTTTAGAAGAAAAAACAAAACACCGGTCTTATTTCTTTCCTTTTAAAACTATAATTAATTGAGGTTTTAAAAATGTAAAATCCCTCACCGGCAGCTCTTTGGCCAGTTTGCTGACCATGCTATCTAGGTAGTCCGCCAAGCTTTTGAACTTCTGGTTCGTTGGCTGAAAGAAGTGTGGACTCCTCCTGGACAGGAGCCTCAAAGCTCGCCAACCGTAGTTCGGGTTACGCACAACCCTGAAAGAATTTGAGTAAGAGAAAAACCAAGGAATTTAGCAGCTGGATGTATAATAACTGACTTGTGTTCCCAGTGAAATGCGTCACAGTGCCAACTTACTTGTATTCCTCCTCCACCATGTTGACTGGATCGGCCTGCTCAATGGCCTCCGCAAAGAATTCATCCAGTGATGGCATAAACTCTCTGAAATACAAATGTTGAATGTAGTCACCCACAGTATTCATATACTCAGAACATCTTCATGTGACAAACAAGAACTGCAAAGTATTTTGTGTTGGAATTAGATGTGGTAGTAAAGCATCTTCTTCCTCAGGTCTGCCGTTTCCCTACACAGCCCAAATTAGATTTTCTGTTTCTTTCACAAATAACTTGCAATATTTAGTCTTGCTATACTGACATTTATGGTTGTAGGTTCATGGATATAAAACGTTTTGCAAGGAACTAAAGACATATCAGATGAAAAAACTTAAAGTAAATATTTTTGCTTAGTTCTCTGAATTCCGTACCTGCTTTCAGACTTGCAGGCCTCCATGTTGTCCTGGTTCAAGTTCCACAGTCGAGTCAACTCATCACTAACAGCGGAATAAAAGAAAGTTTAACATCCTGCCGTAGATTACTAAATAATAAGCTTTTCAGCTCTACAAACACAACTTGAAATTGTTTAGAAATGCATCTGAAGTCTAATGCTTTAATATTGACGAATTAATTACAGAACAAGAATTTATAAATATATATATACGTATATATACACACAAAATCAATGACATAATCACACTTAGTGATGTAAACAAATATCTCAGTTAATTCAAATTGGTTCAGAAATACTTTTTTAGTCCCAGAAGGAAATTTAAATGTTAAATTATAGGTATTTGATTGCACTTGAATGGACCGCATAATGATATGCTAGTGCAGCAGAAATACCATGGAGCTGTGACCTCACAGAGTTCTGATCAACTGCTTTTAGAAAGTTGAATGAATATAAACAATTATGAAGATATGAATAAAATTATTACCAACACTCAACTGTAACAGGTCACTACCAATAATGTTTTTTAAATCTAAGACTGAGTGTATGAATACAGAAAAAATAAATAAATCAAGAACTTCGTGACGTACTTTCCCATGAAAATCTTGCGCTCTGGCCCTTTTCCAAGGAAGTCCTCTGGAGCTTGTCTTTTCCTGGTGGGCCTTTTAGGTTTGTCATCAGATGTTCTGTTTAAGACGAAAACAGCCAGGACACTTTTCATTTTGACATTCTAGCAAAAGTTCACACACCCAACTCCTTTGTTGCCACAGACCAATCATTGCACGGAAACAAAATCAAGCCAATATGGGCCGAGGCCGCTTAACGACATTTCTCTCTACCTTTCTTTCACAAAGCTCGGACAGCCCTCGTTCTTCCAGGAATTCCAGTTTTCCTCCGTGTTGAGAATGTGCTGCCAAAAAAGACATTTTAAAAATTCTAGTCTGACTTAAAGTACAAAATGAAACACCAAGGGTTATTTAAATATTTCTGTATTCCTAAAGTGTGGCTTACCTCGACCATGGTGGCAAATTTTTCTCCTTCAGGAGGCGTTTCGCTCAGCAGCTGGAAGAGCAGAACACACGTTAACCAGTCTCTTCTTGCTATGGCTACAGTAGCACTAACTTTAAAAAAAACAACTTCAGTTTAAAACGTGTTTCTGTTTAAAAGTTTACAGCGATGGTCGAAGAGGCACAAAACTTGATAGTGGTCACTAGTGCGAACATTTTCCATAAGAAAAGATGTTTTCAAATATTTCACATTTTTCAAAATCAGAGTTTTTGACACATTTCTGATACATTTGAGACCTATGCCAAATTATGAAAAGATAAACTTAATCAGGTCTTGTTTAGGTGTAAGCAAGTTAGATATACCTTTTCTAACTTAGTTTTTTATTTATTTTTTACTTATTCTGGAATTGCGATGTTTGCCTATTCTGTGGCAGCTGAAGAAGGAACAGCTTATCCTGCTCTCTCTTGTCCTTACAGATAACTGTGAGTTATTTTTATAGTTATATTTACATTATCGACATCATAACTGGATAACTTCAAGCCTAAGGATTGGGGGATTTTTTGACTTTTATTTTTACCTGACTATTCTTCACCTCCAAGTTCACCTCCAAGTTCAACCAGGGCAAAATGCCTCCGGTTGACCCCATTGACATTAGCAGTATTATACAACGACTTTAGTCAAGAAATGAAGATTAACGTCTGGAGCTGAACTTTGAGATCAACTACCTGTGGAAATTAAAGAAATCTTCCTCTTATCAACGGAGCACCAAGCAGCTCACCCTGGAACGCTCAGGGTGACAAACCGAAACAAAAGTCTCACACTGCGGATCCCATGAGACGACTGACAGGGAGAACCCGTCACCTGGACGAATCAGCGTGGCGGGCTCTGAGCCGAAACCCACCTTCAACTTAAACACCTGCTCCGCCAAAGAAAAATAAACAACCAGTTGGAACCAAAACGGCTCACCTTCAAACGTCAACAATGAGGCAAGACCAACACATCCACTCCCCAAAGCTCAAAAGGACAAAGCGACCACCAGGAACACAAAAGGTATCCCAAAAGTGTTTATTGTTGGAGATGAGGCAGTAAATGGAATCAGTCATGTTTGCAATCCCAAGAAAACGAGTGATTTCTTTTCCTGGTGACACTGTATCTGATTTAACTCAAAGTACACTCTCTCACCACTTATCAGCTAAATATTGAGACTTAAGTTGTGAATGTTGGAGCCAATGATTTGGCAAAACAAAAATCTGAGATTCTGAAAAAGGACTTCAATATTCTTCTGAACACTATGGGAAAATTAAAAATGAAATTATTTCTCAGTGGTCCAATTTCATTACCTCAATGGGGAGATGAAAAACACTCCAGGCTGGACATGATAAACGAATGGCTGATTAAAACCTGCTCCTGCCAGCTCAGTGACCTTCATTGATGACCTCTGGCTCTATTGGCAGCACTCAGACTTTTTTGGAGGATGCGGATGCATCTGGTTGTTAGTCTTCCTAACAACCAGCTGGGTTGTTAGGAAGACTAGGCACATTCATTACACTGAACTTTATGCAGTCTAAAATTTAAACCAAACTTCAAGACAAAGTCTGAATACATGAGATTTTATGTCAGAGATCCCAGAATCTCTTAAAAGATATTAAAATGTCCAACTGAAAAATACATAATTCAATTAAACTAACCTGATAAACTAGCTTTGTCGTCTCCTCAATCCATGCACTCTGGTCGTCATTCAGAACACAGCTGGAGCTGCAGTAGGACAGAGAAAGAAATAAAACAATAATTCCCACACGGCTCCTGTTTGACACCCAACAGCTTATTGATTCATACTTCAAAGTGAACACAGAAATGAGCATCACCTTTTAAATTTAACCTGTCCCTTCAGGTACTGGAAGAGGATCAGGTATTGCAGCAGTATATGCCGTCTGAAGTTGCTGTCGCTGAGCTGCAAGTCCATCAGCTATAAGAAAGAAGGGAAGAAAAAATAAGAAACATTTTAGGACACTTTAAGAGGGCAACTTTCTAAATCAGCAGCATTGGAGGCAGAAAGGTTCTAACCTTCTCACTTGTGAGAAATTTGGCAAAATAAACATGTTCGCCATCAGAGGCTCTGAGGTCCTCCATCTTCCTTTTAGAGGCCTGCATGTCATCCAGCTTGAAGCTCTTGAATACTGCGAGGGTCTCATCTGAAAACTGAGCAGAACGACAGCAGAGGAATCGGGTAGGTTGGTCAATTTTCAATCAGGTCTCTTATTTTTAGAGCACTTTTCACACAATCAAATATAACTCAAAATGCTAAACAGCAGTTCAAGAATCAGACATAGCAACAAATGCCACATTAAATAAATGTAGTAATTAGAAAAGTGGAATAAATGTCATTAAATGCTGAACTGAGGAACGAAGCTGAACGTAAGCAATACACGAGAAACAGATACCAAGAGTTTCAGCTTTAATGATGCATTACCTTAAGGAATGTCATCCATGAGAATTTGTCGTAGCACTGCAGCGGATTTCTGAAGTAGTCCTGCAACGTCCAGAACTTTCTGTATAGGTTGTAATCAATTGGGATAGAACTGAAAAGCAAAAGCAATTTGGTTTTATTACAACTGACCAGATAAATTTTTAAAAAACATTAGAAAATGAGCAATCTCACACAGCAAGCCTTCCACTCACCAGGGCGCAGGTGCGTCATCCTCCCCCATTTCACCTTCCTCCACCTCCATGGTGTCTTCCTTTTCATCTGTCTGCTATAAACATGGAGGTGGGAAAATGAAATTTTTTTAAAATGCAACATCCAAAATGTTTTGAATCAAGATCAAGTGGTAAATTTTCACCTTCTGGCCAAGAGTGCTCTCCTGTTCATTCTTGTTGAACACTGTTATGTTGTCCAGATTAAACTGACTCTGTAGATTCAGACCTGGGTAAAAACACAAACAAGGTTGTCATAGATACATTTGTAAATTTGCAATCATAATGCTGAACATGTGATATGTCAGAGACATCCCAGAATCTCTGGGATGTATATGTTTGTTTTACCAGATTTCTCAGATAGAGGGAAGAGTCGTGCCAAGAAAAGCTGGATTCGCCCACAGAATACGGTATTCTGGGATTTGGACAGCCTCCTTAGAAGATCTACTCAGACAGAAAAAAAACAAACAAAACAAACAAACTGACACCTCAATGGTACTTGGTTATATAAATTATTACAAATTAGGTGAGATCTTTACCGTTGCACATTCTCAGCAGATAGTTCTTTCCTGCAGTGTAGAATGAGCTCTGTAAGAAAAAGAACAAAAACATAAGCCATCATTTCAACCGATTTGGGCTAGACAATTTTTTTCACCGATCTTGATTTTAAAAAATATTACTGATTTCCAGGTGGAGACATTTTTCTCAACAAAGGAGAATATTTTGTCGCACAGGTCAAGGGGAAGGCAGTCCAACACATCTCCCAGCAGGACGAATGGAATCGTGGCAGAGCAGATTCCTGCATTGGCAAAGAAAAAGAATGGAAAATTTAAAGTTGCATTAGGAAACTCCCTCAACTCTTCCTGTTTCACTTTTTGAAATGAGTGAAATGAAATATCTTTAAGATTTTTTTAGGTATTTATAACAAGACTTCTTGGGGTAGTTAGGGATATTTTAAGCTTTTGCTTAACGTATAAATATTTTCACCTTCACTTTGTGCATGACTGGTTGCACAAAGTTTAATGTTTATTTTAAGTTTCTTTACAAGCATCTTTAAAAAGAGTAAAGCAATATTAAGGGAAAAAAGTCGTACCCTCAGTAACAGCATCAATACTCAGGTAGATGAGAGACAGATAGTCGTCACAGCTCATCTTCTGCTCAATCTACAGTACAGGGGAAAAAAACATTAAAGGCTTTGGAGGTCTTATTAATCCAGTTATTAAGTTAATAGAAAAATAAGAATCTTACAATTTGATCACCGAGAACACCCCGCAGGGCCTGGTCAAGTGTGGTCTTCTTTTCTGTCTCACTGAGATGATAAATATAATGTCTCATTTTTCATTCAACAAAGATGCACATCAACATTTTTAACATTAAACTTACCCAACTCAAGGAGCATACGATACATAACATATGTGAAATAATTTATTTCATTTTTGTTTCTCAGAAATGAAACCGCTTAAGGCTTTAAGAACCTAAACATTTTATATTTTTCTTCAATACTCCAAACACTTATAACATGTATTTAATCAAGTACAGTGGGACAGTAAGTCATAGGACAAGTAGCAGTTGTAGTTTGAAATGTTAAACTAGAGAAAACTTACTTTCCGGAGATCTGGTTAAACACAGTGATTAGATGTTTGCAGGTTTTACCCGAGAGAGCCTGTCTGGCAGCAGCCTGCAGATTCATGGGAGGAACGTTGTAAGGTAAAGACAGATCTGAAAGAAGCTAACTTTAGCTTAGCATCCAATGCTAACTCTATCGTAAAATAAGATACCCGGAGATCAAAAGCTTAGACTTTGCAAATAGATCGATAATTATTATTTAGGTAAAATAAGAACGCAACATTGCACTGTTTCGTACCGTAAATTTCTCCTTTACGTCGACAAAATTGAATACGGGAGGCGACATCTTTAAGCCGTGACCACCGGAAGTGGCTAGTAATTAGTTCCGGGTTTTGTTTTTTCACACGAAAAGATTTGTTTCAGCGTTATTTTTCAAAAACTGATATCAAAGTTTAGTCTCGTCATTTCTGGTTGTCCTCAAGCCTGTGTGGCAGCAGATGTCAGCAGCTTCCCTGGTTGTTTATTTTTATGCTGCGGACAAAATAATAAATCAATAAAAACCTAGTTTATGTTTGAATTATAAATTCCCAGCTCAAAGATAAACCAACATAATTTCGGCACTTCTACTTCTAATGGAATACCAATTCTTTTCAACAGACAAAGTAATCTACAGAAAAAAACCGTCTGTTGTGACACATGTAGACCATAATCTGTGATCGCGAAAAATCTGTGGTGTTGCTGCTGTTTTACTTTACACTGTGCCCTCTAACGAATAGGCTAAGCTTTGCACGTTGAAATTACGAACTAAAAAATAATTCTTTCTAAAATTACGCATGTTTTTTTTTTTTTTTTTTTTTTTTTTTGTATTTTTATTTTTTTTTGTGACTTGGCAATCTGTTGTAAAAATATGTAGATGTAACTGAAGAATCGTCTTGCTGTGAATGTTGCTTCAAATATTTTTATTCAATAGAGAAATGCGTTCTTCTTAGTTAAAAAAAATCAATTGGTTCAATGTTACTATCAATATTATGTACAATAACTGTCATGGCCTTCGCAGAGAGACCAAGGTAAGCAAATTTAATTCCACCATTGAGCACATGGTGGCAATATTACCTACAGTTTCAGTCAAGGCAGTTCATGAAACTGTGAGCTTCACACCTAATATTTTTTGTTGTTGTAAGTTTGAAATAATGTTCCTGTACATTTTTTCCAACTCTATTTTCCCTCCCGTGGATCCCCGTGCTCTTTCTCAACATTCCTTTATTATTATTATTTTTTCATTGCACTAAAATAATCCAGATGGATGATTTCCTTAAGTGTTAGAACTATAAGCAGGAACAGAACTAAGGTCACTTTTCTCATTTAATGTTAATAAATACTTGGCTCTAAACTATCCCATGAGCCATGTTAGTGTGTTCCATACACGTTAGTGTTTGTGCGAACTGTATGCACACGTCATACAGTTCTGTGCTGCAGGACTTGATTTTTTTATGATTCAATGTTTAACAGTGTCACAGTACATATCAGAAATCTCTCAACTATAGTGTGATGGCAATTATTAAACAGAAGTTTCATAACTTGCCAGAGAACACAACGAGCTGCTCTGAAATCATGTGTTAACGTTCATAATCTCTTGGTTTATAACTGACAAATGATTCACTTTCTGCTCCTTTCTCGACAAGTGTTTCCATCCCTGCAGTGGCGATGAGGTGGCTCCTTGGAGAAGAAATGCTGCAGCTGTGAAATGAGTAGTGTCACACAGAAGGAGTGAAGCTTTATTTTCAGCATTCCTGTGGAGTCTGTGGAAATGATGATACTGGGAAGTGAAGAGTGATTTTACTGACACCTTCTTTCTGTCACATATTTCACCTTCATCCTCCAATTTGACATAGTTTTTATCGGATAGTTGCCAAACATGATGAAGCACAGAAAGGGAGTGAGAATGTCTTGTAGATAACCTCCCCACATCAGTCAGTAAAGTGGAGACAGGGTTAAAGATGGCTCCTGGGGGATGGGCGTGGAGGTTCAGGTTGAGTTATCTGAAAAACTGAATCATCTCCTGCTTTTTTGTGGGATTAGTGCATTGTCTATCATCACCAGTTAACCTCCCACTACCACCATTTAACACCAATTATACTCATTCAATGAATAAGTTAAGTACAGTTCAAAGATCGCAATGAGTAACATGTTTCACATGAATTGTGAAACATCCATATGAAATTGCTCACATTTCCTTGCATTATTATAACTAATCCAGTTACTCAAAACTTGGAAAAAGCATTATTAACCTCAATAGAGCCAAATTCTGAATATCCTTTGATGGGAAATCTGATCAAGCTTTATTTAGGTACTTTATGCTGATGAAGGAGGTAAAGTCGGAGCAACATTTTGTGAGAAATGTGTACTTTACTGTCTTGCGGGGCAGAAAATATAACCCCTTTTAAGGGAAAAAATTTAGCTGCGATGGGATCAATCATGATTAAACTATCTTTGATTGCAGATTCGGATGCACGACATTCACCCAGAATCTTGCACATTAGAATAAATATGTCCAATTGAAGGAAACGCAGAAGCAGGTTTGCTGAGAGAAATCTGCTAATTAACAGGCTGGTTTTCCCTACAGCAAATACCTTTCCTTGCTAAATCAAACCTACTGTGTTGGTCTATTTCGAATACTACACAATTTTCTGAACTTCCAACTAGGTAAAAATGGTGTCTAAGTGGGATTTAACAAACGGAGATTTGGTAGTATTTTTGTACCTGGCGTAAAAACGGCCAGAATTTCAGAAAAAATCCCTTGCATTATTATAACTAATACAGTTACTCATGATGGAATAATGAATCTTGTTCTCCCGAAGAAGAACCTCTGATGATCAATTTTGACCTCAAGCTCAAGTGTACTTGAGTTGCAGGAGGATAATTACCCAAAATGCACTAATGCGACCACCTCTGAATGTCAAAAATAGTCATCAAATTTAGATTTTAGAGTGACTTAGTCAAAATCTGGACTTCATTTGGATTGAAATGGGGTGGCACTGCATTAAATAGGTTGTTTATGCTTAAGAACTCCCTGATATGACTGAATTAAACAAATTCTGCAAATAAGATTTCCTCCATTGTTATTTATAAAGCTCATTACAAATGATTTCAAACAATTGATGATAGCTGTTGGGCGAACATTTTGTGGTTTTTGGGAGAATTACTTTCTTAAGGCTAAACTAGTGTGGTGGCTTTTAATCTTAAGAAGTAAAAATCATAATTTCAAAATAACTTTTTGTACTTAGTAGTTTTATCTTACTGATGCTATAATTTGTTTAATGATTTAAAACATTTGACTGAGCCAAAATCAAAAGAGAACAAATCTGCTAGTGGAGCCAGAAAATTATTAAGAGTAAAATTAAATCCTCTTGAATGTTTTAGTGTGCCACACCAGATTTTATGACATATAATAAGACAAACTGATTCACTCCTTGCTCCATGAAATGATCATTCTTCAGTGTTTCTGTAAAGTCAGTCTAAACCAGGTCAGTTCCAGACTCCCAACTGTTTATTTTGTCGAGATAAATATAATGAGAAGAAAGCTGAAAACAGCCTGGTGCCAAATTACAAACCAATCAAATTCTGTTGCAAGAGCCAAATAATGTGATGAACACTCTCAGAGAAAATTACTGTGGAGCAACAAAAAGAGCATTGTCCATGTGGTTTGACAAACTTCAAAACAAGAGGCGAAACACAATGCTCTGACCTCTGAGGTTAAACACACAAAGGAAGCAGGTTTTAAACTGGCCCTAATTGTCACATGGCTTAAATTCCACCATGAACAAGAACATGTGAAGAAGAGTCACTGTCATGTAAAGAAGATGAGCCCATTTGTACGTTTAAAACCATGCTGTACCTCGGCTGTGAGCCCATAAACTAAGCCAGATGAAGGTCCAGATGAAGGGCCACGTACAGAGTGAGGATTCATATTTTTAATTAGATTGAGCCAGCTGTTGTTTGAATTTAATGATAGATGCTAATTTCTGTAGCCTCTAAAGCCTCTTCATCTTCATGCTTCAGTTGCAAACTCGCTCTGAGAATTTTCTTTGTAGAAGCTTCATTATGGTCTGTTAAATTGAAAGCGATAAAGGGATTTTCCTTTTGCACAACTGGTGACACAGGGCAATACTTTACTGGCTCATAAAATTATTTGGGACATTTTGTTAATGATCCTCACACGCAGAAGGGAACATCATCAAGATAAGCACCCAACCATGTCAGCTATTGTGGTTGGTGCCTAAGCTAACAGTAGGTTATGTGTATTTAAACAACCTTGGTTTGATTGCCCTTGCAGTATTATTTTGTTGATGAATGTCCAGTTATGGAGCTGCTCTAAGTTATTTGATGTTTATTCAATGATTAGCCAGGGGTGTGGAAACCATCACATATTCACACAAGTCATAAAATGGGATGTGAGAGGAGCCATGTGCGTGGATGGGTAGAGACAACATTCTTGTGACAGAGCCAAGCGGGAAATCTCCACGATTGCCCCCTCCCATCTTGTATAATCAAGCTTTTCGATTATACAAGATGGGAGGATTTAAAGTGTTTGCATGTCCAGTTACTTGATCTACTAAAAGCATTGACCCAATTTTTGAAGATACACTTTTCAACTGCAGTACAGTGAAATGTTTTGACATAAAATGTACATATTTTTGTTAAAAGAAATTTAAATACATGTATTTTTAGCTACTTTTAAAGGCACTCACCACTGGCCTAATGTTCAAGCTTCTCTAACTCTTTTTGTTTTGAGTTTAGTGATCTAGTAATTGTGTTTTGAACTGACTGAAGCTGCTTGAGAACTGCTTTGTTTGGGCTGCTGAACAATGAGTTACAATGATAAAGGCTCGGAGGAATTTAAGTATCAGAATTTTCATTTCTGACCTCAAAGACCAGGAACTTGAGCTTGTAAAGGTTAATAAACAATAAAAACATAAAGGAGAAAGTATGCTACTGTATTGAGCCATGGGGGCAAAATTTACTTTTGCTTTCAATTTTTAAATATTTGTTCTGCATCCAGAGGGAAATTAAAGGTGATATGAGGCAAAACTGGTGCCAACCCGTTTACATGCAAAGAAATGTGACGAAGGATTGGCCACATTAAATTTGACAAATTCCTGGGGAAAGATAATAATGTACTGACAAAAAACAATAACGAACTAATAAAAGCTTGTCTAAAAATGGAATCCCATAAAGCATTTCTGCAAAGAGAAAAAGTTGCATTCTTGGAACTGAATAATTCATGGCAACATTTTGGGAATATGTAGCCAACCACATATAGGAAAATCTTGTGTAGGAAAATCTTGCACCTTTAATTTTTAAATTAAAGGCACCTGAAAATAGAAGACATGATAATTTGAGACGTGCTTACTCACCCAAATGCACAGTCCTTTAATTTACTTGTTGTTTGTCATTGCAATGGATATTTTAATAGATTAGTTTTCTAGTTTTGCAATCAAGGCCGCAGTTTATTTCCAGGACTTTTGAAAGACAAAGTTGTTCTCTAACACAAATTAAGATCCCCTTATTAAAATTGCAACATATTTCTGGTTTACTTACATCTTATTATGAAACTTGCAGCATTTCCAACTTTGATGGTTGAACTGCTGGCATCTATTGAAACACACACAGAGACGCATACCCACGCACACACACATACACACAGGCACACACACGCACACACGCACACACACGCGCACCCTGAATAATTATGTAATGCTGCAGGAGGGACTGTGTTGAATCCTGGCCACCACATTCACACAAAAACTGTGCTGCCTGAAAGAAACTTGCAGACCCTCATCAACAAGAAGTAAGCAGGAAATAACAATACTGATAGTTTAAATAAAAATCCAGATGAATAAATAGATCAAAAAGTTAATTCAAGGTGAAGTTCAACATCACATCCTATTATATTACTGTATCTTTGCTAGTATAAGAATAGTAAGTTCTAGTAAGACTATAAATGTCAGAAAAGACTTGAGTTAATTTAGCAGAAACTGAAAAACATTGATTTTTTTTATTTTTTTTAATCAGAACTGCAATTATATTCACACAGTGTTGCAAAATCAGATTTCTCACACAGTTGGTTCAATGACAAGTCTGAATTCTTAAATCTGGTCAGTCACAGGCTTTGAAATGTACATTATAAACAGAAATGAGGCAAGAAACTGACTTTACCCTCACTGTAAACTGCTATTATGTAAATAACATTTTTACTGAATTTGTAGCAGTGTGTAACGTAAACCCTGGACAAAAATACTAATTAACATGTGAATTTTGTCCTGGCATCTACAGTTCATTTTTCTGCAACATGTACCCGAGACTTTGTGTCAGCATGCAGAATACACATGTTGATCCACCAATCTGACAACTGAACGGGAGACCAAATTCACTTCAAGGAACAGATGTGCTTCACCGACATGCCCCTAAATAAACAATCACATTCCAACATGTGCTGCAGTCGTAGCCCTCCCAAAATATTCATGTCTGTCATTTTTTCCCTATCTGTTTCTAATATACAAAAAGCAAAACAATTTTTTCAAAAATACTTTGTTTTTAGAGGTAAAGGAAAGAAACAGACCAGGAAAAAGTAAGTGACATATGGAGCTCTCTATCTAATCTGACAAAGTTTGAGCTTTTTTTGCAAAAAAGAATTGGAAATGGTTTGAGCTTCTAGGTGTGCAAAGCTTTTATAGAAATAAACTAATATATTTTGCTGGTAACTGCAGCTACATGTGCTCCACGAGGGTGAAAATAAATGAATGCCACAAAAATATTTTGTGGCAAAAAAAAAAAAAAAGAAGTATAATTTTCTTCTCACTTAACAATCAGGCACTATTTTGTGTTCTTTCACATACAATCTTAGAATCTCCACTGAAGTTTGCAGTTTAGCAAAAAAAAAAAAACTTTAAAATAGGATGAATAGTTGTGTCAATTTAGGTATGTTTTGTGCATAAAGAGACAAAAAAAAAAAAAACAATATGGGAAGAAATATTTTATTTGCTACTTTTCTGTCCATATTTCCACCTCTCAGACCAGCTCTTATTTTTTAAATTCACATTATACAATTAGCATTCTTTAGAAATGGTTCAGTTTATTTTTTTCTTTATTGTAACACAGCACAATAGAATAGAAGAGCTCATCTTCAGTTGACAACAGGTTATTATACAGATGTCCCGGTATCACTCAGCGGCTCTTTCCAGTACACCTGAAAAACCAAACTACAGGTCAGGCTCATCCAATATGTACAAATGAAATAGCTTGCTAGTTTTCAGTTTCAGCACAATGAACTATTGGGCCAAAGGACAGAGATGAGTTGATTCCAATTCCTGCTTTGTTGATATGCAAACATATCAGAGGACATCTCTTGCTTTCCTGCCTGCACATTAGCCAGAGCATTCCAAGCCAATCTATTGTACGAGGCCTCTGTGAAATGGAGGAACCATCTGCTAAATGAATGACGAGGGTAATGATGGAATGTTTTGATTAACTCACCTCAATAAGGCGTCCCTCCCCTGATCTGAGCTCAATGATTATAGGCATGTTCCTGTCAAGATACTGAATTTTCTCAATCCAGGTGGGACCCCAAGTCAAAATCTTCACATAGACCGACTCCATCTAAGAAAGAAAAAAAAATGTCAATGGGCTGTCTTATCAAAATCAGTTTTAATCTAGATGTTTTCTACATAGAAAAAAAAACCTAACAGAGCAAGTAAGCACCAGTGGTGCAAAGCCTGCAACAATCACTGCTTTGCTCATCATTTTCCTGGAACCAAGATTACTGCACAAATCTCTGAATTGACTTTATTTATCTGCCTGATTCACTACATAAGTTACTGCACAGGTCAGCACATGCTTTCATCCTATGAAAGTCTTTGATAAAAGAAGGCCTGCCTCTTCTGCACACAACTACAGACCTCAATAATTCACAGTTCTTAGTAAATCACCAGCTGTCAGCAAGTAAGGGAGTCTACAACACAACCCTTCCACATAACCAGATTAGACTGACTGCATTATCCCCAAATTCCACCCAGTCCTAGCACTGAGTGTAATTTATCAGATAAAGCATGAGTCTGAAAAATTGGATTCACTTGTTGCTTGTTAACACCACGCAAATGTGTTGTTTCTAGAATAAGACCATGCACGAAGGCTCGGCCAGCTACTGCACCCACCATCTGCACTATCCATGTAGCACCAGGCTCTGAGGACACTGTTCCTGCCAGTCATAAGGAGATTCCAGTTAATGCAAGGATTCAGTGAGTTCCACTAAGCAATCCCAGTTTTAGCTCTCATCATCTCGCTGAAAAATAATAGCATCCACTGAACTTTCCCACATTTTGTCAAGATAAATCCACAAATTTTATTGTTTCTTAGAGAGTTCTATATGCTAGGCCCTCACAAAGTAGCAAAGACTTTGAAGTGATGTTATTGTAATCCGAATAGTGTGGGGTAAATTTGTGTTAAGCCCTGCCCTGTCATCTGCCATCTTTATTTATCTAGATTGAAACTTTTGTAATTTATCTTTATTGAGGAGGAATTCCTTTGTCAGATGTTCCTGCTGAAGAACCATCCCTTCAGCATTATGCTGCCACCACCATGTTTAGCTGAGGACATGGTGTCCTCATGCTGACATTCCATTTTAATTTTCATCCAAATGTAGAATACATGGAGGCCATAACTCTAGATTTTGATCACATCCACCCTTTACCTCACATTTTTGTACAAATTTTCTGTGTTTAAATTCTATTCATCACTAGAAAAGCTTCACATATTAATCTTGCTCTTGGAAACATAGAAAATGACATGCAAAGGTCTGCTAGTTAGCAGACCTGCTGTGACATTTGCGTGATGTCAAAGTACACTGAGACACTAAATTTGGTTGTACCTGCAACTGGACATTGTGTACAACACTGACCTGCCCTCATCCAGCCCAACGAGAAAATCTCTACCTGATCAGGAAAGTCAAGGCATTTGCATTTCAGAACCTGCCCTTTGTTTCTCATGCTCTGTTCAGTACTTTTCCAGTTTAGCTCAAGGCTGAGATGTATTTTACTATTATTCACAGCTTATGTGAAACTAAACTAAACTGTTGTTCTTAATTGTTAACCTTGTAGATTAGAATTAAAAGAAAATAAAGAGTTTAATACACAACCGATGATTTTATCTGGGTGTTCTATTGAGTTAATAGCAAAACATATTGTAAGGATTAAAAAAAAGTTAAAAACCTTGACTGCATGAGAAGGTAGGAGACTTTAATTGGAAAAGTACTGCAGTGATTCAGAGCAGCTGGCAGTAAGTTAAACAACACTAAATAACTCAGAGAGCAGCTTCTCACTCCTTGAGCAACCGTCTCACTTTAGCAGACAATGCCAGGATTTAGTGGGCTTCAATTGTGAAAGAGTTGTTCAGAGACCACGAGAAACTGCTTTCACACACCGACTGTCCACAATGGAGTTCAGAACCGAAATCCCATTGAGAATGTGTAGAATGTGTTAAAAGACATCTCATGTTCTGATTCTCCTATCACCAAAACAGAACCTTTGGTGAAAACTGTACGGAATTCTGGGTGTACATAGATGCACCCTATATTAGCTTTATTAGCTTTTCATCAAGGTTAAAAAGCTTTTCAAAGAAGGCAGAGAAGATTGACCACTGTTAGAAGATGCAAAAGCTTTGCAGTCATCATTTATTTCTCCCACTAATTTCAACGAACTTCAAACATTTTCTCTATTAAGAATAAACATTTTCAATCATTCTTGACTCCAAAAAGGCATCTTCGCAATCTCAGTTCATGCTTAAAGTCTTGTCAAATGCTTTTTGTTCTGTCCATATAGCTCACATTCTATTTTTAAGCATATGTCGTGCTATGCTGACTGCATTGAGGCCAACATCAGTCATTTACTGCTGGAAAGAAAATATGACCTTTTGAATGCATGACAAGAAAACCAGACTCCTGCTCTGCCTTTCTGCGCAATAGAACCTGTGGGGTAAAGGATCATGCCATTTCATGTCTTCCTTCCTGAGAAAAGGAGAAACCTTTTAAAGCATCACCTTTGCCGACACAGCATCGCATGCCTACTTTTCCTTTTCCTACAAACAGCCTCTAACTTGAGTACGTTGTTGCACATCTCTGAATTGTGTTCTGCTTTATCTTGTCCTTCTACTTTTAGATAAACTGGAATTTATAAGCCTGCCTGAAAATGCTTTAGTTTTGTTATAGCATAAAATTGAGTATGTTTAAGTTTTGCTATTTCATAATCAATTGTAGTTTTAATGGCTGGTCGGCTGGCTGCCTGCCCAGGATGTTGCAACTCTTGGGGCGTTACAAGCACTCAAAAAAAGTGTCCTTTTACCTAATTTGGAAATGGGTGGCACCTGTGTTATATAGACTGTGTTATAGCTCTCCTAGTACCTGTTGGGATTAAGTGGGTGACTAAGTTTCCTGTGCAACGCACACCCATAGCTCGTATTTGATTTATGGGTGATCGTATTCTTTTTGGCAGATATTCTTTTATTCTTGTTGGCAGATATTCTGCCATCAAGAATATCTCTCTTTTTCTAAACAACATCCTCATCTGGGTGGCTGTATGTGGAGTGTTTTGGTCGTTTGCTTTCTCCTGCTATATTGTTGTGGTTCTGCTTTTGGTTCTGAATCCTACCTTAACTTCAAGATAATTTTTTTTGATGCAACAGAAAACTAACAGCACACATCAACCTGAAAAAAACATCTACACAGGTTACACATGGTGGTAACAGCATCATGCTGGGGGGTGTCATTCTTCTGCATAAATGATTGTTTATATCAGTGTTACCTTTTCTGCAACACAAATGAGACCTGTCTTGAAATGAATATAAATGTAGTAGAATCAAAATGGGAGTCAGAATGAGGACAGTTCATGTGGACAGCATCACGTGACGGTAAATAGTAGGAGGGCCAGACGGGACACGAAGAAAGTCTCCCCTGCATATGGTCTCATTGTTTTATTGGCAGCTTGGGCAGCCAGCGAATATGCAGAATGCTATTCCCAAACAGTTGTTTTCTGGCCAAGAAAGAAAATAAAAGAGCTATTTTGTCTGTCACCACTTTGAATCCACAACGGATTTGGCCTTTGCTGACAAAAGTATGGCAAGTTAATAAAAATGACTCTTGAAGAAGAAACCTGATCGTCTGCTTCAGAGTGTTTTAATTGTATTGAGTGTCTGTCTAACGCTACAAAAACCTTCATATTTGCTATACCACTATCTTTTATTTGCTTTTAATCAAAGTTTTAAACAAATATGGTCTAGAAGTACTGCATGGTCATTGATACAAACCACAACGAACAATTACAAAAACAACTTTTCTGGTTAAGCTTTGCATAAACTTTTCCCAGCTAATCGATTCGTCCAAAGGGTGGCTTTCATCTGACTTGGTGAGAACCTCTCTCTGGTTAAGGAAAGAATTTCAGAGCTTATTAAAACTGACTTTGATCTTTTTGCCAGTAGGAGCACCTCGTCGTGTCCTCACCCTGCACTCATCCATAATTTTCATACCCTGCCAATTTCAGATAATAAAAATACGATTCGCGAGTCTAAATCAACTCTTGCAGATGCACAAAAATATTTTGGATGTGATATAGCTCTAAGTTTAATTGCTTATCTTTAAGCCATTAAGCAACGCAGAATTGGACAAATGAGAAATGAACAATCAAAGCGAATGCTTTCTGTCAAGCAATGGAGAATGATACTTACAATTTTGATGATGTGCCTTCCATGTGCTTTAAACGGATGAAAATATGTTAGAATAACATGATGAGAAATCTATGTGTCACACTACAAAGTGGTGTTCAATATGTCCATTTGCTGCTGGTAATCCAGAGTCCAGGTCAGGAGTTTGTGCAATTCAAGGCCAGAGAGCTCAGTACTGCTTTCAGGTGTTGTGTTCAGAAAAAGCCAAGCTACTGACTTTGTGTGTGTGCAGTTTTCCTTAAATAAGGCTCCTGTTCACATATTATCTAGTTATCACTTATTTCCCATCACATTTTTCGCAGAACTGTTAATGGTCTGTTACCACCCATGATGACATCAAGTACTCTTGTGATAGACACTTCTTGCATTCACTCACAGATCATTTACCAAAACCGCTAAAGATTTAGTCCCATAACAACAGTGAATGGTATTCAAACTGGTCATTAAATAATAAAAAAAACATAAAAATTGTGGGATTTTTTTTCCCCTTAAGAAATGTAAAAAGCAGGGAGGAGGAGCTGAAGGATCCAAGCTCTTTGAAAAGGGATGTTGAAATTCTAAGAAAAGTGCCACTTCCTTGAAAATGGGTAGCGTCAATACAAAACAGTAAGGGCTCAGTCACAGTATTAGCGTGAATTCCTAGAAAGTTGCCTCCTGGAACGTGTACTGGAGGAAGTGACGTGATCATGAATCACACGGCATGCCTATAATAAAAAACAATCTGAGCTTTCATCCCACTTTTCCCTGTTATTTATTAATTAATTTATTAATGCCTTTATTGCAGATCAATTGGCTTCGGCTTCATGTTTCAACACAGGTGAATTTAAAGAACACAGGAGATATGCAAAGGTGAAAACAGAGCAATAAAGATAGGTCAATCAAATATCTAGCAGCTTCAGCAAACAGTAGTGTCCAACAATGGAAGGAAAGTCATTTCGACCTGTGGAAAGTAGAAGGAAATGCTTATCAAATATTATATGGTATGCTTATCAAATATTATTTGGAGATGCTAAAAGTATCTTCAAACTTAGATTAATTCAAGGGGGGCCTAAAGTTAAACTTTTATCCATTTAGCGTCTTTAAAAGACATACATATTTTTCACATTTGATCACAGTACAACCAAAAACATTGACTTGTTTTTGTGAAAGAAATACTTGGTTTTCAAAGTTTTGACAGTATCTGAAAAGTGTGGCCAACATTTTCATTCAGTTTGCCTCAGTCAATATTTTGTTGAGCCACTATTTGCTGCAGCTACTGCTGCAAATCCTTTGCATCATCTCTACCAGCTTTGCGATTAAAAAGTGAAATTTGCATCTAAGAAGGAGATTTTATTTTTTTTGTTCTTTCTTATTTTAAAAACAGCTTTAGTTTACTGTAATTGAGTGGAAAGCATCTACAAAGATAGACTTTCACACCTTTTCTACTTTGACCAGGCCATTCTTACGTATTTATACTTTGATCTTAACCATTTGATTGTGCCTCTGGTATAATATTTGGGGTCATTGTCCTGTAGGAAGGTGAACCTCTGAGCCAATACAAAGTTCCTAACACATGCATCTGTAACTTTAACTTGTCCTTTAATTAACCCTTTTTAATTAGACCAGAGGATAAGGACTTCTACTTATCTACCAACTCTGAATAGGAGTATATAATTTATTAACTTTGGATCAACATTATTAGCTGTTTCTTCTTTTGCGCTTTCCTTTGGTTTGTTATTTTGTTTGTATTTCCTTTTAATTCATGTAAAGCACTTTGTATTGCCTTGTTGCTGAAAATGTGCTGTATAAATAAAACTACCTTTACCTTATAAAGGTAAAGGTAGATTGAACTAAAAGTTATCCAATCAACACATTCTCATCGGCATCAAAAATCTCTTGGCTGTTTTTCTGACTGTGGTTCTTGTTGTTAATATTCCCTTAATATATAGAGGTTTAGGGTTTAATTTTTACATGAGCTTTTTCTGTGTACAATATTTTATATCTTCAAACTACATAAAATTGAAACAGTTTAAGAGCATTTAATGTAAAGAAAAAATAAAATGTGTAAGATCTTTGGTTAAAAACAGTGTTGTGGTTAGGTTATGAGAAGCCAACACAACCATAAAAACAGATGAGTTGGTCAGGAAGGAGCAGATTCCTACAAGCCATTTCGGGAACCAAGTCAATTAACCTATATTCTTCAGCTTTTCTTCTTACTTTTTAAAATAAGAACATAAATTACAGAATAACTCAGCCAAGGGAAAAGGCATCCACTTGTATGGGTTTTCACAAACCAAGCATGTAATTGCCTTCCTGCAGGGTGTCTAAGAAAACAGACAGACATTAATGAGACAGCAATAGAATGGGTAAAGCTATCCAAGCATGGTGCCCTTTTGCTTCTGAAAGCAAAGGGAATGTTACCCAGTCATACATGTCCTTCTTTTATCTTCCATTTTCTTTAAATGTCAATACAAGGGAGCACCACTTTTAGTTTTTTGGAGTAACAAATGTTGCAAAACTTTTGGCTTTGTCGAAACATTAAGTATGGAGCATTCATCTACTTTTCATTGCATCTTGGAAATAAAAATGTGATTTCTATTCAACCGTTACAACAAGATGCAATTTCTTATAGACATTTTTTTCAATTACAATTACAAATATGAAGATAATTGTTTTGTCACACAAGATTGGAAAGTACAAGATATTTTGGGACGAACTGAAAGTTTTTTTTTCATTTACACATATGAAGTAAGGGTTTTACCATTGACAAACTGTGATTAAAAAATTAGAAACCAGTGAAGAAATAGTTTTATCCAAGTTTGAATTGTCTACACTTAGGGGTTGTATACTTGTCTAATTTTAAGGTGATCCTTGTGCCAAAAAACAAACATCAAAATTACTCCATTTTGTATTTTTACAAACAGAGTAAATGATTCAAAAATGCTAGAAAGTGCTTCAAAGAATATCTAATTAATCAGGCTCAGGTTTGATTTAGAGATGTTTAGATTTAATTCGGACTATTTACATAACTTAGAAATAGTCCTCGAAAGCAGACTTCAAAGTAGATGCTACAAAGCGTCAAAGCTATGCAATCTATAGATAGCATCTATGCTATGCATCTATGCATAGCAATTTGTGGATAGCATCTATGCATCCATTGATGCATAGATGCATGTAGATGCATTTATGCATCTACATGCATACATACTCAAAGCTATTAGTGAGAATACTTTGAGTATGTATCTTGCTTGTTATTGTTCTTCTTTCTATGGGGTGCCAAAATACTCCTAGAATTAAGTATTTTTGCTAAATGAGCAGTTTGTATGAACATTGTCAACAAACGGTACAATTAAAAAACTGCTTCCATCTTTACTACAAAATGAGAATAAAAATGGAACCAACTTTATTTCTGAGGCTGATAATTTACCAAAAGTTTAAACAATCCTCGTATTGTTTGTTTGGGAAAGTAGCAGAAGTTGCAGTAAAGTGGTAGCTTCAATAATTACTAAAGAGCAGTTTTTTAAGTAACAGTTTTGAAGTTTGGTAAAATTTCATCTAAATGAAATTTAGACATGTGTATTCCCACACATGTTCTATAAAATGATGGAGCTTAACTTGTAGCTTCAACAAATGAGTTTTGAACACACACCCAAAGTAAAACAGGATTATTCTTGAGATTGTGGTTCAGTTTTAAATGTCAAATTTATTTATATATGTCAATGTCAAATTTATTTATATAGCACTTTAAAACAGGTATAAAACTGCACCAAAGTGCTGCACAGGAACGACAGTAACACAAGTAGATAAAACAGAATATCAAAAAATTGCTTCAGTTAAAAGCGAACGAATAAAAATGAGTTCTGAGAAGCGATTTAAAATGATCCAGGCTGCTAGCAAATAACAAAGTATGAACATATTATCCAACTTAAGGAGCACTTCATACCTCCCTATGCACTCTACCGTGGAGTCTATGTGACACTGATTTATTCATTTGTTCTTTCCACTGACACCTATGTGTAGCCAGATTCTGTGACTGCGCTTACTGAGCACACTGAGAGCAGGACGTTACTTCCTGTTGGAAAGTCATGCAAAGACAGATAAAGGGGTAATGGGTCAGTTCACGAGCAGAAAGGGAACAAACGCAAACAGAAGAGAAATAAGGAGAACCCTGTTGTTTCCCAGAATGATTCATTTATTTGTCCAGAACAACAACACAAGTAGAATTGATATTCTGATAAGAAATAACTTCACTATTTTTTTCAGTCCTTTTCTTATTCTCTCCTTTTCAGTTGGAAATTAACAATCCAGCTCATCTTCCCCCCCCCCCCCAAGTGGTGAAATTGTGTCTCTTAGTCATCAGCTGAGCTACGAAAAAAAAAAAAATGCAGCACTTGCTTGTCAGCAAGACATGCACATATGAGGAGAGGTGTGTTAAAACCTTTTTGGTGCAAAATTTGAGGGGTCCATGAATAGTTTTTACTTACTTGCTCTGCAGAATGTTTATTTACATGTATAAATGATGGCTTGGTTGAATTTATGTAAATACATTTTTGAATATGCCGCAAAATCTCATCACGCCTCTTCTTTGTTTAACCATTACTATTTGACCACCAATTTCAACTCAGCTTTCACAACTCTGCCACCAGATTTCTTCACAGGTGCATAAAAAAGTAATTTGATAATTTTATCAAACTGTTTTTTTCATGAAAACCAATGTTACTTTTTGACCACATATTGTGGGCCAGCTATACTTTCTTCTTTTATCTCTGAAGAATATGACCTTTACCTTCATCCTATCTTGGGCTGTCATGCTGTGGAGGTACTTTTTTCTTTATCTTCATTTCTTTGGTTTCACACTCTGGGCTGCTGAGTTCTGCTTGTTAATGCAGGTGTCCACCTTTCATAAATTTTCTGACAAAGAAATGTTTTGATGCTTTATATAGAGTTCCAGGGAAAGGTAAAATGAATGTATGTTCATTTTTTGTATTTTTCTCTTTTGGCTTATTGGTCATAAGCTAAATTTGGAAGATTTGTTGCAAAATTGTCTAAGAATAAGTTAACCTGCTTCTTATTGGACTGGCTTTCGGTTACAATGTGTTTAGCAGTTACATCAAACCTAAAATGTTTTTGCACTGCACTGAATAGAGGTATTGGTTGTGTTTTAATGAAACCTTCAGCTTTCCATTTATAAATGGGTGAGTTTTTATAGTAGCAGCTAAAAAAAAGAAAAAAAAAGTCTACTTTATTTTCTACTAAACCATTAATAAATATGCAAACAGTTACAACTGCTCATGTTAAGTGTTTTTTTATTTTATTTATAAAAGTGAAACATTTGAGTGCACACACGATATCTTATCTGTCAGCAATAAGAAGTGATACAGAAATATAGAAATGTACAAAATGGCTCAACATACAATACTGATAAGGAAACAAAAGATTTTCCAAACTGCTTTGTCAGGATTTCAATACTCAGTGCACACTGAAGCAACAGTTTGGATGAATAAGTGAATTAGAAGGTGACACTAAATGACCCGTAGAAGGAAACCCCTTACCTTGTTGGTAATTAAAATAACACAAAAATGCTAAAATACTCTAAGGAGCTTTTCTGTTTTATATTTTATATCTTTTTACAATAGTATAGACATGTACATTGGGGTTAAGTGTGTGTAGCTATTTAGACATCATCTCCACGGTGGTCGCATCGTTGCCTCCGTTGACGTCGTAGTCCCCGACTGGCCCACTCACCAACACCTTCACGCGCTCTGGGAAGTCGTCAAATTTGGGCGACAGCAAGAAATCGTAAATGAGAGCCGCAGCCACGCCACCACACATCGGACCCACCCAGTACACCTGGAACAGACAACACTGATCAGTCAAACCACAAATAAGAAGGATTCCTGGTGAGCAAAGAAGCTTTCCTTTTGTCTGTGACTTATACTGAATTATTGATGAACTTTTTTTTAGCTATAATTAACTAATTTGCTTTTAAGAAGCAATTAAGTTTCTTAATATTGAGACATAATGAGTGTAGGGTTGTGGGGAGTGCATAAAATGCTTATGTGTTTTACCCATTGACTTACCCAGTGATCTGTGAAATCATTCAGGATCAAAGCTGGACCAAAGGAACGGGCTGGATTGATGCCACAGCCTGTGTAGCTGATCTGCAATCACAAAGTAATATCTTCTGGGATGAGGGATATTGACTAAAGCAAGCTATAAAATTCATGTTTTTTTGAGAGCTTTGTCACATTCACTGCTGGTTCACCACACTGAAACACGGTGCCCCTTTGCTGAATAAACCTTGCAATGTTTTTGAGGATCAACTCACAGCTGCCAAGTGTCCCAGGCAGACCGAGAGGCCAATGGCCAGGGGTGCCGAGCCGGTGACATCACGACGCCTTTTATCAGTGACTGCAATGACACACAGCACGAGCTGGAACGTTGCCAGGAGCTCTATGCCTACGCCTTGGCTGGGGGTGACACCGTTAAGCTGTGAGGGTAAAAACAGAACAACAGGACTCTGTTAGTTGGTTTTACTTAGATGATAGTTTCCCATCCCCCCCTCCCAGTTTCTCAATTAGCAGTTTGCTGGGATTGTCCTGACACTTTGACAGTAACTTGGCAGAGAAACAGAATTCGGTTTTGTCAGAAGTTATCAATAGAGAAGTTATGTTTTTCAGCACTGCTCAAGGATAAGTCTTTGTCCGTAAAACCCAAGCTTCCAAAAGCACTTAACTCAAAGTGTTAATTATCCATATGTTCACTTTAAATTTCTTGCAGCTGTTAACCTGTTTTAATGATATCTTATTTGCTCTATGTAAGAGGGCAAGGTAAATAGTTTCAATTCAGCCTTATGAAAGCTACAACATGCTGAAATTAAATGCGGCTACATATCATTTTATTTATTTTTTTTTTTTGGAGAACTATCAAAATAAATACTTACAGAGTTCAGCCCCAGTGCAGCCGTGTCATTTGGACGTGTTCCATACACAATGCCACTGGCCAGAGCTGAGCCAAGCATTTGCGCCACAATGTACATCACTGCCTTAAATACACTGATCTGGCAGCTTGCAAGCATCCCGAGGGTCACTGCAGGGTTCAGGTGGGCTCCGCTGATGTGGCCTAAACTCTGGGCTAGAGTTGCAATTGCAAGTCCAAATGCCAGTGACACCTTCACCTCCTGGTCCGGATCAGTGTTGTTCTTGTTCCCGATAGCTGTGGAGATGCTGAGGAAAATGAAGAGGGTCATGCCAACCAGTTCAGCCAAAACAGCCCTCCAGAACTCTTTACTCTTGAACTCTCGCATGGTGGCGGATGAGGACTGGCTGTTTAGGGTTTAAGCTGAAGCTGGTCTTCTGGAAGGTCTGAGTAGTTAAACTCACAAACAACTGCAAACAGGCTGCATATATAAGGCCTGAGTGCTGATAATGGTTGGTAGGCGGGCTTTCAAAAAAAAAAAAAAAACTGAAAGAGAGGGCCATGCTGAATTAATGAGAAGACTAAAGACTGGTCTCTCACATCCCTCCCTCTGCTTCCTCCCTCTCCCAATAGCCTCTCTTTGGACCCCTCTCTGGTCTTTGGACTTTTGCGAGTAAGAGAACTGTGTCTTTAAATAGCTGTATCCCAAGGTAAAATTTCCTGAATAAAGTTTCCTTTAAAAATGACACATTTTGAGGATTTCAAGTCTGTTATGACTTTCTCATTTGTGTGCTTCATCTGTGAAATGACTCCCATACATAATGTTGTCACTTACTAACAGTTAGGGCCACTGACAGCACATACGGAGGAGTCAGATAAAATACAGACAACTCCCTATCTGACATTTAGGTCTCACCCTTCCTCCCAGAGCAGACACTTTCATAAGACCACCCAAATAAAGTCTTGCATGCCCTGTTTGGAGGGCACATTCTGAGACAAAGACAGGAAAATAATGCCATCATTATCAATTAGACTTATTGTGTTCTAAATTTTATCTTTAAAAAAATGTATTATAACTTTTTAAATGTTTAGCTTTTCAGCAAGTAACAGGTAATTAGAAGTACCGGTAATTACAGGGCCTTGTAGAAGAATTCATACATCTTGGATTATTTAACATATTGTAATGTTAAAACCACAAATTTGTTTCATTAAGATCAAAGTGAAAGGCATAACAGTGAAGAGGAAGGGGAATGATAAGTGGTGTTTATTTATTAATTTTTTTACAACTACTGACTTGCATATTACTGCATGGTTTGCTCAGGCAGAGTGTTGCCACAGTCTTTTTCATGCGGACCACAATTTTCATCTTCTCAATAAAGCATTTTCTTCCCCATATTTGCTATGTCTTCTACAAGGCTTGTGGGAAACTTCAAACAAGGCTTATTATCGATTTCTTTTTCTGTTCAACAATCTTCCCACTCTTCCAGAAAGGCCAGATATGTGGAGTAGATTACTAATAGCTGTTCTGCTGACAAATTTTTTCACCTGAGATGGGAATCTCTGTTGTCCACTTTCCATTATAGTGTTTAACTTGCTTGTTTCTTTAATTAAAACTCTTCTTGTCTCTCTCTGCCAGTTTAGATGAACAGCCAATTATTGGTAGGTTTATTCTTCTCGGTAACTTTCTTTCCTTGTGTCATTTGCTCACAAAGCAGCTACGTTTACACTGAGATTAAATTATACACGGGTGGTCTGTATAATTAAGCTCGTGAATTTCTACATTGGATTTTATGTAGGAATTTCAGCATAAAGACAAATGCTAATCATGCATTTGAGATCTTTGTAAAAAGAATAAAGAACCATTTATCATTTTCTTTCCATTCTACGGGTACGACTTGCTTTGAGTTGGTCTATCACAGCCTATCAAGTCGCAATAAAATTCATTATTCATTGACAAAATGTGTAAAAGTTCAGAGGTTATCAATACTTTCACAAGGCAAGTGTACATCAAACAATCCAAAATATTTTTGCATGTTCCACAATATGTTTTGTTCTTTATCTCAAATGAATGAAGCCACAGTAATTCATTAACTGAAAGGATGTTCTCTACACAGTTATTAGTTGTAGTGTTGAGCAAGCAGTGAAACATCAACCCTGTGAACAGAGCTGCCCGTTGCAGCTGACCCCAAACTCATGGGGTCAGCTGCATTCTAGCAAATAGAAACCCGAAACCTGGATCTTCTCAGCTGACCACCAAATATTCTAAAGCAAATTCTCACAAGATCACCAATCTGAATCTTTTTTATTGTTTGTTTTTGTTTGCATAGTGTTCCTAACATCACACCTTACTTCTCTGTTCATATTTTAACAGTTTTTATATCTTAGTTAAACAGTGTTTTCCATTAACTGTTCAGCTTTTTTTAAAAAAAAATTTAAATCTGTTTTTATGAGCTAAATTAATCTTGTGATTTATTTAAAGTTTTGTCTGTGCAACATCAAAATGAGAGAAGGGAAGGGGCCCATCCTTAAAAATATAGGCAGCATTTTAATTATTACCTAATCTCACTACAAAATGTGTGTCAGAGATGAAAATTTGCTTCAAGATTTCCTGCAGATCAATGAATCATGCAGAAATGTCCATGCATCAGCAGCCTTCTGTGTTTCTTACTCAAAATAATTTCTATGAAAATGTATGTTTTTGTCTTGCTTTAAGAAGATGTCTCAGTCTTTGTAATAGTTACATTCAGCATCTGCTCATTTGAAATCAATTTACTAAGGGAAACTCTATCAGTGCTCATAGTCCTGGAAAACCTACTCTGCAGGATCATAGATATTGAACTTCACATATTTCTGAAGTGAGGTGAAGTCATTATCAGTAAAGATAATGATGTTAGATATCAGAAAAAATAATGATACCAGATATCAGTAAATCTTTACTGATATCAGTAAAGATTATCAGTACTTTACTGCTTCAAAAAGATGTCATTTCAAAAAGATGTCATTCAAATTTATTGCCATCTCATAAAAGATAGCAATAAATTCTCAAAGTGGTGGAAGGCTAACACCTAGTCATCTAAATCAACTTATGATATGTGATTTTAGTTATTCAAAACAGCTCAAACTGAAAATGTTCAGATCCTTGGCATATAACCTTTTTGGATAACAACAACCTCAGCAATAACCTCCGTTTAGACATCAGATTTTTTGAGACCTAAAAATACATGAAAAGAAATCTTTAATATTTCCATATTAAATGCAACATACAACTACATCTTTGCATTTTTCATCATTTTTATGACTCATTTCTGAAGTCAAGCGGCTATGATATAGATATTTTACATGTAGACTGGAATATTTCATTCCTTTACTTTTTATGATTCCAACAATTAGTGTTAAAAGAAAATTAAAACCTTAAATAAAGAGTCAGACACTTAGTTTCCCTAAATGGTTTCTCGGCTGGGTCTTGGAGGATCCAGCTGTCTTGACAAATGTCCCAAAAGGCAATCACTAAAGAAGCGAGTTGTTCACAGACTTCTGTACCTAAGTAAATTTGAAGAAAGCTGAGTGGAAAGAAAAAGTAGGGTTAAAAAAGGTGCATCAGCAATAGAGACAACAGCAGTTCAACTCTCATGAAGAATTTGGGGGAGCTTCTCAAGGAGTGGACTGAGGCTCCTATGGGCTACAAGTGCCAAGCCACTTCTGAACCCGAGGAAAATGTCAGAGGCACATTCCTTTGCATAAGAAGAAAAATAACTTAATTGTTGCTCAGCGGTCCTCTATTTCAGATGACAATAAAGTTTGGATTTCATATAGAAATCAAGATCCCAGAGCCTCAAGGAAGAGGCACAGGATCTATGTTCCCTGAACTCCAGTGTGAAGCTTCCACCGTCAGTGAGGATCTGGGTGTATTGTCATCTGCTGGTTGGTTCACTATGTTTTTGTTTTTGTCTTCAAAGTCTATCAGTTTGCTCTGGAGCAACCAGCTTTGGTTCTCAATTGGAAAAAACGGTGACCACATGAGGAGGGTGAGAGTGTCAAATTCGCTTCAAACACCACGACTGTAATGATTAAACTGTGAACCCATCAGTCAGACACCTGAGATCTCCAGTGAGAGTTTATCAAATCTGGAATGTAATGATAAACTGAACTTTAAAAAGCATATCCTTGTTCTTTCTCCAGTATGACAAATGTGTATCAGATGAAAGAAATTTGAAAAATGTGGGACACAAAGAAAGCTATTTTTCTTTCATATCTTTATTTGTTTAGAGGTTTAGATTTGAGGAGAAAGGAGAAATCTGTTTAAATTCCAAAATCTCTCTGTTTGCTGGGAGAGTTGAGTGTCAAAATCAGAACAAGATAAATATCAATATAGCATAATTTATTTGCCCACTTCCTCTTCTCAATAATATCCTGTGCACATTCTGTTCTGGGCCTCCCAGACAAGAACCTAAACATCAAATTTCAGGACAGGAGTGGCCTGCAGACACTGAGAAATAGAGTTATCACAGAAGCCTTAACTAACATTTGTGTATGCAGGAGCGGTAAAAGTTTGGCATGTTCCAAACTAGCCAGAGGAGTGAAGATGAGTTCAGAGAACCAACGGGAAAGTCAAATGGGATTTGGATCTCTGCTGCACTCTGTCAAATTTGACTTTAAATGAGCTGCTCTCAGGGGAATAGACAGCTGGAGCTTTGCAGACAGATGAGACCCGGTAACATTAGCTATGGCCTGATGGCTTGATGAGAGATGAGAAAATTAATATTTTATAAAACATTTGTTGAAGATTTTCAGACATATTGGATGTGCTCTTGAAAATTAAAGTTTTTCCCCATAAAATATTGCTCTTGTACTTGGAATTATTATTGAAGAAAGAGTTTCTAATGTAAAATTAGAATAATAATTTCATATATCTGGAGGAGACACTGTCTAATTTTGATTTATGCAGTGTGGGCGTGTGTGTGTGCGTGCGTGTGTGTGTGTACAAAAGGATTCAGAGAAAATGGTGGGGGATGATGGCAAATTAGAATGAATAGCAATGGTAGCAATGAGTGGCAAGATTATCAAGTTTTGTCCAAGTTGGAGTCAGGAGCACTTCATCAGAAATGTTATTTTCATGCTCCAATGGCAACCAGCACCATGGTTGATGTATTTCTTCATGGGATTTAAAGAAAAAAAAAATATTATACATACAATGAAAAGGTTAATATATTATTGCTGAAAAAAAATCGTAAAGGCATTTGTGATACATATCTTGATTTATTTCTTTAAAAAAATGAAGACATTGATTTATTTAAAGAAATCAAACAATCAACCAAACAATCTTCTTGGTTGAAAGAAAAGTTTAAGTTAAATTCTGCCAGATGTAAGAATAATTTTGTGATTAACTGTTTGTGAATAAATAATTAGAATCCCACATAAGTTCATTTTAAATCTATCGTTACCCAGCTGTATTTACTTGTCTGCAGTAAGTACATATGTTTACCACAGTTGTTACAGCAAAAAGCAAAAATCCTCATTTGGCACATTTTTGCCTGCAGCTGTACATAACAAATGTATACAATAGGAAATTTATAGTGCTTTTGGTATTTCAGGAATCCCACACAGGATAAGTCATAGTTATTTATCCACTCTTTATCTCACAGTTTATTTTCTCTGTATAACACCAATCAGGCCCACAGAATTAGAAAAGGACCTTAACTCAGACTTAAATGTGAGATGGTCAAAAAAGTATTAATAGGATATGAACGTTTTTTTTAAAATGACACAGTTTGAAGCTCGAAGGGTGTTATTTATGTTGGAAGATGGTAGGAGTGGATGTTCTGAAACCTCTTATATGTTTCACTTTGGTGAACACTAACTTCTATATCTGGGTATCTGGGTGAGAAATACTTTAGTCCTGATATCAATGTTTCCTTGTCCTGAAACATTTAGCAAGAAACTTGAGAAAAAAAAAACATCTCAGCCAGGAATGTACCTTATATATTATTTGTAAAGTATTTTAGCCTATGAAATAGTGATGTATAAAAGCACAACAGTTGAATTGCTTTAATATTGTTAATTAGTATGTAGTTGTTGACAATTAGATTTCCCCTTTTCCACCAAGATGTCATAAGTTAAACCAGACAATTAGTTAAAAGTATAATTAGTGACAAAAAATTGCTGAATACCTAACTAAGTACCTTGAAATGTGACCTAGAATGCATAATTCATAAACTGTTTCCTGTTCAACCTGATGCAAATGTAAAAAGTGCTGCACTGTGACCTCTTTGGACTCAGTCTATTTGTCTATCTAATTATCTAGTTGTGTCTCCTTGGTAAGCAACTGTTGCACTGGCCAACGCTTCATTTAAAGCATTGAGTTTTAATTCAGATGTGCAACACAGCCACACTGTATACATTTTGCAGAACACCAATGGGACATTCAGTTGCATTCCTGTACAAATGGTCAAACACAAAACCACCCTGTATACTGTCATAGTATATAGGGTGACGTATACTGTGTCAGTGTGTACAAATGTATGTTTTTCATCTTGCCATCTGAGGAATGAAAATTGGTAATAAAAGCAATGGTCTTGTTTCATTCAACATTTCAGCTTCCCAGCTTAAAGCTCTGCTGTTCCTGTTTCCACACCACATTTTGTGTTCTCAATTAGTTCAGTCAGTGAATTGGTTCCCCACTAGTTCCCCATTGTCTCCATTCTTGAACTGCTGCAGCCTCTTGTGTGTAAATTTACCAGCTTGGAATGGGGGAGGCACAGGTAGATCCCTTTTTAAAGAAATAAGTAAAGAAAATTTAATCTTCAAATATCTATAGCGCAGGCAAGCCAATGAAAAATAAACAGGACAATAACGAGAATTAATTAAAGGAAAACATTAAATAGAATAATTATTGCTTTATTTTTTTTACCCTTAAGATTTTGGTCTGTCACAGTTTTCCTCCTGTACACCTTTAGTTTTACAGGGACGGCTTAGACTGAAACACACTGAGCATTTGATGAGAATACTGCATGCTGAGCAAACAGAATGAAGAATTTAAGACTGTAGAGCAGAGACAAAACAGAAACCAAGTGACCCATGAAACTCCTTTGGACAGTTCTGGACCCTTTTACTAATTGCTCAAAGTTATCTAATTATGGCCTGGCCACAAAATGTTTTGCCATCAAAGTAAGCATTACTTGTGGTAATAAACACTTTGCATCAGTTCTCATCATTTTATTGGATGAACGAAACATTTAAAAGGAACTCTCAAAAATATTAGCTGCTGTTTTGTTGTTTGTGACAAAGACATGACATCAAACACATGACTTAAATAATGAAAAGATTTCATGTCTTTCCAGGATTTACATTTTATGGCATACAAATTACAAGTATTTTTTTCTTCATAAACTGCTCACTTTTTAAACAGTAAGACCATCTGTGATTATAACTTTTAGAAATGTACCTTTAAAAAAAACAACAACAAAACGTGTCTCTTCACATTGCAGACAAATCACATAAATTCTTTTCTGACACCTACACTCTTCACTTACACACAACTTTACAGCAGTTGCAACACTATCGTAGTATCTTATCTTGCCATCTGAGGCTCATATCAGTTTAAATTTTAACAAATTATTCATTGCAGAGATTTCAAGATTGCCAAATAAAATTAACCTCTGCTCTTCAAATTTACAGACTGATGTGCATTGTAACAAAAAGTTATATTTCTCCTTCTTTTAGAAAGTGAATCGCTTGCATTGAATCAGCTTGAAGTCTTTGTTTAGTTTGGTTTCATGAGTAGATTTTCAAACACATGCAGAAGCTCTATTATCAATGTGAGATCCCCTCAGTTGTTAAGTGAGGCTCCTGCCTTCCTGCATGTTTATTACCAGTGTAAAACCTTTTTCCTATATTGCCTGACCTCTACAAAACTCTTACAAAAACATTTCTCAAGGTCTCAGCCAGCGGTTTGTGATGCTATGACAGCAGATCCAGCATCCCAGAAATTTTGCAGTTAAAAAATAAAGCACATACTGCTTTATTTAAAGCAGTAAATCACTTTCTAAAAGAAGAAAAAAACAACAGAGAAAAACATTGCAGACAAATCGCATTACATTCACCCCCAAAAAACATCTTGACTTCTTTCAAGTGGTAAAATGATAAGACAAACTAGGATGATTTCTATATTGTAAAAGCTGAACTCTACACTGATTTAATATGCACAAATGGTGATCTTTGTTTCTTTTAAACTTTTTTAACAGACAATAAAAAAGTTTTGCATGCTGACTTCACACATAGTAAAATAAACAACATCCTGTATAACAACTCTTTTTTCTTCCATTTTTTACTAAGACAGTTATGCGTTTTATTTGGTCTTTATAGTGATGTGCTATTTTGGTCTGAAAACACGTTTGTAAAATAATAAAATGTGGAGTGAAAACTGATAACCAAGGACTTTGTACTTGAAACAAGCTCATTCCTGGATCTCGTCCAATATGTTACATTATTTGCTCTGACCTGCTTATTGAGAGTATTGGAAACTGAGCTTTTAATTACATTCCTGTCAGATAAATAATGTAGGTCTTTTTCTGATTTGGCACCACGTGCAGACCTTATTGCAATATTTTTTATTTACTTACTGTCCTCTCCTTTCCTTTCTTTGACTTTTTCCTTTTACGTCTGATCAAGATAGTGCAGCACAGTCTCTGTGGATGCTCTCACACAGAGGAGATCACCATTTCCTTCCAGTGTTGTTTTAAAAAAGGATCAGGATATCTACAAAAGTTGCCTACTGTTTTAGAAGAAAGACTACCATGGAGGTTGAGGTCTACCAAGTAAAAACTCAGTGCCCTTCCTTTTCCATTATATTTCCTATAAGCAGGTAATTTCAGCTGCATTTATTCCCACTTGTTAGATTTATAGCCCAAAGCAGGAAGCATGAGTTATCCTGTTTGTCTGCTTCTTACCCTCTGGGACATGTTTTACTGTCAATCATCTTGACAACTTAAGTCAATGAACTGCAGGTAATTTTTCCCCCTACTGCTATTTTGCTAGTCAGCCATTCACTATAGGGTTGACAGTCAGTGTATAAAAGTGCTTTCACATGAAACATCTGGTTTGTTGTAGATGTTATACTCAGAAGGAAGCAAATAAACACTAAAATGGATTCTTGAATTTAAAAAGAGAGATGAATTGTATAACTTAAAAACTTGAATTTCATCAAGCTAATTTATTCACCAATTTGATCAAACAAGTACCTTGTTGCAAAGTAAATTGTGACACAATATTTTTCAAGTATTTGCATGCTTCTCCAATATATGGAGAAATGACGTTTCCACTGAAGAAAATTCGCCATTTATTTTTTAAATTTACAAATAAAAATTTGACTTATTATTATATTTAACCACCCTGAATTAACACTTTGTAGAACCACCTGGTGCTAAAATTACAGATGAAAGTCATTAAAGGTCTTTTTTTTTTCTTTTACCAGTTCTGCACACTTAAAGACTGAATTTGAAACTTTTTGTTTTGCAAAATAGCTCAAGCTCAGACAGGAAAGCATCTTTGAATGCCAATTCATAAGTCTTCCTGCAGATTCTCAATTGGCTCTAAGCTCAAACTTTAAATAGGGCATTCTAACACATGAATAAGATTTGAACTAATTTATTTAAGCACAGCTCTATGTATATGTTGCTATCCTAACTGAAGGTGAAGCCCAGTGGAGCGTCATGTTTATTGCCTCTACCTTGCTTAAATTGTGCAATATTTAGCTCTCTTCATCTTCTCATGAACTCTCACTAAATTGGATTTCCACAACATATGGGAATGAAAAAGGAGTATTTTGCAGTGTTTGTTTCTGTCCACACATAACATTGTGATGGTAGGTCAGAAAGCTTTGATCGTATTTCACCACAAGTATCCTCTGCGTGGCTTGTGACAAATTATAAACAGACTTTTAGTGACCCATTCTCAACAATAAAACTCTTCTTATCACTTATCACAGTTATTCTGTCAACAATTTCTGCCATTTGAGATGTGAATTTCTAAAATTCCTCTGGGACAATCATGGACCTTTATCATGTCTATCTTGTTAATTCCTTTCTTGGCTCTCTTCTCTGTTTCAGTGCAAAGTCATTTCTAGCCAGGCTTTCCAGGGTGCCTTATCCTTTCCACTCTAGATAATGGATTGGACAGTGTGAACTGTCTAAAGCGTAAGATATTGTTTTATAACCTAAAGTTGCTTTAAACTTCTACACAACTGTCCTGTATTGTGCGGAACTGTTTAGAAGACATCTGAGACTTTCACAGGTCAGTTGGAGTTACAGTCAGAATATATAACATGTAAATAATATTTAACTTCTAAAAGCAATTGGCTGCTATGTAATTAATTTAGGGGTATCAGAGCAGAGGAGGGAGATACAAATGCATTTCAGAGTTTGGAAATAAAAATGTGAAGCTCATTTCATTTACAGCTTGATCATGCATATCGTCTTCAATGACTGCATGCTGACACAACAGCAATGCATGTTATTTTTACATGTGGAAACAATGTATATTGTACATTTATATTTTTATATGTCTCTTAAAATATAAAGGTGAAGGTTTTGCATTTGCATGGCATACTTAACTTTATTTACATGTGAAACTCCTGTTTGAGCCCAAAAATCTTCCAACATGGTGCTGGCTTGTCAGTGCTGGTGTGTGGGTGTGACGGTAAATGCACTGATTTGTATCAGTGAGTTTATTGGGTTGTAAATTGCAGAGAAGCCTTTATCAGCCAAGATGTTTTTTTTTCTTTTTTAGATAAATGTTAGAATTTGCAATACATCAGAACTGTGACATTATGTCATTACAACCCTTTAAACCCATGTCGTCTCAGTAATTACGGTATTTCTACAAGTCAAGTCAAGTTTCAGCCTATGTGCTTTCATTCAAGATAAAATTTGCATGTAAACATTTTACTGTTATATGAATAATGTTCATTATGGTCCGCATAACAACCATATTAGTAAATCTGAATGTGCAAAAGGAACTTAAACTGCAAAAAAGTCAACTTTCTTGGCAGCTCGTGAATAGGTAAACTATTTCCAAATTGACAGCACCCAGGAATGATTTAACGTTATTATGCTACACAATGTGGGTGCTTATTTTGCAACACAGACACACACACACATATGCATGCATGGAAAACATATCTTTGCAAATGATTATACAATTTAGTTGATCAAGTAAATTCATCATTTTCAATAAACTTGCAAAACAAATTAAATCATTATGAAAGGTATGCTGAGGTTGCTGCTCAAACATTTTTCAGTTCAAAGAGATTTTACAGATCATTTTGCAGCTCCACCCAACATAAAAACTCAATAGATTTAGAGCACAAGCTGATAACAAAATGTATTACTGTATCAATTACAATCTGATGTAAGCAACAGGACAAAAAAATAATAAACATCTTAATAAAATTGTATCCAGCCTCTTATAACTCAATATCAGTTATTAGAGCAATCAGTTAAAAACGCTTGCAGCCCTTTGCCACAACACCTAAATGTTTTGTCAACCTTGTTTACTTAATGGCCATATAAACTCAATAATTACATGACACCGAAAGATTGACACATTAAGAAAATAATTAAAATTGGTTAGAAATGATTTTGATGCCCTATGAGTAGAACCATTATTCACAGATTGTAAAACATGGAGATATCATATTCTATGAGAAGGAGAAACATTTGAAAAACTCTGGCATAAAGTCAAGCATCACCTTCAACAAGCTAAAGGAAATGAGAAGGTAAAAACAAGGAACTGGTGAACAAATGTTCATTTTGGACCACCATCAGCTCAGTCATATCATGTGCAAGGTGCAAAGGGACTCAAAATTCTGAGAAAAGAGGGGACAAAAGACAAAAGACACGTCACTGGGAGACTGGTCGTGGAAACAGAGGAAGTTGCTGACTGTGGAAACTGTGAAAGAGTTATACAGCAAGACTGGGTTGCTGACAGGAAATAATATAAGACCAAGGAGGCTGGTTAGAGAAAGATAAGAGATCATGACATTGACAAGGTGGAAAGGTACAAGGCGGTGAGCAGATTATACCAAACATTCAGAACCTGCACAGCCTGCTGTGAGTGTATGGTATCATTCATTTAATATATGATTTAGTTTTAATAAAAATTAACTGATCATGAAAATTGATAGCTTTTAATAAAACACATATGAGAAGTATAATATTAATGCTGCATTATTCCATGTTTCCTTCAATTATATATCTATATATCTATATATCTATATCTCTCTCTCTCTCTCTCTATATATATATATATATATATATATATATATATATATATATATATATATATATATATATATATATATATATATATATATATATATATATATATATATATATATATATATATATATATATAGATATATATATATATATCTATATATATATATATATATATATATATATATATATATATATATATATATATATATATATATATATATATATATATATATATATATATATATATATCTACATTGGGATGTCATTCAGAATAGAGAAGTGCAGTCAGCTGGTCACAAAGAGGGGGAAGGTCATTCACACAGAAGGGGTCTCACTCCAAGAAGGAACAATAGCAGACATAGAGGACAGTTACAAATACCTAGGTATACCACAAGCAAATGGCAACCTTGAAGAGGTCACAAGGAAAGGAGCCACAGCTAAATACCTCCAACGAATAAGGCAAGTCCTGAGAAGCCAGCTCAATGGCAAGAACAAAATCTGTGCAATAAACAGCTATGCCTTGCCAGTAATCAGATACCCTGCTGGAATAATTAGCTGGCCAAAGGAGGAGATAAAAGCCACAGATATTAAGAGACAGTTCAGCACATAACAGCAGGGTGCAAGATACTGGCAGGGAAAGCGTACATGGAACGACATAACCAAGTGGCAGGCATAGTGTACAGAAACATCTGTGCAGAATATAGACTGGAAACCCCGAGATCAAAGTGGGAAACACCCCCAAAGGTGGTGGAGAACGCCAGAGCTAAGATCCTGTGGGACTTCCAGATCCAGACTGACAGAATGGTAATGGCGAACCAACCAGATATTGTCGTAGTGGATAAACAACAGAGGAAAGCCGTTGTGGTAGATGTAGCAATACCAAGCGACTGCAACATCAGGAAAAAGGAGCACGAGAAACTGGAGAAATACCAGGGCCTCAGGGAAGAACTGGAGAGGGCCTGGAAGGTGAAGACCACAATGGTGCCTGTGGTCATCGGGGCCCTCGGGGCAGTAACCCCCAAACTGGAGCAGTGGCTACAACAAATCCTAGGAACAACATCAGACATATCAGTCCAGAAATGTGCAGTCCTTGGCACAGCCAAGATACTGCAGGACCTTCAAGCTCCCAGGCCTCTGGTAGAGGACCCGAGCTCAGAGGATAAGAACCACCCGCGGTGGGTGAGAAGGGAATTTATATATATATATATATATATATATATATATATATATATATATATATATATATATATATATATATATATATATATATATATATATATATATATATATATATATATATATATATATATATATATATATATATTATATATATATTATATATATATATATATATATAAAATATATATTCCAGCATTGCACCTTCAGCACATAGTCACAACAATACTTCTAATTATGTCATTAACAGCCATTCTTAGGTGTGCTAGTTTGAGAAGTTTTTTTTTCATCCTTATTGACCATTCTCTTATCTGTATGTTATTGACACAGTTGGGCTCAAAGGGGAAGGTAGGTGCAAATTATTGCCTTTATGGCTTTATGGGTGACCTTACATCTCTGCCCTGGGGATAAAAAGGATGTCACCCCACTGGTCAAGACACAATGCAAGGAACTGGGATGCGAGGTCTGAGATCTTTATGACAGTAACTAATCAGATAGCACAAAAGAAGACTGCGTCAGAAGGAAGCTTTTTTAGTTTTCCTCTATTGCAGATGCTCACCTCAAGAAAATACACATATACTCAAACTTTGACTCTGCTACTGTTACCGCTACAGAGAAAAGTAACTGAGATTGTCTTGTAGTGCCACAGTCTATCAAGACATATTCATGCACCTTGAAAGGTTTTCTGTTTTGGAATGTTAACATACTGTCAGTTGTTAAAAGTATGTTAACAACAGTATGTTACTCCTTACATTTGAGGAGTGAGATTATTAATTCTGGGAAAGAAACATGTGAAATACCATTAATTCTGACACAGCTTCTCAAATAAAAGGCCTGATAGTTTTATGTCTTTTTGTGTAAAACTTGGCTCTACTTACATCTTCCAACTAACAAACAGAATGTTCCCTGTTGGGAAATGAGGGAGAACCCTCCTCTTCTTTCCCTTCCCATGCCACAATCTTCTCCAGGAGATCCTGTCTCCGTAAGAGTCATTGGTGAGGGGCGTCATTGTCTTTGATCTAGTGAAAAGCGGTGGCCAGAACAATGTGGGGGGGATGCTGCTGTTTATTGGGCTGTGTCCCAGGTGTCCCAGGCTGTCTACCAGATTCTTGGTAATAATCAATAATGATATTCTGAGTAGTCTTTTTCTGGTCGAGGAAGAGAGTCACATAAGGTATTCAGGTTGCTTTGAGAGGCCTTGTTGTCCAAGGATCTACCATTGAGTCATATGGAGAAAGTCGCAAGAGTATGTGTGTCCAGAAATGTCTGACGTGCTCAGATATTGTAAAACAAGGTCCCGTATCCCTGCCAGCTCCGGACCTGACGTTCGTAACTACTAATTACCCTACTGGGAATAGCAAAACATACAACAACGGAAGAGCATCCTAATATAATCTGATCTGATCATTTTGTACACACCAATATTTGTAGGAGCTTTTCAGAGAATCCTGATTTTCAAAAACTGACTCACAGAGATTTTCCTGACTTCAAGAACTTCCAAGAACTTTGACGTAGAATAGAAACTAACAAACAAAGAAACAAACGTTTCAAAATTGGCTGCTATGACCTAACAACAGCCGTTAAGATGATAAGTTGCACTTGGAGACTGGAAAACCCCTTTAGTCCCTTGGCCATGACCGAGGAGATTTCTTTTTAATGGTTGAGGAAGGGCTGAAGAGAGGAAGTCAATAAAGTTTTATTAAAATTAGTCATTGTAGTTTTCTTGCAGTAAGTAGCTGACATAAACCATTCAGCACTGTCCAACAATTTGAAGTCCAGTGGAGTACCTCACCAAAGCATAATTTTTTAAAATAATATAACCACAAAGTGTTTTTTGGGGAATTTAACAGAATACAGTTTTAGATGCATCCACCCTTAGCTGAATGTCTTCAATAAGGTTCTGTTTGTCACTATCATGAGCAGGACATCAACGTGCTGCAGCTGTGGTCAAGTCTGCTGATGGATGCAACAACACTCAGCAATGGAGAACCTTCAGGTTGTGGTTTTGATTAATTCAAATAAACCGACATTTAATTTAGCCTTTTAGGAAGTTCTTGCTGGCCCAAGTATAATACTAAAAACTTAAATCAGCAGATAATTTTGACATACATATAAATATACATTCTGGCACTTACATGCACAACCTTTTACATTTAGGAGCAGTCAAAATATTTAAGCCAAAACCCACACATTGACTTTATATATATATATATATATATATATATATATATATATATATATATATATATATATATATATATATATATATATATATATATAATAACAAATCCAAAATAAAATTAAATTAATATGCAGTTCAGGTGCTTCACAGATAAATTGCAGCTTCACCAGAACTCTGATCACAGATGCACTATTTCTCTCTTCTTCATTGCTGTCTGTTCTTCAGCGATGAGGTGCTAGCAGAGCTGCTAATTCAAGATCATTCTGCTCCAAAACTTACTGCATGTATTCCTGGAGCTGCTTGTGCTTAAACTCATAACTTCCTTCCTCCAGCCCGAACAGCTTTCTGATAGCAGATGGCATACTGTATCTGCAGTACACAGCTAAACTATATGAGAAATGTTGGTTGGAGTTTGCTATGAGGTAATCACGAGCAAGTCAACAACTGAGGTCAGCTGTCCACAAAATAGTTTCTTAAGTACATACAAAAATATGAAAAGAGTCAAGCAGAGCCACTCCAGATCTGCAAATGGACAATTTATCTGCCCTATGCAGAGAAGGACAGCACCTATTAGGGGTCCTTGGATGGAAAAGCACCTACATAGCTATATTATCTTACTAGCAATCACTAATGAACCGTTCATTTGATTGGGGATGGGATGCATCTAAAACATGCATGTATGATTATATTTCTTGATGAATAGACTTGGGTACCCCTGCAATAGACCAACATAAAACATTTCATAAGTATAAAGTGGAAGGATAACAATGCATCCTTGAAGAATTTGATGAAGGTGGTAGTTTCAAGGTAATTTGTGAAGTGTTGTGTTTTCTCCCACACAGTTGTTCAGTAGGTTTTTGTCTCAACAGACAAGAGCATCTTCTGCCCCGTATTTGCCGTGTCCCTTGCATGGCTTTTTGCTAACTTCAAACAGGGTTTGCTCTAACTTTATTTCACCAATTCCTTTCTCTGTATTTTTATTGTAACCTTTTTTATTTTGTAATTACATCACAATGCATGCATTTCCTAAATGCCTTGCTGACAGCAATAAATCTTGCATACAAACCATTCTGTCTACTGTTGAAATCTCTGAAGGTTGCTAATCAGTGGGTGGTGGACTGGGAACTCAAGGAGAACTTCGCTGTTGTCTATCTAGCAGGTGTTGGCTCCAGAGGCACAGGATCTTCTCACAGAGAGCTGCTCCCTGGGGCGTAAAAAATGACTCTCTTGTCTCCTATTCTGTAGTATTGACGGCCTTATCAGGGGAAGGAAACAATCTGGGAGCTGCTTCCCTGCATTGTGTGTTATTGTTTCCCCTAGTGAGAGGGGGTGGCATTAGTCAGCAGAGAAAGATAACATTTCAGCTCTGGCTCAAGGTGTTTTTGCTTATGCTTTTGAAGAATTTCAAATCTGGTTTGGCTCAAAAATGTGGCTTATTTTAAAAATAGCAATAACAGTACAGCAAACAAAAATGGACTCTAGGACAAACCTTTCCATAAAAGGCATGTAATATTCTGAGGTTCTGGAACCCTGTGGAATCATTTCAATTTTTATAAAAACTAAGCTCCAATTTTGACACTATTTTACTACAAGAAGCAACTTTTATTTCACTTTAAATCTGTTTAATCAGTGAGTCGTGTTACTGAATAGCAAGAGGCAGACCTATTCACTTCCACTCGCAAAGAACGGTGCCAAGATTTCACTGTGCCAGATTGGTTGAAGAACAAAGAATTTCCTCTGCCATTTATTTAATGGATAGCTGGGCTTTGTTGTCACATCGTTGGCACTTTTCCCACTGCTTATCGCCATAGATATCCAACATCTACACATATTAGTGAGAAGTGCAAGACAAGGTGATTCAATGTGCAGACTAAGTAGTGAAATGTTGCAGTGATCTGAAAAAAGCAGATTCATGTTTGTTAATGTTCACTGTTTGATGACGTCCTGGCCTGCTGGTGACGCAAATCTGACACTTCCTTGGGGAGCAAATGAGTGTCTTTGGTGAATAAGCCTCGAAGGAATTCCACTGAACATCTCCATGTTTTGCTTTATCCATCTCTGACAAGATGATTATTGATATTCTTGGGGATGGCATTGCTTGTAAAACTTAAGAATTTAGAAAAAGAGAAAACAAATGTTTTATTATCCAGCAGAAAGGGAAATCCAAACACTTATTTTATTATTTCCTTCTGAATTTTATGTCTTACTAAATAGATATTTGGATATGGATAATTATAACATCAAAACAGTAAAAATGTCAAATGTACAAATCTTCAAGTTTTTTAATCTTAAAAAAATATTTGTAATCAATCAGACATGTTACGAATTCATTGGCGAGAGCCCAGGTTTTCACTAGCTGAAAACCTGATATTCAGACCATTTTTATTGTCAAAATAGCTCAACCTCAATCAGGTTGGATGGAATAATGTTCAATTTAATTCACAATCCACATTTCAGAAAACAGCATTTCAATAAATTTGTACCCTCTAAATTTTGGACATTTTCTCCAAGCCCATGGATTTGCTGATATTCGTCATATCTAATTATACCTGCAGCAATTCCTGCGGTGTAATGTCTTTGTTTAGTGAGTTAGTATTTAGAATGTAATTTGGCAGACCTCTTCTTGTTAATGTTCTGAGTCACACACAGGGTTGGGATTCATTGGCCACAACGGTTTTTCTTCTCCATTTGGAGATCAAAGGGTTTTAGGCCATCAGTATGAAAGTGCTACACTGTCTGACCTCTCCCTGTTTTCTCCACAGATTTTCCTTCTCAAACAATTTTCACCTGTTAAAAGCTGTTTGATGTTTCACTCCATGGCTAAGAAACTGGATCGAAGACAGACACTGCAATTTTACCTGCAAAAGTGTTTCCTAAGCCCACTGTGTCGTTGGAATTTATTCTTTTATTCTCATTCCTTCTAAAACATAATAGAAACTATAATGTTTTGGCTTCTATTTTACATATTTTGAATCCAAAAACACATTTGTAAAAGTGTAACTGCAATTAACCTGGGGAACAAAGCCACAGTTTATGTCCTGCAGGTGATGCGCCAGCTGAAGGTGAACATTTGGGCTTTCAAAACCTTCCCTGGATTGCACAGAGCATAGATATGTAGCACTTTGATAGATGGTGTCCTCCATGCCTCAGCATAAATCTGTCCGCCCACCAGAGGGTAAATAATTACTGGCACTGAGATTTTATTGGTCAGTAGCTTAATGACTTCAATTCTTAATGCCATTAGTGAAACTGTCACACCTTTTGATCTAATTAATCTCAGATATAAAACTTATGTAGGACAGGTTATGTCCAGCCTTTCAATTTCCAAAAGATATTTTCATATATTTTTATAAAATGTTTTTGGCAGGATCCTAGAAAAATCTGACTATTTGAGTTTCACCTTTATGATGTGGAACAAGACAAAAAGGAGTGTCTTTTATACGAGTGGCTCACCTTTCTTTTTCCAAAAAGGAAACAAAAAATAGCAGAATGACAGTCGTTTTCTTGAGTCCTTTTTGCCAGTCTGTTGCTGCAGTTTTCAACAAAGCTCCCATGGAGAGTAATAAAAGCTATTATAGATTCAGCACGGGTGTAGGGCCTCTTCGTTGAAATGGGATCAATTGCATGAGCAGAAGGCTGTTTCAGACCTATGCTAATGAGAGAGCTCTGCCAAGATGTTGAACAACGCTAAAGCCTAAATCTACCGCAAACACTCTTGTTTGTAAGATCGAAGAATAGATATAGATGGCTTTTTTAGCCCTCTTGTATCAAATGTGACTCACCAGATTGCACAGCTCTGTGGCTAAGATGCACATAAGACAAAATATCTGAAAATCTCTGTGATTTCAAAAAGTGTCAAAAAGTGACTCATTCTAAGTCTACAAGAAACAAAACAAAATACATTAGACCACTTTGATTAGAAAGACTCCCATTCATCTCTTTTAAAAGTATTTACTCAGCGTAAGGAGAGGCAAAATGCATCTTAATGGCACAACTTCAGGGATGAGGTATCTGCAAACAAAGCTCCAGACGCAACTGCATGCACAATCCACAAAATATTTTTTACACAATGGGTTAAGGTAGCGACGCAACAGATGTTGTCTACAAATCACGGCTCATTTGGCACAGGGCCAGTCATTGTGTCTTTAGCCATTTTCAAAACATGTGCTCCAGACCGAACTGGTTGACTTGTTTTCTTCTGGCTGGTCCGATAGGAGTGTTGCATCCTGTCTCAGTGTGCATTCATTCGTCAGTTTGTATCAGCTGGTGAAAACATTTTATGTCTGTGCAGACAAAATATTTTTCACCAAGAAATAAACAAATCATTATTCTCAAACTTGAAGATTTGATTTGTGAATGCAATTGGGGCCAGAGAAGGGAACTGTTGTCACACATTCTTTCACAAACTATAGTCCTGGTTGAACTTATGTGATTCTTTTGTGTGCAATAAACCATAATCAGGTTTTCTTGCATAATAGAGCAAACAACTTTTTTCACATCAGATAATGCTGCATTTTCACACTGAGGAACGGTCCTTTGTTCTGTACAAATGCCACAGAATGCTGAGTAAAATACTGTATCTGTATTTTTGAGCAAAAATAATGTCTTCTGTGCTTTTCATAAAGAAACTAAGGTTTCAGGCATTATTTTTATTGGCTTAAAACAAGATATTGTTTGATTTGGAAAATTCTGGATCTTTTTTAATTAATTAGTTGTTAGTTGGAGGAAAATGTACAACTTGTACAACTGGCTCTACAAGTTAAATCTCACAGTGACAGCTTGTCACTGTGGCTGTGTGGCAGAGTTGTCGTCTTGCAATCGGTTCCAGCTTCCTCCTGCCATATGTCGATGTGCCTCTGGGCAAGGCACTTAACCCCAAATTGCCTACCGATCTGCGTATCAGTGTATGAATGTGTGTGCGAATGGGTGAATGTGACTCTAGTGTAAAGCGCTTTGAGTGGTCAAAATGACTGGAAAAGCGCTATATAAGTTTAGTCCATTTATCATTTACCAAAGTAATTATAGAAAATAAATCCCGCGATGTACTTTACAGTGTTGAGATACTGTAATTGAATCCAAAGACTTTTGTCAGTTTTACAATGTTTTATTACCGTTTAGATTTACTCTCATATTTCTGGGAATGTGAAACGGGTGGACAGGAAACATTACTATTGTCAAAGCACTTGTACAAATATTAGGATGACATACTGATGAACTCAAAACAAGGAAGGTATGAGATTCATGTTATTGCAACTCAGTATCCTGCCATTGAAAGAGAGGATGAGTAAAATTAAGTTAGAAATTATGATTCTTTTGATTTAACTACCCAAAAAGTGCATTACATTTTTTTTCTTTTATATTGTGCTCTATTCATAGATGATCCAAATCATCTACAAATCATCTACAAATAGATTATTTTGGATTGACAATAGGTGTTTTATGATTATTGTGAACTGTTCTGTCCTCATTATAAATAGAACAACTCTTAAAATCTTTGGTTTTACACACAGTCCATATATTTTAACAGGGTTGAAATTAGGGGCATTGCAAAAATTTTATCTGCTTTGTCCTTTTTACAAACAGTTTTGATGCACCTTTGAGTTTTGTGTATTTATTTTTGCTGTACAAGTTGTGGTTGTTGATTTATGTAATGGTGTTAGATTACCTGAGTTTTTGCTGGTTGTAGCTCATCACTTCACATTAAACTCAAAACTTTAGAATTTAATTTGATTTCATCCTCTTTAGACCACTCTTATTCTGGAAGCACTGGAATTGAAATCTTTAAGCTCCACTGAAAACAGCATCATTTTAAGATTTGAATTTGCTGCCAGGGGTATTGGTGCATCCCAACCCCGTTAGGGAGAAGGGTGACCAGAAAATGGATGGATGGATGGATGGTATTGGTGCATTGCACCAGGTGAACAGAATAATAAAACACCAGCTAAAATCTGGAAAAACATGGCGCTTCTGGAATGACATAAAACTCTTTTCTGCTGAAAAATCAGGTCGGTGTCATAAAAGCAAACAATCTTGTAGGGATTTGAGATTTTCTGTGTTTATTTTGGTTTCTGTGTTCTGTGGAGTCTCTGTGTTGTCCTGTCTACCCCTGATTAGTAACGCCTGTTCTTTGTTTCTCCTGATTGTCTCCCGTGTATTTAAACCCACCTGTGTTCCCTGTTCTTTGTTGGGTCCTTGTCTTTAGTCAAGTCTGTTGTCAGTCTATTTTTTTTTTGTTACCAGTTGCTACCAGTTTTGAGATTTAGCCTTCTGCCCATTCTGTGCTGCCTGCACTTTTGGATTATTTGTGTGCTATTCATCATTAAATTGTCACTTCTTTCATTTCAACCTGGAACAGAACATCTCCCTCAGCATCTCTATTACTGCACATAATGACAAATTAAGTTGAGTCTGCCATTTCCGATAAGAAAAACATTTAAATTAGGCCAGAATATTGTTGGTGGTAATAAAATGTGTTTTGTTTTTCTGAAATTTTCAAAGGGATTTTTGTCAAAAACTTGTTGGACTGTATGTCTATTTAAGGATGTATGTATAAATTTGGATTTCTAGAGTGTTAAACCTTTCTGCAGCAATGCTGAAATGGATCCTGCTGCTTATAGCTCAGATGAGAAGAGTCATGTGGATGACACAATAAGTGCAGAAGCAAACAATAGGAGTGAGATACAGCTATGTTATCACAGTTATTATGCAAGTGAAAGAGCGTTATGTAAAAGCAAAGCTGCAAGCATGCACAACATGTGAGAACTAAGATTTGTTGTAGCACATAAAAAATTACGTTAAAATTAAGTGAGCCTCCTTAATTCCACCTGTTGATTGATACTAAACTTGGTGTGGTACGTCTTTTGGGAGTACAGTTAAAACATAAAACTTGTGTCGAGCTCTTGGTATCTTTCTTGGGTGTTCATAATGATCTGATAAGTCAGTTAGTACTTCTAGGAATTTGAAAATGTTATCTTCTACACTTCTGGAATGTTGCCTTGTGGGAGGTTCCTTGCAGTGGAAACATACCCTTTACTTGCAGGCCACATTTATGTCTTTTTGCTGTTCATAATAGCAAATTAAGAAAGATATATTAGAAAATTTTATATATATATATATATATATATATATATATATATATATATATATATATATATATATATATATATATATTTTTTTTTTTTTTGTCTTTTCCAAACCGGTCAGAAACTTAAAATTTCTTGACTCTAGTGACTTGAAGTATATTCTAGAAAGATTTATGCTCCTACCAGATGGTTTAAGCATTGGAGCCCTGAGAAGCATTAACAAGGTGGGGTCTGCAGTGCAACATAAATGGAAGTTCACTGGGATACAATACTGTTAAACTCACACATTCATGCTGCGTGACATAGGTCTGATTGACTCTTGTCACCCCTGCAATCAACATAATGCTCCAAACAGTCTGCCCTCCTGAATGGATTTCATTGTTTACTATACTGCAAACACTTTAAATAGCTCAGAGCTTGAACTTCCTTCACATTATGCTTTGTGATTACTTCCAATATCAAAACAAGATCATGGAAGTTTGCCAACAGCGTTTTCTTCATTTCTGATTGTAGGAATTACATAGCTCCTCGTTGCATGCAGCTCCCAGTCAATTATTTCTTTTCTTCCTTACATGTTATGATAAGGAAAAAAAAACACAAGCAACATGTTCCTAAATCATGCGTTTGACAAACAGCCCATGAACTCCTGGGTCAGCTCTCAAAGGCTCATTCTCTAACCTCACCGTTGCCCTCTAGTGAACAATGAAAGTTTTGATCGGTAGTAAATGCTTTTAGGTTTCATTTTAGTTCCAAGCAAATATGCATATTTCATCAGTTGGCTCTAAATAATTAAACCATTCACACGCCATTTAACATCTGCAACTTTTATGTTTTAAAAACGACAGGGTGCAGAGGGTGGAAATGCAAAATAAATTTCAAATTTCAACTAACATGAGAACTTTTCTTTTATCCTCCAGCTTTTACCCCAGAACCTGCCTGAGTGCAAAGCTTAGTTTGTTACTTATGAGCCTTTGTATTCTCATTAAAACTAAACATGGCTAAGAGATAATGTGAGTCACTATCAAGATCTTCAAACATATATTTATTATTCAAGAAAAATTACACCAATCTTGTGAGTGCTCATGTAATTCTACACTAATATGAAAGATAAATATCAACATAACAAGACCTGTTTCCTAACAGATTTTATTTCTAAATTAGGAGTTTATAAACTTTGAATAGTTAGACAATGGTAGTTAAGATGGGGAAGATTAAGAAGCCTAGATTTGCAGTGTCTTGTGAACAGTTTCACACCTAAAACCTTCTTCTTAGTTGGTGATCCATAAAGTTATCGAGATTTTAAGTGACAGACCAAAACAAAGTACATTTTTGTAAAGTGAACGAATAATGATGGATGTTTTACAATATTTGTCCCCCATATAAATTTGGGTTGCATTTATATTCGCTCCCCATTAATGTAGTGCTCTTAAATACAATCCAGAAATTTAATCTGACAAAATACATCAATGTTTGTGGCTGTAAAGTGGAAAAATATGTAAAACTTCAAGGGTATGATTAATTTTACAAGGCAATGATATCCACACACTTGAGATATCTGTATAATTTGGTAGCTTTTATTTGTGTGACCTGTGATGAGGCCTCCCTTCACTGTGTGTGTGTTTGTATTTAAGGTTTCCAGGTCAATTAGAATTGGCTGCAGCTGGTCAATTTTGTCAGGGTAATTTACAACACCATTTTATGGGAGACTCCCCTACCCCGCTTCTTCGAAGAAACACAAAATTAGTTAAACAGTTTCATTACTGGGTTTCTCTTAACTCTTTGTGGCCCCTATGCTACACACAATGGTCAATCTTTAAGAACAATTACTCAATTATTGTGCAAATAAAATTAAATTTTTTTAGACCTCTAATAGGGATCTTATGACACATCATCTAGAAACATCAAGTTTGAAGAGAGTAAATCTTTACTTGAGCTTAGATTAAACATTGACTCCTCCTTCAGTCCAACAGAACTGAAGAGTTTTCTATTACTGAAGTCAGAAGTTTTTCAACTCCATTCCTCAAAGGCTGATGTCTTACAGCTGTTAGACGTGTAGCTGGTCCAGCACACTAGAAATGGCTCAATTTCCATCCTCAGTCAGTATGGATTCAAGTTTTCCAGAATCCTGCTAATGACCTAATTATTTAACTTATAGAAGCAGAAACAAAAGTCTAAACGTTGTAGGACACCAGCCCTTCAGGACTGAAGTTGAAGACCTCTGACTTAGAATAATTAAGCAATGTTATGGTCTGCCCTGGAAAAAAGTCAAATTGCTGCAAAAAATTATAATAGATAACAAAAAATATGAAGAAAATTGCTGTAATTTTCATAGAAATACATTTTTAAGTTACAAGCCATAGATTTATTTTTTAAAAATCATGTAAAAATGTCCATCTGTGTAGCAGATGGGCATTTTCACACCTCATATTTAAAATAAATGGTTTAATAAAGTCAGGATGATTTTCTTAAATTTATATATTGCTGAAAATACTAGTATTTATACAAATTTTAATTATTATGAAGTTATATCTGTAATGGAAGACTTGACCAGTGCATGCCAATGTTCCACCTGCCATCTCCACTGTGTGCACTAAAGGCTCACTGTTCATCTCAGTTTGATTCTGAAGTAAATGTTTGTTGCTTCTGAATGCAACATTTTTTCAAATGACATTTAGCTTTAAACCAACACACCCAGCACTAACGAGCACAGCCTAAGGGCTCCTAATTTTACCTTAAGTATATCTCCAGGGCTTATGTGAAAATTAGGAAGGTAAATACATTTCACATATGGTTCACTGACATTTGTGTCAAGTCTGCCCTTTTCCAAAGATATTGATTTATACTGAATAAATCAGGATTACGCCAAACTCCTACTCTGACTGTTTAAAACGTTATGTCCTATGATGGAAATGTTCTTTCTATTTTATTATTATTTCTATTTTCATAATAAAATCTCACTGGAAACAAGACCAAATCAACAATCCTCACAAAGCTCTCCAGCTGGGTTTAATTTACTGCCACAAGCTGAGCTGAATTATTCTGGCTGCATTGGGTAGTGAAGATGATTTTCCTCATTTCAAGTCTGTCTGCAAAGATTCTGAAAGACTGGATTTTAATGTTATTGACTGAAACCTTCACATCAGTCAGTAACAGAGGAACAAACCACTGAAGTGAGATCAGTGATCGAGACAAAAGGTATATTCTGTGTTGACGCTATGCTCCGTGAAAAACCTTGTTTCAGATGTTTGCAGCAGGAGAGCCCGTCACTTAGACTGACTTTGCTCTCTTTGAACACTGGCAAAGCTGTCAGAAAATATCCTGGAGTGTTGAATGGCTTTGCAGACATTACATACAGTGTATGACTGAGAATAAAGAGCAGAATTTCAGTGCCTTTGAAAATTGTATCATTATTATACCAGTCAAATTCTTTCAGTTATACCTATGAGTCTGTTTAAGGAATTTTGTGTTGAAAATGTTTGTTTCAATAAGGTTTTGTCCTGCGCAAATGATGTCCACCCTTCAGAATAAAAGTAGCTCTTTAATTCTTTAATGTTACTAAAATATTGCTTTAAATTGCACATTAAAATAGTTATTTTCATAACTCTAGCTGTCTTTTTATTAATTACAGAGTAAAAATATATAAATGTTCAATTTATAGTGATTTCCAGAGCAATTGAATTCATTGAGAAAATTGCAAAATTACTGTATGTCAAAGTGCTGTATTTAATTTTTATTATTATTTTGTTACTTTTACATTCAATAGCTACTTTTTATGGGTCTATTAAGGCTAAATTTGAAACAAATTATTAAATAAAATCACTGTCAAGCTGATTTTAGGACATAAAATTTAAGTACAACCTTTCAATATAAAAAATATTAGTGCAATTATTAAGACATGTTAATTTAATTTAAAATGTAGAAATTATTGTGATTTTACAGTGGTTGTGGTTGCAAAATATTAATTCACTGTGTGAAATACAGTCTAAGAGGGTTTTGTATTGATTTTTAATTTTAGAAGCACCATCTACATTTAATCAGACAGATGATTATCAGTGGCATTTGGGGCTTCCAAAAGGATAATACAGCAAAGCAAAACAATTCTACATCAGAATAAGAAGAATAAAAAAACTGTTTTACTGTCAATCCATCATGATAGAGGTATAAAGTTGCAAAGTGTGTGGACCATAAAGTGAAAACATTACAAATACATTAACCTGTTTGTCATTAACAGTAGGTTTTGGATTTGATTTGGATAAAGATGAGTATATAATGCGAGTAAAAAACAATGCCTCCAATGCACAGCTGAATCACACTGTAATTGCAGATAGACACATTATTTACAAAAACATGCAGTACATGTTACATATGCCTCCCATATATAGTAATCAAAAAAAGTCAGTGGGAAAGGGTGAATTCCAGTTTTTGAAAAGGATTAAATGTCCAGCTTCCGCAGTTACATGTGTAAATGAAAGGAGACCATTCAGGTTGTGCCGTTGCTTTTCACAGAGAATAACCCACTGTCCAGCAGGGGGCAACACTGGATGTTTATGTCCATTATAATGGTCCTCCCAACATTTTAAATGCTACTCATGTCCATTACACAAACTGTGTTTACTTTTTACAGCTGGAAACATCATATCTTAACAGTTGAAATTTTAGTCTTTCATTGACATTTACATCTAAAGCTTTTCACTTGTCTTTTTAAAAGTTAACATGGAAGTCAAATATTTATTTCAGTTGTGCATGTGAATGGGCTGATCTAAGGCTTAATATGCACATCAGGTTTGCATAGTAGAGTATTGTTTCTTTTCCTCCAGGCAACATGAATATGAATGTGAAACATGTAATGTATCCAAACCTATAAATTAAGTTGTTGAAACTTTCAAATTATGATAGTGCCAGACCTGGTGCTCATGCGTTTAATAAAAATGATGAGTATTCACTCATCTGTACATCCATCAGCTCTCCTACAGGTAATTTTTCAACATTTTGGATGAACTCACTCTAATTTACAACCCAATGTTAAATTTGCAATGTAGAAACCACCACTAAGAAAAAATTGTAAGAAGATATAATAAAATTTTAAGAGAGCATACAATATTGTTAATGAAAAAAGACATTTTCTTTCCCTCCAGGCAACATGAATTTGAATGTGAAGCATTTGATGTATGCAAACTTCTAAATTAAGTTTTTTTAAATCCTTAAAGTCTTTCAGAGCTCTAACATAATTTCATCACTTAATGTTGTGTTTTATGCTTGGATTGTGATATAGATTAATATCTTATGTATTAAATCTAATTTAGTGGCTTGTAGAAACAAATGTCACTGCATGTCAGTAGATTTTCTCCATATTGTGTTAGAAATATAAAAATTTCCTCAGTGAATGTCAGGTAAACGATGTTTAAAGTGAGCCAGACAGCAACATAAAAAATATGATTCCTTACACTATGATTCAAACTAGTGATGATATCTAAATCCAGAGTGAAATAATCTCATCTGTCAACCATCCCTCCTCCCCTGCTTGCTTCCTGACAACTAGATAATCTCTGACACAAATCCACTATATATGAAGCCTTGAAAATCACCTTATAGGCTGTCTTGCCAAACACTTACTCACTTACGTCCATTAAAACCATTAACTCTGCATGCATAGTCTGATGTAAAAGTAACAGTTCTCTCCAGCAGGACTCTCCATAGTGAAGAAAAATCTAAATGACCTTTTTTCATTGGAACTCCAGTGGATTGCTTTTCTTTTTTTCTTGTTTTTCTATATATATTCTGTGATAATGATTAATTAATGAGCAAGTTGTCTCCTCATCATACACTTATTATGAATGGAGGTGAGCAAAGCTGGAAATGGCATGTTCTTTTTCTTTTCTGGGGAAAAATATATTCAAATAATGGACTTAACACACAATGCAAAAAATAAATAAGTACATTGGAATAAGTGTATTTGCATTGTGGATTAAGCACACGTTGCATGATTACAATGAAAGCTTCATAAAACACTGCTTGGACCATTGGCTCCATGGCGTATTTGCAGCCAAGTAGTTTGAAGGATTAAAATCCTGCAGAACACAAAACACATGGTGAAACAGTCCAGAGAGACTGCAATATTTATTGATTGACTGATAGTCAGATTTTGCAGAGTTTATATAGAGTTAGTTTGTGCTTTTACAATTAAATAGCAATGCATTTAAAAAGGAGCAATTAGATACAATTAAAGACAATTAGACTTTTAAGAGTACAATTAATCTGGAATAATCATAATTGACAACTACGGTGATGAACAACAAAAAATCATTATTTAATGATCTGGGTGATTTTTCTTGCAGTAAACGATGACACATGGTACAGAGGTTCCTCAACAATGCATTATTCTTTGTAAGAATGACTCTGGGGAATATTTCTAAAGCATTTACAAGCTCTAAAAGGCTCTTCAGCAGCAGTGAATATGAAACCAGTGACGCTGAAGAGGTCCATAAAAGGTTTTTTATTTTCCACACAGGCAATAGACAAGTAGTGAGCCTTCCTAATGGGAATATGGAACATTTATTCAACATTCATTGTTAGTCGGAGAGTTGCTGTCCAGTTGTCATGTCAGCAGTTTGTTCTTTCAGTACGTAGAATATCATGAAAAAAGTTATATATTTTTATCACTCATTTCAGAAGATCACATTCATGCTTTGAATAGATTCTTTACAAACAGACTGAAAAACATCAAGGCTGTATTTCTTGACATTTTGTGGATCATGGCTCACAAATCATGAAAACCCAAAGGACGTTGGTGAACTAAACTGAAAAGGCATGACACAATTCAGAGAGGATCCATACTGATCAGCCAGTATGGCTTGATACTGATTGATCAAACTGAATATTAATAACATTGTTGATAGGCTGCCTTTAACACCCTGTTTCTTAAACACATCCAGAAACACAAACACTATGTGAGACATGTAAGCAGTGCTTGCTAACATGCTGTAGGAGTGCTGCTTGGTCTCAAGACATTACTGGTCTTGGTCCTTCTACTAAAGAAAATACTTATTTGGTGCTTTTGGCTTCATCCTGCATCCTTCATTAAAATGTTTTCTCTTTACAATTTTTAGTGCCACCTATTTGTCTTCCTGTCTTTCTCATAACTTGTGAGTCTGTTCTCTTCACTTCTTAATATGTAAAATATCAGGCTGACGTAGTCTGAGGTTTCACTGCCCATGAAGCACCAAATCTCCTATGAGGATAGTGCTGATGTGCTTTCTTACAGTGGAAAAAAAAAATAAAATAAAAATTACACACACATTATGACCACTACTAGATAAGACTGACAGCTCAGAAAAAATTCCCAAACTACAATTAGCTCCCGGTATCCATTATAGTCTTATCTGTCCATTCAGCAGAGATTTGGAAGTCCCCAGAGGTAAAGCCGCTTTATCCTGAAACAAACTGAAATGTTCAGTGATAAATTCATAATATCATAAAACTTCATTTTCCCCCTATTCAATTTTATTTTTTTGGCATAGTAATAGGAAAAAAAAAAAAAAAAGGTAAAATAGAGGTGAAAAACATTGCAAATAAAATATTACAAATCTTTAAATATAAGAAGCAATGGTAGACTTCCCTTCCTTCTTAAAAATAAATAGACTTTGGTGTGAATTATCAAGGATATAACCATATTATCAATCAAATTTGAAGCAAAGCAAATAAAAAAGCACCTAACAAATATTTTTTGGGATTCACCACCAAAAAAATCCATCATGATGGTGAATTTAACATTTTATTATTAAATTCACAATAAAATATCTTCAGTGGCTTCAATATTTGACAAAGTGAATAATGAAGGAAACTGTTAAAGGAATGCACAATAATAGTATTTTGGGGGAACATGTTATCCTAGATTTCCTAGGAGACTGGAAATTTTATGGCTAAGCAGCATGATAAAATTACTCTTTAATAGAAAATTGCCCTTTTGACAGTTTGCTGAAATAATATTTGATATGAAACTGAAACTACTAAAACTGATTTCAAATTGCCGCATACCTCCTCTGTGCCTTCACTTATTTTGTCATATTGATGATAATAAGAGAGAATACGCTCAGCAACAAATTATCTTGATCTGGACTCAGCGTGGTGTAATCCCTGAGGAGGCTTCATGCAGGAACTGGAGAGCTTGTGTTATTGAGTCACCTGCTGCAATAAAGTGATTGCAAAACTCTTTACAGAATATTCAATATCCATTCAAAAAACTCCTGCAATTTAATGAAGTCATTTTAATATTTGATAATATAATTGTTCACTCATACAGAGAGCGGCAAATGATTTTGCCTTTTCATCAAGATATAAATTGTGTCAATAAAATAAATAAAATGCTAAACAAATGTATTAAAAGATGTATCACTTAGAGTATAACAGACTTCATTTTCTGATTTTGCTCCTGCCATCTTCTATGGAAGATCTACAGCTGAGAGGAAACACTGAGATAAGATAATTGGAAAGTCCAGCACAGTCCTAAGAACAAAACCTAGTAGCAGGCAGAAGATCTCTGGATAAAATAAGTTCACTGGATAAAATAAGATCACTGTTGGCCAATGTGTATCACGACATGCATGACGCTTGTTGCAAAGTTGGTGAGCTTCTTCAGTTACAGCCTGCTGCATCCCAAGTAGACAAAAAAAAATTCTTTTAAACACAGTATGCTATTTTTAGTGACTGTTCAGTATTTTTTTGTTTCATTTTAGTTAAGATTGACTGAACAGTTATTATGCTGGCATGCATGCTTGCATGATAACTGGGAAATCTTTTTTCAGATTTCCCTGCTACATGTTCTGGTTGATTATGCTGTGACTAATTGTATGTTTAAACTGCAAAGGTTCTGCTTCTTAATGATTGCATTGAAAAAAAAAAATTGTGTGCGTTTGGGTCTCTTTCCTCTCACATTTGCATTAATTTTATCTCCATCAAGGAGATAAAAAAGCAACCTTATAAAGGCTCCTAGAGATTTTGTGCTGAACCTCAAAAAGGGACAGAATCTTGATCACCTAACCACATCTGCAATCGGACCAAAATCTATCTCAAATGTAGTGCCCACATCCAATCCACAACTGTGTGGAATGACAACCCCAACTCAGTCTAAATGTGGAATCTGGAAGTCACGTAGATGTGGCCACATTTTGAATGTCTTCCTGGTGGCTCACATCTGGTCCCACTGTAGATAGTAAGTGTGTACTGAATAAGTGCTGATGCTGGGATACATCTTAGAGGCTTATTGTTAAAAAAAAAGAAAAGAAAAGAAGAAGAACAAACTATAATGATTAGGGAGGATTGGAAATATTAAACCTCATTTTTTTTCCCTCAAGAAAAAAAAAAAGCCCATAATAATGGTTCTTAATTTAATGCCCTTTAAATGTTACATAAATGTTGTGCAACTTCATTATTGGCACAATAATGAAGTTAATATGCCCTTTCCTTTTGATTTTTAAGACTACATATTTATTGTTTTATAAGTTCTGTTAGGATTAATTTGGTCGTTTTTCCATTCACTACATCTGTTACATGGTTTGTTTCTGTCAATGTTGCTTTCTGCCATTCCATCACAGATCAGCCTGCTTTGATAATTATCACGCCTGTCCTACGTTCCTCTTGTACTCCTTCATTAATAATTAGTTTCCTAGTTTTCAGTTGTTCATTGCACTGTCCATCACCTACACTGTTTGTTCTTCATGTCAAGTCTCATTTCTGTCCTTGTCACACTTGGTCCTTCTATTTGTAATTCAGGTTTTTGTTTTTGCTTTTGAAGGGCATATTATCCTTGCCCTTATCTTTCTAGAACTCCAGTTTGCATTTAGGTCCTCTTCACTTCTGAAATCTAAAACATGGTTATCTGGTATGAATTACAAATTAAACCTGCCAATCAAGTCACTCTTATCTCCTTATCTGAGGAGGATAGTATTAGTGTTCAAATCAATGGAGGATGTCACTTTTAATCTTTCACATACAGTCCATGAATAATTGTCTTACAAATAGTGTGAAGGTGTTTGACTGTGCTTTAAACCACTCTGCATCAAATTCTAAATTTGCCTGCAGCAGTCTGTGAAAATGAACTTGCTGATGTTAAACTACTTTGTAATGTTTCATGTTTTTTATATTTTATGTCATTTAGGTGACTGCTGTAGATAGGCACCAGACCCCTCATGACCCTGCAAACATAAGCATGTTAGATAATGGATGGATATTACAAACATTAATAAACTAGTAACTGGTCAAAGAGGATTAAGGTCAAGCTTGTGGCTCAGTATGTGAAAAATATTGGAATTTCAGAGGCACAAACCTGCTGATATATTTTTCATGAAAGAAATTGGACCTTTACTTATTTCAAATGATGTAATAGATGCACAAACAACAAAAAGCCTTTGGTGTTACATATAATGAAGGCTATCAACTTAAACACTTCATCAAAAATGTCATTTTGTCATCACACTTGTTATTTTTATATTAAAACTATTATTTTTATGTTACAATTTTATGTTACACGTTACATGTCGGCTTTGCCATTTACCTTTGTGTGCTGTATTTTCTGTGTCACCCAGTTAAATGCATTAATTTAAAAAAAAAGCCTTTCATGTAGGTTTACCATAGAGTACTTTTTAATTTGTATTCTTCTTATCCAAAGAAGTACTAAAGGTAAATGGAAATAATAGATTCAAGTAGAAAATAAACAATGATATTGAATCAATCATAAAATGAAAAAAATAAAATAATTCCAAAGCAACATGGATAAAAGTAATTACTCAAACGTTCTTCACACTTTACTCTCATATTTAACCCTCGTTGGGATAAGTTTGGTCAAAAGCAAGACCCAATCAGCTAAAAAGTATAGCACCTTTATCCTCTATCAAAGAAAGACATTTCTGTTCTAAAGCGGGCTCACACTTCCATGCCACTCAGAAAAGACACAGACACATCCAGACTACAAAACATATGCTTGAGAACAGAGAGTGAATTACCTGTGGCATATCAGCTACTAAACATACCTCTGTGGCAAACAAGCCAACAGTATTTCATAAGTAAATGCAAATTAATAATAAGGTTCCAGATCACTGAGCTCTAGTTCTCCTGCAGGTTGCAGAAAGAAGCTCTCAGATGATTGACCATTACTATAAACCATTGATTGCAAAGAATAAAAACAATCAAACTAATTACATGGGGTCAAAGACAATTGTAATCTTTTGATCTCATTTGAAGAGAGCAATGATGAAAAGAGTCATAATGGCAACTAATAAAAGATGTATTCTCTCTGGCGACAGTAGATTTGTAATTACTGGACATCAGCTGACTGTTCACGAGTTCAGGGATTTGGTTTGAGCCACTAAAATTTTGTTGACATGATAAGTCCACTTTAAATTTTATAAAACCCATCCATTAATTAATTATTCATACCCACTTATCCTAACAAGGTTCTGGGAGGTGCTCAGCATAATAACTGTTCAGTCAATCTGGTGCTCAAATGCATGCTCGTTTAACTACTTCTTGAAAGAAGTAGTTAAAACCAGTAAAGTAAAAATATATTTATATTTGCAAGTAAAATATATTTTCGCCAGTTTTGGTTTATTTTAATGTATCAGTTAAACCAATATAATCATGTAGTTCCTATTATTTTCAAATATGCTATATTATAAGGATAACAAGTTTCTAAGGCCAAAAAACATAGAAAGGCCACATAGGTAGATTTAAATCAAATATTGACATTTTAATTAATTTAAATAAAACTATAAATGTATACTTTAACGTAAAAATGAATTTAAATGCTGAAATAATTAATAAAATACAAAATAAAAACATTTTATAATAATGGGTTACTCTAGTTAGGCTGCTGTGCCACATATTAGATCAAATTTTATTTGTATGTCACATTTCAGCAGCAAGGCATTTCAAAGTGCTTTACATCATAAACACAAACACAAAGTCATGCAACATAGAATAAACAATACATTGTTACATATTACATTTCAAATACAGTTCTAAACCGGTGTGTTTTTAGTTGAGATTTAAAGGAAGTCAGGGCTTCCGCTGTTTTACAGTTTTCTGGAAGTTTGTTCCAAATTTTTGGTGCATAGATGCTGAAAGCTGCTTCTTCTCTCTTGGTTCTGGTTCTGGTGATGCAGAGCAGACCGAAACCAGAAGACCTGAGAGGTCTGGAAGGTTGATACAACAACAGCAGATCTTTGATGTATTGTGGTGCTAAAACATTCAGTGATTTATAAACTAACAACAGTATTTTAAAATCTATTTATTAATCTAAACTGTTCTCATTTCTAATCCCTGCTGAAATGCTGCTGCTTTTTTCAAACACTGAACTGGGGTTAAGTGAGCTGGTCAACAAATCCACTTACATCCTCATCAGGACTTAAAGGGGAACTGTTAATACAAAATTCATATTTTTGTTCTTCCATTTGTGTTTCGGCTGCATCGAAAATCTGTAAAAAAAAACCAAGAAAACCCACACAGCTTGTTTTTGGCAAGAAGTTTGTCTTTTGTGATGTCTGGAAAATGAGTCGTTTTAAAAACCTCCGGGATGAAATGTGAGCAATCAGCAGGCACTTCCCTGTTACCTAGAAACCCCGGCAAAACCCAGCCCGTTACCTAGCAACACAAGCTGAATTCTGGTAGGTTAGGTCAGGGATTACTTCCCGGAAGCGAAGTACACACTTTCCGGAAGTGTAGGGGTTACTTCCCAAAAGTGAATGGATTACTTCCCAAAAGTGAAATACTCACTTTGAAAGAGCATCTTTCCTACCCAGAAGTGAAAAAAACACTTCCGGGAAATGAATAGTTACTTCTTGGAAGTGATAGGGCTATTTCCCGGAAGTGAAGTGTTACTTCCCGGAAGTGGAGTAACACTTCCAGGAAGTGAATATTTACTTCCCGGAAGTGAATAGATATTTCCCGGAAGTAAAAAAAACACTTCCCGGAAGCGAATAGCTATTTCCCGGAAGTAAAAAACACTTCCCGGAAGTGAATATTTACTTCCTGGAAGTGAAGTCGCTTCCCGGAGGTAAATATTTACTTCCCGGAAGTAAAAAAAAACACTTCCGGGAAGTGAATGATTACTTCCCGGAAGTGAATAGTTACTTCCCGGAAGAAAACAGTTACTTCCTGGAAGTAAAATAACACTTCCCGGAAGTGAATAGTTATTTCCAGGAAGTTAAAAAAACACTTCCGGGAAATGAATTATTACTTCCCGGAAGTGAATAGTTACTTCCCGGAAGCGATAGGGTTACTTCCCAGAAGTGAAGAGTCACTTCCAAAAGTTACTTCCCGGAAGTGGAATAACACTTTCAGGAAGTGAATAATTGCTTCCCGGAAGTGAATATTTATTTCCCGGAAGTGATTGTGAAAAATCACTTCCGGGAAGTGAGTAATTACTTCCTGGAAGTGAAAGAACCACTTTTGATGGGTTACTTCCCAAAAGTGAATAACTTACTTTCCGGAAGTGAAGGGGTTATTTTCCAGAAATGAAATAAACATTTTCCGGAATTGATTGGGTTACTTCCCGGGTTATTATGTTTTCACATACCTAATGTGAAAACATGTTATGTTTTCACATTAGGTAACAACAGTTATGTTATGTTTTCACATTAGTGTCTTAACTTGAAATTACCAGACCTTGATGCAGTGACACAAGTTTAAAGGCCTTATATTGAGCCAGGAACCACTGCAGAAACACGTCTGGGTGAAAGGGTGTAGACAAAGGTCTTCATAAGATCCTTGGTAAATTAAAAATGACTCTACATAATACATACAGTTAAAGTTAGCTGCACTGTGGATATTTTAAAGTGGTATACACAGCTTTCTATTCACAGCTATGTTCCTCAAGGGATCTCTTCTTAACTTTACAATACATTTTTAAGAAGAAAGTGGCTATTATTATCACATCATCATTGGCTGTAATGGCCAGAGGTGATCTAACTTTAGATCAATTCTTCCTTTACAAAAAAAAGATTGTTTATTAAGCCCTTTTGCATTTTTCACTCCGAGGATTTGATTACTTTGTGGTTAAATACATCTTTACAAATTACTTTTGGCTATAATCCCTTTCTGGTATTAGCACAGTTTCAGTGCTATAACTATTAATGTTATTGCAAACCAATCCGATTATTCAAGTGAACTTCATTATGCTAATGGCCTGATATTTATTTGGACTGTGGCTATGACAATGGAGTGAGAAGCAGCGTAATGAGCCGGCTTCATCATAAAATCCAAAAGACAAACAGAGGATCGAAATAGCTCCATTAGTGGCTCTGAGCCAAACATCTTACTCACTGTCTATACTGTTATTAATTCCTTATATATATTCCAATAATATTCTTTTTTTATAGTTTGATATAAAAATTGCTTTTGGCAATAAGAAGGTAAAACTCATTCATATGCTAAGATCTTTAAAACAAAAACATTTTCATAAAGAAATGAACATTCCAATGTTTGTGTTCACTAGATCTTTTATTGCATCACAAATCAGAGTTAGTGAAAAAGATTCCTTTCACACAGAACTTTGAAGGGTTAGACTTCCAGAAGCAAATAGCATAATACAGATAAGTCATGAATAGCTTTACCATACTTCCTATCATAATATGACTCAAAACTTTAACAAGTTGTCTCTAATGGATTCTAATCAAAGCACATCTACTCTGCACTCATTTGGTGACCATAATCAATTTTAGTAGAACTAAATCCAGTAAATGTCAAGTTGTCCAAAATATCAGCATTCAAAGCTGAGTGAGCGCTGAAGGACAGTCAGTAAGCCTGAGTGAATAATTGCCTCCGTCAGGACATTTTATAATGCTGATACTTTCCAGTGCTCGATTGCACAGCCAACTGTTTCTTTGAGACTCTGGTAGAGAGGCAAACATGTTTATGTATAATATGTTTTCACATTAGTGTCTTAACTTGAAATTACCAGACCTTGATCCACTGACACAAGTTTAAAGGCCTCATATTGAGCCAGGAACCACTGCAGAAACACATGACTAGTTAGCATATGAATACATGTCCTTCACTGATGATATTCCTCATTTTGTGCTCTTATCATATTACTGTTCCGTACAATTCCATTAAACTCACTGTATTCGCACCATAATTGAAGTAGGATATATTTTAGCATTCAAATGAACTCAGCTATGACTTTTATTCTTGAAATATGCAGATGACAGGATTTTCTGAAATATTACAAAATTGCTGATGTATGTATGAAGATAACTGCTGCTTTCTAATTAAGTCCAAGATTGTTAGTTTTTAACAGCATTCAAGGGAAAGTGGGGGATATTTAACAGCTAGCACTTTCCTATTTTATTATAATGACCATTTAAAATGATCTGAATGATGCTTTATGTGGTGGAAAGCTTAAATTTGTCTGAAACTGTGCAGAGATTAGCCGGGCTTTTGATTATGAAGATGATCAACTCTGAATTTTCATCCTTAAAATACTTATTTTATAGTTTTAATTTTAGTTTTAATTTTCTTTGACTAACAAGAATGCATTTAAGAAAAAGTCAGTCAAGTACTCAAGATGGTATCCACACCAAATGCAATATAAAATTGTATATTTAATCAGATTCTTTGTGTCTCATACAGTGACAGAAGTCAGATACCTAAGACTTCTTTCTCTCTGGGAAGTGCAGTTTAGGGCTGTTCACATGAATATTTCACAATCTTGATCTTTCAGACATATATTTATTCATTATAAAAATGTGAATCAAAGGGAAAATTCACTTCAACAGATTGTCATGAAGCTCTACAGAAGCCTGTTAAATACAGATTCATGTAAACCATTTATCTTACAACATATAAAACATGCAGAGGAGCGTGTTCTGAGAACATGATTCAACAAACCCTGTCCTCCAGCCCAACACTTCCCCAACAGATCTCATCAAATGAAGAATTCACACAAATTAATCAAAATATTCAATTAATGTAAATCTTTAATCAAAAGAATTTACTTTGATTTTAAAACAAACAAACAAAAAAAAAACACATCAACAAGTTTAATGGCTACGTGATCAAATGATTATTTTTGTTTCATTTGAGAAACATGGTTGCTTCAGGAAGAATAAAGCCCCGTATTCAAATGACTAGTTCTCAATCATCTTGTAACTTGAAGCAAAGGATGATGAGAAGGAGTGGCAGCTTGCTGTCAGACCATCAAGTTGAGTAATCAATCAAACTAACAGCCTCAGCTACATCACAACCCACATCATAATTTAAATATACCAAGGTGCTTTTTTTCAAAACTTATCTTCCTTTAAATAAATTACGCAACAATCAAATTAGCGGTTTTATGAAGCGGTAAGTCTTTATTTAATTCAATATTTTTTTATTGTGAAAAGGATCTTTTTGATCATCAGTACATTCTTTTCTCTTTTGTGCGCTCCAGGTTTGACCCCTGTGACTTATTTCTCATTAATGTCATTCAAGGAAAGAATTATGATTGGCATTTTTTGTCTTCAAGGCACAAAACCTTATTAGCAAGTTATTTGTGACTTATCCAAACCATAATTATAGATCATGCATTAAAGTATACACTCTTAATTGAATTTCAGAATAATGGTGCATCTCTGCATACAAAATATGGTCTGGAGATTTCAAGGACAGGCACTGTAATTTCTCCATCTGAAAACACTTTCAACATTTCCTTTGAGATACTTGTCACCAAATAGAATGTGATGGATCAATGCTTTTGAAACCTCATCCATGGATTTTCAACTGATTTCTTTCATACATGTGTGAGTTTAGCCTGAAGTCACATAAAGGGCCTTGTGCAACAATAAATCAAGTAGGATCAAAATTATTGAGAAAAAATGGTGAAAATCTTTGTGTTTAATAGAAGTCAACCAACTTTGTTATTAGTAACTTGCATACAGAGCAATATTATTCATTTCAACTTGTATGTGCATATTTGTTTAAGTCCATCTATGAATAAAACCAGTTTAGCTGGATTGGCAGGAGCAGTGGTGTTTTTTTTTTAATAGATGACATTACTCATTTTTTGACTGAAACTGCTGTCTGTAGGGAGGGGAAGGAGAAAGGAGTCTGCCTCACCACCTCTCGAATGCAAATCATGACACTGGGTACTCCAGGTTTCTACCAACTGTGCTGTAAAAGTGGTCTCAAATTATGTCTGAAGTGTTAATCATCTTATCCCAATTGTGTTTCATTTAGGTCCACGTCCTGTAGTTTTTGTTGTTATCTTATGACAATCTGATGACCTGTCAAAAATGGACTACATTTCCTCCTTAGTGACTGCTAGAGATGGACTACATCTCCTTGGTAACTAAGGACTGATAAAACAGATGTAGAAAATTGCTTGGTACTTCTTAAAGTTATTGGATGAGTTAATATTATAGCATTCATGCAAGAATCAACACTTGAGGCAAGTTTTTCATCAAAGTAAAAGTTTAATACGTACATCAAGTAAATTATGGAGTAATTATGGAGTAATGATGACCTGTTTAGTGGGCTGACTGCTTTGTCATTTGTTCAAAATTAAGGCCTTTTGGATTAACAGCATTCTTACAAAGCAGAGACATTCATCCAAGTTGTATTATGAAAGGTAAGTCAAATTGTGGTAAAAAAAGGAGGATGCAAAAACTAATTTTGACAATATAAATCTAAAAGAAACACAGCAAGGGAAGATGGCAAAAGCAATGAAACGGGGACAAGAAACGTTCTTTCAGAAAATACAAGGATGAGTAGCTGAGGACGGTAAGCAATTCGCAATCAATTCTTACTACTGTGAACAGAATGAAATTATAAAGCATGTTATGTTAGACTACCAGAAAAAAAATAAGATTAGGGCAAGAATTTATGATCCCAACAACCAAAATAACAGGGTGGATGTCTCTGACTCACAAAACAAAACAAATGAACTGATCAAAGCAAGATTCTGTTATCCAACACATTTCAAAAAATATATATTTTTTTTAGTTTTAATAAAGAGCATCATTCCCAGCAAGTAGAGTTTACATAATCAGGCAGTTTTAATAATCATCAGAGGAAAAGGTTATGAGAAAATCATCACTTTCATTTTTGTTTTGCTTGTCCCTGGAAGTTAAACTTTACCTGTAGTTTGTGTTTCTGTTCTACTGCCTTGATGTTTATTTCCTTTGTTCCTCAGCATCTCTCGTCTCCTACCAGGAAGTCATGGCTAAGAAAGTTCATGATTGAGGGAGATATAAGTAGACAGAAGTAGGACACCTGTTTGCCCACATCTTCTTGTAAGAGTATATTACCAGTGAAGCCTGCTTTACAAACGTTGTTCACATATGAAGACTTGTAGCTATGCAACAGTTATAGATAAAATTAGATCATATTGACACTCATTGTTTTGTCTGCAATATTAATGTATATCACTATCTATGTTTTCTATTTTGATTTGTCAAGTGGCAAAAGCTGTGGATCCTTCTTTGCATTGACAATCCTTCTACACATAATTTTTGAAATAGTTTGAATAGTAGAGTGATTCATTAGATATTTGTGGATTTTCAGTTTTTCAACAGTGAAATACTGTAAAGAAACATAAGTTACACAGAAGTCTTTAATTAAGAGCTTGTGTGTCGTCTCGGGTCCAATTCCTTTCATGATCCCCCTGCTCCTGTGATTGCATTAAAACTGCTTGATAAATCACCACCAAGGGGAGAAACGGAACTGCAGCTCCCATCAATCAACTTTTGTTTGCTGATGTGTTTGCAAATCAGGCTTCACAGCCACTTGCACAATACTTTAATCAGTGCCATGAAAGTCACTGAATAAGCCTCACTTTCAATTTCCATTCTTTAGCCATCTCCTGGGGCATTTGACCTTTATCACCTGTCAGACATGATAGGAGCAAATTTGATATTTTATTCAAGCTTATAACAGGAGCTTTCCTACCATTTCTGCACTCTAATTATGTTTTTCATTGCAAACCATTACACTTGTTTGCAACTATGTATTTTTCATGTGGATTGAGTGCATTTTTACATCGTTGACAAAATTAAAATGAATATTCTCAATAAAAAATAAATATACCTTGTAAAACACTAGATTCACATATGTAACAAAAAGTTTGACATATACAATCTGAAATGGATGTGTAGTTTAAAATAATGAAAAATAAACAAGAAATATTACAGTAACCAATGAAAACTCTTAAAATATGTATTTTATCTCTAGCCTCATTTAAAGCTCTAGGAAATACACATTAAAAACACCTTTCAGTTTTTGCCATGTGGAATTTTTTAATGTTTTTAAACAACTGTAAAAATTTAATGTTATTACCTTTGAAAAACTTTGCGACACACAAGCCTGAATGTGTTAAAACAATCACATAAGATAAACTGGTGAAGCTGTAAAAACTGTAAATGACAAGTGAATGTGGCAGTGGATATTCTGAGAATTGTAAATGAGTAACAGATTAATAATGAAGAAGATTAGCTCAAAGACACATTTCATATGCAGGGACAGGGATCTGGGAACAATAGGAACATTAAAGCTTCTTCTGATAAATTTCCAATTAACACTATTTTATTTTTCATTCCTTTGTGTCTTATAGAAAGATCTGAAATTTAATTTTAACTGACGTAATACTGTGGAAGCAAATTAAATTTCCTTCATCTTAGATCTCAGCAGGGATTTCTTTATTTCTCTCTAAGGAAACCTGTGGACGTAGATACGCCTGCACAATTTTTTTACATCTAACTGCTACTCTGAGTTCTCGCTGAGCAAATTCGATTATCCTGTTTGAATATTCTTTCAAACTTTGAGAAAGAAAAATTGACAAGTTAATATTAAAATAGCATCAACTAATTTCTGGGGTCAAGACAAAATTTTTTATGGATGTTAGAACATTCTCCAGGAGTGGCATGTAATTTCAGCAGACAGGGAGCAGGAAGCCAATGACAAAGGAAAAAGATACCAAGATGTTGTTTTCTTGGAACAGGAGGGCCTGTGATATCTTTAAGAAATAAGAAATACTTATATTCATGTATCTGCTTTTTTTTGACATAGTGCAAAAAGAGAAAGCTAGTCAGGAAAATTTGAAACAACTTTATTCGACTATAATTCCTATTTGTTTGATTTTTGCCCAATTTACAGTTCTGATGTCAGGAACAATCTGCACCAGCAAGCACATCATGCTGTGTCTTCTCACATTAACAGAATCTGGGAATGAGATATTAATTTGAGTGACAGTCTCCGCCTCAACTTCAGTTAAAAATTTAGATTTGTACATAAAGAGCGGTCGGTGCAGAACAGAACAGGACACTAATAATAAATGAGATGATAAACAGAAGAAATTCTTAGTACTGGAACTGGACAAAGTCAGGTCACTTAATTTTATGACAAAATGAGCTAGCAGTGGTGTAAACAGTAAATGACCCTTTAACTCAATAAATTGATAAAATTGATGTCAAAATATGAGCCTTATTAAGAGGAAAAAGAAAACCACCCTTTCTCTGTATGAAAAAAACAAGTGTCCCTTAAAATTGATAGGAGCAAAAACAACCAACAAAATTCAAACAATTTTATTTAATTAACAAAAATTTTATCTTTTTAAATCAAGTTTATTTGTATGACATAGTTCAGCAACAAGGAAGTTCAACGAGATCAAAACCCCACAGGAATCATCCATAAAACGGGTAACAAACATTACATTTTCTCAAATCATCAAGAACAGTCTTTATCAAACACACATCAAGTATATGAATCAATGCTTCAGCTCTCAAGTGTTTTTTAGTCTTGATTTAAATGAATGCAGTGTTTCAGCAGTTTTTATATATTTTTTACTTTAAAGTAACCTTAACTTTCTGAAACTTTTCTACACTTATAACATGTTTAATTCTATTATTCAACGTTAATATTTAGTTTGTTTTTTCTTATAACATTGAATTATCAACTTTAGAGATATGAACTGTGCAGCAACTGTAACACAGGAGTTTGCTACAGAGTTTGATCAATTCGATTGACTTTAATTGGTTTGACAAATCATGTGGTCTGTGATCTCTGATCAGGTGCAGTTGTAGAGTACATGAAATCATTTCAAAAATCTGTAAAGCCCTTGAAAGTTATGTAGCATATTACTGTTTCAAAGTGAGCAGAGAGTTTTTCAGGTAGAAAAGGTCAGAGTCCGAGGCTTCAGCGTCTATAAAATAGTTTTAGCATATGCACCTACACGTTGTTTTGTTTTTACTGTTTTTTGCTACAAGTTTGTCAGTGAGGAGACAAGTATCTTTCTGTCATGGAGAAAATGACAACTGACCACAAGTTGTGATGAGCCATGATTTAAATAAAAGAAGAGAAAATCTCAAAGGAAAGCATTAGCACAACTTCTTGTGATATGACTTTAACCTGACAGGGTACATCAAGAGCTAGCTCTCTGTCAGGGTGCATCAGCTGTTGTGAGGATTTGCTTATTACTAATCTGGTCCCAGAAAAAGCTGAAAAGGCACTTAACAAACCAAACATCCTTTGCAGCTTGAGAAAAAGCTCAGGCTCATATTTCTCCCTTAGTTTCTTATTATAAGGTCTCAACCAGTGGTAGAGAGACTGTCTTTGTATGAACATATGTTGTATGAAGTGAGTTGGCCAACATGACATCATTACTTGAAGAATTAAAACAACGTTACAATTTTGAAAGTACATATGGTTTGCTATGTGGTGTAACAAGCTTTGCTTATTAAGAATCAGCAAATGCAATGAGAAATACAAACGTATCCATAAAAATACTGCTAAGAGTTTCCTACTCAATAGAACCATCTCTGTTGCAAATCTTAGCTCTAACTCTGTATCTTTTCATCTAGTCAATAAATTACCAGCAAATTACCATCTAATTTGCATACTTTGAATAGAAACTATTTTCTTTGTCCATCTTGTCCAGACATTCCCTTTACATTGCCATGAGAGATTGTGACTCAGTTTTTCACCCACAACCAAAAACATGTGGAATGAATTTCCTAAATGTCATTTATATTTCATACTTTTGATAAGTAAAAATAAAACAGCATATGGTGAAGAAAGTAAACTTCTTCACTGGAATTTTGAGCAATTGCCAGCACCATCACTTTGCAACAGGAAAGTCAATTTTAATTGAGGCCTGGGGACTTTCTTGATGGAGTTTCTATATTCTTGCCAGCCATGTGTGGGTTGACTGCCCATGACTGTGGGCTACCTCCCACAGTCCAAAAACATAACTATTAGGTTAATGGCATAAGTATTGTCCTTGTGGCTTTGTGATGTCCTTTTGACCATTTGAGAGTATACTCCACCTCTTTCCTATTGATCCCTGGGGATAGGCACCAGACCCCCTGCGGCCCTGAATGGATACGTGGGTATGGACTACAGATTGCTAAATTCTCTTCATTCACTAGTTTATGACATTGAAGACTGGACAGAAATAGGGTTGGCTTTCTGCTGTTCTGGGTGAAATAGACATGAAAGCATATTGTTGTGTGATATATATTTTTTTGTCACAGATCACTCAATTAGGGCAATTTAGTTGGTCTAAAAGAAGAAGCTCTCCAATATACTGGTTGAACTGGCTGCTTGTATGTGCAAACATTAGAGGCAAAATTGTTCAGTTATGAGAACACCATGCCATAGGTCCTCGGGGTTTTTTTTTTTTTTTTTTTTGCAGAAAAATCAATAGAACCAGCACATGTTGCTGTGTGACTAAGAGAGAGAAGGTGAATAGAAGGAGAGCTAAAATTATCCTATGCTGTGAAACTGAGACCAAGTGAGATTTTCTCCATAAATAGCAAGAATGCAATGTGACTGAAACAGCATTGTTCATGCAGCTATATGTAAACATTATCAGCATTCATATTTCATTCTTTAAAACATTTGTGATGAAATTGATTACTCTACATAAAATACCACATGATATGGATTGCTAAGCTAATTTATATTATCTCCAATTCACATGTTGGAGTAAGTGTATTGAATACAGTGCTAAAGAAATGTATTAGCCCATTACCTGGGCTTGGTGTGTCTTGTGGATCCAGCTATGTGAACATCAAAACCTTTTTCTGGTTAACATTGATTCAATACTGACTTGCCACATTTGATCTTGGTTACAGTGGCTGTTTCATTTGTTACTCTAATCAGGACAAAAATAAGAAATGGACTGTGGTTCTTCTACAGAGGGACATCAGGGGTAGATTGATATATTATTATAATATGTGGTAAGTTTTCTGTATATCTTAATTACATTTCAGTTTTAAAACAGCATGAATGTTGGTGACCATCCATCTATAATAAAATGTTTTACCCAGAACTGCTTTTCTGTTATCAGGTCATTGCACCTTTATACAGCACTTTATGGTGACTCATTGATACCTGTTTTCGGTATAAAAATCTGTTTCATAAACTGAAACATTTAAGGCAGTAAATACTTTTTTACAACTCTTCTTAAATCTCACCAACCTGACATTCAGCCTCTGTCTCGGTTACTGTAAGTTTGTAACTGTGAAACAGAAAGGAAGCCTTTTGGTCTGAAACCAACCTTTGTTCATGCACTTCTCGCACCAAAAGCAATAATGTCCTAATGCTGAAGCACTGCTCCATTAGACCTGAAGACACAATTAGGCTGGCAGGTACCTACCAGCATCTTCAAAGCTCGTTAATTACCATGGCGAAGCTTATTTATTTAAGCCACACAAAAAAGGGAGGTGAAGCCGTTACCCTGCTTCCAGCTTTTATGCTGAGCTGACAATCTCCTGGCTTAAGTGAAACTGGATTTTCATTGAAGTGCAGTTTTCCTCGGAACATTTTTTTCCCTCACAAGTTTTGTTCTCACAGTCCTCTTGTTTGACCAGACCAGTAAATACCATTAAAATCAAGCAACCATGTGAACAATCCTTGTCAAAATCTTGTTTTTGTCTTTCAAAAAGAGTTTGATCAGTGAACTGTAGCTAATCTCTAACTTACGGATTTAAATAAAACCCTAACGTTGTTACATGTCTATGATGTCCAGGCACTTGATTTATTTCAGCACTTCTTCATCCATCAATGTGGTCTTAAAACTTGAGGGCAGTGGGGTGTCAGTTCAACCCCAACAAGAATTGCTTATAAATTATGTCAGGTATGTTGGGTCAGTCAGAAACTTTGGAAAGTGTGTGAAAAGGGCATTTGACCAATGGCTAGGAAGTTATGTGGCAATACATTAGTTGTATCACCAAAATTATGACCTGTAGTTTCCAGGTGAAGCTGAAAGTGTTTTTATTTCTCTTATCTGACTGTTGTCCCATTGCACCCAAATATTCCCTTTCATACCACTTCATTGTAGCATTTTTAACTTCAACATTATGCATAACGTTGTGCTGATCTGTCACACAAAATTCCACCAAAATATTGAAATTTGTGATTGCAGTATGATAATTTGAGAAAGGTAAAGAGTTATGAACACTTTTGAAGGGAGTATATCTTCTTCACAGTCTCTTTTCATTGCAAGTGTTTCACTTCCCACGAAAGCCTTTTTTCCAGACATAATTATCTAATTTTTATAGGTGATGGTTGTCCTTTGTCCTGCAGACAGCACTTATCTGCCATCTGATTAGGAGTCAGTGACACTAAATGGCAAAGTTCTCCAATGATAAAAAAAAAAATCTTTTTTTTATCATATGCTTACCTTCTATTTGAAGGTAAGCATATTGCTAAGATACGTACTTGATAGACTTTTCTTCACCTATCTTTTATTATCATGTTACTGGACTAAAAAAAGCTTCTTGAAACCCTAGTGAAGGTGTTATGACATGGTCTCTTGGAGCCCTGTGTGGGCTTCATTTCCATACATCCTGTTGTTGCGAAGTGTCAGATAAATCCAGAGGCTGAATGAGTGCTGAGAGGCAGCTTGGGGATGGGAACAAGTTCTAAGGCATAAATATGTACATGGTCATTAGACATCTAACTGGAACAAAAACACAAACATAAAGACCAAACTTTCACTGAAAAGTATCCTCCCCACAAACATTGAGATATTACAGAAGGAACAATACTAAGGACCTGAGGAAAAAAAAAAGAAAACATTGTTGGAGAAGAGCAGATAAATATATTGTGACCAGGACTGGTACTGCTAAATGCAGTTGTGAATGTACTTAAAGTGAAGTGTTGATCAAATGTTATTACATATATTAAGTTGTGTTTTTGTTCCATAGCAAAAACATTATAACTAATTTCAGATAGAGAGCTTAATTTATTTAATGACAATCTAATACAAAATACAAAAAAATGGGAAAAATGGCCATTGAGTAAACCATATGGGAAATAAAACATAATAAACAATAATTTCCAAAATTGATTCAATCTTGTTGCTTTAAAGTAACTTTAAAAGAAATGCATACATGATAGTGAACACAGTAGTCATCTCTACCACCCTGTGGCCTATTCATTATGAATATACTGGAGTAAATACTGATTTTTAAAGCTTTTTCTACATCTGTGGTAGAACTGAGTGTTAATAAGAATTTGATAAAAAGAATTTTGTTAATCAAAGTAGCTTTAGAGAGTAAGAATGAGTTTTACATTCTCACTTTGGTCTTATTCCATTTCTGGCATTATGTCAAAGTGAGGATGTATATTCTCTGAAACTCTGCTCAGATTTATTTTTACCTCTCCAGATTCTCAAACAGCCATCATGACTTGCACAGAAAATCCTCTTAAAAGTGCCTCAGCACGCCTGCCTGCATGCTTTCATTTCTGAGTCAAGTGCAAGGAGAAGCATCTTGGATAATAACATCTGGTCAAAGGTAAAGGCAATGCAGAATTGCTTTCTCTTGCTGTATGACAGGTTGTGCCAAAACTGTCACCTCTATTATCAGAGTTATAGATGTTAGAGACCATAGCCTCTACAAGTCGGTTGTAATTTATGAGCTGCAGAAAATTGAGATGATGATTCTCAATGTGAGAACTGCTGGTGGCAATCAGTAAAGATGTTTTCCTTTTTCTCTGTAATATGCATCTATAACACTCCTGGTCAATTGTTATTTGCTGCTCTCTCTTTGTGTTTCAGATCTACCTGGCTGCCACAGTTGCAAGGTGTTGGAGCTCGTCAGCCACCCCATGTTATGGCCCAAGGGCTTTCTTCTGGGTTTTAACTTTCCTGTTCTAGAACTTCTCATTGGTGCTGATTGGAAGCGGAGGCCTCTGGCCAGTGTCTCCATAATGACATCAGATCCAGGTTAAGATGCGCCATTCCTTCTCACTACTCTATCTCATTTCTTTCTGTCTCTCTGCCACTCTCTCCTCTTTCTCCCTCTCCTCTCCAACCAGTTATAATTTTTGTTAAATAAATCCCATTTTAAGTTGTCCCATGCGTTGCTTCCCTTTAATTTGTTATGGTACGAGAGCCAGACCATAACACCCTTTTTCCCTGGGCCTTGATCTGAAGTGATCTTGTCTGTCTGGTGACGGTTTGTGAGGACTTAAATAATTTTGTTGTGAGCATATTGTGAAGAATCAAGTGTCTAACTGAAGTAGAGTTTCTATTCACAGTTGAAGCTGGTAGGGGTTCTATGCCATTTTGTTAAACTGTTTTCTCCTTTTTAATGGTTAGCCAGGGAGTTCAGGTTTTGTACTTTTTTTCCAGTTCTCCTCTAGAAAGTATTTTTTATTTTACAATTAAAAGGGGGGTGTTTTGTTTGTTGTTTAGGCCTTGGAGACCCTGAAGCTTAAAGCTTCAGGTATTTTCTGCCTCCTGTGATTTAGGTTTTACCTGAACTGTAAAATAAACTTTCTTCTGCTACTGACATCAGCTGTTTAGATTACTGATTTGTGTGTGACACTCAGTGCCAGAATTTACCCTTGGTGATTTTGGGGAGGTGTTGTAACATATAAGAACACAGAAAAAATTATTTAGTTAATCATTTACGATATATAATCACAACAACTGATTGCTGTGCCTGTGCACATGAAGTAAATATTAACACATTTGCTGGAACCAGGCCTAATATCTTTCACAGAGATATTAAACTGTTCACAGTACACCAAAACCCACAGTTTTACCAATTTTATCCTCACAGTGAATAAAACGCTTCCCTAAACACAAAAAGTAACCTGCACAATTACTGGCACCACTAAGGTGATATCTGGGAAGATCATCTCAGAATAATAAAGTCCTTAAGAGTAAAAAGCAAGAAAATCCACCCAAAAGAGCATTTTGTTTTGGTTTAATTATGTAACCCACAAGCCAAAGATAGCAGCTCTACTTAAGAATTGTAGCATTTGATGAAGCAGCTGCAAAAATTTTAAAAGCCTGAAATTGACCTTTGTCCCAAGAGTGAAGTTTCCAAAGATTCTTCCTTTTAACTCAGTGATACTTTACCAGTGAATGTTTGAAGCACTTTCTGTAACACCTGGGGGACACCGCTTGGTTAGGATCTCTTCTGTCTCATGTCTGTAAATGATTAAATGGAGGTTCATCATTGTATCATCTTCCAGTTTTGTTCACTTAAAAGCACAGTGAACTGAGCTAAATTTGAAACTCCTCTAGTATTTGATTTTTGAATCACATTCTGCTGGCAAAAAGTTCTCTATCTGAAGTAAAGGAATATTTCAGAAATTGAATTTTTGACCTACTGTACTTTAGGAGCAAAAAAATCACACACATGTGATGGTGGTGGAAATAATATATATGGGAGATGTCTTTTTTTGCCAAGTGGTTTTGGAAAGGTATTAAGCGTGTCCCTGTTTTCCTCATAATACTGTGATGAAGTTCACTGATCTAGTGAACTTCTTAGAAACAAAAGCATGTCTCTTCACGTTTCTCTCCTGACACTCTATGCCACAATGCATAGTGCTTGACATCTTGACCTTACATATGCATGCTCAGAAAGTAATACGCTACTTATTGAGCAAAATCACGTCAAGCATATAGGAATTTTGTTTTCTCAAATTAACTTCAGATAAGTGAAAGAGTAAAGTGCATGTATCCTACTTTTCAATTGCAAAAGACAAACAGGAGTAAATTAAATACCAGAGACATTGATTGCTGTGAAATGAGGAAGCATTGAGGAGTGCACTGAATTGGAAACAGCTTCACTTGTGCTGTGAGCGATGCTTTTAAACTGTATTGAACGAACATTTCATGCACAAAATTAACTTTGCTTTTTACTTAAGAGAAATGTAGTGAGAGTGTTAATTTTTCTTCCTGTCTGTGCTCTATCATTTCCAGTACTTCCTTGAGTTTGCAGAAAACATTAACAAAGCAGTGGCAGGAATGTTAAATCAGCTCTGACATTAAGAGTCTTTGCTTGAGCAAATTAGTTACACACACAGGAGCAAATAATTGTGAGCAACTGAAGTCAGGTATGCCCTCAGGACATAGTGGATGAAATGCAAAATGTTGCCCCAAATACCATTTTAAACTTGGTTTGTATTTAAAGCATGTGAAAAATGGAAAACCTCAACAAAAACACTTTGTGAAGCAACACAAGCCTTTCTTTTCATTTAAAATAATCAGTACGGCGTATACTGTGCAAAAAGCTATCTGTCAGAGTTGAATTAGTTGTATTTAGAGTATCTCAATATTGGCAACATTGAGTAGTCATGACTTTCCATGAAGGAGGAAGAAAATAGACACCTGACATACTAATTTGTCTTCATTCAAATCAGCTGCTTCCTGAGTCTTCCCAGTGGCTAATGAGGAATTCAGAGTGACTTCACATCTCAGCTTATCATCTCTAAACTCCATGGGCTTTCCACTTACATTATGTTTACTTGACGGACCCTTCAAAGTGAGGATGCTGCCATTTGCTTCACACAATGATGTTCAATACTGTGCTTTAGGAATAGAAAAGCACATTAGTTGTCTTTTTTAACTTATGTTACTATATTTGGACTTTTCCACAAGCTTTCAAACATCCATTTTTGTTATAGCTAATATGTAATCTAAACTCTACATGCCTGGACAACCAATGAAATCTGGAAAAACTTTTAATGACATGATGGCGGCGGCTGATTGCTTTAGAGATGTCTTCTTCAACAATTAAAAGAAAGTTGGTCAGGATGGACGGGAACATGGATGTGGCTAAATGCAGGACAATCCTGAAAGAAACAAAACAAACAAACTGACAAGTTCTGCAAATCACTTGACCAAGTGGAAGCTTTACCTTCAAGACAACTATAAAGATATTGCCAGAACTGCAACAAATTAGAGCAGATCAAACCACCTTAGGAGCACGGGCTTGATTGTTTCTCTTTGTGTTGCTCTGTGACAGACTGGTGACATGTTCATAGTATTCTCAATCTCTCACCTCTCACTCTTGATATATGCACTACCACATCTGTGACCTTACAATGATTTGAAGAGATTCTGATGAATGGCTGGATATGCAAAAGTGACAGGAACACATCTCAGAACACTTAGAGGTACAACGGCCCTGTCACAAGACAAAGAAATAGTGATGATGACAGGGGTGCTAAATATGAAAACATCTGTGATATACCTTCAAATTCCAAAGATGTCTTGTTTGATTTAGAGCTGCTGAATTTGAAGACAAATAACCATTGCAAAATGTTTTCAGGTTGGTGATGTGGCCCATTATCCTTTTGTAATCAGACATCAGGAGATCAGTACAACTGAAATGGAAATGGTCAGATTCTGAGATGAATGGGATAGAAATAGTTGGGAACAGCATCCATATTATTGGAACAGATGCAAAGTGAACTCAGATTATTTTATTCTGTCACAGCACATAAACTATTTGAAAAAGGAAACAAAGAGATTCTTTAGAAGACAAATGACAAAGAAAAGATTAAGTAAATAAATTGTAATTTCATTCACTTATTTAAGACTCACATTTAAAAAATCTGACAATTTCTTTACAGAAAAAGAAATAAACCAGCAAATTTATCCACATGTCCCTGCATGCTTTTAAATTTAGGAATTCAAAGCTGGATGTTTTCTTGATATAACCTCTCACACAGATGTACATATTAGTCGAAACATTATGACAACTGACAAGATGACCCCTATTAGACAGCAAGTATTTGCCGTTTAGGTTAGCAGGTAATACGAAGACAAACACTGGTGAGCGACTTTGACAAGAACCACACTATTTGGACTAAAAGGATGGGTCAAAATATTTTCACTTTCATCGCTCCTGTTGGATTATTTTTGCTCTACAGTGATAAGAAGGTCGACCGAAAAGGGATAAACTAATCTGAAATCAATAAGTTTGTAATTCTCTGAACTGGAACACAGAACAATGAAAAATAGAAGTGTGCCATGCCATCCATCTGGAGAATATCTTGAAAGACAGCTTGTACCCAAAAGTGGTGCTGATCACCACATTTCTCTCTTTCAGGATATTGCATAATGTTACAATTCAAAATGGAAGACTAATGGAATCCTCACTTATTGAATCTGGGAATTTGTCACTGAAGGGGGATTTATATGATATTCTGTGTGTTTTCATTCCCTAGACTGACCAGTAGATAATCCCTAAAATAAGTCCTGACTCAACCCTAAACTTCTGCTTAGCTCCTGGTTTGTTAAGCCTCTCAAAAATATGGCTAGTACTTTTTTTTTCTTAAGCTAGAGTTATTGTGAGACATTTGTACCTTATTGAGATAGAAAAATACTTGAATGACCTCAACTTGGATAAGAAAAAACTGACCAACAAGAACAGAGACCAGATCAAACATAATATTTTTTTTTTATTCAAACAAGAACTGCTTTTATATCCAAAGTAGCATAAAATGGCTTTCAATTGAAATTCTATAAATCTTGAGTCTATTATGTACTGCTTTACTTTGGAGCACCTAACATTTCAATTTTGGGCCACGTGACAAATGTGGTGTTTGATGCAAATGTGACAGATTCGAAACATATAAAATAATGTTTTGAAATTTAATCACATTTTGAGATTTGAGTTTAAATTTGGGTTGAGATAACAAACAAGAGGGATGTTCAGGCATATGCTGTGACAGAAGGCTTCATTTCACGTCTCTTCAACTTAGTGTGTTGCAAAATTATTTTTGACCTTTGAATGTGATGTGCTAGACCAACACAAAGCAATGATTAATTTTGAAGTCAGTAGGAGGTGTTCATATGTTTTAAAATTAAAAATGTGAAAGGATTGTTTTGTATTTCCGTTTGCAAGATACTTGGCAGAAATAGTTGTGGCTGCAGTCACTCTAGTCATTTTGACCATCATCTCCGTCAGGTTTCCACAGTTGTAGTTATTTAATCCATTCTTCCATTCAGGCTTAGTCACAATAAACCTTTCCATAGTTTTTTTTTTCAGTTTAAATAAGATTCTAACACTGACAGGGCTAATTTTACACAAGTATACAGTCCTAATTTGTGGGTTATCCTGTTAGAAGGAAAATCTTCTTCTTATTCTCAAGTTTTTGCAGCCTCTAAAATGTTTTCCTCCAGGATTGTCTTAGCTCCATCCACATTCTCATCAACTTGTTGATTGCACTTCCTCGCTGAAGAAAATAAATCTCTTCAGCATGAAGTTCCCAGCATCCTGTTTCATCAAGGTCGATGGTGTGTTCAGAGTGATGGGCTATATTTCTAAAACATGTAGTGCTTTATATATGACTAAAAATTTTAATTTTTGTCTTGTCTGACCAGAACATCTTTCTTTACATGCTTCGTTTGTGCCTTAAATCGCATCTGACAAACCTTACTTGGATTTTTTTAAATTCTTTTTTTTAGAACATGTGCTTTCTTCTTGTCAATCTTCCACAAAGGTAAGATTTGTGGAGTTAACAAATAAGAGCTGTCCCATCGATAGATTCTTTCACCGAGGCTGTGGACCACATTGTCTCCTCCAAACTTATCGCAGACCTTTGGACCTCTGTTCTTTTCTCCTTAGCTACCAATTTATTTGAGCTGCTTTGTCTTGACAAGTTTTTAGAATAATACCATTTCATGCCAATCTACATTACACCTTAAAAGTTTCAATTGTTCTTACATCTAACAATTGTATGCTGCAATTGTTAGGTGTAAATATTCCCAACAAAATATGCAAAAGTCTTTATATTTTTAAGACAAATTAGGAAAAATGAATGTAGACCACTGTGTGTAATATATGCAAACAACATACATGTATAGAATTTAATATTTTCTCACAGCATGGCAGGTAAGTATTTACTTTACCTCAAAGTCACACACTGACCCAGCATTGATCGTGAAAACTATACATTAATTTGTAATAGAGTAACAGAATTTGCAGCATCTCACATAGGACTCAGCCCCTTTTAATGACCTGCTTTTTCAAATAATGCTGAGAAGATGCAGAGCTTTTAACTCACCCTTAAAGCATGGCTTGCTGCCAGTGATAGCACCTTGTATTCGTCATGGCTGTGCTTCGAGGCTGTGTTCGCTTTGAAGTGTAGGCAGTCATTAGCAAAGATACCAGTGACAACAGTTCATTTAGTATAGCAGTTCAATTGTAGAACACTTGCTTGCCTAAAACCCTCAGAGAGGTTATTAATGCTACTTAGAGATGAAAGTCTGTTTAAACAAGAAAACTGAATTGACCGGCTTAATGGGTGCTTTATGCTGGCGGTGTAAACTTAGGTCAGACTCAATCGACGGGTCGAAGTCTTTCCACTTTTAGGATTCATCTCAGTTCATTTGTCATCTTAAAGTATAAAACCATTTGAATATTAGAGCTAATGCATGAAAAAAAACACCTTTTTTCTAGCTGCAAATATCAATATTTCAATTGTGACCCCTTTAAAGTATTCTACTTGATCCTATTCCAAGATGCAGATGTTTACCTCTGGTTATTATGCTCTCAATCTGATCTTTGATGAGTTTTTGAATCACAGTTGCAGGTTACTTTTTGTCCTGTGGAACCAAAGTACAGTTTTGATCCTAACAGTGTTTTCCTCTTTTGGTTTGCTCTCTTTAACATATTTTTGTGGAAATTTGAAATTCTAAAACATAAAATGCTCTGCAATTCTGCAAGATCCAGTTATACACTCTCAGAAATTACTTTGGCCATAAGTATTCAAACCCAATGAACATGTTAAAATGTTCTCAAAAACATTCGACTTTGATGTACTATATTTAGAGTTTTGTGTTTCAGAGCAGTACATAAGTGCTCACAGTTTGAGATAAACTTGTTTTTAGTACATGCCTAAGTAACCTGTAGAAGGATGAGTGCAAAAATTAACAGTACATGTCATCCTGAGCCACTACAGGCACAATGGCAGCAGCATGCTTTGGGTACACTTTTTTTCAGCCGGGACAGCAAAGCATTGAAAGTCCAGTGGCTGTCTCATTCACAGCAGGCCAAAAAAACCATAACATCATCAGTGGTATAAATTAATAATTCTGTTTTAGACTCAAATCTAAAAATATTGACACTTTATCTGCAAGACACTTTAGTGTTTGCAGTCATCAATCTTTCTGGAATTTTAATGTTCAACATCATATAGTTTCCTACATAAATAGAATAGAAGCTCAGAACAGAATTTTCCATGGGTCAATCAATGTTTTCTATCTCTGGCAATTTCACAGTAAACATTTAGGTTTCCCTTCACAAATACTTTGTCCTCTTTGTCCTATGATCTGAGCCTTAGGGCTCAGATCATAGACGTTTTGGCGTTTCATTAGACAGTGACTCACCAGAGCATGCCACAGTTGGCATCAGCTGCACAAATAAACCAAATTGAACTGGTCAGATCTTCAGCCAAATGAACCTGGGAGTCAATTGACTAGAAAAAAACAGGGCTTATCACTTATGCCACCTGAGCACTGCTCGGTATGTGATTTCTGAGCCAAGATGTCAAATGCCGCCAAGCTTTGATTAACTCACCTTCAGGCCTGCACAACAGCGCATGAGAATATGTATTCAACGGCTGTCATTTCACAGAGTGCTGTAAGTAGCTCTCACAAAACCCTGCAGTGAAGTAAAGCATCTCAGCCTGACTCACAGGATCATTTTGTCCTTTTTATGTGTGCTGTACCATGTTATGTACAATCATTTGCTGCTGGTTTACTGTATAATTTACAGTCTGTTATTAACTTGCATTACTTTAGATTATTTTATCACAGTGGACAGTAGTTGGGTTTTGTTGTCCAGTTGGAGTAAACACAGATGTTTGAGAAAGTAAAACGTTGTGATTCCTACAATGTGACCATGTTGCAGTTGTGCTGTGTGCCAACTTTCTAAAAAAGACAATTCTAAGTACCGTGATATCTATGAAAATACAACACTTTGTTGTTTTCTTTAGAGAAATGAAGCCATCTTCATAATGTTGAGCTATCAAAATCCTTGCAAAACCCCATACAAAATAAAAAACTCAGGAAGAAATTAAATGGTTGAGTAAGACATTTTATGTATTTCTAAAGAAATACATAAAATGTAAACATTTCTAAAGAAATACATAAAATGTTCATGACCTTTATTATTCCGATGTTAAACAGTAAAAGAATGTTACTTTTCTCAAATTACAAGCACAGTGGTCTAACCTCTGCCAGGTTTTTTTTAATCCTCAAGGTTTGGCCTGACCATTTGCTGCACAATCCACCCTCTACTCTGTGCTGTCTACCTCTTTTCTTTGAGCGACTGAGCAGAAAACAGCACCTTCTCTGCAAATATGAGGGACTATAAAATGGGAAAAAATTGGAGTCACAGATTGAATTTGACCTCCTGCCTGTGACATTTTAAAGACATACATGAGGAATCTGCAAGGATAAAACTTGTTCACATGAATTAGATATTTCTAAATATGGTGACATTGAAAAAGACTCACCTGCAATTAAGATTACTAGCTGTTAAATACTTAAATTAAATATGAGGACTTATGACAGGGTAAAAGTCATAATTTTCTCAGATTTTAGCTCAGCTTCTGTAACAAAGTATTTGTGATTTCTCATTGTGTGATTAAAAAAAATCATTTTATTGGGTTCAATTTGTAACTTTTTGGGGTTGGTAGCCACAGACTTCGTTCTTCTTTCTTTATTATGATTTATTTGTCAACTGAAGTTGGAGCCACTGATTTTCTCACGTTAAGCCCATGGGCTAATCCAGTCACAGCTTACAAAGACCAGCAGGACCTCGGTTGCTGCCAGATTGCCCATCTCTTGCTACAGTAACTTGGTGCTCCTTACTTCTTATATCTATATGAACTTTTCTCCCTTGTGTTCTACCACCACTTTCCTGAGATTGACCTCCAGCCAGCATAGAAGCTGATCCACTATCATGTGATTGTGTCCTGGTTGCAGTCCTAAACTGGAAATCCCTGCAATACCCAGGAGTCCTGCATTATTCTCAACTGTGTCTCCTTCTTTACCATCTGCTATTTAATATCAATATTATCTCTGAACCCCTTACGCTTGTGCTTGATTTTTGATATTCTTTTCATTAGAAACTGCCACCTGAGAGAAAAGTGGTACTTGCCGAATTCAACGCAAGTGCCACAAAAGTCGAAATCCTGCAGGTTTTCGACTTTTGTAGTAAAGTTTTCTCTCAAATTATTTAACTTTTTGTTCAGTATTTGTTTCCCTTCATGTGGATTGACTTAGATTTTCAGGTTTCAAAAATATGTTTTGAAATGTGAACTTACAGAGAAAACCAGAATCCCAGATAGGCGCCATAGTAATTACCATCATTATGGAAATTAGGAACTTATTAGTATTTTGTGCCAGCTGTCTTCAGGTGAGGAAATAAATTATTTTTTGATGCTGCCATTCCTGTAAAGACTTTATTATTATTTGTTCAATTTTCAACATGGAACAATAGAAAAAAGAATACAACAGACGGTTTGTTTCATTGTCGAGGGAAGCTGTGTGATATTTAGTAGGAGCAGTGAGGGAATTAATTAACATTTGGGTGTTCTATTCTTAGCAGTGAAAGTACAAGTCACATGGTCAAGTCAACATTCAGATTCTTGACAGATCTCTGCTTGTGTGATCTAAAAGCATGAAGCAGAATAATGGGACATAGTAAGACCTGGCACTCAATGAGAGAGCCTCCTTCTCATATAAAGGTCATGTCTCAGATTTAAAAAGTAAACAGCCAAGATATTATACTCTGCTATGATATACATTCCCAGTCTAGACACATTTTATTGGAAAATGTTTCAAGCTCTAGATACCAGGAATTTATACTATATGTGAATTGTCCTTTGTTTACAGTTTTATATTCAGTTTACAACACTAAACAATTCAATGCACTGAGCAGAGAATATCTGCTTATATTCAAATAGAAGGAACTTTTTTTACTTTTTGATATTCACATGTTTGATTAATGCATTTGGCGATTATGCATTTATTTACACATAACATTACTTGGCCAGCATCAAAATGAGTGCCACAATTGTTTGTTTTAAAGATGAGTCTTTCTGCCTAAGGACAATTTTTAGGGAAAAACATTGTCTGAAACTGTAAAAAAATTTAGCAATCGGAACTAAACTCACACATATATAGATTGCTACATGGGTAAAACAGTATGCTTTTGAAATCCAATCTTTTTAAATCACTGTTTTCTAAAGCTGAACACTAAATTTGGAGAAAATAATGGCAATCTGAATAATTATTTTTGAGAGGTAGAGCCAGTTAATCTTTTGTTCCTTTGGTTCCTTTTGTTTGGAATGTGGAGATTTTTTTTTTAATGCTGGATTGTGTTTTGTTTCTGGTTTGTTCTTTTTTTTCTAGTTTTTGTGTGTCAATTTCTTAGTTCCTGTTTTGTATTGTTTTCCAGCATGTCATAGTCCTGCTACCCTCACATTTATCAAGTATCCAATAAATTGACTCTCACTTATATTTATCCCAATGATCACTTCCCTCAGTATTTAGTTCATTCAGTACTTGTTAAATTATCTTGACATTCTCCATGTCTCTGGGGCTGATTCTTTGCATTTGCCTCATTTGGATCATTTTTCTGCCTTGAACTCAGTTTCATAAGTTTTCATTATCAACAGCAGTACGGGCATTTATAACACTTAATTCTTTTGATCAGCACTTTGGCAGGTTTGCTAAATCTGAAAACATTTAGGACTTTTTGCTTGACTTTTTGTAAATTCTAAAGCACAAATTTAATAAAGTTCAACATCTGTGTTGATGATCTATTTATAGAATTAAGAAAACTTCCAGTGAATGTTTATATTCATGCTCTCATTTTGAAGACAGTGACAATTGTTTACACTGTAAATACTTTTCTGTTCTGCTCTTCCCTCTCCTCAAGTTCACGTTTTTATGACCCCCCCAAATTTTATTTCAAACAAGAAACGTGCAGAAACAAACTAAAACATGGTTGGAAGAGAACAAGATATGACCATAAATAAAATATCTGGACTTTATACTCAGAATGAATCGATGTAGAACAACAACCTGTAGTTCAACAGTAATCACTTATGTCCTGCCTACTTTCTGATTGAAGACCTGCCATATCCAATTAGATAAAATCAGCAACAGAGTTAGCAATACCCAACAGTCGTGAAACGGCTCAAAGTCAATCTTCAAGCATCAGTATCTTGAAGACTGACTTTACTCCCTTGGCAAAGAGCAAGTCAAAGTTCTGCAGGTGCCTGCAAACGAGCAATCATTTGTTTATTTGATCCAGGTGTGTATTGCACCATTGAGAAAACTAAAACATGTTCTTGAAGACTGACTGGACACCCTTATGTAGACGGCATAAATATACACATTTTATGAACAAATATTGAAAAGTAACTTAACAACTAACGCGTATCAATAACTTTCTTTTGAAGTTAGGAAATTCCACCGTCACCCTTCACCGACACTTTGCCATTTCAATGTTTCCGACTTTTTCACCGTAAGCTAAATAAACTTGACACTTGCGCTGCATGTGTGAAATGTCAACCGCCCCTGATGTGGTCAGATCAGTGAGCAGACTCTCTTGTTTGTCTCTCCTTTCACCTTTCACCATGGACGGATGTATGGAGCGGATGAGCGCGGCTCTGATTGGCCGTACAGGGACGCGCTCCCAGAAGGCGCATCAGCCGCTCTCCTCTCCTCTTGTCATTTCTGCTCATACGACTCACATGCCCGTGAACGCCACTGGGCTCAGTGCGCGCATCTCTGCTCCAACTTCAAACAGGTCCCGTCAGCTTACTGGAAAGCAGACGGCTTTCACGATGGATGCTTCCGTTTATGATATCATACTGGGAGAGCTTGAGGAGCTGAACTGTAGTTTGATAGAGCATTTTCAAGACACTTTTTATGAAAACGCTTCATTGGCTCTGCTGAGCGCTGATGGTAAGATGGATTTGTTTTTTGTTTTTTTTTTCTTTTCTTCAGATTTTCCTTGTGTTATTGCACCTTGAAAATACCTAACAGTCTGATTTATTTGTTTTGCATATCTTGCCCTGTCCTAAGGTTTATATTGCAATGTCACTACTGATGAAATTGGAACCTGCTGGCCGCGGAGTAGCACTGGCAGGATTGTGGAGAGACCGTGTCCTGCTTACATCAACGGAGTAAAGTACAACACAACGAGTAAGATATTTAAATAACAGCAAAAGTTTGATTACATATATGGAAGGCAAAAAAATGTTTATTTCTTAAAAATAATTCAAAAATAAAAGTGGGCTTTTTTTAAGCAATAATTTATTTACATAGAAATAGGTCTTGAGTAATAATGCTGATAATTGTCAAACGTCCTGATTTCATGTGATGGGATCCACCAGTTTGCTGATTCACCATTGGCTCTTTTTAGAAATGTTTCATTTGTTGTAGGTTCATTCAACCTTTTCTTGCTTCATTGACCTTCCGTCTGCTCTGATGTAAAGCATTACTGACAGTAACCTATTACACCTGCTGTTGTTGAAACTACTACTTGAAATATATTTTTTTCATGAAACTTTTAAGGGCAATTCAATTTCTCAAAGTGTAAAAGTATCACTACCTATTCTCACATTTTGTTATGTTGCAGCTCTAAACTTCAGCACTTTCCATTGGGATTTTTGTGACTGTCCGTCATAAAAAAAAATTACATGATTCTAAAAGAAGATTTGTACAAGATTATATTTGGCTTTGAAGATAATTAAAAATTGTGGTGTGTCTTTAGTCATCTTAAAATAGTAATTTCCCAGAACCTCAGTCTGCAATAGTTGCAGCTGAGAATCTTTGGAGCTTTTCTTCTGCTCATCAAGGCACAAACATCATTGCTTATTCATCTCTTGCAAAAATAGTTTAAGATCACATTAAATAAAGACCATCTATGAGCACCAGTTTTTATGGTCTTACCGCAGATCAGGGGTTTGAAGCTGGAAGTAATTTACAATAAAACTTAAATCATAGGTCTTCAAACTCTTATTCAGTTTTTAGGTTTTTCACTTAATAATTGCATTGAATAACAGAATGACACTAAAAGTACCAGAAATTATTATTTTTTTTTAGATCTATTTTTTGGCAATAAATTGCAAAATGTAATCTTTTTGCAAAAATAATTAAAATAAATAAATAAATAAATAACACCCCTTGCAAACATTTATTTTCTGATATAATCTGAAATTAAAATTGGTTCTTGATCATAAATAACACATTTTGTATTGTATATATTTGTCAAATAAGTAATCTTTCCTTTAATAGTCATGAAATATTTGGGGTTAAAATCTTTGTTGAATTTAGATGTATTAAACACAAAAATAGCTCTTTATACTGTAAAGGCTCCTGATCCCTGCAACAGACCCTTCATTTCTGACTGGTTCATTCTTTCGCATGACAACCGCTTAACCATTGTATTGCATCTCTAGCTGTACGCTTAGCGTTGTTGTCATGCTGGAAGCTGAACCCAGTCCCCAGTCCCAAGTCTCTTACAGTATTAATAATGTTTTCATTGAGAATTACCCTGCATTTTACTGCATCTATCTTCTTCGTTTCCCTGCCCCAGTTTAAGAAAAACATGCTGCTTCTGCTATTTTTCAGCTTGCAGATTTTGTGTGGAGCTTGACATGGACGGTTCTAGACAGGGGCCGACAGGGCCCACTGCCTCTGCAGAACTAGTCCTGCCCCCTGTTTTATGCAAGGTGTTGCACTTTTAGCTTCATCTGTATTGAAATAAGACTAACAGTTTTCATCTGTTCGGTAAGGAGTCTGCAACCTGCAACCCCAGAGCTGCATGTAGCTCTTTGGAATTGTGGCTCACTTAATTCATTTTTTGGCCTCACTCTGTTAAAGCTGGTCTAGAACCAGCACTGATTGACATGCAGTGTCAGCTTTGCCAAATAAGTTGTTTTGGTGGAAGAAAACATGGCTTCGATGACAGCTGACTTTGAGCTTTCACTGTTGACCTGTTTGTGTGCAAACAGAGCATGTTGGTTATGTGCTTTATGCAATTTAAATATAGTTCTATGAACAGGAAGACTCGGGCCCAAAAACAGTTGCCACATATTAGTGGCACACACACCTCCAGTAAAAATTTATATTTATACAAAGTGAAACCAAAAATGTGAATCAAAAATTGCATCTCTTTTTGTTCTTCCCAAGTTTTCAAACAAAAGATTAAGAAGGTAACTACTCCATAAATTGTTGATGCTGCCAGAATCTACAGACTGTGGTGCTGTTGTCAGTGGATCGCTCACATTACTGCAGGTAGATGCTAAATGACAAACAAACCCTGAAAAAAAATATCACGCATTTCTACACTGTCCAGTCATCAATATTTCAATAAGGTGCCAATATCCTGTACACAGAACAGAGGGATGCATAATCAGATGACTGGAGCAAAAAGTAGCAACTCACATTTAAACTATAAAAAGCGAGGTAAAAGATTATAACTGTTGGAAAGTCAGCACCTCACCGATTGCATATGGATGAGGAACCTTTGAGGTGATAATGTAAAATGCGCTGGTGTCAGCACAAATATGATGTTGCACATTTTACAAACCGAATTAGGAATTAGAGATAATAACTTCTTCATGGAAGCACTAAAAAGCTTTAAGTAAGTTGATGTAATAAAGGTCAAAATGGGAGTAAAAGCAGTACCATGCTTTCAGCAGAATATCAAATCTGGTGACAGCTCAAAGGCCACATAATTTTACAGCTGTAATATGAGTTTGTTGAATTCAACAACATATGCCAAGTGGGTGGTGTTTATTTACCGGCTTATAAACTCAACTGGCTATTAGCATTTGTAGTAGCTGAGAACAGCCTCTCTGAGCACAGACACTGTCATATTATGTAACTCCTGTACCAATTATGAGACCCACAAAGCCATTAGCTCAGTTTTACAAAATAACAACACTCCTCTACTGTTCCAAAAATGTTGCGTTTCCTGTTTAGTTATGGCCTTTTTCAAATAACAAAGTCACCAGATTGACCAACATTAAAGGAAAAAAAAAATGTTGTTGTATTGACAGCAGTGATGTCAGTGCTGTAGTTTATTGCTCGGCCTGTGTTCTTTTTGTTAAGCGTTCATCCTGACATTTATACTGCAGGAGGTAAAAGTGTGGTTGGAAATTTGAAGTTCTTTCAGGCTATTAGACCCACAGATGACAAAAGGAGGGTGGGTTGCTCTTTTGTTGAGATTGATTGTTTCATGAAGCTGCTGTTTTGGTTTATTTCTGTGGCTTTAATCAGACAGGGCTCTGATGTCATGTTCACAAACGTTTTCAAAGAGGATGAGAAACTGTAGCCAAAAAATAAGGCTGTCTATCCCAGAGACTAGAAGAAAACTACAAACTAGCACTGTAAAACATCCACAATTTCTTGCAAAAGTATTCAAACACCACAATAAAGTATTTTTTGCATTTTAGCAACTTACAGCAAAAACATAAATATATTTTACTGTTTATTTTTTATAGAGCATCCTAATTGTGAGGTGAAAGGACATGGTTTTGATATTTTAAATAAAACAAACTAGCAAAATCTGTAAAGTGTGACATGCATTAATTCCCTTTTAGTAGATTTCAGACTCTACTGTCTGATCCTAAGAAGATTCTGTCTCTAAATGCCTGTTAGGGTTTTTCTGTGTGAAGTTTTATGATTTCCTGATCCATGCGTTGCTTTTTTCTGGGTATGTGTAGATAAAAATTAGTAGTGATGCCTATATGCTGTAGGGACTCCTTTCAGCAAGAATATAGAAGCTGGTTGGAGTTGATTGGAAGTTTGGATTGAGTTTAAATAGAGCAACCTTTCTTCAGGCTACAAAAGGCTTGAAAGTGGAATGGAGGGTCACTTTCCAGCTGGACAGCAGGTCTGAAGATACAGCCAGAGCTACAGTAAAATGGCTGAGTTTGAAGAAAATTCATGATTTAGAATGGCACTGTCAGACGTAAAACTTGCTTGAAAATTGATGTTCAAATGCTCTCCATGCAATGTGACTGAGCTTTACTTCTTTTGTAAAGGAAACTAGGAAAATACTTTTTCCCTGTAGATGTTTGAAGCCGATACATGTGTCACAAAAACAGAAAAGGGCGATTTTCCAAAGAACTGAGTCTGGTGGACTGAATACAAACACATTTTTAAATATTTTTAACAACAATAACAAAATCAACCATAAAAATGTTTAATTCACATTTACCATGTTTGAAAATGTTTTCTTGAACCTCACAATAGTATTAGTTTCTGTTGCTTAATAAAACTAAAATCAAAATGGAAAACATTGAGGCTTATAGTTGTAGTATGATAAAAAAAGTAAAGAAAAACAATTCAAGAGATATAAATACTTTAGCAAGGGACTGTATTTGCCTGACACTCAGTACTGCTCATGTTCTCCACCTTACTAGTTTCTCATCTGTATTGCATGAGCACATTGTTACCTTTCAATTCAGAGTTATTCAGTATTGCAGCTTTGAGGTTTCTTTTGAGCTTAACAAATGTTATGGTTCCTTGCTTGCCTTGAGCAAATAGTTGTAATCTCACATAATTTCCTCTGCCGCATCTTTTAATGAGCCTATGCAATTGCATATTGTCCGATTAACTCAAATTATGCTCCAGCTGTTTCATTTGTTTTTAAGTCAGGATATAGTTTCCTCTGGTGATTCTCTGCTAAATTTCTCAAGTGTGGTATTAAATTCTAAGTTGGTTATTATAGACATTTATGTTCTGTTATGTTTTTTGTGATGGCTTCACCACAAGCAACAACATATCTAATTAAAGTTTATGAAAAAGACAAGAGCCTAATGATGGAAGTATTATTTATTATGCTAATTATGCAATTGCTGTTTATTTTAAATAGATGAGTCTGTTGGTTGCTCTGTGTGCATGTCAGAGCTGTAGGTAAAATTAATTAATTAGTTTTTCTCTGTCGCTTTGGTACATTTCTTGAATCATCCATAACATTTGTAAAGCAGTAAGTGCATTTCTCAAAACAGTTTGTTCAAAATGGCAAAACTCCACAGGTTACCTTCAAAATCCTTAGCTCATCTCTCAAAGTAAATATATGTAATTGAATGTGCCAGTCTCATTGGAATGACAAGTCCTTGTGTCATTGTGTACAGTTAAGACAGTCCTGCTGCTAAGCCATGTATTGTCAATAAAACATTTCACAGTGGAATTATTTTTTGATGCAAACTATGGCTTAGGTTTTGATGAGACTTGTAAATTGTAATTCTGAGAAACTAATTTGCATAGTTTCATATTTATACTTTTACTGTTTATACTATAATTTGTTCACAAACCAGGCCATTGTAATACAGAAAGGAGAAAATAGTAATGGAGAGCTCAAAGTAAAACGCAAAAAACCAAACATGGGAACATAGCACAATGTTCTTAAGAAAAACAGTTTTTGCAGTGCTGCAGGGTTTACAGTGAAGTCTTCTACTCCTCCTGAAGCTCACCGTGAAGTAATGTACCATGAACAGATTTGGAGAAAAAGACAACTGGGAATGTATAGAAATATTCTTCACATATTATAACTTCTTCTATCATTTTATATGTACAGGATTATTGGGTGAACTTATGCTTAAATGTTGTAAAGTTTAGACGATTCAACAAAGACCCATGCAATACATTCTAATCAATATGACATAAGTAATTGAAATTAAAGGAAAGAGCAGACAATTGGATGTAATCACTTGTAAGGGTGTACAAAAGCGTTGGCAGCTTGTTCAAAGAAATTGAAAGTGGCTTTTTTGATGTGCACAAGTGAGAAAAACTAATTGCAAAGAATAAAACAGGACGTTTAGTAAATGTAAAGACATCTCTGTGGGTGTGCAAACAGTCATTATTACTCTAGACAGTAATAGTTCCCATTCTGCAGCACACAATGGGAACTCTTCCGGAGTGCTCCTTTCCCATGAAAACACCTCTTTTTCCATCGCCTGCAGTATTCATGCTGTCTGACCCATGGCCTAAACCTAAGTGCTCTTTCTTGACACGACCCATTTCTGGTCATCTTCGGTGACTTACTTTCATAACAGTTCCATTTGGATGTGAGTCTTGACTGTTTGGCACACACACATGTATATAGTCTGTGCTAAATAAGCAAATGAGACAGGCACCATACTGGAATTATAAATTCACAGTAAACTGGAGGTATCCTTGTGGTGTTTCCCCATTGAAACTAGGTATAATTGATGGTCTAGGAACAGCTTCAACAATCATAGATGAAAGATTTTTGGCACAAATTAGGGAGAGATCTATTGCTGAAAAGTGGGTTCAAGGGTGAAGTTTTGCTCCTGACAGGTGGGTTGAGTGCAGCTGTGGTTCGAATCGCCTCTTCACAGCCAGACAGTTCTCGCATTGACCCTGCTGGTTGGATTTGCCCTTTCTGTGAGCTGTTTGCATCATCAGAGTGTAATCCCCCACAAGCTGAATGTCAATTTGGGCAACATCCAGCCCTCTGGGACCCTTCCCAGTGTACAGCTGTCATATATAGACCTTTATCTGAAAACCATCTTCTCGCATTTTACAAATCATTTATTTGTAAAAATTTTGTTTTCTATTATTCTTAGTTTGACATGTAGTAGAAAAAGTGAGTTTTGAATACATGAAAGCTTTTCTCTATAAGTATATTTTTAATATGTATACTGATGTGATATTCACACCAGATGTTGGTAACAACCCAGGTAATCCACCCATGCAAAAAAAGCAACAACAAAAAACAAACAAAAAAGAAAAACAAATTAGTCCATTAATAATGCATAAGGTGGCACTAGGAGCTGGCATTAAACATGGTTCTGGAAATGCATCAGCTGTGATGGCACCATAGGTAAATCCTAATCTAATCACATTCCTGAAGTGCAATTTTTTTACCAAAAGATTTTCTAGTTTCTGGTGCCTTCTTCCTTGCACTTTAATCTTTTTTAACTTTTCAGTTTGTTCAAGATTGACTGGACTATAGCAGTGTTATTGATTTTCGTTCAGAAAATCAGTATATGGATTCTGTCATTGTCTAGCATCCATTTTGCTCTCTAATCTGATGTAGGTTGTTTATCTGTTCAAATAAACTGTGCACTATAATAGGTACATTTCACAGCAGCTGAACTTCTATATATATATTTAAATAGGTTCATTATTATAAACAAACATTTTGACTTAAAAGCATCCATTTTTACCATCAAGACTGTCTAGATGGGGTTTACCAGGAGATTTTCTATTGTCTTTAAACTTCAGTTGCTCAGTCAAAAATTGACATGAATGCTCAAAAATGTGTAAAGGATTGTTGGACAGACAATTCAAAGCTTCAGATTTTCTATACATTTTGTTTCATTTTCTGTCCATAAATAACAACCACAGCAAAAATCAGATCAGAAAACTTCCTTGGGCTAGTCGCTAACCTGATAGTTTTAAAGGCTGGAGATTGATACTCCAGATTGATACTGCTTTATGCAAACATCCCTTTGAATGAAGCAAGCTGAGGGCGACAGGTACACATTTAAAAAAAGGGAGATGCATAGGCTTAAATTTCAACAGAGTTTTTGTGAATCTGAATTTTTTTCTTGCCATTGCTGTAAGACAAGGACCAGGGTGACACAGTTAGACACGCACACCCACAAATAAATATATGCAGATTAAAAAAAAAAAACTTGTGTTTGTGATTAAGTGAATAAATAATGGTTTCAATAGACCCCAATTACTGTTCATGCACTATGGTACAAGAGAACGTGCCAGTTAAAAGAGAACTTGCTGTTGTGCAACCTTAAACTATGTGCTTTAGTTCTCTCCTAGTTCCTCGCTTCAAAAGCAATGTTGTTCAGATCAACTTTCTCAAAAATGGTTATATGAACTTGCACAGATTGAAAGCAGGGCTGCTTTTTAATACTGGCACTTTTCTGCTATTTTTTTTTTTTTTTTTTTTTGTGACTTTCACATGTTATCTTCCATTCCACTCTACTTTAAACTGCAGGTACAGGTATAGTAATTGATGTTTTTTTATATCTTAGGTTGACTTGGGTTATGACATTTGGTAAACATATCTTGTCAATAGCGCCATTAAAATATTAATGAAGAAAATTATTCAAATGTTTGGTGCTTCTTTTCCACACTTGATGTTTAAATGTAAAAACATAAAAATATTTTAGCTCAGCTATAATTCGAAATCCAGAAAGAAAGCCCAGACATCTTCTTGTCCAGTGATTCTCTCCAGTTCCTTCTGGTGGATCTCGAGATGTTACCACACCTGAAGGCAAGTTGAAATAGAGCATTTCAACTTGCTCCATTTCAGCAAGTTGAAATGGAGGTGCCAGGAGATATACTGATCAGATGCTGAAACATCAACTAGCTCCATGCAATGTGGAAGAGTAGTGGCTCTTCTGGATGATGGAGAGCCTCATCCCATCTCAGAGTGAGCTCAGCCACGCTATCTAGGAAGCTCCTTCTTGGTGATCCTACACAGAATGTTTTTTTTATTTTTTTATTTTTTCCAAGCTTTGGCTCCTGGGGCTGCATGGTGCCCATTTCAAAGAGACTATTAAAAGCCCGTTTCACATGGGGCCACACCTGCAGGGAGGAACATTCAGGTCAGGTGCGAAGGGTGTTAGGTGGAGGCAAGGGTGGAAATCTGGGTGTGCAAATCGCCTGCCTCACAGTCTGACTCTCATGACATACATTTTCAGCTCAGTCTCAAAATCATTTTTGCTACATTAGAGTTCCTGTCATGAAATATTCAGTGAATCATTACGAAGATTCAGAAGTGAGAGAAATTAGGCAGATTTAAAATTTTTAAGGACGAGGACAAGGAAAATTAATCTCGGTGTTTCTGTTGGAAATGTAAGTAGTGTAAAGCACTTGATTAATAGGATTTTTTTTTGCCCAGCAGCAAAAACATTTATAGAACTCCTAATTGCACAGCTGATGCCAATCTGTGGAGGGCTTCTAGGTTCTACAACAAAATGACAAGACTCCAGAAACATTTAGATCCTGCTGGGTTACAGTGAATCTCGTTTGCTGCCAGAGCGAATGTAAAATGACAAAATAGGTCAGACCAAGAATAGAATTAGGACCGAACATCCCAAGAGCAGGTGTTAATTAACACAAAACTTTAAAACATGCCAGAGTAGGTAAAGTCAACCTCATCAGACAGTTGAGTACATTGTTTTGCAGTCCAAGGTTTGATGCATTTTGTTGTGTTAAACATTTTGAGTTAGGATGGAACCAAGAACATATTCTCCTTCATTTACCTCCTGAGTCTCAGGGGTGAACATTTAAGGTAACAGATTTGCGTGCACGAGAAAGTTGACCTACTCTCATATTTTCAATACAATCCCTTGTGCTCTGAACTCCCAGTTGTTGAATTTTTAAATGATTTAGTGCAAAACCTTGGTGGTTCTGAATATAAGCTCAAAGTCAGCAAAATGCATCAGTTCCTTCAGAAAAATTAGTGATCTTACATATCTAACAGGCCTGTTCAGGTATGTGGTTATGAATTCTTTACCATTTTTGCAAGTTCATATTAATATTAATGTCAATGGAGAGTGTCTTAAGAGCTTTATGCATTTTTAAACCTCAGTGCTCCTGTTTTTTGGGGGGATGCATTTATGTAATTCTCTGGTCTACATAAAACGAACATTAGAGTGGGACTGAATTTTCACATGCGATTTCTCTGCATTGCTACATTAATGTAATTTGCCTTCTGTCAAGCCCCAGGCAAGATTACATGTTCAGAAGGCTGAAAATTATAATATCTATTTCGAAGTTTTAGTTTGGAAAATTAAAGCAATATTTTGGTGGTCTGTTTGTCTTTTTTATGCTTACTCATACTGACAAAATATAGTTTACTTAGGGAATTCACTTCTTTCAGGTCAGAAAACAAAATACATGATACGTGTTGCATGTTGTCCACACATTATGACCCACCCATGTCAACATAACTCACAGCTCAGATTGCTTTTTCTGCAATAGAAATGTATTGATTCTCTTATCGGGATTAATAAAGTCTGAGACTTATCAGGACCGCTGTGCATCTTGGACTCAGAGAGGACAGTGAACCTTTATCTCTAATCGAAGAAGATGAGTGCGTGCCACCCTGCTTCACTGTCGGGAGTAGAGATAGCACGGAAATGAGATGATTTAACTGAGATATCCATGATCATTGAACCTAAAGGCAAAAAAATAAAAAATAAACACAGGCTGGAGAACATATGCAGTAGCTCAAAAAGGTATTAATGTAACACTTGAACTTTTTCCAGTTTTATCACATTATAGCTACATACTTTGATGGACGTTTAATATGGCACACTAACACAAATCAGCACATAATTGTAAAGTGAAAAGACAATATTACATAGTTTTTATGAACAAAAATATGCATGGAAATGTATTCAATTCAAAGTAAAAAAAAAAAAAATTAAAAATTTGGAAGAAGGTTCTCTGAGTAGTTAAGATCCAAATGGAGATCTTATTTTCATTCACAATGGCTGGATATAATGCACAGTTGTTTGAAAGAAACTTTTTAAGACCTGTATAATTTTCCGAGCATTTTGCATTTATGTTTTTCTTGTTGATAGCTCTAACAGTTTCCCATAAAAATGCTTTGAAATATTCTGTTACAAGTTCAAGAGGTAACTAGACTTTTCTGAGATACATTTCTTGTGGTCTAAAGTCACCAAGTTCTGCTAAAAGAAATGAGACAGTTTTCTGAATAACATTTTGTGTCCCAAATAGAAAATTTGGCTTTTATTTCCATGGATCAACAGTTATGCCAAAGTTTTGTGACAGAGCTGTCTGCCAATGACTGCACTGCTGTCTGGGTGCCAGGGTTTGGTTCACACTGCTGTGTTGATGCTGTGGGCCAATTCAAGATGTAACAAGACTGCGCCCAAACAATTCCTCCACCCTGATATATTCCTTGAACAGCAGAGAGATTAAGAATGAAACTGTAAATCAAGGATATTTCTATTGGGTACATTGTTTAGGCTGTTTGCTGCTTATGCTGATGTGAATTGAGTCTCTGGGTATTCTCTCATATGGAAACAACTTGGTTCATGGCTAATGCAGTGTATTTTGTAAACACATCCAAAAGAAAAATGAGGAGTGGATATCTGAGCTTGTCATTATTCTAGACCTCCGGTCAGAAAAAAAAGATTCTTGCTCTACTGTAATTGTAATTTTCTTGTTAAAATGCATAAAAAGTTTTTGCCTTCAAGAACCTTGTTTTGTTAATTCACAAGTTATATGGTCACCTTCCTAAAATAATAGTCTAAGTATTTTTTTGTCAAATGTTATTTTGGCAAAAACAATTCTATCTCTTTATTTCCAAAGGATGTTCTAAACAAAACAAAAAAAGAAGAAAAACACTAGTGGCAAAACATAACTGAGACAGTTATTTTGGAAAGGTGATGTAAAACTTAGTATTTTCCCTGAACACAATATAATATCTACAAATTATGTTTCAGTCCATTTGGTCCTTTTAAATTTTTTGTTGTCATGTTGCAAAATCCATTTTAATATGTGTAAATTATTTATGCCCAATCATGTGTAGTATATTATCTCACATTTGACAGGGTGCACTCCACAATTTCCTAAAGCAAGTCCATAGATTTTAGACCAGGGAACATTGTCACCTTTGAAGCAAAATGGGGAGATTTGGAAACCTGAGAACCTGTCAAGGGTGACAAATTGATGTTTAGCTGCTCTGTGGGTACTTAGCTGCACTACGTGACACTCGTGGATAATTCTGCACAATACAAGACCTTACAAATGGAAGAATTTGGAAGGAAATTCAAACTATTCTGACTTGATGTACTGATGCGCTCTGCTGCTATAACCGACAGAGGAGAGTGACTATCCCTTCAGGCACTGGCTCCTAAAACCCTTTGCAAAGCCCCCAAGCGCAGAGGAGGCACATTTTAATACAGGTCACATATGTGTGCACTCAACTGGGGAGCGTGTCATTTGGCTCCTAAAGTGAGGTATTTTGCATTGACCATTTAGGGTTGAATGGGGATATGGATAGGGCAGAACTAGAGGCAGAATCTGTTTGCAAACCTTGAGGTGCATCTATAATTTATGGTGTGCGTAATTGAAAAAAGCTGGATTTTTTTCAGGGACTTACCTAATTTTCGGCTTTAGGACGCATGCGCAGTATTTTTAATTTTTTATTTTTATAGCTCCTATGCAATGTTGTCTAAATAAGACCTATTCCTCTGCAGAGCTCAGTGACATGCTGATGAGGGAATTTTACTATATAAATCTTTGGTCTTGGAGAAAACATACATCCGAATGACACAGGATAAGAGCTTGAGAAGACTGGAAGTAGGGACTCCTGTGCTGGACTGACGTTAGTTTTTCCATGTGTATTTTAATAGGACTCAATAATAACTCTTATTTTATTATCTTTTGCCACTATAGCTGGTAATGTGTGAGAAAAACCTACAAATTATTTAGGGTTACAGTCTTTTTACTGAAAGATTAGGGAAAAATCTTTTTAGGGGAATACTTGGCTTTGAACATTGTAATTATTAACTAGTGTTACAGAAACACACTTCTCTATTTTTTTTCTCGAAGTTTCTCTACACTTCTGCCAGGTGAGAAGTAGCTCAGAAGTGATGCATATAAGCATGGTTTGCAGTTTCAATTAACATATGAGATTAAATACCTGCAAATTTTGGAATATGCTTACATAATGTTAAATTTATAACCATTCAGAACACAATATAAATTACTTTCATCACAATCGAGCAATGGGTCATTGGTATAAAAATTTTCAAATGTTATATATTTGCACCTACCCAAGCTGGATTTCTGTTTGGGTTTCATGAAGAGATCAATGGACCCATCTTTTCTGTGACTGCTCAGAATAAAGTAGCTGCACCACAGCTGCGTATGAAATACTTTTCCTGCTGTGAATTTACCCACTTGAAGCCTTTGATACACCCTTTCCTGGTTAGACATGGCAAGAGGTTGGTCCTTCAGCAAATTCAGGTCAAACATGTTGCAAATTTCACTAGTCACTGCACACAAAGTCCCCTATGGGGCCCAATAAGCACCAGCCTCCTCTGGCTCTTCTTACAACTGCCACAGCAGGCGGACATGACACAGTGCTCTACAGAGCGTGACAGAAATATCTAAATCATACAGACATTTAAGTAGACAGTTTTACTGAAAAAAAAAGTGTGCCCTCAAATTTTGGCTTTTGTGGTGTCCTGTGAAATTAGATTGATAGCTGTTGAAAGAAAGGTCTTGCCTACCTTGCTGAATCTGTTCATATACAATGCTTTGCAAAAATATTAGTATCTTGTTGACTTTTTGTCTTTACATTTTGTCATGTTACAAAAGCAATTTTTTTTTTTCTTAAAATCAAAGGTAGGGTACACGTTTGTAAATTTTTTAAAGAATTTGCTGCTCCACTCTGTCAACACCAGTCATCTTTTATGTACATTTACAGTCTTTTAGAGTAAGTCTCTAGCAGCATGTTTGCCCATTTGTCCTTGTAAAACGGCTCAGGCTCTGTCAAATTTGGTAGAAGATGTGTATCCATAAGTTTTATAGCCTTTCTACAAATTATCAATTGGATTTTGATTTTAACTGTCACTGGTTATTTATAATAAAATGGTTTCATTAGTGGTGGGACCGATACATTTTTTTTTATCAAGGTAATTGCATGATATGTAATGAATTATTCACTAGTTGTCTACATTTGATCAGAAAAAGTGTTTGCTGCTGCTTACATATATACCAGTCTAAACTCAGGAAAGGGAATAAATTTGTCCAGAGGTATGTACTAATATTTACTCAATTTCTGCTTAACTCAGCGTTCGTTTGAACAAAATGTACTTCTATAAGTATTTTTCCTCAACCATGTAGTCCCCATCTCATTGATTCTGCTATGCATATAGCTGTGAAGTGAAAATATCGTAAACAATATGTTATTTCTGGAAGTGCTTTGCATTACTCTGACATATGTACACTACTTAATTATTTCAGAAGCTTTTTGTTTCAAAAATAGATCAAGAAATTAGTTTTTTCTACAGAAGAATTTTTTTTCACAATGTCAGAATTTACACATTATTTTGTATTTTACCTACCTAATTATTTAGTTTTTATAAATTAAATCAAATGTTATGGTCCAACACTCACTCAGTTCATGTGTTTAAAAAAATCTTCTCTCATTGGAGTCATATTTTTATTTCATTAAAAATATGTTGAAGTGCTTCAGTTAAATTTTAGACTACTCTGTTGAAATCTGTATATGTAAATGACGGTCATCAGCACTGGTGTAATAGAAAAACAATGTAGTATTCTGACTGTAATTTTGGAATGCAATCAACCAAACCTCAGAAATGTTTCACACAAATTCCACCCACAATCTCATATTCCACCAAATGGAAGGGATACCAGAGGCAATGTTTCGCGAAACCCTCCCACGTCCCCTTTTAGGACCATCAGACCACATTGCTTTCTGCTCATACTGTCAGTTTATTTCCAGCTGTTGAAAAATGGATCACCACATTCTGATGAGATCCTTTTAGAACCCTATCCCCAGGCGCATCAAACTAAACGCTCAGACCAGTCTGCATCCTGACCAGTTTGCATTTGAAGCAAACAAACCTACAGGGAGTTTCATATCCCCTGCCTTATATCCCATCATCACAAACCCTGGAAATAATGATTTTGACACAAGTTTTTAATATCTACCTCATGAAAGTAGTAGGACTATCAGTGCTGGATATTGGACTTCCTCACAGAGAAATTTTCGGCTTGATAAGCAGAGGCACTTCTCTGTGGTGCTCAGCACAGATCTGCCTGGCTATATTCCCGCGGGGTTATTTGCTCATTTGTCCTCTCTTTAAAGTTTAATAAATGACACATAGACAACTCTGTCATAAAATCTACCAACTCAGAAAGGGCACTGAGAATTCACACGGGGGAAAGTAGTTAATTAAACCCAAAGCTCAAAGTCAACAAAACCAAGGATCTGATTGATGAGTTTTAGAAAATAAAAGACCAAAACACACAAATCTGTCTACACAAATAGAGTAGAGGTGTAACGAGGTAACATATTGAGGTCTACGGGAACCTGGGAAAATTAGCACACGCCTAATTGTTTATTTAGAAAACCTGGAGAGAACTTCACTTCTCAATTATTTCTTTGGCATCCACAAAGGAGCCATAGTAACATCACTTCTATGTTCCAAACCACCAGGAACACAGAAAAGGGGAATCTGAAAGGCCATTGAAGGAGTTGGACACCTGCAGTGTAGGTTGTTGCATGAATGGAGTCCTGAATAAGACTGCTTCAAATTAATCAGTCATTTGATATTCTGGGGGGTCGATAGGCAAAATGCAGTCGAGTCCTTGAGAAACCTCTCTATTCTTAGCAGCAAGCAGAATCTTTGCCACTCTGGGCAAGTGCCTCAATGGCTCATCTCAAAAACCGCAGCTGCATTGACAACCATCGATGAATGAGTATTTATGCAATGAATTTCAAGTAGTTTTATGTAGTGGCAGTTTCCTTTATAGAAAGTTATTTACAAAGGTTCTTCAGTTTACATTTCATATCTACAGAAATATGTTTTAGACAGATAAAAAAAATACATAATTGCTGAGAATACTGTAAATGTTCACTAATGTCTCTCTGTTTTGTAAAAGTCCATACATTCTGCCCACTGTCAGTCAGTGTCTATTATTAACAAGCATGAGATTAGCGAAATAAGGGACAGAAATTAAGCAGGAGTTGAGGACAATTTTGCATCTCGGTTTTCAGTCGCACTCACTGTAAGAATTGGAGAAAGTCTGTGATATAAGTGAGAACAGAAATGCTTAAGAGTACAACTTCAGAGTGTAACACAGGGCATTTTATTGTATAATTGGGTATTTCTTTTCTTTTTTTGAGAGCTATTTTGAAAATATGTTATGAAAGTCTTAATGTACTATGTTTATTTTGCTGCCTGTTGAAAACTCTCCATGATAATAGCTTTAGATTTAAAGCACTGTTTGCCTTTTAGATGTGAAACTATTAAATCATTTTTAACATCACTCAAAAACTTATATTAAAAAAATAATAATTAGCTGACATAGGTTAACGTATTATGATTACACCAAAAATAAATGTTGATTTCTTTTTTGTGAACACAAATTAATTTTTACTTTATCTGAATCTAAACAATGGTCAGATTAAACAAATAAAAAAGCTGTTTTATATATTTATGCTGGGTGAAAGTTTATGAAACATGACAACATGCTGTTTTAATGTATTCTCATTATCCAGACATGCTATGTTCCATGATTAGCTTGCTAGTTTCACTGAAGGCCATACTTGGCACACAGCCCTTTGCTCACATGTTCTCGCCAACTGTCTTCAGAATAGCTACAAGGGGCAAGTTTTTGACAGAAAGCAGGGAAGAAAGTGTTTGCCCTTGCAAATATACCTAACATGTCATCAGGCCATGGTGAGAAACAAGAAGCCTTAAGAGACACAGCTGTGACTAAAACATCTCTGCCTTAGGCTCCATTAGTGCTTCAGTGGAGATAACAGTCCTTCTCAAGAGCAAATTATTATTCTTTTCTAAATAGATGAAGCAGACTGTCCCATCTTCTTTTCACACCAATTCATATGACATGCAGAGATGAATACAGTTATCTGATTATTTGTTCTTTTTGCCACTTGATCCAGGGCGAATGTTTGCATTACTTAAATGAAATAATTGTTATTAAAACAATTGGATTCAAATCATACCTTTCAAATATGCCCAAAAGTCTTTTCTATCAGTTATTTCTCATAGATAATCTCAAAGAAAAAGATAAGTTACCATGTGACCCCATGTAAATTTCATGGGATTGTTTTGTAAGGGAAAAGAAAAAGATAAGTTAGCAGAAATACATTTTAATTTTCCCTCCTACAATGAGCATCTTAGTAACGAGGTTTTACAAAAAGACTTTTTAGTAAGTATACTGTTACGCTTAATAAATTTAAAGCAAATTTGTTTCCATGAAATCCTTCCGATAATGTTATTATACTACTTAAATTGATACATATGTTCCTCATATTGGTCTTATTTCTTATTATGTAATGGATATTTTTATTGCTTTCATACATATTTATAAAACTAACAACCATGTATGCATTTTTGTTTCTCTCTTTATAGACATCTCTAAGCTCTAAACAGGTTGACTCAAAATCCATTCTTATCGAATAGAACAGTTGTGAGTTTTCATAATTATTTAAGATTTTACATGTTATAGCACAGTTTCAGAGCTAAGAAGAATATATGTTGATTTCAGTAAAACAAATATAGTTCAATGAAATTATTAAAAATTACATAAGGATATTAGGTTTCAGTTCTATTACCTCTCTTTTAGAAACAGCTTTTCCAATCATGTTCATATATTTTAGTTTTCCAATAAAACAGCACTAGTCCTATGTCCATGGTAATATTTGAAACTCTCTGAGAGCTACACTTGTCTTTCTTGACATTTAATTTGAATTTGCCATTATGAATCACAGCTGATTCATAATTCTGAGAGGTTTACTTTGTTTCAACTTTAAACCAATAGATATATCTGGTATGATAATAAATTATTGTTTTAAAAACTATTTTATCTACAGAATTGCTTCAAATAATATGTATTTTTAATGCACTGCCATCCCACAAATGTGTCTCTAGTGTTTCCCGCCAATTGCGTCTGAAACTCATGCAAACTGTTCCCTTCGCCTGAGTTTATCTGGAAAATCTACCTTCTTTACTTTGGATTTTCATTTTTATAAATCTTCCTGCCAGACATTTACTAAGCTAATCTGCAAGAGCAGACCCACTGCAGGTGCATAAATGTTTCACTAAATGGTTATTTAGGTATACACATGTTTAGAAGATCTGTGGAGTGTGCAAATGCAAGAGAATTTTTAGCTTACATGTTGTGCTCCTGGGTATTTTTTCCACCAATTACTTGAAGCATTTGAAGTGGAATAAAAGTGCCAATCATAGATCTTTCCTCTTTCTTTTCCGGGTGTATGAACGTTTTCACTTCTCTCGGACTGGCCAAAAGAGAGAGGCCTGGTAAATACTGAAATATATCCTGAAACTTGTGGTCATGAATATGTTTACATTTAAAACAAAACTATCCTTTTTTTCTTTTGCCTTTGAATTGTTGTTAAACATATACCATGAAAGTGGGTGAAGGCAGCACATCTAAGTTAACTAAAGACAATTTTGCACAGTTGGCAAAATAAAGAAGAAAAAACTGCAAACTCAGACCATCTTGATTTTATCTTTAATGAGAGGCATTCATGCACTCCTCAAATGATTCTGCAGTAGTCATGGGTGTTTCCCAGCTTCAGCTTTGATCATCAGTGATGGTTGCGTTGAAACCTCACCATCTCATCAGTAACTTCTGCAGCTCTGGCACAAACAGCAACAAATCTGATCTGACAAATCTCATCTTCTTTGTGATCTTGACAATGTTTCTATGCAAATAATTTAGCAAAAACCAAAAATGTGGATGGACACCTTATCAAATGACTGTGCATTCCATGTAGAATGTAACAAGATTGTGTTTAAAATAATTTCCAGAGAGAATGAGCATAAAACCAAATCTCTGCATCTGCAAAAAATAAAGGACACTCATTCCAAAAGGCAATTTAGAAATATTTAAAGGTCACCTAAAGGTCTGAAGAACTGTCCTAAACAATACAAATACATTGTTTAAATTTGCTGTTCATCTGTGCCTTCCTTGTGTCCAAGAAAGTAATTGTTTGCAGAATAGGATCTATGGACACACCAACAACACTTTCAGAGAAAAATGTTCCTGACCTGCATGGTTGTAAAATAAAGAGATCATATTGATCTCGCTGCTGCTTGGGTGAGCAACTTGCTGTCAGAGCCTTTACAATAACCCCATAGGACTTGAAATGCTCAGCAGAGGTTAGCCTGGGCTTTTGTTAGCAGACAGCCCCCTGCCCGCTCGGCTGCTCTGGGTAGCAGCATCTCCGACTGAAATAATTGTCAGATGTAGAAGGAGGAGGAGCATGGCACTGTGGCTTACAATAGTTCTATAAAAAATAAAGCTAAATCAGGCTTCTTTTTTGATTTTGTCAAAATTGCCATCGTTTTAACGCATCAGTTCCAAATCTTGTATGTCCCTTAAGTTAAAGCATATTTGAAAGTATCACAAGCATCTACTGTAAAGGTGGATGACTAATTTTGGCAGCCGAAATATGCCAGCAACATTCCTGCACAACTCTGTCTGCCTGTGTGTGCATGACACAGAAAAGGATGTGTCTTTCTTTAGAGTTGCTCCTTCCCCGGGGCTGTGCTCTTTATAGAAGCGATGAGTGTGCATTGATTTCACAGAGGAGTCTGATTACAGAACATCTGATTCGGTTTGGTAAATATCCGTCTGATTTTCATACTTATAAACCTTAAAAAAATGTCAGAGATAAGAAGCAAAACAATTTTCCAAATGGAATTTAAGTGAAGATGTATCATTACACCTGAAATCATGGGTCACACGTTATTTTTTTCCTATTTTGTACAGAGACTCAGGTGATAACGATATTGTAAGAAGTTTTAGGCAAGGTTATTAATCTAGAAATTGTGAAAAAAAAGCCATCATCAATAGAACAGCAAGAAAGTTTGTTATTCAATAATATTAAATAATTTTATTTGCGTAAGTAATCTACAGAAACATAGGTTTCAATACAATCTTGAAATGTCTAATTTCTTGTAGGTGATCTAGTCAAAATCTGTGTTGATAATATCAGAGTTTAAAGTTCATCCCCTCTGACACAGGGTCTTGTACAGCAAAATGAATGTGACAAGGACGAGGTTGTATTTTCTTTTTTTTGTTAAGTTGTGCTGCTGCCAAGTTTTATCCTATCAAACTTGGGTTACTTGAGGACTTTAAAGGAGTCATAAATCACATTGGAGTCATGTTGACTTGCTCATGTTATTTTATTAAAGATGAATGTGTGAAAAAAACAACAACAAAAAAAACTTAATTTATACAAAACAAAATTTAATCTTTTCTTTATTAGGCAGCTTAATTGAAATTTATTTGTCATATGCAGCATGAAAGTGCTGTTTGGCCTTTGTGAAAAGCAAAGGAAATCACATAAAACTTAAAGGAACAGACAAGATGTGCTGGTCCAAAAATGGAACCATCATGACAGTGTGAAGGCAACGTCTCACAATAACATGGAATCATAAAATGGCTTCATGATGCTGTATAACCTATGAGCAAAAATGACCACAGCCTTAAATATAACTTTCTGACTTTTCCAAAGTCCCACCTGAAGTAACTGTTTAACAAATGCTTAATTTATTATGCTAGGGTATAATTTTCCATTAAAGTGTTTCTTTAATTGAATTTAAATGTACTTATATGTCCTTATATATAAGCTTTACTTAGGTTGTTCTTTCAAAGATAAATATAATTTATTTATCTTTGATAGTTTTAGAGAAAAGCAACCTAAGTAAAGCTTGGTAATAAAATCAAAAGTTTGCATGTTCTGTCTATGCATTTGTGATTCTCTCTGGGTCTCCCACAAATCAAAAATATGACTGACAGATTAGTTGGTCTTTCTGAATTCTCCTTTGGTGTGACTGTGTGCTTGCATGGTTGTTTGTCCTGTGTCTCTGCGTTGCCCTGCGATGGACTGGTGAAACTGTCCAGGGTGTACCCCGTCTCTTGCTCAATTTCTGTTGGAAATTCACATCAGCAACCCAAAGACAAGTGGGTAAAGACAATGGTTGAATGATTTAAGTGTAAGTGTCAAGAGGCTTTTTGGTCCCTGAGCAATTTCAGGGAAGTGGTTAACTGACTAATTTGACTTTTATCTGAGGATGAAAAGAAAAGGGAGGATAAATTCAAAGTCAATGAATAGGGATGACACTTAATTGCAATCAATTGGTCCAGTAACATTCTCAGAACCAGCTTGCATTCCCAATATGGATGCTCTTACACCTCTATCTCTCCATCTTGTTTTCATGTCATGTTCCACTCTAAAGCTGTATGTTCTGGTGCAGGTTATTGGTTGGTCATTCTGCATTTACAGAGCTTTACTCAACACAGACAAATGTAACACAGCCTAAATGAAAGCAACATTTATCTCAATTAAAACTAATGAGGATGATTAGTGCAGGCTTTGATTCATCCAGGTAAGGCTTCTTTATGGCTTTTAATTCCTGGTTTTGTCTTGTTTTGCTGTCTATATTAGGTGATGACATTCTTCTTGTAGCTTTGTGCTGCTTTAGGTACATTTTACTCCCTGAGTCTGTTCTCTTATGTCTCTCGTGTCAAAATTTTTACGCATTTCCTTCCTTTCCTGGACATTTTGTTTGTGGCTTCTTGCCTGCAGCGCCTTTTGTTTTGTTTAAGTTAATACATTTATTTCTCTCTCTGTCGGCCTACATTCATGTCCTCCTCTACCACACCTCATGACACTGTTCCGATTCATCCCAACATCCCTGCAGTTTAACAATATTGGTCATATGAAAAGCAGTTAAAAAAAACCTCATTGAATTTATGCACAGCCATCTTTCCTATGCACTCTTCACCATTTTCAAACAAAGCACAAAGTCTATGACTTCTCAATTTGTGATATTTTTTGAAAATAGAGACAAGGAGACATGTATACTGACCTTTTTCTTTGCAGCAAGATTCACTGGATGTCTTCTACTGTTTTAATAGCAGTAGGTTATTTTTTTCTTTCTTTCCTTTTTGCCATTTAAAAACCTCCAAAAGGAATAAACAATTTTTTAAATAGTAACTTGCTAATTTAAAATGATCTTTGTTAGTGATTTGAAGAATATTCAAAATATAATAGCAGCATTTGTATTTTTATAATGTGTGACTCTTTTAACATTTTGCTCAAGTCATTGCATTGTAGACATTTGCTGTCTAAGACATGCCTGAGCCTGAGTTGTTTTTTTTGTTTTTTTTACCTCACATACTTGAAGTGATGACACTGGGAGTCAGAATATTCTGACTCTAGCACTGGCAAAGCAATGTGAAAATTAGTCTTACCATTTCAGATTAACTTTTTCAATACACATTTAGTTTTACTAAGCTTTTGGCTTAATAACAAAGGCTGAAGTTATCACAACTGCTTTACACCACAATAAATTGCAAGAGTAAATCAAGCTCTTAACATTGACAATGATAATTACCAATATATCTGTGGATAAAAACATTCAAAATGTAGATTTTCATGCTCTCTCATATCTGTTGTTAGTTTAAATATATTTTACAAAATAATTTGAGTGACTAATACATTCTTAGTGCAACAAACATTATTCCACCAATCTCTCTGTTCAGAAAATGGTTAAACATTAAATCACTGTAACAAACATATTTTTATTACTGGTGAAAAACAAAACTGCTGTAAATGTTTGGAACATCTCTGCTCTATGAGGCAGCTCAGGTTTTGTTTTATGATGAGGATTTTCACAAGATGTCTTGATTTTTTTAAATCTTTTTTTTTTTATCTTATATTATATTTTTTTTGAAGTTTTGTATCCAAACACACTCATCTCTGGGAAACCGAACATGTCTCCTTGCTGAACAGTATCATGGTTAGTCATTACTATGGGATTTATCCTTGCATATAATTTTTTTTGACAGTTTGAATGGAGCTCCTTGAGGCATCTAGAAATTGTATCCAAGAATAAATCAGACTTGTGAAGGTTCACAATTCTCTTCCCGTTATCTTCCCTGGCATGTATTGATTTTCTCGCAGTTTCAAACTGCTTCTGTACAGGCTGACTTTACTTTGCCAATGAGTTCAGGATCCTGTGATCTCTGCCTTAAACAAAACACTGCTTGAAAAAAATCTAAATCAAGTTGGTGATTTGACAAAGTAGGCAAAAAGGGAATGTAGGAAAATCAATAATGTTTTGGAAGTTACTATTGTTAGCCTTCAAACCCACCTTGTTGGCGCTGATGCTGATATGCAATAGGCATCAGTAGTAAAAGGTTAATGAACAGCATTTTTTTCTAATTTTCAGCTCTCTAAATATTCTTACGGAAGATAAGTTTCAAGAAATAAAATCTGTGCACCCACTTCAAGATGTGAATGGAATTAGTTATTCTTAGTATAACTAGATGAACTGGACTGAGATTTCTGCCTCATGGCAGAATATAGTACAGGTGACAGAGTTTAATGAAATGGGTGAATGTTTGTTAATATCCTCTCCATTAATATTTTAGTTTGTTGATATAATAGGGTTTTTTTGTCTCTGTGTAGCCTCTGACATAGGTGTGTATCATACCACAGATTTGCTCCAGTTCCTGTTGTCTTCATAAAATGTCAAGCTGCAGTGAGCTGTATGATTCCAATGCTTTTGCTATTCCCCAGTTTATTCAGTACACAGCCTATGAAATTCAATTTCATTTGGCTTGAGAATATCACAGAAGTAACTGGCTCAGGTGTGGGCCAGTTACTGGGGCTTTCAGGCCTCAGTTTTGAGATGATAATCTCTACTGCCACTTTAACCTCATCCAGTTTCAAGCACTGATTTTACAGACTGTTCAGCAAAATCCAGAGACGAAGTGTGTAATTTATTGAGACAAGAGTGGTAGTTTGGCTTTTGAGGAAACATGTCACTATTTATTTCTCTTTTTTTTTTATTGAACACTCATATGGTGCTTGTTAGTGACATCATATTTGTTCATGTATAAAAAGTGAGACAGCTTGGCTTTGTTGGCAGATTCTGCATCAGTTGGTGCATCAGTCACAAAGCTCTTCCTACTATGCACTTTTCCACATTTAACATGTTGTTCTTTCTGGATTCTTATCAGCACAGTTAATAAGAAAAAAAAGCACAAAAAAAATACATACAAAAAATACAAAAATACACATATACATGTACATGGGCATCCACACAAGCTCACTTTCTCGCTATTCTCTTTACTTCACTAGGAAACTGAAAAAGCAAGAATTCATATAACTTTTGACGGGAACCTTTTCTGTTCCCGTGGGCAAACTCCACCCACACTGAGTGACACTCAGCAGAAATTGGGTAAAACATAAAGACTCTCTGCATGACTCATTTGTCTTGATTTGAATCAGCGTGGCAATTTGACCCAGAACAGTATTCGCGTCTCAAATTTAATTATCAAGATCACCCCTTGAAAAAAACAATTCAAAATGCAATATAAAAAATGTACAAAAGATCAATTTCAAGGACAAGTATTGCTTTTTTGTGTGTAGGTATTTCCAGGTGTAAGACAAAATGGGGGTTAAACATTCCACAGGTCAAATTGACCCAGGAACATTATTGGTGTATGTCAGAAACAAACATAGCAGGAGGGTTAATGCACAATGCACAGATGGTTTGTCAGAAGTGCATTGTTCCTGCACTCATGCTTTGAATTAGTCTTGCCTCAGTGGAATACTCACAGAAGCGAACATCCCAACCTGCTTCTTAAACCCAGTGTGTGCACCATCACTGCTTGTTTCATAAGAACAGCATGATATTTGCTTTAAGTGCCTGTGAACTTATAGCTCAGATGACATGAAGGTGCAAATCCCTCTTAACTCTGTTTGCAGATATCTACAAGCTACAAAATATGTGAGAGGTTGGAAAGGATGCTTCGATAAGTAAAAGGAGATTACATCCTAGCATTGGCAGAAAACACCTGCTGTGTGACTTGCTGGATTTTACCTTCGCTGTTGCAGATGCTGATTATTTTAAGCTACATATAAATTAGGCAGTTTCTTACGTTTACTTCCTCAAACGGCTGCAATGTTCTTTTTCATGACTGTGAAAAAACAACAGGATAGAGGATTGGATTATACTAATGTGATACTGACACTGGAACAAAAAAAAATCAAAAATTTGAGTACAACCTGTTTCAAGCTGGATTATTTCAGTCACTCTGAAATGGAACATTAAATAAAACATTTTTTCAGAAATTGATTACTTATACCACTTAATATTATTCACAAACATTTGAAATTTCTAAATTAATTGAGCAGTTGTAAAACTGAAGGTCAAAAGCACAACATTTAAACTCTGATGTCATCTATTTAGAACTATTTTTTGACTAATCATCAGGAACAACCTAAAATGGGATTGTTAGGGCTTTAAGAATTAAATTTCTTAAACAAATGTAACAAGTGCAGCATAATCAATTAAGGAAAACTGATCTGTATATTGCTTTTGTACTGAAATTATTCCTTGGTTGATGAAGTCAACATTGCGATATAAAGTGCCAGCACTGAAAAAACTACAGCTTAAAATCTTACCTTACTGTTTATCTAACACATTTCTGGCTGCTGTATTCACACTGTGCAAGAGCAGCTATGTCAGTGCAAATATGACAGGATTTAGATGCACATATTCAGGTTCTTGGAGAAATGTAACCTTTCCAAACTTCTGTTTGTCCGATTTGACATGTGGATTGAAAACCACTTTCCTCTCTGAATTGTCACCAGAGAGAACCAGGGGAGATGTGTGGGTGTGCTATTGGTGCTTCTGGCTGGAAACAGGAGCTCTGTATGTATGCTGAACATAGACATTTGACAAGCCAGTTCAAGGCCCATCTGTTGAATTAGTGTGTGGCTGAAAAGAGACTACAATTTGGGCACAAATGATAGAAAGATGCATGGCACAAATTTATCTATTAAAATGTATTGGAAAAAAATTCAAATTGTTATTTAGATGAGTAGAATCAAAAAGTTGCATGACAGTCAGTTTCACATCAGTTTCAGACAATGACAATTTGTTGCAGGAAGAGTGCAGGGAAAAAAAAGTCATCCTCCTCTTAAAAGCATTGATGTAGCCTACTTAATTTGTAAAATAAAGTTGTCGAGTTTATCTGAGACTGATTGAAACATTATTTGTCTAGACTGCACATTGATTCCACATCATGTTGCACCTCGTCAGAAATACTTATTGTGTATTTAATCTGTCTCTTGGATTGTATCATTCCTTCAAGTTCCCTTGCCTGTCTCCTGTCTTTGACTTGTCATAACAGAGACACAAAACAGAGTGAGATCAAGGTAATACAGTTTAAAAATAATGTGTTATTTTTCTTTTAGGCCATCTCACCGCTTTCCAATGACAAAATGTCCCATAATGTAACACTAATTTCAATGCAAATGTTAATCCTCTGCTGCTGTCATTGCTTCAAAAGGTCCTAAAGGCATTTTTGAGGTGCTTCTTCCTGTTCCAGCATATTGCTTTGGTGTTAACGAGTCTCTGTAATTCAGGATAAAACTGTCTACACCTGGGTCAGATTTGTCTCATCCCACAGGGAGGAAGCGCATGTAGAAAAGAGATTAAATTATTTATTCATACCTTTATGTATTTTGGAGCAGTAATTCAGGAATTAATTTGCTGAAAGACATCATAAATTTGTGATTTGCTTATACAAAAATATGATTCCTTTTAGTACTGACAGCATTAATCTTAAAATCACATATCAAAAGAACTTCAGTGGGACAGTAGACCACGTATCTTCAGTGGAAAGATTGAAATACTCACTTGAACTATCTAATGAGAGCAAAAAAGGAGAAAATCACCTTTACATGTGCAGTGCTGCTGTGTTTCAGAGCAATTCTGTTATTTAGTGTAAAGCAGATAAGGGGCTCACTGAATGTGCTCTGAGGAAATTCAAAATTAAATATTCAGTTCAGAGTTGATTACGAATAGCAGGTTTTTAAAGATAGGCAAGCAACTGACGGTAAGAAGCTTTGCATATCCTTGGCATGAATAAAAATTGTCCTGCTCAATTGGCATTCAGTGCCAGCATCACATAGATGGTATAATTCAACTTTGGACCGAGCTTTGAAGAAATTACTAAGATGTTTAGTGTACCTGTGAAGCACTTTATAAACACTCCACAAGGAATAAGTTTTGCTCACTGTAGTGTTAAATGTCATGTTTTCTGGTGATTATCTGTTATATGTATATACAAATGTACTATACTGTGATGTTTTTGAGGGTAATTTGAACTGAATTAGTAATATTGAATTGTTTTGCAAACTGTAAATATTACCATTGATGCCATGCATCTGGAGTGAAAAATAAAGATTTTGTTTGTTTTACATGTTCTACATTGTAAAGCATTTTTTTTAAATGAAAGAAATCTGTGCTAGTTGTGTGTTACTAAATAAAAAAAAGTGTCCAGCTCAACACTTGCAAACCTACTTTAATGCTCTTTAGATATGCACATTTGCATTCATATCAACATTTCATAGTATTACAGACACACATGCACACAGCAGTATTAGGGGAGATGGGGAGTTGTTGCAGGAATGCAGTAGATCTTAACTCTGGAAGCAACTCGGTTCATTGGGGGGAAAAGGGCAGAGTTTAACCTATGGACTGTGATGTGTAACCATGCATGTCAATTGCAGTGCTCATAGATTGTGTTATAGCATCATAATGTTCTGTTGTCCTGCTTCATAACCTTAACACATTGCTTTGACTGTTGTCAGCTTTAAAGACTATTGGCACAGCTTCTGTTTTTGTAGCTCTACTGGGAGAGCTTAGGATATGTGTGTAAATCACACACATGATACAGACAGATGGGAGACTTAAAACAGTCTTGCTCTGTTATCCTATCAAGTGTCTAATGTTTTGAAAAACGTATATAGATCTGTTAGTAAGAAAAGTGAGCTCAGAGGATAAGAACCACCCCCAATGTAAGATTTTCTTTCTTCAATAAATAAGAATGCACTGCAAAGAGAGCAAATTTCAAAGATCTTCAACTTTCTCCTTCCAAGATAAAGCAAATGAAGCATAAAGTGGGACTTGGGTGATGTATGATAAAGCAGACATGCGGGTGGAGATAGGAAGGGTCCAACCTTCCTATCTAGCAGCATTTTCTTGGCAGTGATGGTAGTTGTGCTTTCAAGCACAGAAAAGATTCTTGTGAAGGAATGTCATTTTTTTGTTTTTAAATTTTCTTCCCTCCAGCACATTTCCATTCTATATATAATGTCTCTTTAGATTTAAGACACCTTTTTCAAAAAAAATTACAAATTCCTCTTTTATGTAATGCATTTGTATTGACTCCCATTACTCTTGTTTTGCAGGAAGTGCTTACAGAGAATGCCTGGATAATGGTACATGGGCATTGAAGATCAATTATTCCAACTGTGAGCCCATTTTGGAGGAGAAGGTTAGTGTGGTCACATGAAAACAATTTCTCTTTTTTTTAAATAAAAATACAGATTGCTATTACAGATGAATACTCAAAAATATTGTTGCCACTTACTAATGCTCATTGAAATGTGCTATTTTAATGATGCAGATACCCCCATCAGCCCTCAAAAAGCAAACAAAAATGCTGTCCTGCCTGTTTAAAAGCTTGAGGAAAAAGAGTGCTGTTCATATGTGTTGTGCCTTGACCTGGTTACCTCTCATTTTCTCTCCAGACTCAGTATTTCTGGGTCTTGCTCTATTTCCTTTAATAATTTTAAGCCAAGACATCTGAAGTGTGTCAATGACATTTGCTTTTCAATCCTTGTTATACAGATCAAAGTATATTATGGATTTCTTGCTGTTTCCCATCATTCATACGGCAAAGAAACAATCTGCAGTTGTACTCTTTAGTATTTGCAAAGTGATCTAACAAGGTCTGAATTTGTAAAACGTCTTCTTTACATCTAGCTATCTAATAACTAATGTGTGTGTTTCCTTTTTCAGAGAAAATATCCCATGCATTACAAGATAGCTCTGATCATCAACTACCTAGGCCACTGTATTTCTGTGGGAGCCCTAATCGTGGCTTTTATTCTCTTCTTATGCTTAAGGCAAGTATAGAAATAATCTGAAATGGGGCTCCTGTGTGCAACAGCCCAGATAGAAGATAATCAGTGAAACTGATGTTGCATCCTAATGCTGCTTGTCATTAGCTTGCTCATGTCAGATGAACAAATCTCTGCAGCTCGACTCGGTAGCTGACTCTACTCCCAGACCTGATGCATATTTTCTAACACATCTGTCCTGAAGGCAGCTGCAAGTGCTAGTTTCAATACAAGAAGCCTCACTGTTAAAGTTTAATTATTATGTAACTGAAAGAAAATTTGTATCTCTTACTGAGTCAATCTACTGTAACACTTAATATTGATTACATTATTCAATATGGGTCGTACAAGCACTTTGACCTTTTTCTTGAACTCTCTGCAATCTTAAGTAGCTTTCAAGATAGTGACCCATATTTTAAGACCTAAAATCTCAGTTTGAATGAATATGCTTTTATCTCTGGAGGCATGGCAATAAAACACAAAGGCTATGACTACATTTCAACAATAGGTTGTATGTCAACACTTTGGGATGTCAAGTTTTAAAGTATAATTGCATAATGATGGTGTAGTGAAAAAAACAAACCTATGATGCTCCCTGCTGCCTGCCAAAAATCATGATTAATTTCTCTAACATGCATTCATTAAATTCAGCAAGACTATAGCCCTCAGGCCCTCATGTTTTCTTTCTTTTCAACTGTTTTAGCAACTGATTTGAGGGGCATAGAAAGATAATGGACTTTCATAGGGTATTTTGCACAGATTTATAGTATAGAAGGAACAGAGTATCTCAACTTTAGTTTATATTAACACTCAAACTCAATTCAACTCATACACAGCTGTGACTAGCACTTGGCAGACTATAAACCCTTCCTAGATACATGCATTTATTTAATTCCTTTGAGCCACAGATAGTCTGCAGAAACCTCTGTGAGAGAACTGCTGCATAAACTCTCGGTGATGTGACTGTAAGCCAAGCATCTGTTACACTAGTCCCACTCACACCGTAATCCTTTCATCACATATCAGCTTCAGGCATGCCAGGCGTCATGTTGGTAGTTTATCCTAAAGCAGGGGGTGGGCAATTATTTCTTCCAAAAAAACACACAAGTAGCTATGATTGTGGTGGAGTGCCTGATTGTTGGCTAAATCAATTATTCCTAATATAAATGTGATAATAACCCCTAAATATGACTTTTATTGTTTGTTTGTTGGTACCATTAATCATTAACACTGAGCAAAAAGTGCAACGCACTGCAGAGATAACTGGACGTTTATATTATGTTATGTTATATTATGTTATGTTATGTTATGTTATGTTATGTTTTAGGAGCATACGGTGTCTTCGAAACATTATCCACTGGAATTTGATCACCACCTTCATATTGAGGAACGTTATGTGGTTCTTGCTTCAGTTGATTGACCACAATATCCATGACAAAAATGAGGTATTAACATTTTTTATACTAATAGTAATTACAATAGGCAAGAGAAATGACAAATTACATCATGTTTATTGATGCCAGTAGTCTGTACAACATAAATAGTTTCATAATTGTAACTTGATTTCTTTTGAATAATTTTGTCTCTTTTTCTTCTCAGCCTTGGTGTCGATTGAGTACGACAATATACAACTACTTTGTTGTGACCAACTTCTTCTGGATGTTTGTTGAAGGATGCTATCTTCACACTGCTATTGTTATGACCTATTCTACTGATAAACTGAGAAAGTGGGTTTTTCTTTTCATTGGTTGGTGTAAGTATGCTCCTGGTTTTATACCATATGTAAGGCAAAGGTGAACATGCTGACATTAGAAGACAATGTTCATCAAAAAATAGAATGGAGACATTTCTGAGATGATTTCTTAAAGATGAATTCTAGTATCAACATTTTCCACCAAACATCAAAAGGAAATTGTTCATAATACGGGGAATTATTTGTAGTTATGAATACAGAAAGTATCCTGAAATATGCCTAATTTTGATCCAGGAATTTAATTTATTTTTTTTTTTTTTCTGAAAAAAAAAATCCTAGTAGGACTAGTAGCCCTAATAGGACTTTCCATAAGTTAAGGTATTTTATTCTGGCTAGAAAACCAAAAAACAAAAGAACTATGTTTTTGTTCGTTACCTCCAGTAAAAATAATTTTCTTTCATTGTGGAGCAAGTACATAAGCAATGAGTTTAATCTTGTTCTTCTTAAAAATCAGTTTAACGTTGAGCAGTGTCGTCATTAGGTCTTTCCACCAGTATCTGATGCTATAAGCAGTTGACGTCGGAAAACATTTTTGTTACAATTGTCACAGTTTCCAAAATAATAACTAGTCAACAGAAAGAGCTTAGAACATACAGACAGTTGTGTAAGTCAGCCAGTCTGACCTTGGTTTTCATCATGTAGTAGACATGTCATCAGAGATTTTTTGCAACTACACAAAGTTAATGGATCATCCACGATCCGACAGAAATGCATAAATAAATGTAGTTTGAGTTAATGCAGCTGAAGCACACCTCCTGGTTTGACTGCTTAAGTGTAGGCAGCCGACTCTTCTTTCTGCCTCAACACTCAAGTGAGTCGAGCTGTTCACACTTCAACTGCCTTAATTTGCTCATTCTACCCTACATCGTACATGTCAAATGGAAAATAAGGGAACCAAAACGGAAATACTCGTTTAGCCGTACTTGGGGGAGGGAGGGTAGATCTTAAGTTTCCAGGTCATTTTTGATTTAATCTATTTCTACTTTTGGAACAGTTAATGTTCAACATGATTTGTTAGAGTGCCTTAAAAAAGCACTTAAATTCCTGGAATTAAATTAATTCTGGAGTTACCAACTGTCTTAATTAGTGACTGAATAAAGATCCACAGATGTGTCAACATGAAAACTAAAATTCAGTCACTCCACAGATCTCACCTTTAAGGGTTCACAAATCATGTAAGGAACAAAGCAAAGAGCAGCAGTGTAATGCTACAGGGATGCTTTTCAGGAACAGCACAGCTAATCAGAACTTTTGGGGAAATGGTTTGAGCTGATTTTCATAGGAGAATGGGAAAAAAAATCTAGGTCTCCATACATGAAAAGCTGGTAGAGCCATTTCAAAATACATATTTTTTTTCATGTCTCATCTATGTACTATTTTTTATTCAGTAAAATCCCAATTATTTTTTGACACTTTTTGAATTTGACACTTTTGAATCAAAATTTTAAGGAGTTTCATAACATATTGTCTAGTAAACAATAAATAAATTATTCAAACCATATCCACAATTTATTTGAGTCCATTGTTAACTAAACAACTTTGTTGTAATGACAAAACTTTTTCTCTTTCAAGAAAAATAAATTTAAATTACTGTTCAAGTTTAAGCTGAGTTGATGACACTTTGATGTGGCTGGCATAGAATATTTAATGAGCATTCAAAGTTCAACTCATGTGACACTTGACAGATTTGTTTAAATGTTTTATTTGTTTACCATTTTAAATAGATAGGAGTCAAACTTAATATTGGAAAGTTTAAAGCATGTGAGAGTTTTATAACAGAAATTTTTCTTAGATATTTAGCATGTCAAGCCATCCTCAGTGTTTTCCTTACACTTTGGATCCATCATTGGTTTGAGAAAATTAGTTTTGGCTCCCATGATGTGGTTTATGTCTGTCAAGTGTCTTTAGCTGTAAAGTGCAGTTTAGGTGAAACCCTTTCAGAGAATGATAATGGGTAGATGTTTTCGACATGTTCGCTTTCCTTTAATATCACCATTAACTGATTATTCTGACCTAGTTTTTTCACTGCAACCTTTTGAGATTAATGGAGATTATTTCTTCAAAAGTCAGAAGAGGACTTTTAAAATGAACAAGTGCAAACATACTGCTAAACAAAATATGTATTTTAGATCATCTTTCCTGTCTGTGTTCCAGGCATTCCGTGTCCAATAATTGTGGCTTGGGCTATCGGAAAATTGTATTATGAAAATGAAAAGTAAGTATTTTTTGTTTGCATTAACATGACAAAAGATAGGAAAATTGATGCATTTTTTCATCTAGATTTTTTAAAGATAGTTTAAATGTATATTTCTTTATTTTTTGTTGTATTTTTTACTTTCAACAGATGCTGGTTTGGTAAAGAGCCTGGGAAATATATGGACTACATTTATCAGGGACCAATTATTCTTGTGCTTCTGGTCAGTAGCTGCAAGAATCTTTAACATGTTGAAAAATGTTGCAGTAGACTGATGATCTTTGTTTGCAACATCAAACTCAGGCATCACTTTATATAACACAATGTCCATCAAAGAAAATAGTAATGAACGAAGCTCTAACCAGAGTTCAAGTTTGATGATCTATCAAAATAGGACAGCAAGTCTGGAAAAAATGTGGATGATTATTATGGCATGTAGACCTAACAAACAGGTGAATATTAAAGTGCTCTTTGAAGAGCAATGTCAACCTATATTCACCACAGTGATGACTGATTGTTAATGACAAAATAATATGTGGTAAAACTAAAAGTCTGGAAGTATTTATACAGATAATATTTCTGCTGCAGTTTTGAACAGCTCTGTTATTCTAACGTGCATAGACATTCATTTGTCATCCTACAAATGACTGACGCAAGAATATTTTATACGGAGCAACAATACTGTGATTTTTGTAAGTCTGACTTTCTCCTCATATCGGTCAGTGTTTTACTCTTGACAGTCTAATTGCACCAAGTAGTTGGTGACATGTTATGTTGAGGACGCTATCTCGCCACTTAAAATTTACAATTCAATCTGAGTCAGGTTTCTCTTATGATGTTGTTTGACCCTAAAAAGTCACTTTGAGCCAACCCTACTCGTAGTGGTAGGCGGGGAAGTTAAAATCCTCAGACAGGATCTGTGCTCAGTCATTTCCTTTCTTTAGTGGGCTTATTTTCCAGCCACATAGAGGAATACATATTGCCCACAGCTAATTTATGTTAAATATTTAGGAGGAAAGAAGACAGAACAGGCATCATAAGTATTAACGTAACAAAATAAAGCACTTTGTTACCCTACAAACATTATGCTCATGAACAATGGTCTGACTGTATACTCACTTCATTTGTCGTGTTGTTGCATAAACTGTGTTGTAGTCTTCTCTCTCAGCTGCAATTTGTTTATTGCTTGCATGTACAACAATTTTATACATTTCTGTCAGGAAATGAATCTTGGTCAGAAAACAATCTCTATGATCTCTGTAGTCATAGAAAGCACACATGTGATTCAGGATCATGCTCTTCAAGACACTACAAAGAAAATAGATGTGTGGTAGAGCCTTTTTGTAGTGGAAGCCATGGCCCAAAAGTTTCTTTTTCTTTTCTTTTTTTTTTTCTTACCTGATAAGCACATCAGAAAATGTCTGCATTGAAAAACAACATACCAGCTGATTGTGACTTATGTTTTATGGCTTCATATTTAATTTTTTTGGGCACTAGTTTAAACACAAAAGTGAGATGTTTCAAAAATAGACCTATGAGTAAAATTGTGAAACAAAAGCTATTCCTGTATGCCATCCAGATTTTGGATCTATAAAGTGAATCTTACTATTTTCAAAAAAGGAAAAAATGACTTTTTGTGGGACAGTTTTATGCCATCCCGTACAATTATGTGTTATTATTGTAACTACCTTGGATCCTTTGATACAATGTGTTCCTCCCTGCTTTGCTTTGAGTTGTGTTTTGACTTGGGCGGTTCTGTGCTCTCACAGCTTACAGACAGCACAGCAAGCTTACCAAAAGCTCACTGAACTGTCTGTTCTCACCAGATAATTGTCCTCTGTGTTCTTCACGCCAGGTCATTACCACAGAGCTCAACTATGTTTTGTTCTCCCTTTTTTCTAGATAAACTTTGTTTTCCTCTTCAACATAGTACGGATTCTCATGACCAAACTGAGAGCTTCAACCACATCAGAAACAATTCAGTACAGGTAAGAAAGTTCAGTGTATGCTTGTAGTCGATGATCATGCTTTCTACTTCTTCGTCTTTATGTAAAAAAACAAAACAAAAAACTGCAAATTACTTTTGATTCTGAAATACACTTTGTGGTATACAAAATAAACACTTTGGACTATGCACTAGGGCACATTATGGGTTATGTATTTATAAACTGCAAGTGTTGACACCTGGGATAAAAACTCCAAATACTCAGATCCTAATGATCTTTTCTACTTGCAAATTAAGACATGAACACATCATGCAGTGACAGTTGCATGACCAACTTGCTTTCAGGTCTGCTGATGTTTCTAAAAAAACGGATTCACATTGATTAGTAAAACTATTACGCAAGAGGAATATCCTCAGAGTCAAACGGACTTGCCCTTTTATTCATTATTAGATGTATGTTTCATTTTTCCCCGAGCGAGTGTCACCCTGCCCATGTCAAATCCCTTCACTGTGTCCTATAATTGAAGACCAAGAGATGCAAGCAAAAATTTTCCTCATACACTTTCTTTGAAAATAAAAATATTGTCATCTTACCATTTAAAGATTGCTGCAAGAAATTCTGTCAATTTAAAGCTAAGATCAAATTAATCTGCCATAATAATTGTTCCCACTACATCTTCTTGCCTTCTGTGTTTCCCTTACAAAGAACCAATAGCAGGCATCAGGTTTGGATTTAACACTGTGAACACAGTAGAAAGGTTTTGGATTAGATGTGTCTGTCATGCTTAAGTCCCATATCAGAGTGAGGTTGGGGTAATTATAGTGCTTTTTGCAAAAAGACTCTTTTATTTAGTCCCACCATTAACCACTAGAAAAAAGTGGAAAACCTCTTATGTGCCTGATCGCTAAAACAGCAAAGCTTGTTCTCAACAGCTGCTATCAGTGTACTTTTTTTTTGCCTTCCCATGGGAATATGTTGAAGAAAACAAAGTGTTTGTGGCATACCAGCTCAGACTATTTATATTCAAATTGAAGGTTTTGAGGCTGGCTGTGACAGGAGTTTGTTTTTGTGAGCTTTGAAGAGATAAGCAGATGGTATAGCAATATGTAAAGCATAATATGCATAACATATTTTCTTTTAAATGTAATCTCCTAATTGTTTCCAATCTGAATTTACATTTGTTTCTAGTGTTTATCAGAAATAAACATTAGGATTTATATAAATGTCAATCCTCTCACAATCTTCGATGTTTTTAAAGTGGATTTCATGTGACAGGCCAACACTAAGTAGGTCATAATTGTGAAGTGTAAGAAAAAGCATAAGTGGCTTTCAGAATTTAAAAATAAAACAAAACATAAGTTAGGACACAGATAAACAATTCAAATACCAGAAAGTCAAACAACCAGAAAGTCAAACCCAGGAGAGATAAGCAGTTGGTACGGCAATATGAAAAGTCAGAACCACAAGAGCTGACTCAAGTGAAAACTGACTTCCCTCTTTTTAGCCTTTCTCTGCTCAGCTCTCACTCTCAGAGGTTCTGCTCTGCTTTCAGCAGAACTCTGGTTTAATTGGTGGCCTTGTGACAAATCATATGTGAGGATATAGGATCATACCACTATGTGGAAACAGAAAGGTGAACAGACATGACAGTCAGGTGGATGATCTCTCTGTCCTCTCAGTCAGGGGAGAGGAGGAAAGTGCATCGAAAAAACTCATAAATAAACTGACACCATAAACAAACAACATCTGACTGCAGTTTAATATAAATAAAATAAAGATGTATCATTATTAAGGTTCTGTTTGTGAGATTTGTCTGTAAAGCGAATTACACAAGCTTGTTAATTCAGTTTAGTGTTTAATGACAATTAAAAGTTTGATTGAAATATTACACAAAAGTAATAATTGCTGCTTTAACATTTCAACAAAATAAATACATAAAATTGCTCTGCATGCAAAAAAATATTAAATTAAAAGAGCTGAACTGCCTATCACTGCATCCAATCTGTCTGAGCCTGAGCTATTATGATTAAAGATACTTGGATACAAGTTTGAGTTTCCAGATTTGCCAAGCTGGTGGAGATGAACCACAGAAAGATTCTGATGTAAAACTAGTAAAAGGTGACTGCACTAAGTATGGACTCATGGCCAATGAATACAAATGGACAGCATATCTTTCAAATTTGTATAAAAAAAAAATAAAATAAAACATTGTACTCATTTAACTTTATTTTGCCAAATACTGATAAAATGCAATAACGTTTGCCCTCATCACAAAATAAGGAATATTCAAAGAATCATGTATGTAGTCTTGGAAGGAGCTGTTTAAAAGTCACTTATTGAAAAGTAGTCATTGGCTTAAGAAAACACAGTCTCTGACTATCTTGTGACTTGATATTGTGATGGGGAAGTGTTATTTTTTTCTGCACAATGTCATATGATTCCCAGAGTAAGATATTTCTGTAAGTAAAAAAAAAAAAAGAAGAAAAAACGCTGCTGCTCATGTTAATTTCTTGTCTTTGCAGAAAGGCTGTGAAAGCCACACTCGTCTTGTTACCTCTGCTGGGAATCACCTACATGCTGTTTTTTGTCAATCCGGGGGAGGACGACATCTCTCAAATTGTTTTCATCTATTTTAACTCCTTTTTACAGGCTTTCCAGGTGAGAATGATTTTCTTTCACACAGTACAACAGTGGGCAACCGTCAGTGTTTTTTTTGTTTGTTTTTTTTTGCCAGGGTTGCATCATTTATTTGAGCGGCTTTTGAGTTTTCTGGTAGGAAGATGATTTGAGGTAGCATTCTGGCTGTGCTTACACAGTCTATTTCCCTCCTGCCTTATGTTCTGTAATCTCACATGTCAAGAATAGCAGGCCCATGTGGGCTTGATTTCTGCTCTGTAGCTATTCCTTTTATTGGTGTATTTTTTTAAATCTATGAATAAATGGAAGGAGGGCTGGTGAATCATATTTTTTCTGGAGTATAATGGTAACTTTTTTATGTGAATTGTGTTTTATAGCATTTGAAAATATATAGTCTTTTATTCTACTTATGCTGATAATGTGTCTTATTCTACAGGGATTCTTTGTGTCAGTCTTTTACTGCTTTCTAAATGGAGAGGTAAGTCACTGACGAAAAAAAAAAAAAAACATTAATCACTGTGGGTTTTGATTCATAGTCCTAATAAGTCCGTTACGTTTCCTCAAATATTCCTCATTATATTTTAAACTTAATCTGACAGAAGCAGCTGTAGCTGCTTAGTCTTAGTATTTCTCAGACTAAGAAATAGTCTGAGCTGCACATTGAAATTTTCACTATGTAATTATCATCTGATTAAAAATAAAGACAAATTCACAGAATGCCAGTTGCTGTCTGACAGTAATCAAAACCAGATACGTTGCTGGCTCTTCCATTAAGAAAAAAGTCCAAACTTTAGGGCTTGCTTGAAGTTTTAAATGTTTCTAAAGATCTCATTTTGCACATCCAGTGGAATTCAAATAGAATGTAATAAAATGCTTTTTAATCTAAAGAAACTTTTGTTCATTTTAGCAAGATGTTAAAATGTCAAGTTGAAAAGGCAAGTGATTGCTTATTTTATACTCAAATTAATTTAGTTCAGCATCTTCTACAAGGTTTACTTTATGTAATATGAAGCTAAACAAAACTATTCCTATATATCAATGTTTTCTAACACTTTGCGATGAACTGTTAAGGTACCAATTTATATTATTATTATTTATTTATACTGAAGTATAAATAAAAATATCTTTTGTTTCAGAGTTTTCTGAAGAAGTTTATACAAAAAGAAAAGTTGGACAAATTGATAAATCTCCATGTTTTCCCTTTGGACAACAGTTAGATAACAAGGTCAACACCACTTCTGTTTGTTCATAAGAAACGTTCTTCAAGGACACGGAAAACTGAAGAGCTTAGGAATATGAAAACAGCTGAAGCTCACTCTGTCTTAGTCTGCTAATTCTCATTTTTATAGAGATAATATGGAGTCGTGTATTGATTGTTGCTAGATTTTTATCTTTTTTGAATCTGATTATGATTGTCACTGATTTGACTTTGCTCCACTTTGACTGCCAGTCAAAGCGGAGCATGTTTTGTTTGGCTAAGTTCCTGATCCAATCTTTTACAGATTTTGGTAGTTAATAGAATTTACAGCCAAAAGTCTGGCTTTAATTGTACAGGAGACAGGCAGAGAATTCCCTTTTTCTTGCATTTGGTGGTTTAAAATTAGTCTTTAAATAATTTGTTACTCTCAAATTGACAATAGAGTGAAGATCTGTTTAGCCTTAAATGTGTGTCAGGTTCATAAGTCAGCGTTTGACATGTCATGCAAGGAAGATATATATTGTCTCTTTATAACCTGCTGTTTTTGTTCAACATTTCAGGTCCGTTCTGCAGTGAGGAAACGGTGGCACCGTTGGCAGGATAACCATGCTCTTCGAGTGCGAGTGGCACGAGCCATGTCCATCCCCACATCGCCGACCAGGATTAGCTTTCACAGCATCAAACAGACCACAGCTTTGTGAGCGTGGGAATAAACTTCATCCCTTCTGACATGCTCATCCACAAAACACAGAACAGCCTTCATAATTTTGGTTCAGCATTCTAAATTAGGCTGAGTACTTCACAGTAAACTGCTTAGTGTTGTGTGCCTAAGTCAACAAGACACTCCTTTTTACTGCTGAGGTTTCAAATTCTCATAAATTAGTTTGTTAGACGATGAATTGTTTTATGAAAATGTCCAGTGTGTAAAGTACACAATTTGAAAGTCTTTGAAGAGTGTTTTGCAGCAAAGACGCCATTCTTCAACAAAGTAGGTCTTGTTTTGTTTTCAATTTCTGTCAAATAGCTGCTTAGTGGTTATTTATGGGAAGACAAGAATTTAGAATTTGCAACTCATACACTCATAGACAGGATATTCTTGTTATGCTGAAAGAGTGCAATCGATAAAACTTGAATTGTAATTGACCACAATGCAGCCACTTGTCTGCCAAAACAACCATTTGATCAGAAACAAAGAAAACCTAACTTTAAAAAAAAACAAAAAACTAAAAATAGTTATTTTGGATGGAGGGGGTAAAAGGGAAAGTTTTGTCTAATTCTGTTCTGCTTTAGATGTTATCCCGGCATTTGTTCACATAATTTTACATTCACCTTTCCTCTTGCTATTTGTTCCCAGCATTTTTATTTCTCCTGTGTGCAAAAACATACAAGAGGGTACTGTCAGAAAGAATTGTTTACTTCAGGACATGTTTTATGCCACTTTTTCTCCAATCCCAAGTTCAATCTCGAGTCCAGACAAGCAAATCTAAGATTAGCTATTATTTTAAGAAGTGAAAGTGATTCTTAGCCATTTATGCAATATTTGCATATAGAGTACAAAGTGTTGTGCACGGACTTATCATGCATGTGAAGTGAAAGCAGATTAAATTCTTTTTGGCTTTATGAAATCCTTGTGGCTTTCTCATAATCGGTGTCGCAACTAAGCTTTTGCTGCTGAAGAGGGGAAGCCTGATGGAGAGGGAACCAGTCACATCCCTAAAGACGTGCTTCGGTCAGGTCAGCGTATTCTCTCAATGTAATGCCAGCTTTTACGTCTCACAAGGCTTATCCCACAAAGTCATGGAAACAGCCACGCTTTGGTATTTGCCCCAAAAAACTTTTTGCTGAGGGATTAAAAGAGGATGAGAATTATTGTTTTTTTGGAAGAGATTACAAAAATAAAAAGCATGTATTTGAAGATCTAAAATGCTACTGATGTTTAAGCCTGAGTCATTAGATCATCTGCTTAATTCTCTGCAGTTGTTGAAAGTGTAGAAACGAGATTTTCAAAAATAATTGTATTAATTTTTTAATTTCTGTTAATACTCCAAGTAAGCGCTTACCAGTTTTCTGTCATTTGTTTATGTCACACAGTGCGTCAGTTAAATTGCTAAATTTATACATGTGTATCTCAGTACATTTTTTATTTAAAGTATTTATTTTTGGTTGTTTTGATTATTATGGTTTATTGCAAGTGAAAACCCACATTTCAGTTTCTCAGAAAACTGAAGACCAAAATATATTTTATTTAAAATAGACATGTTGACTGACTAAAAACTTTGTCCACTACAATATGCGAGTTCATTACTACGAGGTTTGTTTTTGCATTGAATTAGAACGTATCTCATCTAGATTCATGGTCCGCTAGTCCTGCTTGTCTTCTGGGCAATACTCTATAGGTTGTTTTGGGATTAGGTCAAACCAGTTTGTCACATCAAGCACAAAGACATTATGATTATTAGTGTGGTCACTTCTGACTTTGAAAGAAACTCAGCATCTCCATAAGGTTTGTCAGAATAGGAAAGCATGAAGTGCTCTAAAAGTGCTATATGTAAGGGTCTGCTGACTTTGGATAATAGACCAACAGTGATACATTAAAGAGCTTTTTCTTTCCAATAAATTCTTGAATAAATCACTTTGTGAAAGAGCCTGCGTGTTTGGCAAAGATCTTTTTTGACTTGCGAGGAAGATGTTAGTGGCCTGTTACTCAACAACAGTCATATCAGCAGTCCTGACAATAACTATGAAGGCTATAAGACGAATTTAAACGAGGCATAAGATCATTCTATAAGATAACCTGCTCTCAAATTATTTTTAATTAGCGGTATCTAATAAGATTTTTGGAGAAAATGGGCTTTCATTACCTGTACGGGATAATCAATAAAAATTAACACTTTAATACATTAACACTAGTAGTTTTACCTTTTTTGGAATAGATTGGTGAAATAAGATAACTTTTTGATAATGTTCTAATTTATTGAGAGACACCATGCTTTCTGGAGTGTACATTGTGGGGTCTTGGTAAAAGTTTGACCAAAAACTGTGTTTAAATGGCATGTATAAAAAATAAAATATGTAACCATCTGTTTATGTAAAAATGTGCTTTTCATTGTTATCTTTGTAAACTTGTGTTAAACTAAAGCTAATTTGTTATTGCTGTTCTGTTCGACTACACTAATAGTGGTTAGTGTAGAAACTATCTACCCCAGACTGAGTTGTAAATATTAAATCTGCTTCATTTCAGAGTCACAACATGTGAAGCTGTACTACAGCACATCTTTTCATGATTCCTACTAGTTAGATAAAGTTAAAAGGACTACATGATGCTACTGTTGTAAAAATGTGAAATAATCTTATAAAAACATTTATTTAAACTCACCAAAGAGATAACCTTTGTTTACTAACTTACACTTTTTATTGTCTACATATTTATATTGTTGTCAGTGGAATATAGTTATTGAATCTGTTTTTAACATGATTTTTTTTACATCAATTTCTGAACATGAAGTGTAATCCACAAAGTCAGATGTCAGATCTGTAGATTTTAAGGAAGCTACCCATACTGCCTTACAAAACAACAAGAAATGTATTTTTGTGAAAAGGAAGTCGTCTCTACTGGTTCCAATAAAATATTCTGTGTTATTGTGCCACTGATTTTTACTCATTTCTGAACAGCATACGCATTAAAACTGATTCATATCTTTCACAAAATGCAATAGAAGAATATTTTTTAATATTACAACAAATGTTCTAGCTGATTTTAAAGGGGGGTTTCTGCAACATTATGTTACATGCACAGACACATGTGTAGCATAGTTACTTGATTGTGTTAAAAAAAATGGCTGTGTGTATGGAAAATACATAACGCCATCCTTTCAAGCGTGTTTCAGCAATAGTATTTTGATGATTTACCCTTTGTGATGAACTCAGTCTTTTTTTCCATCATCTCAGATTCTTGTCAGGACTCTGGCACTTCAGGACTTTTATTCCAGTTGAGAATATTTCTGACAGGGATATGAGTAATTTAGGACCTGTCTCTTATTAATGGATCTTGGATTTTTGAAATTTCTTTGAAATTAGTAATGTATTTTTAATTTAATCAAAACAAACCAACATCAAAATCTATGTGAATATATGTTTTAGATAATGTGATTTTGATATTTTAATATTAGTTTGAATAATTGTTGCTTTTCTAATATGCAAAACCTCTTGGCCCATGTTATCCCTTTTTCTGTTTTAAAAAATTGTGTGAAAATTTAAGTACTGAAACACCATGAGATAGTGTTATTCTTACTCAAGGAGATAGCTTCTCAGACAGGCCTTTGCCCAATAATGCTAAGTAATCTGACATTTCCACAAATTGCACTCATATTTTTCATTTGTTTTTCCACAGGAATAAATTCAGCTGTTCTTTTTTTTTTTTTTTTTCACTGCCGACATACAAATCGTTCCTCTCTACTAGCAGAGGGGGAAAAAAATCAACTTTTCATGTTTCATGATATGTAAACACTAAATAATTATTCATTGAAATGTAATCATTTTAAACTGGTGATGAAAAAAGACGGCGTAGGAGAGAAGGCTTGCTAGATGTAGTTTTGTACATTTCAGGCTCAAGTGAAATGGAGCAGAAACTACAGCCTTTGCCAGCAACCCTCAGGACTCATCAAGCCATACATCCTCAGACAAAGAGATAAAACTCTAATACGCTTTAATGGATGCTTGTTGAATCAACTAATAATCTTGATAGTTGTCAGTATAATGAAAGAGGAACATTAGATGTCAGGCTTTCCTTTACTGTTAAGTAACTAACCTAAATTACATCACATTTATGTAAAATGTGTTGTAACAGTTATGACCTTATCTGAACATATTACAGTTTGGGCTCTAAAATAGCAACAAAACTGAGGTGGATGCTTCTGATTTGGTTCAAAACTGACCAAAATTAATAAAAAGAAATTGTTGCTGTGTTTGTTTATTAACTGGGTGATAGATAGTCGTAAATATCTATCACCAATATTTCTCCTGAAAACTGATCTGATAAATAAATGCATATTCTGAGTTTGAAGAAATGGTGGTAGGTTGTAGGTAACAGGCTACATTTTGACCACTGCAGAATATGAAATAATGAACAAGAGTGGAAGCCTAACTGAAAATTGGTTTTGGCACTCTTCCAGAATCTATTACACAGGATTTAGATTGGGGATAATGAATCTGCTTCCCTGGAGGAATCTAAAGGTCAGATATTGGTGCTGAAAACAGCAGTATACACATTTCATGCCTTTTATTGCCAATCATAGTTTCATTCATGAGGTTTATGAGATATCTAAACACTACAAAAAATTTGATAACCAAAAAATAAATAAAATAAATAAATAAAAAATCAAGTCTGTGAATTAAAATGTTTAGAGTGAGGAATCTAAAGCCACAAATGCAATGGATGGATAGAAGAAAGACAAGATTCTTTTCTTTCAAAAACACATCCAGATCTGGCTACAGTATATATACACATTTTTATATACTCATAAAAATGTGTATATATATTTTTTTTAAATGATTGAAGCTAGTTTTATTTTGTTAAGTCACACAAAATCTCACCTTCTAGCAGGTGTCTGGCTGGAAGGTGGATTTGGGTGGTAAAAACAACTTCTGTTAGTTTATCTAGCTTTTTTCAGACTTTTATATCCACTATCTAACTTTGCCAAGCTTACTCCCAAAAGAATCACAAACTGTCTTTAAATAATAAAAGAATTGAAACTTGCTGCAAGTTTGCAGTATCATAGCTGAAGAAATTAGTACTTTCCTCCTCTAGCACAAGGTGGTCTTTCCTGTCTTGTTTCTTTTTCTGCTGTCCATATTTATTTATGACAGTGTCCCCTGGTCACCACTTCCTCTCTCTGTAGGTGGAGCTTTGGATTCTTGGCAGACTGACTCCACACAGCTGTGGATCATCTATGTACTCATCACCATGCAAGTCCATCTTCTCTGAACTTCCCTCTGACTCATCAGTTCCTGATTAGACCCTCAGTGTTCTTACTTTGTCTTCTCACCTTCTTGTTAACATAATTTACATGTCTTTTTTTTCTGTTTTGTGTTTTTCTCTATAATCTTGTTTTGAAAATTTGACATTGTTTCACAGAGAAGACAACTGATGCACAAGGAAAGGCATAAAATGGGGTGAGAAACAACATATCAAAGGAGGTGATGTGTAAAAAAAATGACACATTGTCAGTATAGGTGGAGTTTGGTGGTAAAAATAATAACTCCACCTAGTTTATTTATGTCTTTTGCTTTGAAAAATGTTGCAATGAATCAGGCTGCTTTACTTAATATTATCTTGATAAAAAAGTGGGCAGAGAATTCAAGTCAGGAATAAAACACCAGCCAGAAACATTGAGGGCTGTCAACCTCTAACTTGAGCTTGAGTGTATGCAGTGATTTAGTGTGAACTAGCAGGTAGGAAATGTCTTGTAGGTCACAGCTCAGATGTCAGATGAAGCATCTGCATTTAGAGAAAATTAAAGAAATAGGGTAGGAATAAGAGTGTATGTTTGCTCATTGGCAGTGCAGACACAGGCGTCCCCAAAAATCCTCTTTATATCCTACAGACAACAAAATGGATGTACTTCAGCTAAACCCTTATGAACAAAACATAGACTAATTGGAAAAACAACACTTCATTTGCGCCCCTTCATTGTTTCTACATTTTACACAACCACTGCTCAAGAAGAAAAAAGTTGAAAGAAAGCTAGAAGATGCCCATTATGAAAAATTGATCCAGTTTTTCTTGTCAAACTGGTTTATTAAAAATTCAGCAACTTTAGATTTCAAATATGAATTGCTGATCATTTCTGCAAATTAAAGGAATGTGAAACTAAACAAAACTAGAGTTTTGAAGATTAAGAAAAAGATGAAACTATGATGTGAGAAGCTGTTAATGCAAAGCATTCTGAAAAAAAACAGCAACTTTAAAACTGTCTTAAGTTCAATAAAAAAGACTGTGCTAATCACTAAGCCTCATTTGTTAGTTTTTAAAAAATATTTCTTTAAAACATGTCAAAGTACCGTAATCATGCTGCCTTACAAAGAAATGTTGATCAACACCTCCCTCTGCTGGCTACAAAGGGGAGTTCACTACCTATCCTTTGGATAATAATTAAATGTTGTCATTTGGATGATGATGATGATGATATATATATATATATATATATATATATAATTTTTTTTTTTTTTTTTTTATTTTTTTCTTATGTAAAACCAGATTTGCTAAGAACATTTATATTTGTAATTTTTACTTTGTGTACAGGCGTTCATTTATTAACTTATTTTAGGATAATTCATTTCCCTGTGACACTTAAGAAATCCTGACAAATAAGCAGTTTTTAGGGTAATCTTTTAATATTTCTTGTTTTAAAAAACAATAGACTGTCCTGTCGAAACGGTGCAAAGAGCTGTAATGGATTCCTCTGAAACACAGAACTCAATGAAACATATTTATGTACCATGATCTGAAAAATGTGCAGAGAGGCACCGCATCAGCTTGATGAGTCTTAGAAAATGAGATGAAGCATTTATAAATGTATCTTTCATGACACATGCAAATGAAAATTGTTCAAAGTGGATTTGACAGACATGTAAATGCCTTCTGTTTAAAAGGTGATATAATCCTTACTTGACAGTGTAGAAAATTACTTTTTTCTTTTTTTTTTACTCCAATTGTCTTTTTGTGTGTCTTGAGATATAGCACCAAAACCACATTAAGGCTTAAATGGCTATTTTATGATGCCATGATGTACTTTACGAAAGCTTCATAATTTATACAGCCATTAGCATCTTCTTGGTTTTGCATCAGCTGCTCCACTTCATCCTCCCTCATCTTCTCCCCTGAAAGCAGTGACACTGTCAGCTCAGTGTGCATCATTATTACCAGCGTCTTATGAAATCTGCTAACTAAGACAATTCCACTCACCAAGGGTTGCCAGCACGTGTCTGAGCTCAGCGCCCATCACTGTACCATTTCCCTCCTTGTCAAATACTCTCAAACCCTCAACAAAGTCTTCAAACGTTCCACGGTCCTTGGCTTTGCAGATGTGTTGGTAAATTGGAAGGAACTGGTCAAAGTCAAGCATCTTGGTCTGCATATCTGTTGAAAGTATTAAGAAAGAACAGTGTTTCCTAAAGATTTTCTTCTGGGCCCCCCATTGGATTACAATAAAATCTACGCCCCCCCATACCCACTCAAAAAAAATAAATAAATAAATAAAAATAAATCAACTGGGCACACACATTGTTCAATCAGACATAAATCAATACGCCTATATTGTTTTAAACTCCACTTTCACACTTCAGGTTGCAAAAAAAGACACTACAAACCATCTTTACAGTGAAACACTTTTGTGTAACTGTTTTTTATTATTATTTTTTTCATTCATCTATACCGCTTCCCACGGCCCCCTGTAATGGCACCACACTTCTTCCTCATCACTGAGAATGAAGGTTTTGGGTGATGTTGTATGATGATTTAACCTTTAATTTGAATCTTTCATGTACAGGGATTTTTCTGTTTACTTTAGATGACCAATTGCACCCAAGAGGAGTTGTTGTTAAGAAATGTTTGTTTTGCATTATATGCTGCTTTATTTTCCTGTACATTTGACATGTTCGTCATCAGTTGGTAACTTTCTTTAACAGGTAACTGGAGTTCTGAATTCAAAGTTGAAGATCCCAGATGCCCTAAAAGCCTAAAAGTACCAGGAGAGGATGACCTCACATCCCCTTTCAGGAATGACCTTCAGGCAGACAGAACAACTGCTGGGGCAGAGGAGACTCATTGTATAGCCAGGCAAAACATTAAGGTGGGTAAGTGGGGGATTCTCAGAAAGTAAAAAAAAATAATTTCACCAAGAACAGAGAATATTTGATTATGTTTTATGGCCAATATTCTGGCATCTCCAGACACTTGATAATTGTAAGGGCTTATGTCAGTTTAATTCTCATAGGAAAGATCACCTGATGATTTGTAATTCTCAGTCAACAAGCATGATATACAGCACTCTGAACAGTTTTCCACAGTGTATTTTTTTTATTAGTTAACATCTAAGTGCAAATTTGACAATAACAAAAAAACATTAATCAATAACTGACTACTGTTTCCTTGTTCATATTTTATTTGCATTTATTATCAACAAAATTGTAATTATTTTTACTCAGAGGGAGGGTGTAATTAATGCTTCAGATCAATTTCATTATTTGATAGGTCACTGAAAGTTTCACTTTAATCACCATTGAGACTGGGTGATTTCTCGACATTAAAGATTTAGAAAGTAACGAATATATGTAAGAAAAAAACAGATGGCTGCCCTCAATGTGATGAAGAAAAAATAAAAAGAATGACTAAAATTGTCATACAACTAACCTTCAGCTTTGGGTTTCCCAAGGACATACATGATCTCTGCATTGGTGGGATTCTGGCCCAAAGCCCTGATCAGGTCACCACACTGGGCATAAGTTATTTTCATCTCACTGGTTGGTGTTCGGTCAAACAGCTGGAAAGCATCTTTGAAGTCTGTGAACAAAAAGAATAGCTAACATTCCTTCTGAAATTAATTTTTTGCTCATTTCTGTGTCATCTGAGAGCACGAGCAGATCTTTCTGAAGTAATTATCTGTAATGTCATTCCTCAGATAAAAAGCAGCACTGCAGCTTTCCTGAAGGGTTCCACTTTTCTTTGACTGGCATGCACTTCACGTGTTTCAGAGGACAATGACATGAATAGGAAATAATTATTAAAAAAACAAAACAAAAAAATAACATATGTTTGATCTGGTGAAACACCAGCTGTTGCAAAATGTTTCCCACACTGAGAACGATGCTGTGAGTGCAGCCATTTATTCTCTCTATAAATAACCCCAAGCCCATGCAACACAAAGGAAAAGGCAGCAGCTCTCTAAAGCCTCACCCTCAAGTTGTTCTGGTGTAAATTCCAGCTGGGAAAAGACAAACCAAACAGAGCAATTAGAAGACACTAATCAGTCAGAGCAACAAATAAAAATTTAATTGAAAATAAAAATACACAAAGTTGGGGACAATTAAGCAGTCTCTTTTCTTTCTTCTATTTTGAAAAACAGTTGAGGTTACATTTCTTGATTATAATCCAAAGGTTTTAAGTGACCTTAGAACTAATTCCTCCATCTTTAACATGCTAACTCTGCACTATGCTATTCATCCCAGCTTATTTTAGGTGCATTTGATGAGTATTTTCCATTGACTAAAATGTAAAAGAAATAAAATGACATAGCTAAAAATGAACTCTTATTTCTGCTCAATATTCCAAATTTCTTTTTTGGCCAAAATAATAAATTATTATAAATAATAAATAATTATTATTAATTATTTGTGACATTATTATGATTTTTTTTTTAATCTCTATATATTACATACATTTCCATTATAAGATCATGGTAGCATATTCATTTGAAAAAAAGACCTTCCTTATATAAAAATCAAATCAAATCAAAATAACATTTGAATATCAGACTTTATTAAACAATGTTTCTATATTTTTAATTTGCTTTATTAACCTTTCATTGTCTAAACTAAATTGTTGTTTCTCAAAGTATAAAAATTAATAAAGATGCACAATAAAATTAAAAACTGTGGTACAAAATGCAGAATGAGACAGACTTAAATGTAACCATCCTGTGAGACAGGAGGTGTCCATTGTTTCAGCAGTTCATAGTTTATAAGTGACCTTGGATCAGCCCATTGTTACCACTTGAACTCTATACTCTACTGTGGACTTTGTGGAAGTTTATTTTTAGGTGCACTTTATTTTAATAAAAGGAAAGCAATATATTTAAAATGCCCAAGTAAGAAATGAAATAGCATGCTTTAGAGAATGTCTGTACATGTTGACCCTCCGTTTGATTCATCAAGTCTATGTTTAATGTCTGGATTTTTACAAAACCTCAAACCAGAAAGACTCCGAGAAGCTAAGAGAAAAAAAAAATCCAAACCTTATCTAAGCATGTTTTAAGATACATCAAAGTGGCTATAATTATCTACATATTTTCTTTCTTACCAGTTTTCCACCCTTGTTTCCCTGTAACAAATAGTGTGGGTGGTCTGCTATTTGCAGAAATTAGAAAAAAAAAAAGTCATATTTTGTGGCTTTAACCACACTCTATTGTAACATGGCGGCTAACTCGACCTAAAACAACATTCATCCCCTCAGAAAGGGGCCAAGTCAGCATAAAGTATATTTTCCATGATGTTTAAAGCACCAGTTAGTTTACATCTGTACCTAATACTGAGACAGGCTTACAGCTTCCTTCAATAAAATATCCCATTTGGTTTTGTGTGCTTATAATTTATGAGATATTCTACAAAGATGGGGAATGAGAGAGAGAGACAGAGCTAAGGATAATTAGCTGCAGTAAAATGTTGGGCTTGCAGTGCCAAGTTTAGATCACTTGGGGTCACTGATGTTCATCAAGAAAAAAAAAATTAAGTCAACCGAAAACATTATTATGTCTAAATAGAACAATGTGTATCTATGCTAAATCATCAAATCATTTTGCACTTCTAATTTAAAATGTTTTACCGTTACTGTTGCTGGGTCAAATTCAGGAGTCTTTGGGCGCTCCGGTTCTGGGGGCTTAGGGGCCGCTGGTGCAGCAGGCTTTGGCTCTTCCTTCTTCTTGGGGGCCATTTCTAGAAGCACTCAGGACTGTGCAACAAAATGCTGGACACTGCAGGCAGAAGTGGGTGATTAGGGCCTCCCTTTATGTTCTGGCCACAGGTGTCACCTCCACCACCCCCTCCATGCCCAACCAGGCAGCGAACAACAGGGAGAAGACTATAAAAGGATATGGCTTTGTGCTTCTATTTAAGACAAACGTTTGTTGTTCTCTGAGTGTGTCTGTCTCTGTAGGTGTGTGTGTGTGTGTGTGTGAATGGAAAACTACATTAGCTAAAATCCCAGGACAGCAACCTTCTATTAAACAGGCTATTTTAATCAGGAGAAGGGAGACCTCATTCATATTCACCGATCTTCAATCGCTGACCTTGTTCGATGAAGTGTGGCAGTTATTAGCGAGGAGAGGATGAAGAAAACGATAATTGTTGAACAGAAGAGGAAGAGTTTTTTAAAAAAAGTTCCTTCATCCACAATGAAGCATGATGAATGGTAATTATTCTTGATTACCATTAAAACTTTCAAGTGAGAGAGGGTTATTCACAAGTCTTTATGATAGTCGTTTATCTCATATGATCAAAGGGATTTACAGGGCTCAGATTTAAATCCACCTCAAAATAGGGGTCATAGAATGTTGTTTCTGTCTGATCTTGGCCTTTAGTTAAATAAGTCGCACTAAAGCTCAGAGTCAAAATAATAGAAGTTTACATTGTTATTGTCATTACCACTCAAATAAAGATGAAGTGCCTGATGTTTGTATGGTTCACACTATAATGGATTAAAGGTAATACAAGTCAAAGTAATTCAACTAAACATTTAATTAAAATGCTAATTTTGTGGAGTATTGAGTCATAAGGGTCAAGCTTCTTCTCCATGTTGTCTTCATAGCTCTTACAATTTTCAGACTTGACAAGTTCGGTTTAAGATTTTTTTTTTTTTTTTTATGATGGCTACCAGCAACATTTGAAACTGTTCAGATGGACAAAAGCTGAACACAGGACAGTCTTGGAAGGAAAACTTGCAAGGAGCTGAAAACGTCCTGTGTCTTGGGCAGAGGTTCACCTTTCAGCAGACCTGCAACCCTAACCAGGCAACAATACATTGGACAGGTTCAGATCAAATTGTTTTTGTGATCTTGTGCTGCAACCGCAAATGTCCAGAAGCAAATTGAACTGAGGCCCTGTGACAAAGCCTGAAACTGCTGTAGTCACAGAGGCTCTTCATTAAAGCTACCAGATAGAGCCATAGAAAAGTCTTTTTACAAGTCTTAGCGTTAGTTATCATTGCTGTTTTCATTTTGATAACAGCAACTCATATATTTTGATCAGTATTATGCTTACCAAGCAAAAAATCTGAAATTTAGTAAAACTCTTCAGCAAGAAAAAGTGTATATATAGTGATTTATGTACTTTTGTCTTAAACATATCATCCATAGGAATTAATCTTTGGCATCTCAATTTACATTCCTAATGACAGGTAAGATAAAAATTCAAGATTATATGCTTATGGATTGAACCCTTCAACATGTGACTTCATAGTCGGAATCAAAATGAGAAAGGTTAATTAAATATAGAAATATATAAATATCTTTGCACAGCATGCCACAGTAGCCCTTCTTCTTCTAGGTTGGACATATTATGTGTTCAGAAGTGGTGTAATGGTTAATTTGGCTGCAGCACATGGTCATCTGATCTACTTTCGCCTTTTTATTATGTTGAAGACATTTCTATGCGCACAGTTGCTGCTCACTAAGACCTTTTCTGTTTCTCTTTAAAGCAATGGTGGTTTCTCATTTTTTGAAACAATTAGATGATTTAACTAGCTTGTGTAACTGACACTCAGATACGGATGAAAACCTTTTATGAGAATCTGAGCATAAAAGAGATTAAGCTTGCATAGGTCACTGATATGGCCTCTCTGCAGTAACCCCCTTTTACTGTAGAGAGGTCCATCACTGACAGGCAGCAACTAGAATTTACAACACAACTGGCCACATAACATCAAGATCCTAAAACATCTAAGACCTGTGCAGTTTGCTATTTTAGAGTTGGTCTGTTGTCTAGCTGGTATGTACCTTGGAGGGCCTCCAACCTTTGGACAAAGCCAATTGTTACTCCGACACATTAGATGACCTTGAATGCAGATGAAAGAAGAGTGGATAAAAACATTGCTGTTGAATGACAACCTCAAAATAGCAGAGGGGTTCTTTTAAAGCCTCTTTCAAAATGTAATAGTGTTGACTTTGAAAAGAAATCTTAGCGTGAATATACATGAATTTTGAAGAATTGTGTCTGTAAATGTCTGAATGTGCTACAGGAGCAGTTGTGGAAGAAAAATAATGGGCAGAGACGAGGGAAGAAATTTCAGGCAGAAAATTCAGTTGTAAAGTTTTAATGCAGGTTATGCATTATAATATATATAACAAAATTTCAACATTTCGTTATATTTCTTTAAAAAGATTGTGTGGATCTAGAATGAGACAGTTTCATAAAAATCCTTCACAGAAACTCAGGTTACAGAATACCCATATCAGTTTTAATATTTGTGCAGTAGTTGAGGCACCTGACGAATTCCTGTTTGATGTGTTTAGCGTGTTGCCAGCTGCAGTAAGTGTACCATAGTGAGAGAGCATGTAATTAAACTGTCACCTATCCAACTTAGACTTATTGTAGGACACAGTTTGCAAAGCTTAGGCAGAACCCATGCCAGTTTGAAGGGGCTTAAGTTTAACACAGACTTTGACACAGTGTTTCTTGGCAGGAATTAATTTTGTAGAATTGATATGCTTAAACAAATTTGGGGGTTGGCAGTAGGGGTATGGGCTGACAGATAATACAAGTCTTAGAAAAAGATACTGTTGAAAGAAATTACACATGGATGATCCTGAAGTTGGTGCTTATATTTCTGCAACGTTCGACTGTGTCCTTGCTGCAACTGCATCAACACATCTGACCCTAAATATTAGGGACAGATGCAATCTATGTAGCAGTGCTACATGGATTGAATTTTGAGGGGGGAACTTAGCTATTTGAGGTGTCCTTGGACCAAGGACACCTCCAAAAGTTGCAGGACACCAGCCCTTGATGAGTGGACTTCAAGACTTTTCCACTGAAAAGAATCTAAAGTGTAGAACTATAAGCTTTGACATCACTTTATTCACCATCAATAATTTACCTTGAGCCCCGTGATGCCTGGAGTTTGAGTTCCTAGTTGAGAGTCTGGTCTGTATTTGGTCATTTGTAGTTCGAAATCTTACATATTAATATTAAACATAACTGAAATGAAGTATTACTAATGAGGGATTCTTTGTTGTTATGATTTATTAAATCATTTATCTATTTGTGCGAACACACACACACACACAAAACTGCATTTTGCATGTCACATTTTCTACTTACTCAATGCCAGCCTTCTGATCCTTGTTAAACCTTGTAAGCGTCTGTGCTGTCGAGCAGCCAAAACAACAGCTGAATCATGCTGCCCTCCCTTGGTCACAAATTAACTATGAAGCCTGAGAACTGTTGTTCTGCCCAAGAGATCTAATTTAAGATCGTTGCTTCTTTTTTCCTAAAAGTTTAGGAAAAGAATACTTATTCAGCTTTGAATAAATTAATGTGATTGGAAACTCAGTTAAATCACAACTTTTTTTAAAATAACATATTCAAGTCTGAATGAGTTGCCTTTGCCCTCCTGGAGTGATTTTGGATAGACCAGCCACTCTATGGAAGGCTTTGGGGCTTCTTTGGGGACCCTGACCATTAATGTTGGACAAAGTTATATTCCACATCAGCTATTGTTTGGTGGTCTTCTTAGAAAATGTTACTCCATGTAGTGTATAAAATGTTTGTCAATATCCAGGCACAAGGAACAAAATGACCAAATTATCTCTAATTACTCAGTAGATAATTTAGGCCATCAAAAAAAGACCATCCCTGTTAATTATGAGAAAAAAAATTGAGAAAATATTCACTTGCTACTTGAAGAACATTCAAATAAAAAAATTCTTCAAAAGTATTTTTGAGATAATTGAATAATAGCATTGGCATTAATGGTTGCATAGCATATGTGTACGAGAAAGTTGAAGTCTTTTGATGATCTTGGTTCCTTTTATTCTATTTCTGAAGTATCTGAGTGGGTGATCTGTCTAAACAACACAAGGTTTTTAAGAAGAAAATGAGTTGACCTGAATCCAGCTGAAAATAACTCCCCAGGAGGTTTTATTTGGAACTTGCTCTGAGACAAAGGACAAACATTGACCATGAGGTTTGTGACATTTCCAGACTATAAATCCTAAAGAGAATAAATGGAAAAGAAAGAGGAAGAAAAGAAAAATCCTCTTAAATGAAATGACCTCACTTTGGCAGAGGGTACAAGTTAGGATAGGCTAATCTGATGAGACAATGATTTTAATAACACTGTAATTACTTTTGTTGTTTGGATTATGAGAAATATAAACTTGCCCAGACAAGTAAGATGCAAATGTGTGCAAAATAAGTAAATTTTTAAATGAACAAAGTATGAATCACACACATCCCTTTTAAAAAATATGGCTAGCAATAAAAAAAACACATAATTTTGCCATAGAAAGGGACTAGTAGAAGCAGATGTTAGTAGATACAAAGAGATCAACTGTGATGAGTTGATGCTGCTAAATACAGGACAGTGAAAGTCATTTCAAAGTAGCAGAAATGGCAGCAGATGAAGCAGAGAAAAAAAAAACTTCAGTGTTCTTGCTGTCTTCACATGAACCTGAGTCAAGCCTCCTGGAACATTGCCAATTATGCACATCTGGGAAATTGGTCCCAAACACACTGACAGCTGAATCTTATTATTCAGGTGAAATACAAAACTCTGCATGAAATTTAGTCATTTCTAAGAAAATGATCCTTACCTGACACAAATGGGTCAGGTAATGATTCCCTTGTTCACTAGTTCATATGTTCAAATGTCTCTTTGCAATAAGGTCTGATGAGGTTTGTTGCCTGTCACAGATATAAGCTGCCAACCAGCTGATTCAGAACAATGATAAATGATGTGAGAAAGATGATAAATAGTAATATATAGGGGATGAGACAGGTAGAGATATACAGACTGCTGTCAGTCCAGTGCATGGTTCCTTACAATGAAAACAGTTTGGGGGGGTGGATATTAATCATGCCAGATGAATGTCAAAGATCAGAAGCACTTTGAGTCTGTAAAAAAACATGATATGAGCTGCATGGAGCTGCAGTAATTAGCTTAAAGGCACATTTAGCCTTTTACAAAAACCTTTCAAAAGAAAGCAAGAAAAAAAAGGCAGACTCCAATCAAAAATAAATAAATAAATAGATGATATCATGAACAGAGTTTCTCTCTGTTAATTATTTGAGTGCTATTTAAACTATTTGAGTGCTATTTAAACTTTTGAACTGGGAAATTTTGGATCATCATCTTCTGCATGGAACAGTCAATCACATCTTTGAACTATTTCCACAACATGCCAAGTACCTTATGAATAAAGCTCGCCAAATAAAATACCTGAGACTCAATTCACAACCCTGAATGAGAAAAAAAGTGATGAAATTGTCCACAATGATATAACAACATTGAACAGACTAAACGCATACAAAGATGCTGGACCTAAAGATATTTTGGTCATAACATTGAAATCTTCTGCTGAGTAAGCAAAAGCTGCAAATATCTTTGCCATCTCTCACCAGCAGTCTTTTGCACAGTTTGTCCTGCTTTTTATGAGAAAGTGAATTCAACAACTTGTCAAGAGCCACATTAAGCACTCCTAACACCTTCTCTGACCCTCTATGTTTACATATCAGCACACAGTGTACTGAAACCAAGACACAACAGCAACATAGTCAATCAAATTAAAACAGGCATCCCTCAGGGGTACTTAGTCTGTGCTCGCCAAATAATCATTGAGTGTTACTAAACTCAATGATTCTGTACAAAACATCTTTTTTAAGTTTCTAATGACACAGTAGGAGCTCTGATACAAACACTAAAACACATTTTAGAGGTTGCATGGCAATTGGATTAAAGAGTCAATAAAAGAAAAAGCAGTTTGGGTACTTCAGGAAAAAACAACTCATCCTCACAATTTTTCTGCTGGACTGAGATTTCTGGAGTGGCTAAGCCCCTCCAGGACTGTGCTGTTTTCCTCAGTCACTTTTAAGCATTCCTCAGATCCTCCTCGACATTTGTCAAATATAATGTGCATTTCTCAAAATGTTTCATATAAACAGTAAAACACACTGCATTACCTACGGAAGCCAGTCTCTTTCACAAAATCCCCAGTTCATCTCTCCAGAATAAATACCTGTCAATAAACATGTCAGTGTCATTTGAATGACAAATCATTGTGTCTTTGTGAACAGATAAGACAGCCAAATTGCTTAGTCATGTTCTTTATATAACAGCGTACTCTGGGGGATATTTTGAGTTAAATTCCAGCTAAAGTTTTGATGACAATTATGGCAAGTTGTAATAGTGACAGATTATGTAATGGGAAGATTTATATTTACCCTTTCAACGTCTGCACTGTACTGTAAAAGACAGCAGTGTAGAGCTAAATAAATAAATACATAATATGCATACAAGAGATTGGAAAATATGCCAATATTATTTTATTTATTTTTACTTTTATTATTCAGTTATTTTCTGAAAATAAAATAACCTGATGTATGTCAGGTCGTCATCTGCCTCAGCTACGGTATATATTTTACAGCTTTTGATTAATTTTTGATTAGATTTTTTGATAATTAATTTTTACCTCCATTTATCGTTCCATGAGCACTGACTGGTCTTAATCACAGAAAAGAATGCCCCAGTATGCTGCTGCCACTGCCATTGTTCAATGTGACTTCAGCACTTTTCAAGCACACAGCATTTTGCAAAGTTATCTTCTGAACAGAGCACCTCAATACAATCCTTCTTAAATGCACACTCTGTTTTTTCAAGCTATAAATTCTTGCCCCGAATCAAACAGTTCATGAACCTGTCAGTTTACACCACTTTTGGTTCTATGTGGTGGAGGACAGATCTAATAGCCATGTTCTCTCTTTGTTTTTGGACAATGGATCAGTTCACACAAGTTGTCTGATTTTAAATACTACTGGCATTTAATAATTTTGTGTATTATAAATGAAGTAGGCTGTACTGAATTTTATTAAAGGGCATATGAATAAAAGATGATACATATTCCTATAGAATTGCATTTAACTTATGAAATAGACTGATGTAAGGTTGAGATTGGATAAATAAATGTTTCACAATTACATTGTATTGTAACAAGTGATAAGAGAGTGGCTTAGAAGTAAATTATTTTTTTTATTTACTTCAGAAACTTAAAATGTTGTTACAGTCCTTACACCCATTAGAATTCACCATCATATGGCGCTTCATCCGCTGCATTATGTTACTGTAACCCAATCCAACTGGATGCAACTTTTGAGAGACTGCAGGGGGAAAAAGCGGTTTGGCAACGGCCCTGCAATCTGTTGAATGTGGAGTTTGTTTTAGGAGTGAGAAAATATGTCATTTGGGGAGTCGTGGTTTATTCCAACGTAAGAGCGAGCGCACCAATAAGCGGCTTTCACGCTCCACCCTACCTGCCTCCTTCCAGCCCCCACCCTGCTTCCCCTTTTCCATCCACATACTCACTACTGAGCCCGACCTGCCGCTTTGCCACATCTGGACTGGAGACGCTTCCCAACACGAGAAACTTCAACTTTTTTTTGTTTGTTTGTTTTGATTTTTGTTGTTGATGCTTTGACTCTGCTAAATTATACCATAACAATCACTCAGGCGTTTTTGCGAATTATCAGTCCGTTAAGGTGATTTCTTTTCTGTCTGTCGATAGTAAGTAAAGATTGTTGAGTCTAAGCTGGCGTTTCTGTCTCGTCTTAGGTAAACAGAGTCTCGGTTTGGGAGTTTCATACATTCAGTTTTGTGTTAGATTGCCACGCTTTTATTCAGTGCGCTGCACGTTTTCAGCCAATGACACACGATCTGCAGCATTTTGGTGGAGAAGAAACGAAGGAAAGCGAAACTCTATCTATGAAGTCTAAACACGCAGATTAAACACATGTACATTAGTAGTCGTGAATTTCACTCTTCGCTCTTGTCATAACATTGTTAATATTTACTTTTAAATGTGAAAAGTGAAGCGTGTCTGTGATCAGTGCGCTGAATGAATGCGTTGATGGTGACATGAGTCAAACGGAGTGAAGTTGTGAAATTCAGCAGACTCTGGTGATGGAGTGAGACAATTTGAGGTTTTATTTTATTTTATTATATATATAAAAAAGAATCATATTTATTTATTTATGTTTGCGTCTGACTCGGGAGGGGAAACTGGAAGAAACCAGTAGGCACAGAGCTCCATACTGAAGTGTTTAAGTTAGTCTGCGGGGAAATTTAAAAAGACCTAAAAATACAGCGTTGGTTTCTTCCCTACAAAGAATCATTTGAACTTCCCACCGCAGAGAGAGAGAGCGACATAAATAGTTCTGACATGTGGATGTAATTTCAGAAGTGAAAAAAAGGAAAAAAAAAAAAGACAGATGCGCAGAAATAAAGCGAGCGGGCTGAACCGGACCATATAGTAGATTATAGGAAATTAAATCGAGGGCAGAGCGGGCGATTAGAGTTATGATTTCACAAGCAGCCAAGAGCGTCGAAGGGCCAGATGGAGTGAAAAGACGCATCACGCTCCACTTTGAAGAGAGTTAAGTAGATTAAATAATTGCTTTCTGAGCTCCATCAGCTGTGTGTTTGAATGACTCTCACTCTTGGAGGTAGAGTTGCCTCAGGGTCAGGGATGGGATCTTCTCTGCAACTCCATAATCTGGACTTTCTTCTCATCTCACTCCTCAGCAGCCTTTGCCTGGTAAGTCATTCATTTACTGTCTACAGTGTAATTAGCGTCATTTTGCTGTGATGTTGCACATGTGAAGCGTGGGGGTCCAGATGTGCTTCCTCTGCGCTGTGACAGCTTGTCAAACACAGAGAAGTCAAAGTATCAGCAATTGCAATTCTCTCCACATGTGTTTTGCATTGGGAATATTGAGGAGCATTTAACTAGGTTTTAAGGAAGAGTTAATTAAGCAACCCTAAGTACTGCTGGTGTTGTCATTGGTCTTAATTTCTAATAAATCTCCCCATTATGAATAGGAGTCTAGTTAAACTCTCTTTCCTCCAGAATTAGAAAAAAAGGAAATTGACTTTTTGCTCAAATGACTTCAGTGTAATTTACTAAGTCTGTGCTGCATGTCATAGTTGAGTAAATAGAGGAATTGCAAAATACTCCTTCCAAACAGTGGACATTCACTGTTTATATACCTTTTTAACCAGTGTCCAGGGGTGGGTTTCAGTGACTGGGGGCCTCTGGGCTAAGACTATATGAATATATATTACACAAATTTCTCTCACCCATGCAAATTGCAATAGAGTAATAGAGTATAGGGCTTCTGCTTGTGAAAAACTATTTTTCCAGAACACTTTTGGATTTGTAAAAAACATTGCTTCAAAAAATATAGTCATCCATACAAAGCAACACACAAATGTAAAAGTGTGCCTGCTCTGTATGTCGCGATGTAACACAGACACTGAAACACACCATAAACAAAGAAAGCAAAACTTGCTGTTGTGATGTTATTTTATGTATTGTTTTTAGATAAATGCTTGTTGGTATATGAAAATCAAACACATTAAAACACAGTTCCATATGCAATATTTTCTTTTCAAATAAAATACAGTATGAAATTTTTTTAATTATTGCACTTGCAAAAGTCCAGCGAAGCCATGAGCTTATCTTCATTTTTCTTTTTTTAATAAATTGTGGCTGTATTTATTTAGAATATTCTGAAATCTAATGTGTAATATAATTGAGTTGCATGTTTTTTTTTTTTCATCAAAACTTGCTACTGCTCAACTCAACTTTTATTTTGTTTAATCATTTTCAAGCTCATGGCAACCTAAAAGGTTTTAATAGACGTGCTGTAAAACTGGCTCGTCTTACACTTGCCAACTTTTTCTTGCTCATCAACTTTGAGGACAAAATGTTCACTTGCTGACTAATATTTCCCACCTACGAACAGTTGGGATGATGAGTAGATAATCCCTATTAGCCTCTTAACCCACACTGCTTTAAAACCACTGTAGGGAAGCTACAAGCAGCATGTCTGATAAGCAACTGGCTGCAGGCTAGGTGTCTGAGGAGATAGCCTGACTAATTAAACCAGCAGTTAGGTTTAGTGGCTGTTTCTGCTTTGTTTTTGGTAAAAAAAAAAATAGATTCGAAACAACATAAAGAAAAAAAAATATGGGTAATGTTTTCTTATTTGTATGAGTACAATAAACATGTTGCATTATTTTAGCAGGAGTTGGAACAACATGATTTTTGATTTAATTAAAGCAATTCTAAAATGTTATCTTCTTTTTTCTTTAAATTCTTTTTAAAGATGATGATTGAGTGAAACTGTATTATAGTTACTCACAGGGGCGCCATGTGGGGGGAAAAGTGATGACAATTCAAAGGGCCCTTGACCACAGAAGCCCCCACAAAAAAAAAAAAAGAAAAAAAATCGGGGTCCTGTAGGTATCATAGGGCCCCATAGGGCTTTCTCTGTGTCTTTGCACTTTTTACGATTACACAACAAAAACAATTTATTTGTTGCTGACAGAAATTCAAGCAATCTTTATAAAATGACAAAAAAAATAAATAAATAAATAAATAACAGCCTCCTATCTGGTCTGCAGCTAATCCACACAATTTTACCTTGGCTTGCATCTAAATTACAGATATCTATTGCCCCATCCCTCCTTACCCATATTCTCCTTAGAGAAATTAAAGCTGCAGTATGTAACTTTTATAAAAAAATATATTTTTTTACATATTTGTTTGAACTGTCATTGTGTTGTGACAGTATGGCATGAGAGACAATTTGGGAAAAAAAAAAAAAAAAAAAAACATTCTGCTTTCTTCCAGTGCTATCTAGAAACAACCAATCAGAGGTAGGAGGTGGGTTTTAGCACTGTCAATCACAATATCCTGTCGCTGCTCATCCTCCCTCCCCCTGCAGCTATACAGCTTGTTGTGAATGCTCAGTCTAGTTAGCGTAGCTACCAATGACAGCAGATAAGCAATTTTTCTGTAACAATAAGTTGTTTTTCCATTATTAGCACATTTAGCAGCAAGTGAATGAAGTTGATTAACAACACTAGGACCCTCCTCCTGGTTCTGATTGGTTGTTTTTGGTCAGAACGTTGCATTACTTTAGCTAACAACACTTTAGCAACACATTGCATTACTTTAGCTAGTAGTTCAGGGAAGAGGTGGAGGAGGCAGATTTTTTTTATCTGTTTCATAGCAAACCATCATGACATGGTAACAACTTTAACAAATATAGAGGACGCATATTTCTTTATTAAAGTGATATACTGCAGCTTCAATAAACTACAACTACATATTATATTTTGAGAAGTCTGGATTGTTTTATGTATATTTTGCACGTTGTCTGTGATTGTTGCAAGTGAGAAGAGGCATTTCAATGTGATAAAACTAATAATAAAAACATTAAGCAACCTATTTGGATGCAGTATGTGGACTGTTGCATGTAAAATTCACTAGCAGTAAAAATTGTGCCAGTATCATTATTGGACCAAAGAGAGCAAGGCAGTTGTAAGCCTTTAAAATTGTCATGCTTTTGATGGGTCAGATAAGAAACTGTAACAGTAGTTGTACGGGAGGGGCGCTCAATCTAATTTTTTTGTGATGGGTCCCAAGATTCCTGGCGACGTCCCTGTTTACTCAAGCTTAATAGGCAATACTTGCCTATGCCTAGTGATCCAAGTCTTGTTCCATTTTGTGTTTCCTTCCTCTAGCAATAAGTGAAGGAGTATCTAGCTCCTGTTGGCAAATAAATCATTTTAAAGCTCTCACCTGGCTAAACTGTGATTGTCAAAGTGCTTCATTTCTGCAGTCTAAATTCCCATTTGTGTGGTTTACTTTAACACAGGATACTGTGACTTATAAATGCCTTTTTAAATATTGTCATAGCTGTATCTATAAAGTCTGCTGCATGCACACACAGCGTAGGCAGAGCAACACACTGTGTTGGTTTTGTGTGTTTTGGCTAAAGCTGTTGTGCATTCAACAGGCAGTTTGCCCAGTCTCTGAGGTACAGTGCATTTTCCCAGTGATGTGGTTCATCACTGCGCCACAGTGGACCTCTGAGCTCAGTGGCAAAGATGGCACAAGAAAACAATTAAATGAAACTGTATTTATAGCTGGTTCAACATTTAGCTGCTAAAAGGCTCTGTCTGTGAATGATGTTTACCCATTTTTATGTTAGGTGTTTGCTCAGTCTTTCCCTCCACCCTAAAAAAAAATAAGTTGTGGCCATCTAAACTTAGAGTGGAAAGTCTGGCTTTTGAAAGCTGAAATGAGACTTTTTGAGTTGAAACATCCACTTGTCAAATTGCCAGATTATGCCTTCCAGGGGCTCTGTATTGAAGCGAGAAAAATCTGGAGATTACAAGCTGAAATCTAAACGTCGGAAAACATTTTGACATTAGCATCTTCACAGCATATTTATCTAAATTAACCAACAAGAGTTGTGTAGTACCTATTATTGTGTCTTACATCTCAGCAGTTAAGCGGCAGTGACATCCAACAGACGAAGCATTAGCTCACAGCACCTTTGTTCGCTGTGACAGGCTGCCTCACTCTATTATTACATTTATTAGGAGGAAGCAGAGCTTTCAGGAAACCTTAGTGGGGATTTAATTTCTACCTCATGACTGTGTTTTCCTCCGTGATGACTTGCATGTGTCTGGATACTCAGAGTGGATTTGAATCTGCTTGCTGCAAGTTTTGTGTAAGGGCTAGATTGACAATACATAATAGCAAAGAATGTCAGCTTTTGTTATGATCTGGGCAAAATTAATCTTCTTTATTCGTTGTTCATAAAAGCAGGCTTAGAAACCATGATGAAGAAGTTTAATTGGAATTATATTGCTAAACTTCCACAATGCTCATATTAATACTTCAGATGATTATCAAATAAAATAAAACTAGTCAAAAGAAAATATTTATTTTCCCAGTTAAAAGTAGAGTAGAAGCTGGACAACATGATACGTTTTACTCCATGGAATTATATTTGTATTTTACAGCTTTGTCAAAATGAATCCAACAGAACAAAGGTACACAAATAACTTTTTTTTGTTCTAAAGCAGTAATGTCAAAGCTGCTAAAATTCATACTTCCATGCCCAGCATAATAACATTTTCTGAAGCTTTATTCATTTGTCAGATTTTCCCCAACATAATTTTAGAATGCAGTTTACAGTGCTGGATAATCTCTTTTCAATCTGTCTCTGGTAATTAGACTCAGCAGATATTTCTCACTAATTTGAAACGAAATGGGGGGAGTATTTGTAAAATGGACTTTCATATTAAAATTCATTTTTGCATGCCTTTTGACTGATATCCAATATGACCTATGCTAATTTTTCCCCCCACTTGTGTGTGTTTGTATGGAATGTGTGAGTGTATCTGAAAGAGCAAGGCATGAAATATCCTCATTAATGTATTCCCCAAGTCTGTTTTTCACTCAGTGATGTTGATGAAACAGCTGAGACTGCAGTCTGTTTGATTGCTTCTTTTGATTGGTCCTGGTTGTTAGCTTTCAGTACAATTAGTCTGCAGGAAGAAAAAAAGCAAAAAGTCTGAATGCTCATTATATTCCAGGTAATTTATTCTTAATTCAAATTATATTAATTATAATTATTTGATTCACATATATTCACATATATAGTTATAACATTTTTAGACAGATTTCTTTCTTTTTTTTAAATTTTGAAGTGATGATATAGTTTTACAATTTAGAATGAAATGGTACACACAGTCATATTAACGAATCAGGACACCTTTCAACAGCCTTTGTCTTTTTAACATAGTTGTATATATCAATACAGTCATATTCAATATATTAGGAAACAGATCTTAATGAGTCCTGTTTGTCAGGTTAAAATAACAACCATTAAGCAGACATTAAAGATAATTTTAGTTAAGCCCACATTTTTAAAAATAATTTTTGTGGTCTGATGTAATATTTTCATTTTAAAAGTCGTGTTCTCATTAGTTGTTGGCTGAAAATAATTAACATACGTAAACACTTTCAAACATCCATCTGTGTGGAATTAATCTTTATAATGTGTTTTACTTAGTGATAAGTTCCTAAAATAAATATATTTTTCAATATTCAAATTTACTGATTAGGTCTACATATAATATCAACTTTAATAACTGAAAATATCAAGTAACAAAATATGACATTTACAGAAAAATTTTATGAAAGTGATATTTTCTGGTGAGGAACAAATTAGCCATTTAAAGTTACCCACATTGAAATGACTGACATTAATTACAGATATAGTTATATAATATAGTTATTAGGACATCATCCTTTTGGTATTTTGAGGAAGGTTTGTGAAGTTTAAACCTCAGATATATAGTTTGAGATGCTGAAGTTAAAACCATAGTAAAAATAGTAATGACAGTAATAATAAAAAACCTGCCTGAGTCTTTCAGAAAAAAAGTAGCAACCCTTTGATATTGTAAGAGAAACCTAAAAAAGTTTTGAAAATGACTCACAAGTGGAAGTCTGAACATCTAAGCACTTTTGAGAGAAGGCCACAAGATGCTCAAAGTAGTCTCCACAAACTCTAAAGTATCCACATCAGACTTACTGCAGACTCTTGTAAACATTACTAGAAAATGACATGTCTTCAAAATAATGAAGAGATTTCACAAGTTTAACACTCATGGGAGGTGGTTACAGAAGAAGTGTAATGGTTTTAGTAGGTTTCTCAACCACAACACTACACTAGGACACAAGTAATAGAGAGTACTTGAGGACATTGTGAGACAATCCTTAAAAAACTGAAGCTGGACTGCACCTTGCAACATGACAATGACCTAAACCTATTCCATAGCTGAGAATTAAGAAATGGAAAGTCCTGGACTGAGTCAAAGTCAATACCTTCATCCCACTGAGACACTGTGAGGTGACTTGGAATAAGGCGATGCATGTAAGAAACTGTCGCAAAATCTCACAGCTGAAAGTCAATAAGCAGCCTAAGTTTCCTCAGGCTGATGTCAGAGTAGTAAATCTTTATAAGAAGTGTGTCACTGAAAGTACATAAGCCAAAAGTAGTTACAAGGTGTCCTAACTTGTTCCTTAATTAACTTTTTTTTTCTGTATCTTCTGTTTAATGAGGAAAGTAAAATATTTTGTTATTTAAGTGTAAGTAAATAACACTCTTTTCAAGAAATAAGAAATTATTCGATATTAATGTGTGATGATTTCTTAATAAAAGACAGAATTCACATTTTAAATGGCAGATTTAAAACAAAGCCAAAGCTGCTTTATTTAATTATTTTACCCAATATATTATTATTTCACAATAAGTGCAGTGATCATTTCTTATAAGTAATTTTCTTTCTATGCCTATTGTATCAAACCCCTGACTAGCTTTAAGCTTTTCTTCCTCACTGTTTCAGACCCTTTAAATCTGATTTCAGCCATTACCAAACAGTTTTTGCAAAATAAGTTGGTGACCACAGTTGACATCTTAGAATGTTTTACCAATTGGCAATATAAATTACAATTTGACAGCATTTTATTATACACACACACAAAAAAAATGCAATGTTTGTAATTCATTTTAGACTGTCAATTTTATTGCATTTATTGTTGATTTAACAGTTTCTTGTTTTTATTTCTGGATATAAATTTGACTAGTGAATTAGGGACAAAAATTAATTTCTTATTTAAGATATAAATACTGATCCTGGTATTTGCCAAAAGGGGCTTGTGGATTACTCACCCCTTGAAAGCAAACTTTTTATATACACATGTGCACACACGTCCAGACATAACATAATCTGACCAAGACTGAGCCACAGGCTCACAACATGACATTACATTGGGCCAAAATTATCTGTTATTCCACAGACTGCACTCCAGCAATTGTGAACATGCAATGTTTATTTGCTGTTACACTAAACAATTTATTGACCCTCTTATTACCATCAAGCCAGTGCAGACAGGGCTTGCCATGAGGCTTGTTTGGCCTTTAAGGCTTGTTTGGCCTTTAAGCTGTTATTGCACAGTAGGAATCCAACAGTAGTGGTCAGAAATTGCCAAAAAAATGAAAGATGCTGTTTGCTTACATTTCATTCATTGGGCATTTTTGATAACCCTACAGCAACAAAATCAAAATAAATTCATGTTGTCTATGTATAATTTTGGTCGAGAGGGAGTAAAGATGCAAGTCAAGTCTTTCTACACTAGTTAAGAAACTTAGTATTGCTTAGATAAATTTTTCTAGACAATGGTTTACTTTTTAAAGTTGTTTCAAAACAAACGTCTGTCGGAAAATGTTAACAATAGATTCTTTTTGGCCATGATAATAATAACGTGCCCCAACCTCAATGGCAAAACACTTCTCTGTGGTCCATGCTTCACAGAATTATGATTGGGCAACTTCTGTGTGCTGGTTTGTGCTGAGTCAGTGCCAAGAAGATTGTGAGTTTATTTACACAAAGGGCAATTATGAGATTGAACCAGTAACATCAAAAAAGAATCCCAAATTTAACAATGGACAAGTCTGATCTACTTTTTTAAACATGGTTCTGTCTTTTTCACATAAAACATATGATATGTTAGATCTGAGTAAAAGGAAAAACAAGTGCTTCTACTATTGCTAAAACTTTACAATGCAATAAAGGGTTATCTATTGGTAAATTGATTTTGATGCCATTAAATTCATGTCATGGTTGGCTAGTCCTTTTTTTTTTGTTAAAATTGAGCTTAATTTTTTATTTGCAGCTCATGTAACAATGACAAGATTTCATTGCCTTTAATTTTAGTCAGTATATTAACAAATATGAGATTTTTGTATTAGCGGATTCTAATATACATGGGTGGTAACTCAAGTAGAAATGTTCCCATTTTCTAAAATCAGTGTTGATTACAGCATCCAGCTCCATAACAAGGAGCTGCTGTGTATTAAACTACACCAACCACAAGAAATGATGGGTGGAAAAAAAGGTTCCCTGTTCTGCAAAAATCACATGCCTCTGCTTAGAGCTGGAGGAGATTATAGATTCAGGCCATTAAAATGGTGTTCTGGGGTTCTAGTGATCCTAAAGACACGGGAGTACCACTGAGAGTAAATGATTACATAAGTCCCAGTATTTGTGTCACTGCCTTTTCAATGAGAATCTCAATGGGATGTGTTTATACAGGCCTTTGTGGCTGCAGGGATGTGGTATTTCTCTCAGCCACAAAGACTTAATTTATGAATGCAATTAAGAAGGCGTCAAAGCTCCTGGGTTTCTATTGTAATCGATACCATTCGCTGTCCCAGAGCCAGTTAATTTTTAGCTTGCTTAAGTCTCAGAGTAGCTTTTTTTGCCCTTTAAAAGTTAAAAACAATGTTTCTAACCAACATTTTAGGTTCAAATCATTTAGACACAGATTAAAAGATTGATTGCTGATATTGTACTTTCCAGCCCTTCAAGTGCACCATTTCCATAAATGGGCAGCGCTTGTCATATCGCAATTATCCATTTAAGATTTTCTACTTCTGATGTACCATTGCTCAAAGAAATATGACTCAAGTCATCATGTCAGTAGCACATCCTAGCAATTTCCTATTCACCAACCTCTGAAAGCAGTTCCTTTTGAGTTATCCGGATGTCCAGTGTGAACTTTATGCTGCTCCTCTAATTGTTTATTTCTGTTTGGTCACTTGTTAATTAAAGTTGCAGTTCATTTAGCCCACACAGTGAGGCACCATTTTACATAACTGAAAATCTGCTCACCAAGAAAGCAATACAAACATGTGCACATGTTAGATTGACACAAGCCTCAATCCAAGCAGGAGAAGATCCATTTTAGGGTGTATGAGGTGTATCAGTCGAAGTGGAACGGTTTCAGCGAAGGCTTACCAGAACTAATCATCTGTATTCACGGCTCATCAAAAATGTTTTAAAATGTGCAGTGTTTTGCTGCTTTAAAGATCATGTTCTCTGTGTTCTAATTTCATTTGGAAATGTTGCTCTTCAGTCTACCATGCAATGTTCATTAAACAAAAAAGACTCAGGCAGGATGCAATGCCAGCCTGTAGTGTTTGCATAATATATCCTGTTTGATCATTTTCATTAGCTTTTCAATAGTCTTCTTGAGCTAAGGATCTATGGTGCAGGCTGTTTATTATTATAAAGCTTTACAAAATCATGTCAAGAGAAACTGAAGACCAGACCATCTGGCTGTATCAATCTTATCTGAGAGAATCTATTTATTGAATGATTGAGCATATGGCCTCAGACTACTTAGCTTTGTCAGTTAAACTGAACTGAACTGAACTGAACTGAAAACCAGTTGTATCATTCTTGGGAAATTTTGAATGAAGATGGGATGAAAATAGACACATTGACAAAACATTGTAAATGTACAGTAACATTTTTAGTGATAAACTCTTCATACCAACAGTGTTACTAGAAGACTGATATTTGTTATAATACAATACAGTGTCACATTTACATTTCTGCTATTAAATCTTGTTTTTATTATTATTTTTAACAACCAAAAAGAGATAAATTAATTTGAACTCTTACCAGATGTCAGTTCAGTTAACCTTCTGGAAGAACAAGTCTGGCACTTATTTGACTTTACCAATGTGCTCATTTTGTTTGTCTGATATCAAAGGTCACATACAGAGGTCTCACAGAGTCCGTGTCTGTGTGGGTCAGAGCCTTTTAAAAAGCAGAAGAAGGCCAAAACATATTAAGCTTTAAATGTTAATGTTGGCCAGTATTAAAGCCAAGATAAAATGTTTTGATCCACAAAGGAGCTTCTTGCAATCATTCACTAAATCTATTTGGTTATAAAATCATCAACCATAGAGCTCAGTGTTGTGGGCCCACATTTCATTTAAATCAATTAATGAAACCTGGAGTTAAATTCACCTGCTCCCAGTTTCTCAGCTCATCTCTGACCAGCTGACCAGTGCCAAACTTACAATATTTTTTAAATATCTGCCAACATTTTTACAAGCACATGCATTCCTGGTATCTTGCTATAATACATATTTTTATTTATATATTCTAAGCACTGAATCCTGAATTTTAAGAAGTTAAAAGTCATACACCCCATTATGCTTCAAATTGGTTTTGCACAAAAACTCCCAGAATTTGTAACATTTTACATTTTTGGTTTATGTATTTGTTTTTTGAGTTGCTTCTTTTGTTTTTCCTTCATCTGTAAGTAAATATTGACCATCGTTAGGAGTTTTGTATCACTGAGAATAGAGTGCATTAGTTTCATCACCTTGTAAGGCAGAATTATTATCACATAAAAACAAAGACAAAGGGGGAGCTTTTTAAACTGTTCTGTCCAACATGAGTTTTCAAAACTGACCTTTTCTGCAGTGGTTACCTCAGAATTGTTCAATTTATCAAACTTGCTCCACATTTTCAGTAATGTAATTGACCAAAAATATTTCACCACCTTCTGCTTTGAATGTGTTCTTTATTTGGAAAAATCTAATATATTTCTAAATTTCAAATACTCCTACGTCACTATTCTGGACAAACATAGTGGTGATTCTGTAGTATTTTCATCCATCTAGTCAAACTTTCTTTCCATAATTTAACATAATTATAGAAAGAAATTTGCCAGAAGCAAATATATCTGTTTTTTTTTTTTTTGTTTGTTTTTTTTTCAGTTTTTTGTTGAATTAATTTTAGTATATTGTGATGGGCTGGTGACCTGTCCACAATGTATCTGTCTTTCACTCAATAGCAGCAGGGCCTACTTTTGGACATGGTTGCTACTTACACACACAATACTCTGCTGCTATTATCTCAGTTATGTTAAAACACTGTTATATATTTAACACTCTACAAAGTGCGTAGGGAAAGTAGAATATTTTATTTTGTTATTTGTACATTGCTGAATTGAGTTCTTGATTCTTTATAATGCTTTTCTTTACAATACTGTAACTTAAACATATTTATAGAATCATGTTCTACATGCATTCAGGTTTTTAGCTAGCTGGTTAGAGTGGACCCATCTGGCCATTCTGAGCACTTGTGTTACATGATGGGGTTGTTTTGCAGCTCCCAGTCAGTTTTATAGTTGGTACTTGAAAATCAAATCTGTCCATTTAAGTCCACCCTCGGTCTATTTGTAAACTGCTTCCATTCGTTATTTGTAACCAGATTACCAGGAACTCTATGCAATATTCTCATCATATGGTTCAGAGGCTCTCCTGCTGCTGGACAGAATAGAAGTAAAGTAACTAAAGATCAAATGTAAATTAAAAAAACACATTAGTTGTACTTGACAATACTGCTGTCTGTAAATGTATAGCTCACGAGGCTTGAGACTGTATTATACATAGGAATGGATTGCTGTATGTGTTGGAAGTTATTGAGATTGATGGGACCTGGAGCAGCATTGCTGTCTTTAGGAGTGTCTGACTGGACACCTGTCAGTGGACCTGCACCAATTATGCTATTTCTTGAATTCTCAGTTCTGCTATTTCTTGAATTCTCAGTACTGCTGCCCCCTTTCTGTCCTCTTCCAGCTACCAGCATGGACCTCATGTCGGCTTGAGGAGATTTTTTTTCTCCTTCCATTCTCATGTCAAACCTTTTTTGTCTCATATAAGTCAGTGAACTTTCAAATGTTGATGGTGTTTGCAGCATTACAAGTGATTTGCCATAGCTGTGACACCAACACTGTACTTTTGCTCGTATGTTCCAGTACTCCAGGCCAAATTTATTTTAGGGTAACCTAAATGTTCGCCAGTTTCAATAACAGTCACCCAGTAGCCCTACAGTTCATTTAAACATTTGGGCCAATGCCATAAGGAATTGGCTTAGAGGACTATTATAAGAAATATAGTGCTTAGAGGACCTTGCTAATAACAAGAGGTGTAACAATATGATGCGCATTATGAGGATCAAATAAAAAACTGGATTTCATAAACAGATGTTGATAAAATTAGCTTAGTGAAGAATTGACCAGTTAAAGTTTGATTAGTAGCTACATGTATTTTATATGTTTTAACTAGAGGTTACCAAGCGCAGTCAACCTTGAAATAGCCCTTTAGTTACTTTAATACCACTAAGCAGCTCAAAAGCAGATACCAACTTTAGCATTGTTATTGGCTGGTAGCCAGCCAAAGTACTCACTGTGAGTTATGTACTTGTTTCTTGTCTATCTAAGATGGACTGAGTAATAAAAGACCTTGTTTGGTTTAAGGCCAACAGATTTAGTTTTTAAACCCAAAAGACAAACTTGAATAAATGATACAAAATGAGAATATAAAAGAGGTCCAGATAGCTGAATGCAACTCAAACAAACTTACCTAAATGAGACAAAGTACAAAAAGGGGAGAACATTCAGAAATCTAACTGAAACTAACATAAAATCCCATTTCCTCCCCCCATGATCCCATTGTTTTGGTATGAACCAAACTGCTCCACCTCTTTTCCACCTCTTTGATTCCCTCTGAGGAACTGGAGCAGCTGACACTGAGGTAACCCCCAAAAAAGAGATTAACACTTGACTTAGTGTAAACTGAAATGTGTGCACTTCTTGAGCGTTTTGATTGTGTAAAACAAACATTAATTGTTACTCTGTAAATTAAATCCTATATTTAAAGAAACAAAAAAAAAAATTGTGTGTTGAGATTTACTATGATTGATTGTAGCAGTGATCATTACCACATTTGTGTGATTGTAGCTGCAGACATCACACTGTCACTTGGTCAGTTTCTTTATTTTAAACATATGCCAAGTTTAAAGGTGATTTACACTACTTCAGTGCCTGTAATCAAGTGTTGCCAACTGCACCTGGCTAGCACTTAGCCAGGTACAGTGAGGCACAGTTGGCATCTGCCATAGGCCTTCCCACCAGGGCTAAACTAACAGCTGTTTGACAGCTTTTTAATTCTTTAGACTATATTTATCAACTCTGTTTGAAAATATGTTCAAGTTAAAAATATAAAATACTGAGACTGATCAAACTGGAACTGAATGACATTGTAGTGTAGAGAAACACTTTTAAACATATTGTGATGTATAAAACATTTGCTTCATCAAGAACTCAAGTCACAGTTTTTATTAAAACTGTGACTAAAACTGATACTCTTGAACACTTGAGGTGAAAAATGAAATAACCACTTTTTGTTTTGATACGTTATGTATGCTGTATGTGCTGAATGCAAGAATCTTTGCTTGTAAATACACTTGTCTTCCTGGAGAATGGACCAGATAAATAAATAGCATTTTTTGTGAGATACACCTTACACTTTTTAGTCTGTAAGAGTGATTCAAATGAATTTTTTGCCAACTATTTAGAAACAGAAACTATTTTTTCTCATTTTTGCTGTTTGTAATTTGTTACCCACTAGATAAGCAAAGACTGGCTCTTAAACCAATAATAGTCAGCTTTATATGATACTTTTTATTGAGAGAGGGCTGATGTATAATTCTCTTACTTGTCATTAACCTCAAAAAAAATTATGATTTTATCACCATCATTTGCAAGAATTGTATCTAAATGGATACTGTTTGAGATATTGATAGTGTTTGTAAAGTTAGAGGAAGCTCACTGCAAATATTTTTCTGCAGTCTGTGTTTAGGTGAAAGATCATGTCTGGAAGTCATCGAAAAAAAACACCTGAAATTATATGTCTGTAGTCTCCAACTTTGAGAGCTTTGTGTGATTGCGCAGAATAGTTTGAGAGAAAATGGAAATCAATTGAGGCAAGAAAGTGGAGAGATTTAAAAGTGTCAGGTTTTCTGCACAGATGGTAATAATATTTATCACAAAACAATTATGTGTTTTTTGTGGTTCGCTTCAGTATGTTGTAGATTTTCAAATGTGAACAGTCAAGTTCCTGCGTGAACACTCATGTTGCTATGGACTAGGAGTTACTTGCTGTCGTCACAGGTCACTTTACATGTTTGCTTGAATTTTCCCCCGATAAGCGCAGGGATTCAGCTCACATATGCAACCATTGGGAAAACGCCTTTTATACACACTGCAAAGCTTTACAGTAGCTGAAAGGCTACCTGAGATTATCACCAGTTTCTTTTTTTTTCTTACAAACACACATTTCTCTGCTCATTTTTGTATTGAGTGACATGGCACTTGGTTTTCATAGGACCTATGTGTCCAACTTGTACTTACTTGTGTTAGTAAAGGGAGGCTCCAGTTTCACTTGCATGCTAAGGTTATGCCTTTGCTGTGTTTGACTCAGGAAGAATTTGTTTTCTTAACTTACCATGACCTCTGCAGCTTTTTTCTCTTAACTTTTCCACTAAAAGAATGTGTAACTTAAGGCCACTGGACCTCATTTAAAAAACGAATGATAGGCCTGTACCTCTACAACATCAACATTTAATATATTGGGTGGCTGCATTTCAGGCATTTTTTTTCTCTTTGGTTACTTATGCTTTTGATTTATTTATTTATCTTTTTTACCTTGACACTTCTATTTTGTTTATATTGATTCAATGATCCCTTTGAATTCTTCATCATGAAACATGACAAAGGTTTTACTAAATCCTATCTGCCCATTTCAATCATAAACCTCATCTAAAGCTTTTCATTTTCTTCATAATAATCAGGTCATATTTTAATTGAGTGACACTGGCCTAACTATTTATTTCACAATATAAAACAAGCTCCTTTCTTCCACAGCAAGTCTTTAATAGTTTGAAGTTGTGTTTTTTGATGAATTTAGTTTTCTAAATTTATGGGGTAGTAAAGTATTTTAGTGTGTGGAACAAGTGGATTACATCAACAAAAATCTTGAGTCATTTGTGGGATAGCAAATTGTCAATATTGTGCTGAGACCTTCATTTTGGGCAATATGTTTGGAATTCCAGACTGGCTCTGTTCAAGTTGACATGTGAAAATTCTCTGCAATGCAAAGGTTTTTCCCATAGACGGACAGTCCACCGAAGCCTCAACCCCATCCCCACCGTAAAATGATAGATTACATTTCAAGTATTCATATCATAAACTTTCAGTTTGCCTTTAGTTTTTTTTTTATTACAATAGGAATACAATTTAAGATAGAATTCTGAATGAATTCCTTAATTATCACAGCCAGAAAGAGTAGTATTTCACACATGTGACCCAGTTGTTTATATTATTTGGATCCAGCTCAAACTCTGACCAGGAGAGCTCCCCAGTTGGATTGCTTATGTCAGAGAGGAAGCTGGATTTCTTAATAAGACCCTTCTTAGTTTCACTGCAAAACTCTGAGGCTTATGGGGTTTAAAGATGAATTTCACAAACTTCCAAGTAATACAGGAGAAAAATTTAGCCCAGTGGAAATCTCTGACAGTTTTCACTCAAATTATGGCGCAGTCTATTCTTAATATTTAGAAATCAAAAGCTTAACATCTTATACTGTATAGATGTTTTATTTAAGTGGTGCATTGGTTCAGTTGTGGAGATTCAGATCATCAGATTGTATAATGACTGTTTAATGTGTGCAACAAGGCAAACTAAACAAAGTCAGAGTCAGAGATATTTCCTATTTAAATGTAACTCATCATTATGTAGTTCTAAGAAGGTTTTGAATGTAGGTTTTTAATGAATAATGAATTGATCCCATTTTTACAATCTTTAATATGATGTTGCTCTCCAATTGGAGCATGCAAGCAAAACAAACAAAATTAAAAAAAAATAAAATTGCTGCCTATTTTCAGATTGTTCCTAATTAAAGAGAGGCCAGTCACAGTTCTATTTTCTACATTTTAATTAAGAGCTAGTGGTTAATTTGCTACATTTAAATTCAAATTTTACTTGTGAGAATGTAACAGATTAGATACAAGAGACATACTTTATTTAAGTGAAATCTACACACAGTCATCACACAAAGGATAGAAAAGCTCACAAATATCAGATTTCTATTTAATATACGTTTAATGACAGCAAGTTACAAAAACGTCAAAAATCTTATAGTCCTGGTAAGATGTGTACTAAAAATATTTTGTTTTCAAAACCTGAAATTCAATTATTGTGCAGAAATGTTAGCCTATGTCTTTATCACTATTGGGGTTCATGAAGTTTATTTTGCTCTTGTTTTGTTTTAATCTTGTTTTCATGTTAATCCTGTTTAAACATACAGCGCCCACTGTCCTGCATATTTTAGGTGTTTCCCTGACTCCACTTGCCTTATTTAAATAGAACACAAATATGAAAGACAGTGGGCTCTGAGGATCAGCAATGAAAACCTGTTATAAAAGCATTGAAAAATATTCATATTAAATTGCTTTTTTTGCTACAATTTAAGCCGTAATATTTTTCTATTGTGCACATAATTTATCTTTCTTTTACCTGAGATTTTAAGCAATTTTCAGTCAAACGGAAATTAAAAGCTGGCACTGACAGACTAACTGCAGTCTTCTCAGTTGGAGCGTACTGAGTTCAGTACATCTTATGTCTGTTTGTGTTTCCTTAACACACAAAAATGCCTGCGTGTCTTTATCCTTGTCTATTTACATTAACATTTATTTAATTAAATCTTAAAATGCACTTAATGATCTATCATATATTTTGCCTGGGCTATGATCCAGAAATGTCTCATTATATAATTTAAGAGCATTTCATACTGCATGTTTTGACAGAAAAATGTTCTTATGTATTAAGGAGATCTGCAAGATTTGTTGGCGTATTAATTTCATTTTCATTTTTTTCATTAATTTAATTGAGCCAACAAGGTCTTGAGATTAAGCCAAAACCTTTTGTTTTGGTGAAACAAAAGATTTCATCCTCAGGGTTCCAAAGAGAAATAAGTGCATAAAAACCTGCATGCTGTCATTCATAAGACAGAAAATGCTTACGCAGGAGAAATAGTAATATAAATGCAAACTTGGCATGTCTGCAGTCCAAAAAACATTTTTTACTTTTGTAGGAAATTATTATGTAAAACAGCTGTCTATTCTGAGTGCTATGTAAAAAAGATTTTAAAGCTGCTTAATTGCAGAAGTGTTTCCAAGGTAAAGGTATTGAGCAGTTCAGTCCATTGGGAGCCATAAAAGAGAAAATGCTTATTCAAGCTGTGAATCACCCTGGAGATGTTTAACATTCATATCTTACCACTGCTGTTGTGATAGGATACAATGCAAGAGGCATGGTCTGCATTGGTTGGTTACCTAGGTAATAAAATCATTTAGATATTTTCGGCGATATCGGAGCAAACTGATTCTGAAAATTGCCATCTGTGAACCTGCAATGTGACTTATTTTACAAAAACTGTTCATGTGGTCTAGAAACCTTTTATTGGGATACCCAAAAAAGTGCCAGATTGAACACAGTTGTTCTGTTCCTTGTCAACATGTTGCTTTGCAAAGCAGACTGGTAAAATAGAAATGCACTTTTTACTTGCAAAAAAGAAAAAACAAATCATTATCTGGAGTTGTTTCAATCTAAAAAAAATCTAATATTCTTTTTCTGAAATTTACATAAGCATAATTCTTTACATTTATTAAGGGAATTTATTCATTAATTTATTTTTTTCATTTGATTGGCAAGTCTCATTGGCAGTTGACAGATAGTCTGAATACATACCCAGTGAATATAAGCTTGTTATACTTGTGTTGCTTTATGTTGTAAGTAGCAGAGAAGAATAAAAGTGAGTAAAAGCTACTTCAAAACCTTTTTTTTAATTTATTTTAATCATCTAATAAATAAATGGTATACTTTTATTACAATATGTTAACTGGATCAGGAATTATTGTTGCTTTGTACTTTAATTGAAAGCAATTATATACTTTTATGATTTTTTTTTACTTTTTCTTACTCTTTTAATGCTTACAGTGGTAGTTTTGCAAGATGTTTATTTTAGTGCCTGCTCCTCACGTGGGAGTTGTTGGTTTTGTATTTGTAGTTTTTATCTATTTTTTATAATTTTAATGGCAATCATATATTTATATTCCCGGATTTTGCTTGATTTTTATTTGTTTATTTATTTTTTTACAACATTTTATTCTTGTGTCTTGTTCATGTTTCTTGATCTGGAAGCCATCTTTTATTACATATTTGTTTTTTTCTTTTCCGTTCGATTTTCATGGCAAGTTTTTTCAGTATTTAAATTTTATCATCCTCTCAGTTTGTTGCTCATTTCTGCTCTTTTGCTTTCTATTTTTTTCAATGAAAATGCCTTCCTGCCATCTCCATTAGTCTGCACCTGGGTTCCTCCTTCCATCTAGCTGCAAGACATAGGTCTGGTTTCGAAGCAGGTACTTAGTGTCTCTTTGCATGGGTAGGAAATTAGTTTTGCATTTACAATATTTCTGTGTGTCAAAATAAGAACGTATTATATAACAGTAAATGGCATGAGCCTTAACATCTAAGCCTTAACATCTGCCTCAGATGTTATTAATTCATTACCAAGTTTATGGATTACTTATCAGCCCCATCCACAATACTTGTAAAATGTTTTTTTATTTTTCTTTCTCTACATGTAGCAAATAACTCAACATAACACATAATTGTTGGGGAACATCAGTGTTATGACTTAATATATTTTCACTGCCTGTTCTTGGATCCTATATTATAGTAAATCCTTAGTTAGAGTTACAGATCTTTCTTTAAATACTGAAATATTGCCACTAAATGCTATTCTGTAAGTGATCCAGTTATGGTTCAGTTATGAATCTATAGCTGAAATTCATAGAGTAATATGACTTTTTTTTGTCCTGGTCAGATTTTACTGCTGTTTTTTTTTTTTTTTTTTTTAAGCATTGGGACAATATTGCAAACAATAAAAGTGAAAGAAAAGTTTCCAAGCAATTTGTTAAACTTCCTAACTTTCATGATGACATCTCATCATCATGACACTTTCATGATGATGACAATGTCAGCATTTTGATGGTGACAGTTAAGGAGTTAATTGAAAAAAAATAACTGAAACTCAAAACAATAAAGCATAATGGGCACAACTGTCATCCAAACATTAACCTTGAAACAAATCCGCAGCTTTCTTTAAATCATTTTGGTGAATTATTTTAAACACTATTCAAGCAAAGCAGTGCTACTTATACCGTTACAAATTCTGAATTGTCCAGTTCTCTTATCTTTTCTGTGTAGCACAAGTTAGTGTCTGAAGCTCAGTGGAGTGGACCTTAACAAGTAAGAAACACCTTGAATAATTATGTGATGCCTAATTAGTCTAGAATGGAGTTGCTTTATTTAGTAGGCAGTCACAATCAGGGGGTGTTGCAGAAAGAGTGTCCTTGTCCTAATTCTGACAGGCTGCGGGAGACTTGATTCCTTTGCCTAACAGAGGAGAAATGGTTGATTGGAGTGGTGCCCTCTAAATATTTCACCTTTTAATGTTTAAACGTTTTCATCGCTGATTGCAATGTTGAGCTCAACTCTCATCATTTACAGCTTATGGTGCAATAGTTGAGTTTTATCACTTCCTGAAAGAGTTCCCTTAAGTTTGTTGTTATGGCATCAAATTATATTTGGTAAAATACTGTTTTAGTTTTTCTCAGTCAGTTATACTTTGTCACATTAGGGTTAATTAACACAGTGCAACACAATGCAGCACAAGGACTGAATAGGTGGAAAGATTTGTATGCCGAATGGGCTCAATATGGGTTCACATTCAATTATCATCAGTAACCCTTCTTTTTTTCATGTCAAAATAAAATATGAAGCTGAAATAATCTATGCAGGGAAGGAGTTACTTTGCTGACTGTGTGTCAGGATTGCAAATCTCATGGCTTTGCCTTTACAAGAGCTTTATGAAAAATTTCAGTGACGTTGTGAGTTGATAAAAGTGAATTCAAAAACAGCAGACAGCTCACCTGAGCTTGCATAAAGTTCACCTTCATCAAAACAGTTTATATTTTATGTAATGGATCAAACAAAAAAATTAAAAATAATGGAAAATTGTATGTGGTTTGCATGTGTTTACTAAAATATAGTAAGTCTATAAAGTGTGGCATGCATTTCACCTCTTCTGAGCCAATACTTTGTAGAGCTATTCATAGATATTCCAGCTGCCCTAATGTTCATGTTATATTCTGCCAGTTTTGCTAATCTAAAGTGAATTTTTTGTGTATTTGTCTTTGGAGAATAACTCAAACTATGACTGTAAAGAGAAATATTTCTCATCTTATTAGAGATTGTGTAATGGATTTACGCGTGAAGTTCAAATGTGACATTTTAACAAATGGATATTTTTTGCATTACCATGGCTCTCTTGGCTGCTTCTGTTGTCATTGTTCTCCTTTCCTGGAAGTTTAATCTAAAATTTTTCCGGTATTAATTTGTTAAGAAATTCAAAAACGCGTATTCTTTCAACTAAAACGGAAAATTCAGCTAAAAGACATTGACGTTTATGGTTGTGATGTGCCAAAAACTCAAGGGGTGTGAGTACTTTTGCAAGGCACTGTATTTCACATATGTACTAGCATTTATTGAAACTCATGGTCCTAACATTGGAACCACCTAACTCCTAACTACTATCTGTATTTTTAGTTGTCTTGGTATAGTCATTAATATATATATATTTTAAATATCCAAAGTATCTGATTGTTACATAATATGTTGTAGTTTTAAGCTTTTGATGAAAATTGAAATGTTGCATTTGATCTGCTGAACAGGAGTGACAGCCCTTTCTTGCTTACATAATGCAAAATTTATCCTCTTAAAATTTTAGGGAACATTGCAGTCAAAGCTATGTGATTTGTCTGTTTAAACATTCACACACACACATCCTTGTACCTACAAACTGAGGACCTTGTATTGACTTCCATTTATTTTAGCAACTGTAATAATCCTAACCAAAACTAAATTCACACCATACCTCTAAGTAATAGAGCCCAGTAGAAGTGTTACTTTCCACAGATGACCTCCCTTTGTTGGTAAATATTGTGAAAGTAGATCTCTACAAGTCGCATATACAAGTACGCGCAAACACATGCACCCAAACGCACACAATGTTTCCATCTGGGACAAAAGTGCTGTTCTTTAGGCTTACGACCAAAGCAGGGTATAATTAGGAGCTAAATGCTGCTTCAAGTCAGAATGTGGTTTGGAGGCATTTCCAAAGGACAACCAGTCTTGTGGTTTGTGGTTTTTATCATCAAATGTAAATTGCACAGTTGAAGAGGAGTGGCACTGACTCATAGAGTTTAGAATATCCAGGGACCTCATCCGCTAAAACATTCATGTGGTACAATATGTCAGAAGTAACATATTCATGTTTTTTCCAGATAGTGGACAGACGGGTAAAAAGTAGTTTCAACACAGTTGTAATTTACTAGTCCCAACAATTTTCTGAAAAAAAAAATAAAACATAGTTCTCGGTGGAAAGTCCAATACACCTTGGGACAGAACTTTGAATGCATGCCAACAATAAGGAAGTGAATGTTAGCCTATGGTGTAAAGAATGGCAGATGACCAAAACAAGTACATAAAACAAACATTCTGCTGTATTTGCATAAAAGAAGCTCTTCATGGCAACCAGAGTAAATATTATTAGAGCATTATTTATCGTCCATGTGATGAGGTGTGATCTGGAAAATAAAGTTTAAACTTTATAGCTAAGTTTTCCCTAATAACTTATTCCCACTGAACAATCAGTGAACAGAGAGGGTTCTTATTAGAAGGCTTTTTTGAAATATAGACATTAATATGAGTTGTGTTTCGAGTCACACTGTTGTGATGTAAGAGTTTATGCTTTCAGAACAAGAAAATGATGCAGTATAGCAATGTGTGTGCTCATTCTTTGTGTCTTAGTGATCATTACATACCCAGATAATTCATTAATTGCTTGATTACAGAGTGAAGTTTGTCTTGAAATAAAAACCAGACATTAGAAATCCACTGCAATATTTCCCTCGTAAACACAACCACTCAGAAAAAAAGAGGAGCCTTTCATTTTATACTTTGAAACAAAGTTATTTCTTTAGAATTACTGTGTCAGTTATATAGTTAAGTGAACCTACTGATTCTTTAGGGCGCCTTCACAAACCTTGAGCCATATTACAATTACTCCCTCTGGGTCAGAGTGGAGTCTCAAGTGGAGGAGTTCTAGTATATCCATTACTTGTTCATGAGTAGTGATAGGATAGCATGATAGATGGATAGACAGCCTTGCCTCTAGTAATATAAACTCTGCTCTGATTGCCTTAGTAGAGAAAGATCAGTCTGTTTACTGGCCATTGGGATTAGCTAGAAAGAACAAAATGTTAGAGACTTGATGGATGGATGGATGGATGGATGGATGGATGGATGGATGGATGGATGGATGGATGGATGGATGGATGGATGGATGGATGGATGGATGGATGGATGGATGGATGGATGGATGGATGGATGGATGGATGGATGGATGGATGGATGGATGGATGGATGGATGGATGGATGGATGGGATGGATGGATGGATGGGATGGATGGGATGGATGGATGGATGGATGGATGGATGGATGGATGGATGGATGGATGGATGGATGGATGGATGGATGGATGGATGGATGGATGGATGGATGGATGGATGGATGGATGGATGGATGGATGGATGGATGGATGGATGGATGGATGCCTTCACATTGAAGGAAATTCTTACTACAGAATCTAGTTGCTCTTTGCAGCATCATGTGGGATATTCAGAAGTGACCTTTTCATCACTATTGATTGAGCATTGAGATGACTTTGTGCATGTACAAAACTTCCATTATGCACACAATAAAAAGTGTGTCCCAAATGTATTAAATTATTCTGATATATTCTGATAGCTACTGTAAGTCATTTAATAGTAGGGTCATCATGCTGTATAAAAACTTTCTTAAAATAGGTTTTAAGAAGATTGACCTACATCAAAGTCTTTTTTTCAATCAGAAAGGGTAATGATATGTTCCTCAAGACTGCTGTGCCTTTTGTTCCACATTAAGAAGAACCAAGAGTTGCCTGTTGACTGTAGGTAATTATTTCAGAATTGTGTGGTTTTTGTGGTCTGTTTTAACTTCCTGCCTTATCAAGATTTTGTTTTGTGCTCGCTACCTCACAAAGCATTTAACTCTCTGATTCACTGCTCAGCATTTCAGGAAATGACTCTGGTTAACCATGAGTTTTTATTAAAAAAATAAAAAGAAGAAGAAAAGAAAAGCAAAAGTCAATCCACAACGAGGGTTTGCTAGCAATGTAGCAGAAACCCAACGTCTGCTTGGCATTTGAATGGCGCCTATCCATATGACTTCATTTTTGGTGTTCAGTTAAAAGAAAATGTTCTTTCATCCTGTTTTCCTGACTCCTTTTGAAATTAACACATGCAGAGTGAAGCTGTTCAGTTTACATTCACTCTACAAACTGTCCAAAGTGACCAAATGCCCAGGCAAACTGAAATCCAAATGTATCTTCATTTATTTTTTTAAATTAGTTATTAAACATAAGTGGCATGACACTGACAGAGCAGCCTGAATACATTTCTGCCTTATATTCTTGCAGAGCATTGCAGCTGAAGTCGTCATGCTGCAGTTTGCATAGAGAAACAAACTTGTGGTTTGTATTTGAGACATCATATATCTGTGGAAAACACAGATATATGATATATATGTTTTCTGTTTTTTATACTGGCACAGACCCAAAAGTGGTCAACAAAAAGAGACTGTGTTTTGAATCAAATACAGTAAATAAGAATGTTCACGTTTCTCCCCATGAAAGTTGTGTTTGCCTTGGAGGTTTGGACTCTGGCCAGCGCAGGAGGAATAGTTTTCAGAAATAATCTGAGGGCATACTTATTTACCCAGAATTCTCCTCTTGAATTTGCAAACGATACTCTTCTTCCTCATGTTTGAAGGTAAATTAGAAATAAAAAATATATTTTTTGTTGTTTTTACAAAAAAGAAAAAAGAAAATATACATCTGTTCATAGTTTCTGATTTTATTTTCAGCTTAATTCCCAACAAGAGTTCCATCTGATAGTCACAAAAATACTTATTGCAAATAGTGAACTCATTCTTGCTGCATGAATCTTTTCACTATCCATAGCTGGTCATTAGTTGACTGAACTTTCACCTAAAGCAAAATAATGTCTCAATTCTCACCTCACTAACTGAGGTTAAAATTGAGGTAATGTCTCTGGAGCTGTCAGTGGAATATTCTATATTGGCATAGTTATTCCAGTAAACAGGTTGTATCTATCCTTGTTCGCATGTGGTCAGATGTTGTTCCATCTGTGGTTGTTTACCATGCAAAGCCATAAACGTCTTCATTCTGTAGCCTTATTCAGTTCCCAGACTGGACATCCTTATTTCTGCACAGAAAGCAATGAAAATATTGATGGATTGAGGTATTGTGGGTTTGTATGGAGAAAACCCTCAAGAGCTTGGTATTTTGCAGTTTATGTAACGATTGCAAAAATCAGAGATTTGTTTTCAAGGCAATTTATGCCAGTCCTTGTACTCAAATTGTCAGAGATTTTATTTTTGCAGAATATAGATGGATATTCCAGAGTTCCATTATTTTACAAATCAAGATATTTGGATATGAAGGGTGAGAGTGATGTTCAATTTATTTACTTAGGATTCCACCACATTTAATGTACTTATTTTGGCAATCTGAAAGACTGAATACAAATAGAAATTTACTAATGCCAACTTTATATATATATATATATATATATATATATATATATATATATATATATATATATATATATATGGCTTATGGTTTGAAAACTTTTTTGTGAGTTTCCTGAGAAAATGCTGGAATGACTGGAGGAGTTTTTTTTTTTTTTTTTTTTGTTGATGCAAACATTCACATTTGTGTAAAGCTATATTAAAATAGAAGCAATTGCTTGTGTTTTCAGTGAAACGTGATTGTGCCATGAAGTTGCCATACAGGCCTAGACATAATAAAGACAAAAAAAAAAAAAAAAAAAACACCAGTTAGGAGAATTGTGAAGTACAAAGCTTACTTGGGTTATAAAACAATCACATAGTGCATGGAGCACTATTCCATTAACCATCCAAAAACTAAAAGTATATGTACAAACTGATAGACTGGCCAAGGAGATCAGTTATGTAAGGAGTATCGTAGAGGTCTATAGCAACGCTGGAGGAGCTTTATAGATCCATAAATGAGTTGGGAGAAAATCAATTCATAGGGCAGCTATTAGTAATTGCACTCAGCAAATACGTCCTCTGTGTAAAAGTAGCAAGAAGAAAGACATCCCTGAAAGAAAGCCTTAAGGTATTCCTATAATTATTTCCATTTCTATTTTTATTTTAGCTAATTCTTAAATATAAATTATTTTTCTTATTAAGGATTAATTTTCTCTAAACTATTTTAAACAATTTCCCCAGACTTTGGATGCAACATAGAGGTTCTTATTTCCTTTGCTGTGTGGAATTTTTACTTTAGGCCTCCAAACAAAATGAAAAAAAGTCTCAAAACAGCAATATTAAAAAGTATACACATTTGTTCTTATCTGTCCTTTAATCCTGAGCATCCTGTGAGCATATTTATATTTTTATTTCAACCTTTCTTGTCACGCTCTGTTAGAAATGAATGTTGCTGCCTACAAAGCAGTCACATTTGTCACTGCCAACAAGTGATCCATGAGCAAACAGCAAGTCAGTCAGTTTAACCCATTAGAATGAAAAATGTTTCCTTGACTGGAAAACCGCACCTGAGGCTCCATGTCAATCGTCATTACATAGCTCAAAAGATCAAAATGCATAACTGTGAAAAAGCTTTTAGGAATACATGTTGTCAGTTTTGACTTTCATCATGCACACACAAAAACAGTGGACACAGCAACCACAACACAGACTGCAGCTGTAAACAGCATGTGAACACTGTTTATCCATGAGGAAGAGTCTGTCTGAGAGGGCATTTTCATATTTATTCTTTATGGCATCAAAGGCAGAAGTAAATACAGCACTGGACTCCCAGATGCATGCATGTCCTCCTTTGACATGTCCTCCTATGTGGCCACTGTAATTTGACCTTCAGAAGACGGAGGAGTCTGTCAAACATCCGGTCAACTATATTGCCCATCCCTACTAGAGATCCTTTCTAAACAGGACGGACTGCCAGCCTAACGCTCCGGCAGCTATTCTGTCTTCCTATTTAGATCACTTAAATTCAAAAGCTCTTGGTTCTAATTTGGCTTGGAGCAAGAGCGGTTGTAATTTGGACTGACTTGCTGCAGAGCCAAGAAAGAGGAGATGAAAGAAACATAAATAACTGTGACTGCTGATAAAAATGTGCACCTGCTCCCATTCAAGGTTTCTTGCAATTATCATGTTAATAAAATCCCTCACTAATTGACTAATTGACATTAATTGGTGTTTTAAGTTAATTCAACATGGATTAGTTAGAAACATTTGGTGAAATGGTAAAATATAAATATCAATGGTTTAAATGTACAGGTTTTTGGTCTCATGTTATCTTTGTGTTTGTTTTTTGAATATTTCAAAACAATCTTTATGTTTCACGTAAAAGTCATTTTCCACAAGACAGAGTGATTGACACTGTCTTTTTACATACCAGTATTACTTAGTGTTAGAGTTCTTCCTTTCATTTTATTGCTCTGTTTTGCAGGTTTATGCAGATGATGTGCTGACAAAAGAGGAGCAGATTGGCCTGTTGGTCGAAGCAAAGAGAAAATGTGAAGATAATATCAAGTCAAGGGGTAAGATACCTGGTGAGTACCCAGTGAGTAGAGTCTGGCTCTTTGCTTTTGGGTTTCTGATCCTTCAGTGAGTATTTTAATTTTGTCAAACTTCAATAGGCTTCTGTGTTCAGATCCAATCTTTCATATTTGAATAACTCCTGATGTTAATATGTTACTATCCAAAAATGAAATACAAAGTGTTGCTCTTTGCTTATGTTGTTGTACAAGCTATTTTGAGTATGCCATATAGACACTGCTAGCTGTGCTGTGGCACTTTATGACAATATGTTCATTTGTATGTAAGACTGATAAAATCTTGTATGTAAGACTGATAAAATGTGAAATTACTAAGAATGGTAATTTCATGTCATTCACCTCCATGCCAACTCCAGACCAGGAAAAGTCTCCCGTAATGTTCTGTATTACAACAAATTTTAAGAAACTTCTGATATAAGTAACGCTATGACAGTATCACGAAGAGGATGCTCAGGATTGTTCATAATTTTCTTGATTTATGTAAAATCCTTTGTTGCACCATTATCTGAAGAGGTTCAACAGAAGTCCCCAGAACCAGCCTTTTTTAATTCAACTTAAATTCAACTAAAAAATACTCTATTTCTCTGGATAGAGCACTGACTCTCTTTCTGGGAGAAGTGAAAAAGTGACAGGCTTTTGTGCGAACCTAAACTCTTTTCAATAGCTACCTTGACATTTTTCACATTTCCCATCCAACAGTCACCTTAGAACTTGCTTAGCAGTTATATGGTTTATAAATGACATCCCCTTGTTTGCATTTCCCCCCTGTGTTTTTCCTGAAACTGAAATTGAAGTCGATCATCGAGGGTTTTTGTGTTTATGGCTGTCCAGAGAAGAAAATTTTCCACCAGACCCCATCGTCTGCTGCATTGGTGGTTACTGTATTATTCTCATCTGATTGTTCAGCAAAGACTGAGGGTTATACAACCAAGTCATTTGTAATACTATATTTGTAACCTCAGAATAATGAGGTCGGCACTAAATTCTTTGACCCTCAAAACGATACTCTTTGTACATGAAACATATGATTAAAAACATACCGTTCACAAAAAAACAAAGCTATTGTTGACTCTCCCCTGTGGTCACATTCCTTTCGGGGTATTACCCAACATTTTATGGTTTTCATAAAAGCCCATGAATCTTATATTAGATTTAAAAAGTCATGCTTACACTGATAACTTTAGTAACTTAAGAGCATCTTTTGTTTAGTCAATGAATGTAGAGCATCCTCCACACTTATTGAGCTGATGCATATATAGTCTTAAACCAAAAAATTGTTTATGAGAGTTACATAAACTTGAAAGAAAATATTTTAGACAAAATTGGTCCATGTCATGGGAAAAAAAAAGTCTGTCAAAACATTCTTTGATCAATCTGTTTATCATATGTACACCAATATTCTTAATCTATTTTGGCATTTCGAGTGATGTTTGTCTGTTATCAGCCTTCAGCATAACACTTCTTTAAAATACCATTTTAAAAACAAGCTTGGGTAGCATTACATTTAGTCTTGACAAAAATTGCATATTTAGTTTATTTAACCAGTCAAGTACAGATAAAGTTTTAGTTTTCTTCCAAAGAATTTGCAAGAGAATAACTGTGTGTCAAACAGAGACCTCAATTAAAAAATGCAAAAGACAAAAGGGCAAAAATATTTAAATCTCTGTCTGCTGTCTTTCTGCAAGACGTTTGCTTAAATGGCTTCTTTTTGGGTAATTATTGTTGGATCACAAGGCTAAATTTGAAAATTGTCTACATTTGACTGATTGCAGGAGCAACACATTCCACTTAAACCGATTTCACTCACCAACATTCAGATATCAGATGGGAATTCTCGCGAAACCTCTTGAGGTCAAACATAAATTCAGAGTTAACAAACATGACTGAAAAGGAAAGAAGCAATGGTGATAGTTTGTGACCTATTTTTAAAAGAGACAAAATAGAAAGAGACGATACTTTCTGTTGTGTGATGGTAATTACTTTTCTCTGTGTTTCTGTCACCTCACTTTCTCGTTGGTTACATATCACATTCAAAAGGCTGCATTCTTGTTTGTCAATAGGAGAACACTCCGCACACTGCAATATTGGGCCAAGACAATCAAACATGATGAATTTCCCCAATTTTAGATCAGAGCCGTTCCAGTGTGCCCCAGAGCGGATCAGATCACTCTTAGCACTCAGCAGGAACATGTTGAGATATTCCAACAGATAATCTCCTCAGATTAGAGCCATTCCAACAATTAGGGTATCATTAAGATTGCTGTAAGTGGAAGATCGGGATCAAAATTAGCAGAGAAATCTTGCTGTGTGAACCTGGCATAAGCTTGTTCCCAGTCCAAAGAGCTGCATGTTATTAGTTCAATTCATCTCTCTAAATTTCCCTTTGGAGCTAGTGTATGTGTGAATGCTTGTTGGACTTGTGTTCTTTGAAGGACGAGTGATCTGTCCAGGATGTACCCTCCTTTTATCCTCTGAGTGAGGGACATAGGCACGAGCTCCTTTGTAAACCTTCAATTATAAGCTGGTAGTCCATGGTTGGCTGGATGGATTATCTTTGCATACCAGGCTTGGCTTACTATCTCTCTCTAAATAGATGTGTTTATTAGAGTACAAAAGAAAATCTAGGTTAAAAGACATATAAGTGCAATTCATTTTACTACTTAGTATCATAGGTGAAGCAGCTTACTGCATGGCAAAGACTCCTGGCTGGTAGATTATATCAAAGCTTTAACCATATCACTTTTATCAGGAAAAAATAGCTCTGAATTGAACAACTTTGAATTGGACTATAACAGAAGAAAAATGCTTAAACTCTAAGTGAACCAGATTTGAATCCATACTGACTCGACAGCATCACACGGTTTCTGCAAATTTGAATATAGTCAGCAGCAATACTCTGGCAGGCTGCAGCATTTGAATAATGCTTAATTTGTTCTAAGCAGTTAAAAGTGTTCAAAGTAAAATTTGCCCAACATGCTATTAAACCATTAATAACACCCTGAACCGAAGATACAAAGCATATGTTAATGAAATTCACATCATATTCTTGGTATCTGAAATGTATAGCTAAAATTGAATTTTCTTTAATATGAGGAATGTTTGTTGGATCTGCATGAGCTGTGTACTTTTAGTTTACTGTTCATACCTGAGTATGAACTTTTGCTCTGTAGCCCATTTGCTTTAGGTTTTGACATGTTGGGCTTTTATGTTGTTATAACTACCATAATTGTTATAACTAGTTATTTGAGCAACTGTGGTATTTCTATCATCTTGAACCTGCATGCTCATTCTCCTCTGACTTCTGACACCAACAAAGCATTTTTGCCCCCATTTTTTCCTTTCTCAACCAATTTCTGTAAACCTACGAGTTGCATGTGAAAATCCCAGATCAGCCCTTGGATGATGCCATTTGACAGGCATCACGGTAACAGCCTTTGAGCACTAGTTTTAGATTTCCAATAACATGGCATATTTTAAAGAAAATTGGAAATAATTGTTAGTGTCATGGGTTGTGGTGGAAGAAACAAAAGCAGGCTGGAGGAAGGTTCAGCACTAAATAAAAGGACAGGGAACCTGTAGTGTTTCAAATTAAAATATGTGTTCTGACAAGGCTTTTTTTTAACATATTAAACATATTTTAAAAATAACAACCTTTTAGAAACTATTAACATAAATTACGTTTAGCTGACACTGCTGTGTTATAAGCAGTTTATTTAGTTGGCTGATATGATTTTCTCACCTTCTAGGAAATTAGATATCATGTTTTCATTAACTCTACACCTAAAAGCATAATTAATGGAAATGAAGATTTGAAAATATCAGCTTGTGTGTGATTACTACACATAATGCATAAAACATAATACATAATACACTCCTTTCACACATATTGAAATGAGTTACTGGAAGAAATAAACTTTGCAGTAATATTCTGAGTGAAGCTCTGTTTAATGCTGGAGGCTCTGGTTTGAGGCTACATCAGAGCATCAGTGTAAGAGAACTGACCCTGCATACCCAATAATTCTGTGCTACACTGTTTGTGATTCATCTGGCATGTATGTGTCTGCCTTCTGACCTCTTTTGGAAGGTTGAACATGTCAGTTTATAAACAAAACAACTGAAGAAATTAGGCTAAACATGTTTCCTTAATGACCAGAAAAACATTTCTCTGATGAGCTTGTGGCATATGCCTGGATGAACACAAACTACATGCTTGCTTAAAGTATGTGAATGGATTTTTGCTTTTTCTCTCAAGATAATGGTTTTTGAATTGCTCTGATTTTGCTTCATTTGATTTTAAAAGCCACATCTGGCATTTTGTAATAATTTAAAGTGGAAAGCAGGAAAAATGTCTTTTCTAATTTTATAGTTCAGTTATGTAGACTTTTAAGATCTTCTGATAAATTCCTGTAAAAACATTGCTCTTGCTTTGTGATGACCTGGCTAAGTGCAATTACTTAACATTTGGAAATGCTTTCCTCTCTTGAACCAGAGGGTTTTCTACCAGATTACTGGGAATTTAGGGGCGATGCGCATCATCCCAAGGTTTTTCCCTATGAGCAGAGATCTCTTATGATGTTCTTGGGTTCTGCATATTTATGTATCAAGATAATTGCTTCCAATGCATCTATTAGTACAGCTTTTCCTATCCACTGTAAGGATTTCTTGATATCAGTTAGTTCTTTAATCTGCTGGTAGTACATGAAGTGCAGAGGCTTATCTAGTCATTGTTCTTTGTGGCCTTTTTGCTCCCTGTGGTTTTCACATAGGATGTGTCTGCCTGGATGTTTCATCTTTAATCCCTGATAGAGGTTATCACTAGTTTCTGACATTTCAACTTATGCTTCGTGTCTTGCAAAAAGGTTTTACACTGTTTGAACTTTTTCACATTTAGTCAACTTATGACCACAAACTTTGATGTATTTTATTGGCATTGTATAGAACAACAAAAGTGAAATGAGACAGAAAGAAAATAGTACATGTTTTTTTTTTTTAATGTTCCATCTAGAAAAATCTAAACCTGTGGTCAAAATATTTTGCTTTCATACCTCTAAATAAAATTAAGTACAACCAATTGCCTTCCTGTCATCTAATTACTCCACTTGTGTAATCTATTCTCTATGTAAATCCAGCTGTTAGTCCTCAAAGATTTGATAGAGAATGTATCATGCAAAGTGGTTAAAGTTGATCCACTTCCAATAAGACAACCTCAAACATACAACCTAAGCAACAAAGGGTATCATGTGGGTTTGATAGTAGTTTAATTAGAATAAATGAATAAATAAATACAAATTCTTGAATATTTATTTTAATTTCTTTTCACTGTTTTGTTCTAATTTTGTCACATAAAGTTCCAGTTTGTGGATGCAATGTGAAAATAACAGAAAAAGGTTTAAAGAGTAGCAGTGCTTTCACAAAGCACTGTATATTATATATATATATTTGATCTTTTTCATAATTTTTCTACAATGTTTTGATAGCACTGCATTTGATTTGGATTCTTTAAATAGACAAAAGTCATCATTACATTGCTGAGACAATGTTTTCCTTGAGGGGGAGCATTGAGGTTTGCCTGGAGAGGACAGTGGAGGGATGTGGGATCAAATCGCCAGACCTTGCCAGTGTGAAAATAGCTCAGCCCTGAAGCTTGTGGTTTTGGGTGTAGAACAACACCGGGGATCATTATAAAAGAACGTATGTATGAGGAGAAAATGCAAAATGTGTTTTGACATCTGCAGCTTGGAATCAAATGGGTTAGGGGGGGAAAGAAAACTTTCTAAAAACCCCAGTGACATCACTAATACCCAAACGCCTTCATAGTCACGTTTATATTTAAATCGTGGTCAAGAAATTTACGGGAAATTGCACACTTGTGTGTGTGTCTTTTTTGGTGTTTAATTTAAGCCTGTAAGTAGGTGGTCTTTATGGTAATAACATCTATGGCAAAAGGAAAGCAGCTTTTCTACTTTTACTTCCAGGATGTGTGGTCAGTGTGATTTTTGAAACTAAACTATGTTTTTCTCCCACCAATGATCTACAGGAATCAGTCAGCTCCACCAAGTCTACCCTTTAATTTCATGCACTCAGTGACAAACGAATAAAATGCAAGTCGCTGTAGCGTCACATGGTTCTTTGCAACTCACTCAAGGAATGAGAAAATAATGGATCTACTGCAAAGACGGGATCATTTAAGTTTTATGTACAGCTACTTATTAGTGGTCAGAGTGGTCAGATGTTTTCAATAAGACAACATAAATGCCAAGCCTTGAGAGGGAATTTTGCCATGATTTTGTGGAGAAAAGAATGCTACTCCCACTATTACATCCTGGGATCAACAAGCTTTCTATTTACCAGACTATCTCTCAATAGTTGGATAAATGGATAGACCTAGAAGTAACCTATGTCGCACAGTAATTAAATTTATCCATAATAGTCCATTTAGAGTGCTATTATGCAGCCAGTTTTGCAGAAAAAAGTTTATAAATTAGATCCATGCTGAAACCATTTCTATACAATAGAAAACTTGTATGATTCTCAAAACAATAAAGCACTTATGGAAACTTGGCGCAACTGCCAGATGTGGCTTTTAAAATCAAATTAAGCAAAATCAGAGCAATTCATAAACCATTATTGTGTTAACAAACACAGTAGATTCAATTGGCACCTTGTTGTCAACATACTGGGAACACGATTATGTTGCAACAAATGGGAAGTAGTGTGAGAGTGTGCGTTTCATTGAACGACCCCTACTTTCCTTTGACTCAACACAAAAAAAGGTCTTATTTACTGTCAGACTCACCGCAAATTACACGGTTGCTTCTAATTTACATAAACACACAACTCGAGGGACTGGCCTACTTTTTAAAAAGAAAACACTACCCTAAAAAATGAACACCACTGCTGCTCTTCTGTATGTTAGTTGAGATTTGTTGTAATACTGTAATCATAGCAGAGAGCAGAGCTTTGTGGTCTTTTTTTTTAAGTCAATGTTGTTTTTGTCCTCAGATGGCTTTTGTTCACCAGAGTGGGATGGCATTGTGTGTTGGCCTGAAGGACATCCTGGAGACCTTGTGTTCACATTGTGTCCAGACTATATTCATGACTTCAATCACAAAGGTAGGACTTGGTCTCCAGAGTTGTGACTTTTTTAAATTGATTTAATTTGATAGAAAACCCTTTTCTTAATTTACATGTAAATTGGCCCTTTCATATTTTGAACTCATTGTTCTTTGGGAATTCTGGATTTAAACTTGTGCTGCCTCTATCTGATTTTACATTTATGAGAATTAATGTGAACAAATTCAAGATTTTTTTTGAGTCTTTAAATCCTTTTACCAGATTTATGAGCTCATTTTAAGCCAGGAGCAAACCAAATTAAATGTAAGTGATTTAAAATTGGTATGCTTCTTTCAGAATGATTTTCCTTATTAGAAAGGCATTTTTGCCCTTTCCAAAAATAATTGAAAATGACTTTTTCATAGATCATTTATAGTACTTGAATTTTATATAAGATATCCATATGTCTAACGATGTTAGAAAAACCCACAGGCAGTCATAGCGTCCCGTTTTTCACATGGCTGTACATGTTTTCTGCAGGTTTTAGTTTATGTATCCACTGTCCTAAACACAAATAATAATACAAAACGCCGGCTTATAAAAACATGCTGCACTTTAATTGTGATTTTTAGGATAGTTACTGATGTTTTACATATTTCTCCTGTGAGACTTGGTTGATTATGCAGCTTGAATCTATAATTAAAACCTAATGTTTTTTTTTTCTTCTCATCCTTTTGGTATGTAGGACTGGCATACCGTCGCTGTGACAGCAATGGAACGTGGGAGCTCGTCTCAGTCAACAAAACATGGGCCAATTATAGTGAATGTTCAAAATTCCTCCACATTCACGACTATATCCATGAAAAGGTGGGACGCTTATCTTTTCTGCTTGCATCCCTAATTCTAATTATGAGCAACAGCCATGCACCAACAGGCCAAACTCTCATACTCAAGACATTGCAACCATCCTCAGTTACACAACAAAAACATGTAATTAGAATTCCTGTGAAATGAGTAACACATTACAGTATATTTTTTCATTATTGTGCAGCATTAATAAACTATTATGTTATGAGTTTAATTTTTAGAGATAATGAGAGGGTGGCAGTGTGGTTGTGCTTTGAAAATGCATCTAATTAGCTAAATTCCTGCTCAAATATGCAGCATTGTCTTATTTCTTTGATTTAATAATATGACATACAAATTATACTGCTCAAAAAGAAGTTGGTGTTGAAACACTGTAGCTCCTCTCTTTATACTAGTTTTGCGGTTTGAGAGAGAGAGAGAATGAGAGAGATAGATAGAACAGTCTTAAGGCTAAAAAAGTCTTACTGCTGTTTGCCTCAAATGATTGGTAAGGCGACATGGCTGCAACTCATTCCAGATCCTCAAGGTGTTTGATGGAGTTTCTGTCAGGGCTCTGCACAGGATTTTTCAAAGTCCTGTTCACACTTTTATCAAAACTGACATTTTCTGAGCTGTTTGCAGATTTCGTCCACACTCAAAAGATTCAGTTTCTTTCAATCACAGTTTATGTTGCATATAACTGAATTCACAGAGATTGTTAAAAACAATGTCCTTTTTGGTTTGTAACTTTCACTGAATTGGGTGTCATTGAGATTAAAAATATTTTATAGGAGTTTCCTGGTCAAAAGCAGCACCAATATAGAAGTCAAGTCTGCAGGATCGCATTTCCTTTCGATGTTAGAAATCACAACCACAACAGAATGGCATTTTATATAGGTTTATTCCACTTCTGTATCACCTTCTCCTGCCTGTGTTTCCAATAAGGTACAAATGTAACTTGAACAAGTTAATGCCTGAGTGGACAGGTGATCAGTGTCAGCAAAACACAATTTACAATTACAATTTTTGGGAGTCATTGGCCTAGCACTGCTTTAGACATGCTGTTAATCTTCTAAAATTTGATGCAGCTAATGCTAATATGTATGACATTATTTTAATTGGAATTCCAGTGTAGATACATATATTTAAATGACAAAAACTACCAGTTTGATATAATATGAGAAGCTGGGACCTAGATCTGAAAGTCAAGTGGCTCTCACTTTGGCCATGAAGACATTAACAAAATCTTTGAAATTCTACCTGTGTTATTGTTATTGTTATGTCTTTACTAATCATCTTTCAGTGCAGTTAGATAAGAGTATAAGCAGAGTAAGTCCACAGATGTAGTTTTATCCATGTTGAACTGTTTTTTCCCCTAATGACAATATGCGTCCTCATGTTTTGACTTGAGGGTATTTTTAGCTTGTTCTGTCTTAATGGTTGGAGAGAAAAAGCAATAATTACACAATTAGGACCAATATTGAGATGATGTTTAGCACTAGCTGCTAAAATTACTTTTTTTAATGCATCATAAAAGTATGTTATAGTCCACATGTTGTAATGAGGACATGGAGCAATAAATATGCAATAGCATATATTTAGCATAATAAAACTTGCAAAAAAAGAGAATAACACATTATCATTGTAAATTCTGTGTTCTTACCTTTTTCTATTAGTCTCATTTTCCCACTTAGATGCTATTGTATCTTTATAGAAGATACATTTAGTACTCCTGATATTAGTTATGTTTGTATTCATGACTCATTTAAAATACAACCTCCAAACTTTTAAGTCAAAGGCACTTTTCAAATAGTGTTAATGTGTTCTAAACTTTGATTCTCTCTCCTTTTAGCTTCTAAAAAGAACTGTACAGCTGTCGCTTTAATGTCTTCGGAAGTTGACTTTTTCCCCAAGGAGCACTTCCAGTAGTTAATCAGAAATAAATATGCACAGAGTGAAGCATGCACAGAAAAAGCTGCCATACCGCAGACCCTTGCCACAACTGAGAGACACGTTTTTCCTGGCTCAAGATCCTGATACTAAATGATAACAGCAGCACAGCTTTCAAGAGGTTCATTGGCTTCTGAGCATATTGATGTAGAGGTTTTGGTAGAGGATCAGTTTACCAGTTCCTACCTGCCAAGCAACTACTGCATGTTGCTTTCACATTTCAAAACTTGACATTTTTCTTTGACAGGGTAGGAATAAATTGACCAAGCCCTTAAGAACAAACTTTGATTACAATGATGCAAGTACTCATTATACAAAAGTTATTGACTGTTTGACTGTGGTTCTCAAACTGTGAAAAAATGGAACTTATGTTATTTTTATTTGTTATATTTTTGTAGAAAAAATGCACAAGTTGAACCATAGTATTTTGAAAAAGTGGGAAGAATTATTTTCTTTTTATATGATTATATTTCATGCTTGTATGGTTTAATGTAAAGCTTCATTTGTTCTTTTTATGTATTTGTTGTATTCATATATGTTCTTTGATTTATGGAGAGCCCTTTGATCTACCTTGTGTATAAAGGTGCTTTCAAATGAATTTGCCAAGTCATATGGTGTGTTCATTCGGGAGCTGTAGCACACATTTGTTTTGGTCTCTGGCGTGTTAAAGATATGTAGATTCATTCTCTACAGATCAAAAATAATCTGTGACAGTCAGGATCTTATGGTGATCAAACTGTTAAAAAAACAAACATAACATACTTAAAAGAAAATAAAAAAATCTGGGTTTCTTTTATTTCTGCTTGAAAATCATATCTGGATTTGTGGTGCAGCATAAAAATATTGAGATCAATATCATTATGCATTTACAACAGTTTGTTTCAAAAATGATTTGATTCCCCTAATTAATGTTGGGAATATGCAAATGAACTCAGTTGTATGTCTGTTCATTATGGCTTGCACTATTTCTTTGCTTACACATTTACTTCAGATGTTGATGATGTGTCAACTTCTTATATTTACCTCACAGAATAGGTTGTCCTATAATGTTTGAATAGAAAATATATTTTTTTAAATCTCCCTAATAGAATATGAGGGATTGGGGTCAAAACTTGCACTAAATCAACATTTTAAAAGGAACAAACATATCTCTCAAATAGGTGCTGTGCTGACGCTTTGCATATTTATCTTTCACAGGAGGTTTTCCACCGTTTGTACATCATCTATACCGTTGGATACTCCATCTCTTTGGGCTCAATTATGGTGGCTGTTGTCATCCTGGGATATTTTCGGTGAGTCTACTCCGTTCCCTTCTTTTATTCTTCTAACCTCAGATGTTCCCAAGGGACAGATTTTGACACCAGGTGAGACGCTAAGGGTGGATCATCAGGAAGTTTGATGCTTAATAATAGTGAGTGGATTTTTTTAGTCATGCAAGGAGCACATAAATGTCAAGATGATTGTTAAATCGAGCTGTCATTTAAAAACACTATTTTCCATTTATTAAGGAATTAACGTAATACTGCATATGCTGCATTACATGTGCAAACTGTATTAAACACCACATTTGATGTTCACTTTGACTTTAAACAGAATACAATCTGATTACGTCTCAAGCACTGACTACCTCCTGGCTTGCAATAATACAGACCTCATTGCCTGACATTTACAACCTTTTTAAATTTTCATGCTGGATTCTGATGTTTAGACTTTGTATGTGTGCTAAGAAAGAAATCATTATTGTATAGAAACAATTAAGAATAAAATGTTGCTTCAAAATGTTTGGTTTTGTAATAAAAAATGTCCAAATTGGTGCTGACAGTGCGGTGCAAGAATAAACAGTCCTCAAATTTTATCAAGGGCTGTGAATACATGTTATCTCCTTCTATGGGATAAAATGTAATGTTTTATGTGAATTTTCTGTTATAATATAACTTAAAGTTGTACAAAATTGATCCTTCTCAGGTGTTTCCTTTTACAAATAAAAATCCAAAAAGGGTTACATGCAGTTTCAAAGTTCACCGGAATCAATACTCTGCACAGTCATCTTTCAAAGTAATGACAGACATAATCACATCTTAAGTTTGAAATTTGTTACCCATTCTTGTTCTGAACCTACATGGCCTTGTGTGAAAGAGTAATTGCCCTCTAAACCTAATAACTGGTTGGGCCACCCTCAGCAGCAAAGACTGCAATCAAGCATTTGTGATAACTTGCAATGAATCTTTTACTGTGCTGTGGGAGACTTCTGGCCCTCTCATTTTTGCAGAATTGTTGTAATTCAGTGGCAAGGAGGGCTTTTGAGGTTATGACACAGCATCTTAATAGGATTTGCGGTGGTGGTGCAAGGGCGTGGCATGTCGGCTTGGATTTTTTATCCCTTAATAATAAACACCTCCCTTTAAGTAATGCATTTTATGCTTACTTGTGTTGTCTTCAACTAATATGTAAAGTACTTTGATGTTCTGGAACACTTTAGAGTGACAAATACATGAAAAAAGGAAATCAGGAAGAGGGCAAACACTTCTTCACGCCACCTTTAACAAGTCCGATCCTTGAGAGCTGTCCTCCAACTGCGAGATTCATCCCTGCTCCAGCACACCTGACTTATATTTCAGAATTACCTCCTTGACATCTCATGCAGCTCTGAAGAGACCTAGATTCAGGTGTTAAACCCAAAGAATTTGTTTAATAGTAGGAGTAGTAAAGCAGCTACTCCTACTATTAGGAGTAGTATAGTAGCTCTCAAAGCCTGGACTTGGCCAGCCTCTATCTAATCCATTCCATTGTATCTTTGGCAGAAGGCTTTGAGTTGTTGTCCTGTTTGAAAGTGACCCTCCACCTCACTGGCAATTGGTTATACTGGACTTAATTTAGGAGTAACATAGTAAAGTGACTTGTTAGAGATTTTTTTGCTTTTGCAAGCCAACCAATTAAAAATAAATCTTCCAGTTAAAAACTATGTTTTTGGTTTATGCCTTAAATTCCCAATGAAAAATCCTGTAGTGAAAAAGTTTTGTGAATACTTTTCCTCGGCTTTATAGTTTATTTTACTTATTTTTCTTAAAATCTTACTTCTGAAATGGAGAAAAAGTCTGTAACAAGGTTGAATTTAGACCATTTTGTTTCACGCTGAGCAGATTGGTCAGTATTTGCTTATTTTGTGAGGCACAGGGAGTATCAAGAATCGATGTAAAGGCCCTGTTTACTAATGTTCCAACTGACGTAACTTACAGTACACACAGTCAGTCAGAAAGGTTTTAGGAATGCTTCCAACTGGCACCAGGAAGTATACGTGCCAAATGAGTTTAATAAGTTATCCCAGGGGCCCATCTGACATTCTGGCACCAGACTGCGAAGTGCAACAGCCATGTCCCCCCTTCAACACATCAGCTTTTAGAAAGGAGAGCTCATAAACATTTTCCAGAGGGAGCAAAGGGATATTTTACATTAGCACTTGCTTGCAGGGCCTTTTTTTTTCACCTGGGATGTGTGCTGGATTGGTTTTTCCTGAATCAATAGTCCTCTGAGGGCACCTTGTCAGTTCATTAATGAGATTTAGTGAAAGAAATTGTGGACAGAGCTGATGGTGGATACAGCAGTTTCATTTCTGTCTCTGGTAGACGTGTAGCCTTAAAATTGTTGGCACCAATAAATAGTCAGCAAATATTTCCTTTGCCATTTTTTTACTGTAATAACTTAACCTTAAAGTCTATTGACCCAGCAAATTGAGCCCAGCGGATCGTGACGCCAAAGGTCAAGCCGCAAGGAATGTTTAGGATGTTCTGGAAGTGTTTGAGACTGATAAAATTTGCATACTTCTCCAACTGCTGCACACATGCTTACAATTTGTTTTACACTTTAATTTGAGCATGGCGATCTGATAACCGTGCTTTTCCTAAAACTGAAGAATGTGTTATAGTCAGCTCAGAATTCAGCTGGCTCTAATTAGGATGAGCATAGTTTATGTTCGATGTGGTTTTGGCCGTTCAGACACTAATGCACACTTTTATAAAACTTTTGAAACTGTTTAAAAACATTTTTTTAGTAAATAACCTTGCTGATGTTTTTTTTTTTTTTTTTTTTTTTTTTCCCAGACGGTTGCACTGCACCAGAAACTACATCCATATGCACTTATTTGTGTCCTACATGCTACGAGCTGTAAGCATATTTGTGAAAGATATAGTTCTCTACCCTGGATCTGCTTTGGAGAACATGGAGGGAGTCACAATGGAGGACTTCAAGTCCATTACTGAAGCCCCACCTGCCAGCAAAACACAGTTTGTAAGTTAATCCCATGAGTCCTTTAGTAAATGCAGGAACATAGAAACTGTTTTTATGTGTGGTCAAAGGCATGCCTATTTGTACACGATCAACTGTGAGATCTATTTGCACACAGATTACTTGAGTATCAATGTTCACTAGAGTTTAGCATTCTGCTTCCGAGGTGGAAGTGATGCATGGCCTAAAACTCACCAACTTTTCCTGCATTGGAGAAAATGAACTGCCCTGTCTTTCACCCTGCCAGGATTTTACTAAGCCAGCACTTGGCTTCCCCTTTCAGAGTAAAGCTAGAAAATGGGAAATTACTGTTTACCTTTCACAGTTACCTTAAAATACAAACATTTGTGTAATATATTCTTACAGGTCACAACTTTCCTTGTGTTTAACTAAATCAACCAAAACAAACTACAGAAGCTTTGAACTTGTTTTTTTTTATGCATGTATTTTGGCTTGCTGTATTAATTAATTCAAACCATCATTCAAGTTAATAGAAAAAAAAGTAAATATCCAAATGAATGCAGAAACTGGTCTTTTCTATATCATATGTTACTAAATCACAAATAAAAACTAAAAGATAAACAAATTTTGTAATATATGTAAAAACTACATTATGAAAAGTTCCAGGCAGGATGACTCCACAATTGTTAGCACTATTGCCTCACAGAAAGAATGTCTTGGGTTTGGAAAGCCACATTTTACTAAGGTTCATAAATCAATGAGTCTCACAATCTGTTAAAAATCAATCAGCCTCATAAGCCAATGGTTCCCAACTCAGTGACAAAACCTCCAATTGTATATTTTTGGACTCCTGGATACCACCTAAATGGAATCAGTTGTTATTATAAGTAGACCAATAGTCCAATGAAAACACTTGGAAGGTATTTGGAGAAAAGCAGTGCTATAACAAACAAATTCAGATCTTTTAAATTAGAAGGTGCAGGGTCAGACTTAAAGTTAGGTCAGTCCCGACAAGGAAGACAATTACAAGAGGCCACATCCATATTTCTCTGCATAAGGTTAACTGGTCACCATAAATTGGCCAAAAGTATGTCTCAGTGTCTTATTGTTTGTCCATCTTGTGTTGCTTTGTGATCTTCTGACTAGCTTTTTAGAATATAGCATGCTCCCCACCCATTGACCAATGGAAGCTTAGGCCAGCTATGACCCTGCAAGATCGATGCATATGAAAAATTTAAGTGTACATGAGGAAGTTTCCTCTCTAAAACAATTGGACAATCTGAACTTTTAAAGAGTATATCAATAATAAATCACAAAGGGATGTGCTAAAAGAAGACACCAGTGACATGTTAGCAGCAGGGAAAGATTACATTGGATTCACAGCTATTAATGACGACACACCAGTGCTGCAGCAATAGCTGCAGCCATGTGGAGGTTTGACCTCACTTTGAGTCAAATCAGTCAATGGCTAAATCAATCTTGTCATCTGTGACACATCCATATGATGTCAGTACACAGCAATGCATCTGTGCTGATATAAAATAAGTTTGACTTATTATCAGAAGTGTACATTTTGTCAAAGTATTTGTGGATTTTTACTTTAGACTGAGAAAGCAATATATATGTATTTCTACATCAATGTTAATTCTTTTTGTTTTTCAAATTAAGTAGGATTCCTTATTCTTCCTACAAGGCAGCTACATAAAAGCATTAATTTTTTTCCTTTTAAAAGATTAAAAGTAGCTACAAGTAAAACCTGCAGACATGCACACCTTCTACTATATGTTTCTCTGTGATGATTAACTCAAAGCTTTAGCATATTTTATGTAAATGAAAAATGATAGAAATTGTCCGATAAAGTTGACATGGGAAAAGCTTTGTCTTTCATAATTAATTGAGGCTCTAGATTAGAGAAAGAGAGCTTAAAGGCAATGCCAAAACAATTTTGCATACATTCCTTTAAAAGGTATGCATTTTGTGATGTAGCTTTCAAGAAACTGGGATGGCTGTATCAAAAGAAAGATTTTCTTCTGAGAGATCATTGTTTAAAGTTGCTTTTAAATGAAGGGTTTGCTAGTTCAGTTTCAATTTTTGCTGTATGACACATCCACAACACAAATTATTTTCATGACAAGGATCTGAACTATTTTATATTAATGCGCTATGATAAAATTTTGAGAGCAAGAACTTCAATTAGAAAAAGCAGTCAGTTTGGTTAATTAGTAGAAAAATAATTGTAGTCTGGATCAAATAACATGACTGATGAGCGCTAACTGAAAGCACGCACCAATAACTATGTAAATACAGGCAAGATGGGAATAATGCATGAGGTTAGGGAAAGAAGGATAAATAAAGCATGTAAAGAAAAAAGAAGCAAAGAGAAAAGGCTTTCTAGGAGCTTAAATGAGGGAAAACAAAACAATCCTTGCAAAACAACATTTTTAATTTTGTACTCTCTGCAACAGTTCATGGAACTGAGAGTTTCTTAATTAGAAATAATGCTACAGTGTGCCACATTTGTTTTTAACCATGAGGATATCTGACAAAAATTCAGAGAAATCTTGGGTGTTTATAAGCATTAGTGATAGCAATAAATTAATTCTGAGAATTACTTCATTCAGTGCATTTTAAGTTGGCTTTGGTTGTGTTTTAATTCAGTTCATTTCAACTGATTCCTGTGTGTTGCTAAGATGCGCCACTCAAGAATCATGACAGTTACTTGGAGTTGCATAATTAACTTGACACTGTTATTGCGATTCAAGTGATATTTGAATGTTGGACTCTAGAGTTGAACTAAGTTCTTAGCAGACATCGACAAGATTAGAATCGGTAAACATAATAGCAAACCAAGGACATCAAAATAATTCACCTGGGTGGTTTTTCATGATGACTGTTGATTAATTTGCTCTGCTGTGTCTGCTTTTTTTTAATAGATTACCTGCAAGGTGGTGGTGACCTTGTTCATGTACTTTCTGGCGACCAATTACTACTGGATTCTTGTGGAGGGCCTTTACCTGCACAGTCTCATTTTTATGACTTTTTTCTCAGACAAAAAGTATCTTTGGGGATTTACACTGATTGGATGGGGTGAGTTCTGATACTTTTATATTGCACCTATTGGATTGACCCACACTAATTAGTGAAGAATTGTGAAGTGAAAAACAAAAAAGAAATGACTTTCAAGATACTTTACAAAAAAAAAAAGATTCTTAGAAAGAAAAAGCATGGTATACATTTGTATACATATAGTTGGAAAACAAATCTCATGCAAGAAGCCCACTGATTGCACAGGATTTTATTTTGATATTGAAGAGGAAGTGGGACAGGATAGAAATGTTTGCCAGACTCTTTAGATTTTTACATGGTAAAAATTTTCCGGTCCATGTAAATCAATGAAAAGTGTCAGTGCCCACATAATCGGTATCTATTGCTTGAAGATTGCTGTAACATGAAATAAAAAAATTCAAAACTTTTTTGCAAGATACCTGCATGAAGATTGTTACTAGTTCTAGACAGTTGACTTTTGATCAAACAAACTTTATTAATTATAAAATGTCTGAGTTTTTTTTTTTTTTTTTTTTCACTTTTATGAAAAAAGTTAAAAGCTGTAGGAAGCATTGTCACATTGTCACAATATCATTGATGATATTGATTTATGGAAAAAAGTAAAAGCAGTGAGTAAAATCTCTGTTTGAACGTGGGTTTTACGGTTCCTGCATTGTACACACTGTGCGTATAGTTCACATAAGCACAGCGCATACAATGTGGATGCTGTCCTATCCAATTTCCACTCATACAAGATAATCGAACATAGCAATTTGGACACTTTTCAGAATATGCTTACATGAAAGCAAATTAGAATTTTTTTCTAATTAATTTTCTAGGAGTACCAGCTGTGATTGTGACAATCTGGGCCACTGTGAGAGCCACGCTTGCTGACACAGAGTAAGTGATCTGCATAATTAATATCCCTATTATTCCTGTCAAATTTTTATCTGATAAGGCTGATGTTCCTTGAAGCTGATGATTAATGATCTTGAATCAAGCCTCTGTTTATAGTTTAAGTATTTTTAAGTTTCTATATGTTCTATAGTCTGGCCAGCACCTTGGAGGTCAATTTTTATCTTGAACCTTATTTAATTCGGTAAATCTTAAAAGGTAAAAAAAATAACTTTTAACTAGAGATACAACATATAATTAGAAAATTGCTTATGATTTGCATTAATTGTGCATTGCACTTACTATTTACCCTTTACCATGAGCATTTGCAATATTTACTGAAAAGTGATGTCATCAGTATTTCTAGCTATTCTCTTTGAATGTCAAAGTCCAAAAATGCTTAATAAAGGCATCAGATTTATTTGGCATTTAAATGTGTAATTTTGTCATGCCACAAATCTGAATTTACTACTTATTGCGAAAACCTTGGGATGTGAATTAAGAAATATTTAAATGAATGAATGATTCTCAAACTCACTGGTTAGTTGGTGTAGGAAAACCTTGATGTTTTTGTTCATATTTCCTTGTTTAGATAGTATCTTAAAAAAGTTTCAGTCAGAATAATGGACTTTGCAAATCATATATTAGCCATTGGCCAGTCACTGGCATCAAGGTACACTAAGACTTTAAAAAAGGTTTACTGTTTGAATGTCTGACATTTTTCATCATTTAATATCTACTATTAAAAACCTTTTAAAAGTGACTCCAGCTAACTTTGTAGACAAGAAAGTAATGTATTATTACCCACTGTGCAGCTGTCTAAGAGAAGGTTGTAACATTTTTATTTCTTATATTTCCCTAAAAAAATGATAAAAAGAATTAGTCACTGACTAAAATTCACTTCTTTTGGTCTCAATTCCTGCTGCCCCTACCTGAACCGGAAAAATTAAATTTAAAGTCAAGCTTTGAAGCTGACATAAAATAAATGGAGAGAAGTTGTGATCCACTCTCAAAAGTCCAACTCATCAGGCAAAAAATGACAATGGCAAGGTTAAACATCAAAACCCTCCGATAATTACCATCACCTTGAGTGTCTGCTTTGATCTGTGTTAGGACCGACTGACACTGTGTTCAGCACCTGTTGAATGGAACTAGACCACATATTTTCCTTCTAAGTGGGTTGAAGTCCCAAAGATAATTTCTGCTTACATTCCAGGTCTTTTGGGGCAGAAAAAAAAACAGCCCAGCATGACATTTACAACTTAAGCATTTCCCTGAAGCTGTAAAACAGCACAGAGACAGCATAGTGCTTAGATCTAGATGCATGAGTATCAAACTGAAAGGAGCGGATTCAGAATCAATATATGGAATATTTAGTGATTTTAATTCCCAGCAAGCGAGCAATTTCCTTAGCCCTTTGAATGACACAGAACAAGTTGGAGAGATGTATTTGAATCTCAGGAGGAATAAATCAGTTCAAGGGGGATTAAAATCTGAACTTTAATATGAGTGCTTTGAAAAATCTAATTAGTTTTCATATAACACTTGTGTCTGGAGGTGTTATAAATCTAGAGAAGATGGGGGACAAAAACAATGTCCTGTCAAATCTCTGTCTCATTCCTATTACATCGTGAATCAATGCCAGATATCATTTAAGACACTAAAGTGGAGAAGAGAGATTCTGAATCTGCTTACCCACTTAACCCTTCTTTAGCTTTTCCTGAACCCTTACCTACTCATCTTGCTGTTTATTTCTGCAGGTGTTGGGACTTAAGTGCAGGCAATTTGAAATGGATATATCAAGTGCCTATTCTGGTGGCGGTGGTGGTAAGTATATGCTTCCAGTTTGTACTTTATTTCCTTGGTGTGCAGGAAATTACACCACTTGACGGCACCTGTGGCCTAACAACTGTTGAATGAGAAAGAGCTTATTATGTTTCCAATTATACCTAATCCTAACATTATGTTTCTACTTTCTCTTCAGATTAATTTTATTTTATTTTTGAACATCATCAGAGTCTTGGCAACTAAGCTACTAGAAACCAATGCTGGGAGATGTGATACCAGACAACAGTACAGGTATGGAGAAGTCTTAGAAACATTTGATTCAGAATTCCTGAAGCTGTCCTTCTCCATTGGTTTGTCATGTGTTGTTTGCCAACAGCAAGCCCTCTTCAATGGGAGTAGATGGAATTGCATGTCTTATGTTCTTTATTACACCTAAAATAGAATCAAACATTTTTTAAAATACAATTTTTACACAATTTTTCTTTTAGAATATGTTGGTAATTGCAAATATCACATCAGTGTTACAGGATCACACATCAAGATTAATTTAGAAGTGCAAAGAGGAGGAGGCCCACAATTAACTTATGGAAACAATAAAACATTTTTTCTTCAAATAGTTGGAATATCTGGCCATATGTGGGATTTTGGTCATTTTATAGACCTATTTCATCTCTTTCCACAAGATGATCGTGTCATCTTAAAATGTCTTTCTTCATGTCTCACCCCACTTATGTTTCATGTTCACATATGACAACAAATGTAGTGGGGTGAGCAAAAGTGTGAGAGTAGCTATAATTACAAAGTTTGCATTTTTGAAACTTGTTTTTGCTATTTTTAATGTTGTTGCTTTTCTTTTGAAAATAATCTTTAGGCTGTGAAATGTTCTGTTGCAGAAAGCTCTTGAAGTCTACGCTGGTGCTGATGCCACTGTTTGGAGTCCACTACATTATATTTCATGCCATGCCATACACAGAGGTCTCTGGAATACCATGGTTGATACAGATGCACTACGAGATGCTTTTCAACTCCTTCCAGGTACAAAAATCAGTTTGACCTGACTGGGATTTGTCCACAAGGTTTATGTTATCATCATTCAACAGCTACAGATTGTCAAACTGTTTTTCATTGTTTGATTACCGATTTCTTAGAAGATCCTCATTAAGATACAGAAAATGGCAGGGATACTGATAACTGTGAATATCAAAGAAAATGTCAAATTACACAGCTTAAATGCCATATTAAGCATGTGCTCACTGCTTAATTTTGCATAATGTATAAACCAGATTTTTTTTCTCTCTCTCTTTTAGGGTTTCTTAGTTGCAATCATATACTGTTTTTGCAATGGGGAGGTAAGAATTGTGCTTTGAAACATTCTTTTCAATGTCCATGACTGTAATCTTATATAAATCAGTTGATTATTCTTTAAGGTACAAGCTGAGATCAAAAAGTCATGGAGCAGAAGAACCTTGGCCCTTGATTTCAAGAGAAAAGCTAGAAGTGGGAGTAATACTTACAGCTATGGACCAATGGTATCACACACCAGTGTAACCAATGTCACTGCCAGAGGACCCCTGGCCGTCCATCTCACCACAAGGCTAGGGCCTCTGCCTGTAAACGGCCACAGGAATCTTCCTGGTTACGTCAAGAACGGCTCGGTCTCAGAGAACTCTGTGCCTTCCTCAGGACAGGAACTTCACATACCTGAAGAGGAGCAGTCCGCACAAACACGGCCTACTGTGGAAGAGAAACCCACTCCTGTTGTCGAGGAGGAGAGGGAGACGGTCATGTGACCTCTAGAGCACAGCATATATAGCGAACAGACAAATTGTGAACACTCTGAATGGTCTGAAGGAGGAAACTGCATGAACCAAAAATATTGGCTCTTTTCCTCCTGTAAACTGAGCCAGCACACTGCAAACTGAGGAGGCTCGAGGGAAAAGAGTGTCTTGATTTTTCAACTTGGCTGAGAGATAAAGACGGCAAGTTCATAAAGGCGGATAGTTTTTGTCCTTGCATCCACCATCTGCCAAAGACAATTTGTGAAAGCCTAAATCAAGGTGAAGTTTCTGACTTTCACTTCACTGCCATGACTGATTATATAGCTTCCTGTTCGCTTACAAGGAAAATGTGTATAAATTAAGCATAAGATTGAGAAGACATCAGCCTTACTCATTTACTGTACATTAAAGATGGGAAACTTTTCTCAGCAAGGTTCAATATGAATAGAAAAACTCATAAATGCTACAATTTGTAAAGCCTCAGTTCTACATATTGGCATGGTCACATTTGTTCTCCACTGACTCACATCTGTGTCAATGTAAAAGGGAAGGTACTCGGGTAATTGAGGTCCTTTGTTATCACACACTTATTTTCATACTTTTCAAGAGGTGATTAATCGAATTGTGCATCTCCAGAATCTTCAATGTTCATGAAGTTTTGCCAGGTTTGTTTTTTCTTTTCATTTTTTTTACAGCTTCAGGTTTTTTAGGCAATATAAATTTCAGTCAAATTAGAAAAAAATATGAAGGATTGAATTGAATTTATAAATTCCCCAATTTTCTGTTAAAAAACTATGGTCACACTACATCATGGAGCCAATATGAACTTTCATTGACATTTCTTGGTACTTTCCTTAAACTGACATTTTCAGGCATTTTCATGCTGGGTAGTTTCTGGAGTCAAGCTTTATTACAAGGTTGAATAATCTTTGGGTGCTTTCTGGGGACTTGCCGAGAAACTCCATGGACCTTACATGTAATGTTTTTCTTTTGAATCTCCTCGAATTTGCCTGTAAGTAAATATAAACAATATGTAACTTTCATAGTAGTTACCACCAGCTTTCCACTACTTACAAGAACTGTTCTGTGTTATAAATTGATGTACAATTTAATAAGATTTTAAATGAAATTAATGACCATTTTTAGGAGCTTGACTGTATTGTGAGTTGACTCATAATGAGTACTTTCCTGACTTCAATGAATTTTCACAAACTGCAACAGTGTATGTATATATTTTGGCATTTTGGAAGAATGTTACTTGTCACAAATATGTTTCTTGAAAGTTCGATGAACGTTTTATAAAATCTCCATAAGATTTTCAGAAAACCATCTGGTAAGTTCGATAAAATTTACATTAAATTCACCTGTGACTTCAATAAGACTTTACATAGTGAACATTCCACAAATGATAATAAGAATATCAAAGTAAGAATATTTCAAGTGGAATTTGAAGTAAAGGTAGAACATGAACAGTAATGGTTTGATTTGTTGTCATAAGGTTTTGAAAGTGAAAATTAAATCCATGAGATTACATTCCCCAAGAATTCAAAGAGTAGTATTTATGCTAGATACAACGGATAAAGGATTTTCACAAAAGGCCCACAATGTGCTGCTTCATTTTCGTTCACATTCAAGTCGCAGTGTTTACAGTACATTCGCAGTTCAAAAGTACATTCGAATTAAGAGCTGAATGTTGTTCCAAACATACAGTATATGTTTTGTAGCTGTTGTGTCATATATTTGCTGAACTGTTAAATGAATGTCGGAATTATACGTTGACTTTAAACACAGGTGGTAAATGTATTAACATGTGACAGATATTGATGGAGTCAGTTACTGACACATGCCACAAAACATTAAACTCAGTAATTAATTTGCACGGTTGACTGTAGGGCATATTATTTAAAAGGCATGGCATGTCCTCAAAAATGTAACACTTCAACATATTTTTGTATTTATGCCCAGTATTAATTTAAATTTACCAAATCCTCCCAAAGATAGTGAAATGTCTTCAAAGATGTTGTTTTGAACTTAGAATCTGAAATCCATAATTATTAGATCAGATTTTTACCTATAATATAAACTCTTGTGATGGATTATTTATACGCATTCAGGATGCACTACCATTTCAGCCATATTTTAAACTACAAACTCAAATTAATTTTATACTTTATTTTTTTAGTTTTTCAGTACATCTGTCAGTAAGTCTATGAACATAATTGCTAAAAGAGGTTAATGTGTTTCAGTTCCTTTTGTTCATCTGTTCAGAGACTTCTGTACTTCAGCCATCGTTTTCGAAGGAAACAAAAACTGCAAAGTCTTACAAAGTCTGTAACAAAGGGAAGTTACTTAATTTTTTTACAGACGGCCTTCATCCTAAAATAATGGCAATGCACACTAGTAGCCAATTAAAAAAAACAAACAAAAACAACTGAAAAACACACTTTTTGCGGTATGTTTTAGATACACATTGTTTTTGCGGTGAGGGGGATTACAACTTATGTATTTTTTACACCAAATCTGTTAAAATGTCTTGTGATAATGTCTTAGCATATTAAGAGAAACATAATTTTCTGGGATATTACAGAAGTATACATAAGCATTGCAGAAATTTTGAAATTACTCCATATCACTTCCTTAATCCAGATATCTTCCACTTTATCAGTCACAACTACAACACAAGATTTAGGGGATCCAATTCACCTGATGCAATGGGCCAAAAAATATAAGCTCCTATAGTAAATATATCTTGAACAAAATGTGTTCAGTGAAAACAGTTTGATTATTGTTTAAATGCCTTATGTAATAAGGTCAGCCAGAATCCGAGTACTTTTAGAAAGAAATGCTTGCAATTTTTATAGTAGCACTTTATTTTCCCTGTTATTATTTTTTTTTTACAATTCTGTTCTGATTTTTTTTTCATACAAAGATTGTGTTTCAGAATTTAAAGGTGAATTTTCATAGAGCTAATGTTATAAGTGTTTATATACCTCCTCTGGAAGTAAAAAGTGTGTTTTGTCATTTATTTATGTGCAAATGTATTCAGTGGAAGTGGTATTTAGTCTCAAAGCCTTGTGTAAAACTGTAGTATATATATTGGCAGTATTTGGTTGAATACATCTCTTCGGTACTCTGTAATTAAGGCATTTGTAGATGTCAGTGTAAATATTCTAAACAATGGTTTCTCTCTTATGTTCATCAGTAAATTGTAAGACAATAAATCTGTAATTTCATTATTTTTTTGCTGCTTTTCCTTGATTTCCACTCAAAAACGTAACAACAGTGTCTGACAGTGTTTAACTTTACTTTTAATAGAATGTACAAACTTCATTTTAGAAAAGAATAGTTTTTTGCTAAGTGAAATATAAAAGTTATCTTTTTCTTGAAGAGGGATCACAGTTCACTTTTGTGATTTTCTGCCTCCCCCTTTAGCACCTCCTTTGCCTCCTTTTTCATCCTTCTCTCCTTTCTCGCTCTTCTTGCCTTTTCCTTCACCACCTTCTTTCCTGGATGCTTCTTTTTCCCCCTTGTCCCCCTTTTTCCCCTTTTCCCCTTTCTCTCCCTTTTCACCCTTCTTTTTTGTGGAAGCCTCGTTGTCATCCCCTTTCTCTTCTTTGGCACTCTTGTCTTTCTTTCCCTCTTTGCTCTTCTTCTCTCCTTTTTCACCATCCACTTTCCCGGACACTGTTGGAACCTCAGTTTTTTCTTCTGGCTTTGCAGCTGAAAGAAGTAAGAAAAAAAGAGTCAAAACTTCTAAGCAGCAACCGTCTCTTCCTGGATATTTCTAGAAACAGTTGTATTGACACCTTTCTTGAGGAATAGACACAAAATGCCTTAAATGGCCCTATAAGAACCTGATCATTTATCCAAAAAAATCATCAAGAAAATAAAGAAAAAAACATCAACTGTCCATATCATATCACAGAAGACTTCTCTTGGACTAGTAACACAGCATTGCTGTGTACATTTTCACTTTTTCTGCAGCCTAAGAAAAGCCAGAACACTAGCTTATAACCATCCTGTCCACCTTCTTAAAAGGCACAATCAAGAGAATCCTGACCAGCTGTACCACTGTGTAATCCCATGTGTTTTGCAGCAAGACCCTCTGAGCAGGTGGAAGGTCTTGCGGAGGCTTTTTGCATGAGCTGGGAAGCCGTTAGTATTGTAGGAGATGCTTCTATCTTCACTGGTTTTCACTCTGCTGTCATCTGGAAAAAGACTTCAGTTTCTGGGCCAAAGAGGATGTACAAAGTACAATTATTTTTTCAATGTGCAAAATTTTCCCCTCTGAATATTTTTTTTCTGCATTCTCTGTGCATCTTTGTCCTACTGCAGTAAACACAGGAACTGGCAAGTGTGCGAACAAGTGAGAATGGCAAATTAGAAGATAAAAAGCTAAATGAGAAAAGCACAAATTAGTGATCATTTTGATCAAATATTTAACTTAAAGTTTTGGAACAACATTGCCAGGCCTATCTACTAATATGTTCTAAAATAAAAATATGTTTTAAAGACTGCTGCATTTAAAAAAATAATTTTCATCATATTTTGTTGCCTTAATCTTTACCTAAAATATTAATCTTCCAACATGTAGAGCATCAATTTATCAGAATTATTAAAAGAGGAATCTGCCTCCTAAAAGAGCTGACACTGTTCAGACATTTTTGCTTTATTCATGCAGCTATTGTGATAAATTCCACTTAATCAGTCCAAAGGTTCACAGGAAACAATTTTGTTTCTCAGCAACAGCTTTTAAACACTTTAACCGCTCCTCTAATTGGGGGCTATGTTAAGCCTGACATGTTTTCTCTTTCTTTTGTCAAACTGCCAGTCTGTTTTTTTTTTTTCTCTTTCTTTTTGACATCTCATTGATTAATACCTGGTTGACTTTGTGTTAAATTGAAGCAGAAATAAATGTTTGATTTGTTCTCTACTAATTTGCCATTACAAAATGACACTATTGTCTGGAATAATTTATCACATATAATACAGTGATGTATCCAGATTTATATGGAATTACACATCTTCTACTTGGAATTAAGCGGGTATAAGTGGAGGTGAAAGTAGAGAAATGAAGAACACACACACACAAAACTATGCATAGTACTTTTGGATAAGGAGGCAAGAGGGAAGGCAGTTAAAGACTAAGTCTTGTGACTTCCAGCATTTTTTTCCCTACTCACTGACTGTATATGTAAGATATAATGCCTCTGAAAGAGGAGAAGCTCATTATTTTTCTTGCTTGACTCTACTGTCCCAGATATGTTTCTCCTCTTGGCACGTTTGAATATATGGCAATATAGAAATCTTCAATCTGTAAAAAGTTGGGAGATCAATGTTGCAGGCCAGTTTATATTCTTCACAACATCTAGGCCCAGTATTCGTACAAACATCCATTCCCTTTCACGTTTTCTCCTTAGAAAAGTAGTCCCATAGTAAAATCATAGGTGAACATAAATAATAATAATTTCAAGGCTTTAGAGAAATGCCAACTCCTCAGTTTTCAACACCAACAAGTGCTCTTAAAGCTCTTGTTGAAAATTAAAAATGATTGCTCTCAAAAGCCCATAGAACTCTAGGATTACGTTATACTATTTTGAAATTCTTTATAAGTATCACACTTGCCAAAAAGAGATTGGCATAGTTCTTTGTCATTCTTAAAACATGAGCACAAAAAAAAACATATATATAGTTTTTCCTTAATTAAAAAATCCATGGCATAGCCAGAATTTTGGCATCTTGTGTTTATTTATTTTAAATATTAAAACCAAAAGTCTGTGAAACATAATCGCTAATTTATTCTCACTGTGAGATAGATACTGCTTCACATTCAGTGACGCTATTTTCAGCATGTATTACTAGTTCTTCCGGGATGTCAGATGCTGTTACCGATTTAATTTCAGGCACACCAACATCTTGACATAATCCGGAAGGAAATGCATAAATTTACATATTCATTTAGCATTTTTGCTGCCTTCCTGCTTAAGTCATTCAGAGCCAAACGGTGGAGCAAAGTTTATCTTACAGAACAAGTGATAACTCCATGTTCATTTTCACCATTCCTATATGGCTACTGTCCCTCTTCTTATGCCAGTGACATGGTGAATTAGCCGCATAGTGCCACAGATGAGTATCCACATGCTGACATCAGAAACTAAAGCAATGTGGAGCAACAGTAACTTCATCATGTTGTTTTTATTCTCTAATGCCAGTTTTATTTCAGACATGCATAAAGGGGAAAAAATACTTAAGCGTGTCATTGCTCTATATCAATTACTCATTACTCAACAAATGCATTTCCTTGACCGCAAAGAAGATGAAGCAGAATCAGCAGAGAGGATAAGACTCTTCTGACACACTAAAAGTAACAAATAGAAATGGCATCTGAACTAAAAACAGATGTAAAAGAACAGTCATGATAACAGCAGAGTCCAAGCTCTTTATTTTATTCAAATCTAATCCCACAGTTAGGAATATGATGATACAAACAAACAGGAGGAGGAACAAACACCATCCTACAACAGGTAACAGGCATGCCGCATACATGGCAACTCAGTCAGGCTCTTTTCATTGCAGTTTTGCTATTGCAGCTGTTTCAAAATCCATGTACAAAAATATCATGCAAACATTCAAATATTTCACAACTCAACCTAGAGGTGCTTTTGACATGCTGTGTAGGGCAGCAAAAACTGGGGTATTTTGTCTCAGAGATTCTTGGGGATTTACACATGCTTCCATGTCTAAATCAAGTGGGATACTTTACTTGCTTCATACCAGAAGTTGTTTAGCAACAGTTAACACAAGGCACAGTTAACACAAGTTTAGTAACTTCAGGTGCCATGTGTCAATTAAAATAGCTTTTTTGTGTTCTTTTGGAAATCTTTGACACATTTTGTCATATTTCATTCAAAGTCTGAAATACAGGAATTATAAATTCATTAGATCTTTCAATACAATGAACTGAATACAATATACAGAGATAATTTTAAAATACATTTTGAGAATATGCAACTTTTAGAGTTTAAAAAAAAGAAAAAACAATAAAGTAGCATTTTGAATACTTTTTCGGCATTGAGAAAGATATCAATATTACAATTTTGACCAGTTAGACCTGGGCCTAATTATTCTACACCAATTACAGATTGAAATGCAGCTTGAAATTTGTGACATTTCATCCATAAGAAGAAGCATGAACTCTGAAAAATTGAAGACCTCCAACATCAACAATTTAACAATTTTAGGAAGAACTGAAAAGTAAAGCCATTGGTATCCATTGTTTTGAAAAGAATTACAAATAATTTCTTTAGACTTTGAAACTGAAATTGGATATCCTAAATAAAAGTCAAAACAAAAGTTTTAGAATGACCTAATCAAAGTCTAAATTTCAATCCAAATGGAATGTTGTAACCAATCAGAATTGGTTGTTTACAGTTGAAAAAACACTATGGCTTGGTTAAAATCAATTTGCAAAAAAAAAAAAAAAGAGCAGGCAAAAATTCTTCTACAGCAATGTGAAAACCTCTGTTATCTCAAATACCTTATGGTAGTTGTTACCACAGAGAATGGCAGGAATGTGTTATTAATATTAAATGTTATAAGGGTAATTACTTTTTACATGGGGTTATATTGGCTTCTTCCTTTCATGACTTAAACTATTTCCAAGCTGCAATTTTTCTGTACCAGAGTCACGTTCGCCTTAGGTTAAAGAGTGGCAGGTGGGGTAGTTCATTTTGTTTTTTTACCACTTTCTACATATATAACATGCACACTCCTAAATAAACACCAAGTGTGGTGAAATCCACAAATGTTCTAACCAAATCTTATTGTAAAAGCAGCACCATGTATATTTAGTAGTTTCATTAAAGTTTCATTAAAGAGGACATCAATACCAAGCAAAGCCTGAAAATTTTGTGCTTTCTTTTCTGGCAGCGTTTTAGAAGTGATACTTTGGTGGAGCTAAAGGGATTGATTTATCTTTTGCCACCAGCAGTTTTTAACGAAAATTGCAGGAGCTGAATTGAGAGCGGAATAAAAGCATTTTTGGATAAATGAATGAAGGTGCCTATAGAGTGGCTCCTACTGTAAACACTACACTTTGCAAAGCAATTGAGCCAAAGATGAATGGCTGGAGGAAGATAAGAGCAGAAGAACAGGTGGGAAAAAGATCATCCCAGCTCTGGCAAAGACAGAGTGCTGGGGTGGTCCTCGTTCACCCTAGCCCCAGAGAGAGGGCTGGGGTTAGGGTTTTGAGTCTGGACCTGCTCAGACACTGTCTGCAATGCAGAGGCATCTGGGGTCGCTGGAGGAAAAGAAGGAAGAGAAGACAAGAGAAAAGGAGAGGAAAAGTGGAGATTTTAGGAACAGGACTTTACAAGCATGAGACAAATATAAAACGAAGAAAGAATATATGATTTAAGAGGACAGTGTGAAATAAAATAGCTGTTAATCAGAAAGTGTGTTTGAGACAATAATGAATTTTCTGGATTTTATTTTAAATTTAGTGTTCCCTACTGTTCACTGTTAATAGCAAGTAGACATAAATAAATCATGAACTGCTAGATTGAATAAAAACCACTGCAGACATAGATGTACAAACACCCTCTGAGAAAGTCAAATCAAGTATTTATCTGTTTTTCTCCCATGCCAGAAGGAGCAAAATTTTTAGCTTAAGAACTATGGCACAGAAGGAAAATTAAACTTCTAATGTCAACTTCAGAGCTAAAGCCTGCTGCTGCTTTTATTACCAAAGCACTTCTGTCATGTGTAGATTCAAATGGTATTACAGAGAGGTACTTACATCCTGGGATCTCAGTCAGCTCATTCAGAGGTGGCACTGTCTCTAATGTGTTGGCATATTTTTTGGCAGCTTCTCTTTGTGCATGTCGTGCCTCAATTTCCTTTTTTGTGCGCGGGATACGGCATTTGAAAATACAGCACAGAGTAATAACTGAAAGAAAGGCGGGGCAAAAAAAAGGACATGGTGAGTTTAAATTATTTAAACCTCTTATTCATCAAAGTGCAAGATGCACTGCAAAATGAATGATGCAAACTCCAAAACACACATAAAACAACAAATGTGGCAATCACAGAAAACAGAAGCAAAAGCTACCACCAACAAAATAAATGCAAAAATAACAAAAAACTGCTACAATCACAATTCACTCCACAAAGTGGAACAACTTCAGGCCACCAGAAGTCTGCAGTAGGGAATATTACTAAATTTGTTGCTCTTATAAAATTGCAAAAGACTGCATGTTTGAGAAAGACACAAAACAAAATGCAGCTTTTCTACTTTCTTCCAGCTTTCTTCTGGACATCCCGTTAAATCATGACATACTGTCTTTACTGAGAGTCCAGTTGTATATGACTTGGTGGCCGATTCTCACTAGTGGAACACTTGGAACGAGTTTGCAGCCTTTGTTTTTCTCTATTTGCAGCATTTTCCCTTTTGCTTCTATTTCTTGTGGTTGCAGAAATTTGCCTATGTTTTTTCTTTTCCATTTGGTTTAGTGGTTTTAGACTTTTGCTTCTCTTCTCTGTGTTTGCAGTAAATTTGCTGCATTTATTTTTGCCATTTGCACGTCAACCATTGTCCAAGTTATCTTCCCGATCTTCAGTCAGACTGACTCCTCAAGAATTTGATAGCAGCTGTTAATAGTTTTCTCTATTTAATTTGACCTTTAAACCTGGAAACTATGCTTCTGATGATTTCTCCAAGACTGTGTTTTTTCTCATTTTTGCATGCTTATTCCTGTTTGTGCAAATCAGTAATCTGTTCTTTGAATTCTAACATAGTTTTCGTGTGATTTGGGGAATCTTTTTATCTCAACCCCATAAATGAAACCCTTATTTGGTCACATCAGGTAAACTTGAGACCATACAATCTTCTCAAATACTTGCTTTTATAAAGATTTTCATTGCATAAGTTTCAGACTGTAGTCACTGGGTGACAGATAAAATACTTGCATTTTAGATGTGCTTAACTATTAAAAAAATGTTTTGTCAACATTTGAACAATTCTGAGTTTTCCCAATAAATCAAATTTGTAGGAGGGGTTACATAATGGTAGATGTCTTGCAGTCATAGCTGTAAGAAACTGAATTGACAAAGGCATACTTACCAACAGCCAACACAAACACTGAAAAGATTCCAATGACCTGCCATAATCTCAGCCCCCAGAAAACGACAGTCTCTGAGTTGACAGGGTCCGGCTTCTTCGGGGGCTCTGTGGGTAAAAGCTATAAGAAAATGACAAAACAAACAAATTTTTCACACAAACCAGAATTTTGGCACTATAATGTGTAATACTGTATGTCTCTAATTCAGAGATCTAATTAAGATCTCTGCTAATAGTATTTGCTGCTAGACAATTTGCTACAGATGTGTGTAGAAGACATTTTGAAACATTTATTTCAGCATTGACCTCTATAACTGGAGCTTGACAAAGAACAATTATACGTTTTCCCAAAAGGACATGTTGTCGATGCACCCTCTGATAAAATCATCAATAGAATATTTCCCTGGCTGCTGTTTATTGATCACTTGGCTGGATGTGGAAACTCTACACTTTAATCCATGAAGCTCCAAGTAATTGATCTAAAAATAGGCCATAGTTGTATTTGCTACCATTACTGAAAACACTGCAAAGAGATAAAAAAGAAAGAAAAGAGAAGCTGGATGTCGACACAAAATTAAATCAACATTGGAGCTTTTTCTTGTTGAAACCAAATTATTTCAGATTTTAATCTCTGTAAATTCCACCTAGGTTTAATGTAAATTTCAGAGTAGAGTTATTAAGTTCACTGATCTGCGTTGTTCCTATCAGTAGTATCTGTCAGAGCAACAGGTTTGGGTGTTTTGCCACAAACTCAGACAGAATTACACATTTTGACAGGTTTTAAATATTTCACCTCTTCAAAGCAGTTTGTAGCTTTAACTTGCAATTGCTGCAACTCAGGCAGTGGAAATACTTCAATTAGGAACCTGTTGTTTCTCTACATTGCAGATGCAGATGTGACATACACATCACATTTAAAGCCTATGTGGAGCCTCAGCCCAAGTTTAAGATGTTTTCGTCCAGGATCACCAAATAGTAAATGGACCGAACATATAGCGCTTTTCCAGTCATTTTGACCACTCACTGCGCTTTATAATAGAGTCACATTCACCCATTCATTCATACGCAGACCAGTAGGCAATTTGGGGTTAAGTGCCTTGCCCAGAGGCACATTGACATATGGCAGGAGGAAGCTGGAATTGAACCTACAACCTTCCGATTGCAAGACGACAACTCTGCCACACAGCCACAGTCGCCGTGACTGGAGCCTTTGGCTCCGATCCATTTATCTTTCTGTCAACTCCCCCCATCTTGCCTGTCCCTGCCCACCATCAGCCCAGAGCATGATGCTGTCACTACCATGTTCCACAATGGGGAATGTATGCTAGTTTTCCTTACCATATGAAGCTTTCTATGTTGACCAAAAGGTTACATTTTGTGTATCAATGTGGTTGGCGAGTCTTCAGGACAAGAGTTATGAAGAAGTTTATTTCAGACTTCTTATGGCTTCCTTTCAATAATGACTTTCTTCATGTCATGAGTGGTGTGTATGAGGCGAGAAAACAGGCTATTCTTCTTCTTCATGTACATTATAGGCTACTGTGCAACAAGCTAAAAATTTACACCACATATTTATCAAGCATTTAAAGTATTTTACCACAGGCCTGAGCTTCAGTCATTTTGCTTTCAAAGCTCAAAAGGCAGCATGTGAGTAACCAGAGGGACTACCTCTAGAAGTTTCTGCCATTTTCTCTTATCATTAATGAAAAACCTGTTTGCTTCAGCCTTTTGGCAACTGAAAATATCTTATATGTGGTATTTTTGTACATGAAAAAAGAGAGAGTTCTTCTAACAGAAAAGGCAAGTTGTATATAAACATTTAAAAGTAATACTTGTGTCTTGGTTGTTTTGATTTCCCATGGGGAACCTTTTTGGTAATCATATCTGACTTGTCTTAGATGCTATAACGTTGCTTTTGTCAGTGAAGTAGCTCATTCCCTCTTATGTTTGTGCAGTTTTTACATAAACCTCTCAGTTTCTAAATCATTTCTTATCTCCTTTTAGCTTTTTATTATGTCAGACCAGAAAGAAAATCAACTTATCTCTCTTCTATTCAACCTGAACACCAAAGAAACAGCAAAAACCAATACTTGTCACAACAACCCTGCTTTGCTTTTATCACCAGCTCATGCAGTCGTGTTTTTTCTTTTTTCCCTCAAAACCACCCAATCCCAGTAAGAAGACAAGTCAAGTGACATAAATTACTTTTATGGATGCTATATGTTACGCAACTAAACACCTGCACCTATATCTGTGAAGACTATGTTGGAGGACATGGCGTGCCTTCAGGGTCTTACCTCAGGATCCGGGACCTGGGAGAGCACGGAGGACAGGCACTGAGACAGCAGCAGAGTTCTCCATCCCCACAGGAGGAGCTGAGGTGTCCATCCAGACCGTTCCCCGACCATTCTCTCCCCCTGGTTCTCCCTGCAGCCACCCTGCCCCTTCTTCCTTCTGCTCTCTCTTCTTCTTTCCCTGTCTGACTGCCTGCTTACACTGGCGCCGTTTACAGGACGGGACCACAATGGCCCTTTCGTGATTGATAGTGAGAATGATACTGATGCCTATCCACTGCTGTTTTTTTTGGCTTTCCACCACAACACAATCTGAACCAAAAGAAACAAGTGATCCCCTCTGCAGCCAGCTGAAAACTACTCCAGTTCAATGGAGGAAGCCGGTCTTGCAGTTAGGGGACATTAATTAATTAGCAGAGCTGGTGTGGTTTACAGCCGGCTCACCCAACTGAGGACAGGCAGTTAACTAAGAGAGGGGGATGGGCCATGCAGTTGGCCATGATGAGATCGACCTATTCAGGTACAGCGAAGCGAATGGCTGTGTGTCATCGCTTTTACAGCCTCAGAAGGTTGTAGAGTGAAAATCCCCTCAGCCTCATCCTTTCAGGGTGGCAAAGTATGATAAGCTGAGCTGCTGCTGACTCCAATGTTTTCTACAGGCACTTGTCCAAGGAAAGTAAAAAGAAATGAAGAGTAACTGCTACAACATTGGCATAGACTGCAGTGACTTGGTTTTTTTTGTTTGTTTTTTCTTTCTTTTGGTTTTGTTTTTTCAGTTCGGTGAACTTATTTTTGCCTGGCTGTCTCTTATGTTTTTGTTTTTTTTTATTACGCACAAGAATCAATTTCATTAATGAAAAAATGCTCAAATTATGTCACTAATGTTTTTGACAAGATTTTCAGCTTTTGTTTGAAAATGCATTGGTGATTTAATTATATTGGCAGTCGTTGCTTGAGACATTTTTTAAATTATTATTATGTAGCATATAGGGCAACAATGACAGCATTCATTTATTTATAAAAATGGCAACATTTTTATAAATAAAAATGTTGCCATTGACCTGCAAAGTTATTACTGCCGTATATACTTTCTACAATGTGCCACATTTCTACAAAAAAAAAGCTTAGGCTTTTTTGGGGGATTTTATATACATATAAATATATTTGGATTTAATGCCATACCTCTAATTTAGAGCAAATGTAACCAGCTGCTTGTCATCAAGAGAAGAACTCCCAAGTTGCACACTCCATAAAGCATTTTTTTATAAAAAGCAAGAAAGTCCCTTGTGAGAGAAAATTTTTTGGTAAACTCAAATTTACAAAAAACCATGCACAGAAGAACATAGCAGATGTAAGGTACTGTTTTCAAATATATCTAAAATTTAACTTGCAGGTAAAACTTAATACATCAACCCTCCAATGAAACATGGTGGCGGCAGCATAATGTTTGGGGATTTTTTTCAGCACAGGTTGATCATACTTGTTTTGAAAACGGTTGCACTGAATTTCAGAATAATCTTGAAAGAAAACTTGTTCAGGTTTCAGTCTCAGTCTCAAACTTTACTAACAATTTTCTTACAACCCAAAGAATTTTTTTTAGATTTGTTTTTATAACATCATATTTTCTCTAATTTAGAGAATAAGGGAGAGAACTTCACTTTCCAGTCGGACCCTGAAAAAACCTTCAGAGCCAAAATAAAATTGTTCAGATCAAAGCTGGTCAGAGATAAATTACAGAAAATATGATGTCATAAAAACAAATATCATAAGAAGATTTTTTTGGCTAGTAAGAAAATTGTCAGTAAAGTTTGGAACTGAATCCCGAACCTGAATGGAGCGCAGGAAGATTAAAGGACCTTACTGTCACAAATTAAGAAGTTGTTAGAGTTTAAGATGGCATTCTTGTTGAAACTAGTTCTTAATCCAGTGACATACATATGGTCATGTAAGCCTAAATCAAAGTGTGCACCTGAGTTTAGGTCTGGTGACCGTAAAAATCACAACCTATGACTGACATCCATTTCATGTTCATCAAAAGAATCCTTTACCTTTTAATTCCAAAGGATGAAGGTATTGTCATTCTGAAAGAGGCCAAATCCATCAAGGGAAAAATGTTTCATATTTTCAGTGACATTTTTTCTGCTGAGGGGTCAAGCGGATCAAAACCAGCTCTGCAAAACAGAGTTATCCTCAGAGCCACCAGCTCCTTTTATGCTTCTGATATTTTATTAAAACTGACACACCCTATATATTATACACAGAAGAACAGTGGATTTCATTCATGGCTGCACTATACATTTAAAAGGGCTTGTTACATTATAAAATGTGGTTAAAGTAAAATGATATAAACAACAACAACAACAACAACAACAATAATAATAATAATAATAATAATAATAATAATAATAATAATAACAATAATAACAATAATAATAACAATAATAAAGTATTCGCCTAAAGTATTCACCTAAATCAATACTTTTTAAAAAATAAATTTTTGTGTAGTGAACACAAGCTCCCAGATTTGACCTTTTGCAAACATTTTATTGTCTTCTTCAAAAACACTGAATAATTTTGTGTAGTGTGATGTGGATTGTGATGTGTCTTTTTCTGCTGAAAGAATGTTTTGCACAATTTATTTTGACCAAATCAGTTTAAAATTTTAATTGCAATAAGTGATTTTTGTATTGTATTTTTGTTATAAAATTTCTATTACCAAATCAAATGTCTGTTAGTTTGTCCTCTGTCTCTTCATGGGCTCTGTCACTCTGACTTTTTACACAGTCAGAGCATTTTCTGAACTCACCAACATCTAGAGAAAGCCTCCGCAGTACTACTATCCAATCACAAGAAACATTTTTTTCAATATTTATTGAGTTACAGTTAAGATTTTACTCATTCATGCACCAGTTTATAGATCCCGAACCATCACTTTGTTCAGTGTTATGCTTTTGTGTCACTGTTACCAAATCTTGAAAACAAAATCAGTCCACAGTTGTTGCTCTGTTTTCAGTCACTGTATGTGCAGAAGGTCTCAAACTGTGTCGGTGGTAAATTTGCTGCAGACCCCACTGTGTGAGGTTGATTTGTTGTTTTCTCTGAAAGCAGGTCCCTCCTGAGTGTTGACATTAGACACAGAGAGGAGATGAGAAAATAAAGACGTTAAAACCCCCTGCAGGACACAGGCAGAAGCAGGAGTTCATGTAATACAATGATCAAGCAAACATGTGAAATATTGATTAAAAGTGAACATTTTATGGACCACAAATATTATCATTGTAAAATACAATAAACTCCATCTTAATTTAAAAACACATTCTTTCACGCATTTTCTTTTCTAAAAGGAATGTTATACAGTGTTGTACAATCAATTACAACACAGGAGAACATTTTACTTGCAGATCCCTGAGATTGCTTACTGAGAATACATAACTCATTTTCTAAAGGTTATCCTGTCAAAGGCAATGCAAAGTAGATTCAAGATGACAACGCAAACATCTACTCAAAAATCCACTGAGTAAGTGCTTTATCTGCTTTACCTGCAAATGCTTACTGTAGCCAGTTGAGTTTTTTGTTTTTTTTGTTTTTTTTCATGATATATGACTTTTTATGTTGCAGATTATGGGTATTTTTAGTTGTTTGGTGTGCTGATTTTTTTCTTTTCTTTTTTCTTTTATTTTACAATCTTGTAACATTGTTGTCTTTGTTTCACACCATTTTATTTCCATTTTTTCCTCCTGCTTTCAGTTGTCACAAGAATTTAAAAACTCTGGCTTTCATTTCTTAGGTCCCTCTTGTTGTTTATTTCCATGTAGAATTTTGTTCATATTTATGTCAGTTATTTCACTATTCTCTCTTATTCTTTTAGTTTTATTTGTGTAAAGATAAGTTTATTTGCTCCATATTCTTGCCAAACTCTGTCATCCTACTTGTAGGTTTATATCCCACCTTCTGAGACAAAACTCAGAAAGTATTCCAGCAGATGGAAGGACGCGATGGTATTGTCATACTATCTTGCTTGTTTGGCTTACAAAATTCTGAGTAAAGTTCCAAATTAAGAAATTTAATCACTTTCATCACACAGTATTTAACATGTACAGTTGCTCTACTGTTTAGTATTTCTGAATTTTTATAAAATCTTTTATGTTAGTTTTTTGAGAATGAGAACACAATTTGATTGGATGCTGATTTTAAATGATTTAAAATTTAGATTTAGTATTTCAAAGAATTGGCAAGTTTACTTTGTAAAAAAAAATAAAAAAATTATTTGTCTAACTTTTTGTTTGCTTGCTATGCTTTTGTGTACCTGCATCAGAAATAATCCTGTGTATCAATGAAAATTACTCTATTGAAAGGTTGGTGATTCAGTTCAGAGGGAGGAACCATGCCATTCCAGTTCCTCTTCCAGGGGAAAGCAGCTTTTACCTTCCTGGAAAGACAACATTCAAACAAGGAAATATTCATATGCAAAATTCAGAACTGCATATCCTGACATGTAGTTTAGTTCATTTAGTTCAGTTCAATACAATGAGTCTGAGCAGTTTATTTAAGGCCATTCTCTAAGCCTCAACGACCTTCTTTAAATTTACCTTTCTGTACTATTTTATACACTCCGTTAGATTTGAGTATGTGGGCTTCAAAGCAGGGAAAGAGAGAAAGACACAATGATAGATACTTTTGATGAGCAAATAGTACTATTAAGGTTCAATCTCAATTGTGTGAAGAAAAGTTAGTACTTTATGTTTACCTGTTAAAATTAAGTTCTTGTGTTAACATTGTAAAACTGAGAATAAATATATTTTCATTATATAATCATATTCTTCTCTAAAAATATACACATTGAGTGACAGGTAGCTTTTTTAGAACTGATTTGAGACTAATTAAAAATATTATGGCTTATTAATGAGAATTTTGATTTTTAGTACATGGATATAATTAAGTAGCTTATCAGTTGCTACATTTAATGAGCTTTCAGAAGAGTTCCTAAGAAATGTTCCTTGAATTTTTACCTTGAAAGAGTCTTTCATTAATGCATTTCTAAAGAAGTACAATACATTGATCTTCCTTTTCTCTTACTTTGGCTGGTTCTTGGAAAAATTAGCGCCTCATCGCTATTATCATTCTCTCTCAAACCAAACCTCTATGCATCTTTTCCATGGTCTTCATCTTTTCATCCTTCATGTTAAGTTACACATTCAAAATCTCTTATCTGAGATTTCCACTCCCGCTATGCACATCTCCGAACCACTTCTAACTTATCTTTCTTGCTTTATCTTCAGATTTCTTAACCTGAGCTTTTTGTTTGACATACTCTTCAACTTTGGTCACTCCTTTAAGTCTCTTCTTGCCCTTGTGGAACTCTGTCATGCCTGCTTTCCTCCTTCCATACTGAAGTATCTCTCTTGGCACCTTATGTATTTTTTAAAGATCAAAACATACATTGTGGATGTCTTTTTTTTCTTTTCTGCTGTTTTGTGTCTGTGTTCTCAATAGCAAAAATTGGATCCATAGTGCCTGTTCTTTGCATGAAGCCATCCTCTTCACTGATAATTCCCACTTTTTCAGAGGGGCAGTATTGTGTATTTTGCAGACACATAATGTTATTTCAAAGCATAATTAAGTAACTATGTTATCTTTGGTTATTATAAAAATGATTTACCATACATATCAAACACAATTTCAAAAGAAATCTTACTTTCCAATTTGACACCAAAAAATTGGCCTCTATTTCTTTAACACGCACCTATTCTTTCAGCATGTCATAACAACAATGCCTTTTCATTATGCTGTTTACAACCGTTCTTTGAAGTGTTGGCTTGAGATGTATGATGAGTTCAGCAGACACTCAGCTCTACTATGTGTTTGCTAATTGCTAGGGCCAAGTGAGAAAGGTGTGAGAAAAGGTTATTTTATAAGGCAGAGCTGGGAGGCTCCATGGCCAATTCAAGTTTTTCTCTAATATGGATTAAAGAATCAAAACAAAACTCCATGTATGTAGGGAGAAAGCTAAAAAAAAAAAAAAAAAAGTTAAAATAACATCCCCTCCCTGCCTTTAAGCTCACTTCAACAGTTATTTCTCATATTTCATTGGATGGCTCTTTGGCTTTTTCTCTCTATTTTTATCCCTCAAGGATCAGCTCACTCCCAAATAACATTTTACAACCCAATGGAACCTGACCATTCCTGTTTCTGCTTATTAAAAAATGTAATGTGCATTAGGGACCAAAGCCGAAGGGATTTTGGGAATAATTATTAAACCCTTGTCTCAGACTGACAGAAACAGCTCCTGGCTATGTAGTTGTGATTCTTATATCCAATTAAAATTATATTTTTTAAATAACTGAGGCTCTATGTAAGCTTCTTCATCATTTTTATAATACAACAGTAATTTTAAAAAGTCAGTAAACGTGTGTATCACATGTATTTATAAGTAACAGAAATCTTTATGTTTTAAAAGACAAGTCAGACATGTAAAATATATGACAAGAGCTGCTACTTGTGTTCTCACTAAAACTAGAAAAGAAAACACCACTGAATGATTAAGCACCAAAATACATGAAAGCTTGCACTCTATATTCCCAGAATCAGAACCAAACATGGGAAACAACATTCAGATGTTATTCTCCTCTAATCTGGAACTAAGTTCTAGACAACTGCAAAAATCCTGGAACACTGAGTTCCTTTAAAGTTAGTCATTTTGTCTAAAGCTCCCTTTGATTTGTAATAATAAGAACATCATCAATTGTAATCTGCATTCTCACTTGTCCTTACGTTCCTTTAGTTTGCCACTGCTATGTAATGTTTCTTGCTGGTTTGCTTTTTTGGATTTTTATCATGTAAAACAGTTTTGAATTATCTTCTTATACAAACACACATGCATTGCCTTGTACTGAAAAGTTTTTAAACCATAATGAAGTGGTTTAGTTATGTAAGAAAAATACTAAACCAGCTTGGATAAGTATGGATCTACATTGATAACACATGGACTAATTTGAGATGTTGAAAAAGCTTGCAAAAAAAAGAGGGTTTGAAAGATCTGAGCCACTGCCCTGGGTCAGCATTCGACACACACGATCTCCTGGTTTATACAGGATATACGTTACAACCTGTTGTAGTAAAGGAGTTGATGAAGAATTTGCTTACTTTAAAACTTGGTGATACTGTTTCTGAATGCTGAATTCAATAGAATTTCAAAGTATTTCAATTTTACAACTGCAGTAAGATTCAAAAGAACAGATGAAAGTCGCCACTAAAACAGATTCACTTCTTGAGGTGATGGAAATTTGACAGTGTCTAGTAATTTGGTACCGATCCTGTAATTCTGTTTCTTCACATCTTTCTGTTGGAGCAACAGCATCAGGGGTAGTAATTCAAAGAAACTATCTCTGTTGGGAGCCCCCTGGAAACCTCTTGACTTGATTGTGATGGAAAAATTGTCCTGCAAGTATCTCTACATGATTGTCTCCTTTTTCTCTCTCTGTCTAAAGGCCAGCAACATTCTCTGTCTGTGCAATTTGAGCATTGATTTAAGCGTAAGATGTGTTTACTCCAAATAAAAAAAAACAAATAGTATTTGTACCAAGTGCCTATTTAATAGATTTACTTGTATGGTTACAAAGGGTTTCTCCCAACGTTCCTTCTCTTGCAGTGTTCTTTGTTAGAGTTATCGCTTTAAGTAATTTTCTTTTATTTAGCTTTTTTTTTTTAATTACATCAAAATTACTGTTTCATCTCTGAGGTTACAATACAGAAAGTCAACCTGCATGTCCATTTTCTAATATAGGAAGGTAATAGATATGTGTGTATGACAGTTCCGGTCCACATGTCGGGTCGGTCTGCTGAGCTAGATTCTGTACACCAAATACTACTGGCAATCAGCAAGGAAAGGATGAGGAAGGAAGCAAAACTTCCACTAATAGCCTGGGAAGCAGACAGGGAGAGACTTCCAAAATTAGATATTATCCTACACCATACATTCACTGTGGAGCCATATATAAGGTAGGGCAACAAATCCAAAGCTATAAATGCTTTTGCAAGTAATTTTGCTCTTTCGTTTAATTTTAGAATTTGTATTGACTTACACACAATAGATAAGTGTCAGGAATCAGGTTCAGGTACTTTAGTGTCACATCTTGAGTTTGATGATCTTTGACTGTACTCCACCTTTACATTGCAGTTCAAGAATGAACTGACTGGGACACATTGTGGACCAGTTAACTATAATTAGTAGATCCATCTGTTGTGCTACAACAAACATTTGTACATTGACATTCATGTGACGTGCAAGGACATTATTTCTGTGAACAATATAAGCAGTCTCTTGGGGTTTCGTGGTGCACCAGCTTGTGTCTTTCCTAATGAATTTCTGCCTTTCTCTATTGCAACTTGTCAAATGACAGAGAAAATTGAGCCAAACCAGAAGACTGTTATCAGTGGTGCTGATGCAAATATTTCCAGAATGTGGACCCTATTGCATTCATGAGTAAAATGTCACTGCCATTTTGCCAGGACACAATGAGGGACTTATTAAATAACTGCCATAATGAAAAAAACATACCTTCATAGAAACAATCCTCTTTTCTTTTTAGATTCCTTCCTGTTCATCCAGTGAAGAATGAATAAACCCAAAAAACTAATTGCTTTTTCTAAATGCAAAAACAGAGCATTTTTATTTACCAAAAGTTTAAAAGCATATTAAACAGCAACTCCACAAACTCAATTATGGAGCTTTAAAAGAAATCCTAACAAAACCATATCTTCAGCACAAATGTTGGAGATGTTGGAGATTGATTATTTGACTGAAGGTGCAAGGAGTTCAATCTACAGTGAGAAAAGTCTTGAAACAAGCGCGAGCCACGTGTTAAAAGTAGCAATCACGTTGCAAAGATGACTAGCAGAGAAATAGCAGCTTTTAGTGGGGAGCTGTACTTTGTTGATTGCAGCTTTACAAAAAATTCTGTTTCCCTTGCCAAGTAACTTTGTTTTATCATTGCCTTTTGCTAAGTCTTAAAAGGAAAAATGAATCTGATATGCTGAGGAGTGCTGGGTACTCCTGTTCTGGTGCTTTAGAAGTGATGCATTTCTATCTCACTGTGTTAAAGAAAAAATATACACCTATTTATTCCATCAAAAGCAAAAACAATGCCTCTGAACTGCATTTTCACTTACTCAAAAAACGAAACAAACAAAAAAAAGAAAAAACCTAGATGCCATTTTTATCATTATCTTGGTTATTTTGTTTAAGGGCAATTTGTTCAATGTCAGATGAAACTGTGAAAAGGAAACCTAATGAAGACAAACTTTTTCAGATCTTTAACAAAAGGAGGCCCAGTGCCAAATAATGACCCTTCTCCCCTGCATGTTAGTCTGGCATTCAGACTTGAGAGAGGCTGATTGCTTTGTTCCAAGCTAGTAAGATTGTCACAGAGAGGCCAGCATGTTCAGCTGCTGTCAAACTGATGAAAACGACTGCATGCCCAGAAGGGTTTTTGTGTCTCTACATTCTTAGTGTTTGCCTCAGATAATTTAGTATTTTTGTAGACCTTCTTTTTTAACCTGTAGCTGTTGAGACGCTAGTAATCTGCTTTCACCATACCTAATGAAAGCAATTATTATACATTACAGTTTTTGCTTTTCAGTAATTTTAAGGGTTTTCTCCAAGTCAGAGCAGTTTTTCAGCATCACATAAGGTCTTAAACACAGCTTAAAAATCTATTTTGATTTGAACTTCTTTCGTATGAGGCCCTTTCATTGTGCTTCTATACAAAACATTTTTTTCTATACAAAAAAATCCAACTTATTGAAAAGTCTTAGGATAATGCATCTGCTATGTCAGCCATGTTTGATAATTTAATATTAGAGATTAGGGTTTAATGTAGTGTATGTCGGAGTGCCATGCAAAAATTTTCAGACCATTTAGACTTTTAAAAATTACATGATAACTACAAACTTAAATAGATTTTATTTGGATTTAAACCAACATTAAGCACAGGTTTGAAGAAAAATAATAATTGTACAATTAGGCAGCTGGTTCCCTTCAGAAGTCACCTAATAAATAAACAAAGTTTATACATGTGTAATTTAATTTAAGAATGAGTGCAGGTGTTCTGTGAAGGCCTCAGGGGTTTGTTAGAGACCATTAGTGTACAAAAAACATCGTAAATCCTGGAAAGACAGAACTTGTGGGGAGGTTTATTGCAGTGTTAGGTTGTAAAACATTCTTCCAAGATGTTCAAAACAAATGCAAGTGGAAAAAGTATGATACAGCTACAAACCTAACGAAAGTCTGTGGTAAATCAGGAGGAGCTGTAGCGATAGTAGCAAATCATATCTTAGAATGGCCTACTCAAAGTCAAAATCTAGACCTGCCAAAGTCTATATTAATTTAGAATCTTTGCTAAGATTGACAAGTTCACAGGCACTCTAGACTGTTGGGGTGAATGAATTTTGTCAAAAAAAAAAAAGAGGTATCAAATTTCAGTGTCTACACGTGCAAAGCTATCAGAGACATCAAAATACTTGTGGCTGTAAGTGGGAATTCCCCTCTAGTTACACATGCACACAGAACTTTTCAGATTTTTAAAGTGAAAAAAAATGCTTCTGTTAAATTCAGCTGTTAAAGTCTCTGGTTGTAATGTGACAAATTGCTGAAAAAGAGTTCAAGGGGTCTGAAGACTTTTTCAAGGAATTATTTATTGTAGAACTAGTCGCATTTTTTCTCCACCCTTTTCAATAGGTGAAATTTTAAAATAATAATAATAAAAAAACACATATTTTCTTGAAATTGTGAGTCATTATGTTTTTCCTACAGTAACTTATATTCTAAAGAGTTTTATAGCACTTTTGGCTTTAAATCACATGGTACCACGCAATGTCAATACAGTTTCTTAATAATCTTAGGTACATCGGCGGACATGAGCAACTGTACTGCCATCTAGTGATACCACACCTAATTAGTCCCTGAAAAGAACATAAAGTGATGATCCAGTGAACATTAACGTGACCAATAAGAGTCTAATCATTACTTCACTTGTATACCATTTAAGTTGTTATTTAATTTCTAATTACTGTAAATGAGCACATTAGAACTGTTCTGTTTATTTTCTTTCCATTACATGTAAATGAGAGCCACAGGGCAATGAATAAACTCACAGAGGAGTAAACTGTTTTTCTGGCCTGAGGAAAGTTCACAGATCCCTCGTACACTGATTGCTAACTTTAACCTCTGCGTTCACAGCTGCACTGTTTACTTTAGTTTCTGGATGCAGTCAATGGTCTGCAGGAAGCATTGGTCCAAAACGAGGGAATACCTCTGAGGAGAACGATGGAGAAAGGAGTCATTCAAAGCTGGAATGACAAATAGCCGAGGCTGTTTACGTACGCTGTGTTTACATAAGTTTGTGTTTGGTTTGGTGGCTTATTGGGCATTTTGGAATAAATCTCCACCTTTCTGCGTAATACAGCTACATAAAACAAGAATAAAATTGTTTGCCAAAGTGTAATTTATTTGAAGGTGATGACACTCCGAAATAACTGAAGTCAAGAGCAGACGCATTAAGCTGTGAAATTAGCTTACCTGAAATTCCACTATAACCTCAGTAGTAAACAGTAGGAAGCTTCATAAAAAAAAAAAGCTTACTGAAATATTGGAAGTGCTTGACTTGTTCCTATCAGTTAGTATTTACACATACACATGGTGTGCTCAAAAACATTTAACATCTTTCAGGAATCACATGGAACAAGGGACAAAAAACACAATTTACTCCATGGTACGAATCATGTTGTGTAATTTATGCCAAATCAATTCAGATCCCATTGTCACTAACCTGCTCATGCACTGCCACCAACTCACTGTCACCTAAAAAGGTTTCTCACCCTTCATCTGGGAGGTGCTCAACACAAGATGTTTTTTGTTACTGTGAGCATAAAGGCTGTCTTCATCATGTCCAAACTCTGATATTTTTGTCTTGTGGCTCTTTCTCACCAGGTCCAAATGGGACCTGCCAATCTCCCACAGGGTGCTGGAAGACATAGTGCGGTATTTGAATCAGCACACTAAGTCAGCCATGGTTTTAAATTAAGCGTGATGTGGAGAGGATGGAGACGACAGGCGGGGCAGGTTTTTTTTTTTTATTCTGAAACACCTTTAGATACATTAAAATAACTCATATGTACGTATGTATGTAAACGCTACACCCATCAGCAGAACTGAGACAACGTTTGGATTGAAAGTCTTAGTCTTTCTAAAGATTTTATTCCAGACATAATTAGTAGTTTTTCATTAACGTTTTTGCTCATTTCTAAAGTACAACATCTGCTTAAGGTGGAAAGAGCAGACAAAAGCAAAGCAAGAAGGTATGAAAAATAGGAAAATGGAGAAAATGATGGTGAATGAGGCAAATAACTAAGGATAAATTCCCTACTTTTTTCAAATGCTTTCCAAGATGTCTTGGATCACTGATCAGACTTTATTCTGTAAATGTGTGATATGCTCTGGGAAATGAATTACAGTCAGTTTGTGTAGCTTTAGTTTGCATTCACTTCTAACCACAATTCCCACACATCTGGTTTCAAGTCAGAAATAATTAGTGTGGATATTTAACAGGAATATCAACTTTAGGAGGAACCTAACAGAGGTTTATGCAATCTTGACAGAAATTTTTCTCTTTTATTCGCAACCATTCACAGCCAAAATGAGTAAAAACAGGAAGAAAATACAGGTAACCCATTTAAAAAATTATTTAACAAAAACTTAGTTTGTTTCAAAAAATAAAATTGATTTGTCTAAAACATAAAAAAACTTACAAGGATATATATTTCTACAAAATAAAAGTGTCAATTTACATTTATGAAATGACTATCGGAGACAACATGACACGAGGGGGAAAATAGATTAAGGTCAAGCCATTCGCAAATCAGCAGGAACAACTGTCTGCTCCTATCAAAGTTAAGCAGGAAGCTGTTCCACAAAAGTTCTTCCATAGTCCTTAACCTTAAGTCACCTGGTCTGCATTGCAAATCATTCAAACTGAAGTGAGAGTAAGATATCTCCATGATTTGTGTGTGTGTGTTTGCGAATGCGTGTGCATGTGTGTGGCTCAGGAGGAGAACTTGTTTCCTGCAGGCTGTGGTTTGTCACATGTGACAAGAGAAGGTAGGGCTGAGCAGCAAGAGAGCTTGAGCAGGGAGCAGCCAGTTCTCCTGGTTAGTGTCTTGACAGTGCTGTCACAGAGCCTCCAGGAAAGAAAAAAAAACCAAAAAAAAAACACGCTCGACTTGTCTCATCACGTCACCATAGAGCTGTACGCCGTGATGGAGAGTGCTCTTTTGGGATGCCTTAAGAGACTGCGTTTCCTCCAGCTGAATGACCAGACAGGAGACAGCGAACAAGAGCAACATAAACAACCAAATGATGATGGGCAGAAGCTAGCCCTGTGCATGGGAGTTGAGGCTGTTGCCTCAACACATCACTAAATTTGCTGTGTGGTTAAGTTTTCATGCGATGGAGAGCAGATAAACTGTCATGTTTAAAATCAGGAGCAGCTCACAACATAATAAGATTGCAAGGTAAAATTTATTCACATTCCAGAGTTTGATTTGTCTGTTTTTTTTCTGCCTTGTAGCTCTTGCCCTATTTCTCCTGAGGAACAGTAATGACAGCATTGAGTGAGACAGACAAGGTTGAGTTGAACAAAGGTATGCTAGAAAACCCTTGGAACCCCTGGAGTTGAACCCTGGGAAAACGTTTTTTTAGCAGAATGCCCACCTGGTCATACTGGCCCTTATCTTTCCCGTGCTCGACGCAGAGTCCTTTACTCTGTTCACGCCCTTTCTAACTGCTGCTCCAGCATCAACGTTTTGCGTCGCTCCTCTTGGTACTTCTTCTCTGCCTCCAAACACATTTGTTTCATGTCTTTCTCTCTGGTAGATAAACATTTTTTGTCTTAGATAAAAGAATTAAATCATTTCTTAATACACACACTTCATGGCTTTTTCTTTGGACATCTAAAGCAACAATAAAATGATTGGACAGTGATTCTGTCTATCATTTTCTATCATTATTAAACCTTAGACCATGGATTTACTGTTACAACCTAAAAGATGTAAAAATGACCCATAACATTCTTGTGAATAGATGTTTGAATGGATCTCAGCCAAAATTTGGATTAAAATCAATAAAAAATCAAGAGTTGAGTTCAGATTTGGTTGTTTGTTATAGAAGATTGTTCTATCCATGTCAATGATGTAGGAGAGTATTTCAATGGAAATGAGAAAAACTAACTTTACTGAGTTCCAGGATATTTAACTGAAATCAGTTAAATATACTGATTTCAGTATATTTAAAGTTTTCTGGCAAGCAGAAACATTTGTAGAGTGTGCATTACTTGATCTGTAGAAGCCTAACCAGCTCCAGGAGGCGGTCCTTCTCCACGCTGAGGACTTTATACGCACTGCTCTGGGTGATCAGTGCACTCACATCCGCAGAACAACCCGGACACTTTGAATGACTTCTGAGAACATCAGACACAATCAAACAGTTCATAGTTTTAATTTATTTAACATTGGTGCAATAATAACTGACATTTAAAAATAAGAAAAATCATATACATATACAGCTTACTTACTTGAATTCCATCTCACCTCCCACAGATGCAATTACCAATTTATGGCCTAATTTAGAGACTGAACTGAAACAGATAAAAATATGACAAATCATAAAATGTTTTACTCTTCTTGCTTCTTCTGTCATTGACCTCGAGTCAGTTATTAGTTATTCTTTGTAAAACAAGTGAGCTTAGTTCCTAGTGGAGATTACCAAATCATGCACTTTATACCACAAAACCAAATTTATTATGTTTCAGAGAGTAGTTTTTATGTTTCTCTTAATAAATGAATAAATTGACAATAAAAAGAATCAAATAATTCAGATATGTCTGAAAACATACTCTGCTGGAATTCTTGTGACACTGTCTCCATCTTCAGGGTCGATTCCTGAACTGCAGCTTTTTATTTTAGGGCTTAATTGTCTGTCCACACTCTCTTCCTTCAGTTGCTGTAAAAACAGATTTTTTTTACAGTGGTTGCTACAACACTAAATATTTCTGCTATTTTTTACCTTGTTGGAAAGTTGTTGCCTTTCCCGCAGCTCTTTTATTGTAGCGTCTTTCTCTGCTACCAGGAGCTTCAGTTTCTGGATGAGGCATTTGTTCTCTGGGGGCCCACTGTCCAGCTGTTGTCTTGGGCTGTGTTTGTGGCTCTTGATCTGTGTGCTCTGCTGTTGGCCGAGTTGCTTCAGCGCTGCCTGCATCTGGCTCTGCTGTTTCTGCCAGGGGTTAACAAAACAAGGTTATGGGAAAGGAAGGACCCAGAATATTTCTCTTTCCCACTTTTATCTTATCTAAAGGCTTACCAGCAGGGCATCCACAAGCCCAGTGTCATGTTTCCCCTTCTCTAATAAGGAGGAAATCTGCATTTTCAGAGTTTTGATTTCCTCTGATTGAGTTCTGCTCCTAGCTTTAGAGGCTTCAAGCTTTTTCTTCACATCCTCATGTTCTTTCAAGAGCCCCTCGTGATCAGCTGAGATCCTCTACAAATTTACCAAATGCATTAAGCAAAAGAATATTAGTGCCTTCATGTATCATTTCGTTTTTAAACTGAGTTATTGTTTAAATACCTCAAATGCCTCCCTCTTTTCCTTCTCTCTGGTACGGATGTAGTTGAGGTTTCTATTTTGGGCAGAGGGTTTATGATGGGCCGCAGTACCAGACAAATCCTGCTCCACACTCTGAACATCTGCCTGTCTTTGCTGGCACAGCTGCTGCTCTAGCTCCCGCACCTGTTGTATGAATTCAGCATTTTCTGTGACATAACTTTCAAGTGCATCAAACTGTTCTTTTTGATAGAGATGCACATGCACAATCATAATCCTGAAAACCAACCAACTTCTTGAAATAAGTTTTCATAATGAATGATGGACATTATAACGGACATTCGGTCACCATCTATGTTTTCCAGCTTACTCTTGTTTGAAGAGCAAGAATCTGCTGCGACCGGCCTCTAAAGCTCCCAGGGTTGTTGAGCATCTGCTGAAGGTTGATCTCTTCTCCAACTTCACTCAATAAAACCTGCAATAGTTCATCATTTTAAGAGTAGACATAGACAGAATTTATCATCACTAAAAGGCACATTTAAAATGTACATAATGAGCAAAAATTTGTTGTAAGCTTCCAAAAATAAAATAAATACATAATAATGAAAAGTGTCATCATAAATATATAGAATAAAAATAGATTAGTGAACATGTCATTAAAAATACATCATGTTGATGAGGTATGAAGTAAATAAAGTGTACATTATGGACATTATGGTTTACCTTTTTGTTTTGTTTTTAAACTGTGCATTATTTCTGTAGGGCAGTAAGAGGAGTGTGTATTTAACAAGGCAAATTATGCTACTTGAATCAAATAATCTATATACCACTAATGACAATAAATATGGAGGTTGCTGTATCAGTCTTGGCCAGGACATCCTTATAAAATTGGAGACTTCATCTCAAAAATATTATTTCCAGGCCATGTGTCTTAAAAGTTATTTTTATTCGTCTCACTTTTCAAACTTATTTTTGAAATGCAGCTTGTGTGGTAAGAAAATATTCACAGTCCCATTTCTGATAGTCAGAGATTTTAGGGCCTTCAGTTGAAAGGCCCTAAAATTCAATTAAGAAGTCATAAATAAGCATGATTAGAGCTCTGTCAGGTGGAAAAGAAATAATGAGATTACCTTCTGAGCAACCTTCAGCTCCAGTTTTGCAGACTGAACCTGGTTTCGATATTCTGTCACTTTAAGCTGGGCAGCTGCTAATTTTTCTTGCAGAGACTTGACCAGCGGGTTTTCCTGTTGCTCAGAAGAAAAAAATTATGTGATTTAAATAAAATGCTATCACTTCAGGTTTCGAATCAAGAGAATGGCATTACTCAGTTTCTGTTTACCTCATGGTCTTCAGACAAGCTCTTATCCAGGGTTTTTTGTGTGGTTTTCTCTCCAGGTACAACATTCTCCAAAGCACACTGCAGCTAAACAAAATGTTGCTTTTGATGGGTTTTGGCCTGTAATTTCAACTTTCCATCCAATAAGTCAAATAAACAGAGCTTTACCTCTATCTCGAGCTCTTTGATCCTATTGCTGCTTTGCTTGGATCTAGTCTTCTCTTTCTCAATTTCTGCAGTCAGCTCTCTATTCTTCTTGGACAGCTCAACAATCTTGGTGGCAGCTACAGCTCCTGCTAAGCCTGATGAACCTAAAGGGATAATTCACAAGATGATTGTGAAGCCCCATTAACTCTTATATGTAAAATACATCCAACTTGTCTGCTTGTACCTGTTAATGCTAGTCTTTCTTCTTCTCTTTTCTTCTTCAGATGTTTGATCTCAAAGTCCTTTTCACTCAGAAGTTTGAAGAGCCTCCCATTTGCATCTCTGAGCTCTCGAATTTGGTCTAACAGGATCTCATCCTGCTGCTTTGACAGACTTTGAATGACAGATGACACACCATCATCATATAATGACTAGTTATTTATGTACTTGTAAGCTTCCAAAAATAAAGCTGACACAATACCGTTTAATTTGAACCAAGACCAAGTGAAACTACTTACCTTTCTTCAGGACTGTCTTCCTGAACGACTTGCTTCGACAGATTTAAATCATCCTGATTACCTGTCACACTTAAATTATTGGGTTCTTTTTTCTTTTTTCCTTCCAGCTTTCTTTTTTCTTGCTGTTTTTGCAGCTCTTGGAACTGAAGCCGCAAGTCATTCAAACGTTCATCACTCTCCATGATAAACAAGGTAGTGGAAATAAGAAACTACAAAAAGAAGACAAAATTATAGTGTGTTAAAGAATTTAAGATGCTAATAACACCGGCATCTTAAGGTCTGTTGCTTCTACTTCTGTTTTTCATTTGTTCCCACCTTTCAAACACACACTGCCCAAAATCACTTAATGCTAATCGTGAATCTAAAGTTCAAAAGTCCCAATTAAATCTACCCCAGCAGAGCTCCCAAATGGCTTGTTGTCACCTAACCTGCTGTGCATACAATTTACTAAACTATAATTTAGAAGCTAACATTGTGCTAATCTGCGACAAGAAGTGACATGGTAATAAGGTACCTTTTCTTCTTTTAAAATTCGAACAGAAATCTGTAAAGGTTACAGGACATCTAAAACTGTAAAACCGTGATTATAACATACCTGTAATTTATACCAGAGTTAAGATATTTGACTTTTTAACTGCATGTTTTGTTAACTTTGAAAATGAATACGTCGCTCCCTGAAGGTGACGCTATTGTCGCTATAACAACACAAAGATTGTGACTGTGAACGCGATCTCGCGTGAACAGGGAAGTGCGTGTTCTTGTTAAAATACACAATGACAGCGGCCATCTTGCTCAGAGTTTCTGACATCTGTTCTTGTTTATTGACAGGAGAGAACTCAGTTAAATTAATAGAAACTACCGGGACACGATAGTGCATAATGTATGAACCAGCTTGTTAGTTTACATTTTTATCAGTATTATGTCTCTCTGCTGTTTTTTTAGTTTAATTGTATTTATTTTTTTCAACCATCTAAATAATATTGAAATTATTTTTTAGGCTACAAGACCTATTTCAACCACATGGTGGTGCTGGAGACACTAGCGTTTGGGTTTACCGAGTAGTGCTGATTTGAGGTACTGAGACCTCAATTATTTTTAAATGCTATCTTTAATATCTAAGTATTTTCTCTGTGCAACCAGTCATCTTGTATCAGTAATTATAACTACAAAAACTTCTAAAATAATTTTGATTTGCTAATTTTATTTAGCATTTACTCACTCTATGGAAGAAAATCAACAAACAAAAAATAATAAATAATAAAAACAATAAACTTATGTTCTTTATTGTAAAATTAGATCTAAGAAAATTTAGAATTATGACGATAACCATTGATTGTACTTTCTTTTTTGTTGTTGTTGTAAATATTAATGTATGTGATAAACATCAATCTCAAGATTATCGGCCATCACTAAAGATAAGAATCCCCTTCATATTGCAAGAATGTTTTGGACCAAGATTTCATCTTAATTAAATATTAAAACAAATAAAAAAGAAATAAAGTAAATTTAAATCTTAAGTTAATGAGAGGATGAGCTCCTAAATGTGTCCAGTCATGCTGACTCTGCTTCTCCGGTGTTATTGTTGTGAAAACAGGAGGATCGTGACATCCGTGCTGGAGATGGTGAAACTTGATATGCAGCAGCTGTACACGTTGATCCATTTTCTTTACTAAAAGAAACGTAACCTTCACAGCGTGCTGTCAAAGACACAGTGGCACAATGTAAGGATTATGGTGCTATAATCAAAAAGCATCCAGTGCATGTCAAAGAGTAGACCGCCATAGAATAGAGCAGAGATTAGATTGGAAAGATAAAGATAAGACTTTTCTTTTTATCACAAATGACAAACAGAAGATGTCTAAAGCACCAAAACACCACCAGTAAATAAAGACAGTATAAATACAGTTTCCAATAAATAAATAATTTTGCAATAGCTGTTTGTTTTATTTAAATAGAATGTTCAGTTATGCATATACAAAGTTGATTAATAACAATAATTAAAAAACTTTAATATTTTTAAAACCTTTTTCAAATACATGGGGTACGATGATTGAATTAAAAAAAAACAAAAAACAGGTTTCATCAACAAGTTTCAACAAGTGAGCGAGCTTCACAATGACTATCAAATTCTGAATGAATGCACGTGATGGGGGCGGGACATTAGAGGCTTCTCAGCAGATCAGCCACACATTTTATTGCATTCATGGGAGTGTTTCCTGTGTTTCGAATTGGAGTAAAAACAACATATTATTTTACAGTGTTGTTTATGGTGAGGAGGGACACACTTTGCATCCCTCTTGGGACAACAGCTCCTTCTTGAAAATGAGATCCAGATCTCAACGGGGTTTACCTGGTTAAATGAAGGAAATAAAAAAAAAAAACTGTGTTTGAGTAATTATTATGGTTGAACACACATGAAATACAGTTCTTCCTTATACAAAGGTATAAGGAAGAACAAAGAAAATTCAGTAAATATAGTTTTATGAAATGTTTGTTTAAAGTTAATGTTTGCAGCCAAAGTGACAAGTTCAGCTGTTTCTCAAGATGACAATACAAATACAAATAATATTTGTTATTGAAATGCTAAATTGACATCACAGTGTGTTCAAAAAGTATGTGTAGGAATTTGGTTTAAAAAGCATCATCACTGATAGCTCACAAAGTAGTTCAAGAATTAATTTAGCTAGATTTAAGTTGTAATAGCCTTAAGTTAATAAACACATTTTAGCTTGAAGAATATTACATGAAGAAAATAATTTATTACAAAAACATTATTGCCCACACTGCTAGACTGATGACTTGTCTGTTGTCTAGCAGGCAGTAATTGGTACCCCCCAGAAAAATGTAATTAAAGAGGGCTTTTCACATAATTCTGCATGGAAAGTAGAGTGGAAAAACTAAAAACTGCAATCTACACAAACACCACTGTACATTATGTCACAAAAATAAATGGGATGAAGCACTGATTCACTAGCCTGTATAAAATTATTAGCATGTCTAATTTGCCTTCTGTTGTCCACAATGAAAAAATTGCCTACATTTGATTGAGCCACTTATTACACGAGTACAAACATAATGTGTTGTAAGAGGATCAACAATTTACTTTAATTTAGAAAAAAAAAAACAAAGTTAAAATGCTCAAATTTAAGAGAGCCACAAACATTTCTCTGGATTCTTCATCATATCAGTTGGTTTGAACATAAGTTCATATTGAAACTGATTTTAGAGCTGCTGCTTTTTTATTCAACAGTCTTTAGAAAGCTAGAAGATTTGCTGAGTCATGCTGACAAATCCACCCCAAAGGTATTTTCACGTTGGAATGCCAACCATGCTCTGTGATGCAGCCAGTACTTGCGCAACCTTTCCTGCATGTCAGGTAGATGGTTTGTGTTGCCAAATAAAAACTCATCTTTACAGCAGCCCTTAACACACTGCCTTCATCAGAGACATACTGCAATGTCAATAAAGTAATTCACTAAAAGCTATGTGTGTTTCAAAGAATACAAAGCATTTTTTTAAGTAAGGGTAAGTAGATTATTTAATAAATGAAGAAAGGACACAAGTTTGAAAACAGTGGTAGCTCAATTAAGTGGCTAGCAAAAGCAAGTTGAACAACTTGCTGTGCATATCATCATATAAAACATGAAACTAAGAACTGTTCCAAGTAAAGCACATAATATAAGTATACACACAGCAGAGATTCAAAACTATTTCAGAAAATGAAGGTGACTTTCACAAATAGCCTGGTACATACTTGCATATAATCAGTCCTGAAAATACCTCAGGAACTAATTAATGTTTGCCACTAAAACGGGCTACATTGTGTTTAACAATCTACATCACAGTTTATAAATATAAAACTCACTTGATTTTTTTGTATCATTAATATCTCATTGGAAAAATATATGAAGAAAATACAGATAAATAAAAAAGAAAATGGTTACGGTACAATACAGAGAATCTAAATAAAAAAAATCTGCATTTTTATTCATTTGTATTTATAACAAAAACATGAATTGTTCTTGTGACAGTGTGCAAACATCTGTTAAAGCTGTTGTCAGGAGAGGTGTACATTTTACAGAAAAAAAACCCAAAAAATCCAAATTAAAAGGATTTAATGTGGAAATGCTTTTAATTTGGCTAAAGCCAAAAATGCAACATAAAGGTATAGCTGACTTTCAACAGGACAATGATAAATAAATACGAAAGCCAGAACCTTCTGTTTGTGGTCATTACTAGAGTCAGATTTATCCTGGTCATATATACTGTCAAATTCGCCTGCAACTAATTTTGTTTCAGTGTAGTATATAAAACATTAGAAAAAAAATACATCAGTGTTGTCATAATTCTCACCAACACCCACCCCAGGTACGTTTGGAGTGGCAAACATTTTCTTTAGAATGGTACACCATCAGTTGGTTTTTAGTCATCTGTTAGCCTCCGAATATACATCTATAAATGTGAGAGTATTAAAGACACAAAAAAACTCATTGTAAGAGTCTCTGTTCAGTTGTGTTTTCCAGTGTTCTACCGTTCTTTAGGGGCCCTGATGTAATCGTTGTACATTGAATACAGGACTCCTAAAAGAGAGAAAAAAGCAAGAAAAAAGTGAATACATTCTAATGTAAATGAGATGAAAGATATCAATAATATAAAAGCAACCAAGATAGGAAACAAGATAATAAATGATACATACCTACTGTCATGGCTCCAACCACAAAGCCCTGTGCAGCTACACGCATGTGAATCAAGTGCACTGACATTTTTGTGTCCCCTCGATTTTTCATTTTGTACAGCTGGCGTGCAACGATGCCAACAAATCCAGCCAATCCTGCAAAACAACGAGGGATTATATAAAGCTCAATTTCAAAACTGCATACTGCAACTACAAACATGAAACTTCATAATTCAACATGGAGTTATTTACTCTATTACCATGGAACAAAACATACTCACCCAATGGAACAAAGGGATTCTCCTTCACTTTCCTCATTAACTTTGAATCATTTCCTTCTTCGTAAGAGGACATCTTGACTATGGAGCACACAAAATTGCTGATTTTTAAAACATTTTCACAGTAATTTTCAGAACTTTGACAATTCAGTCAGTCCAGAAAAAAAGCTTATTATACAGTTGGTTTACTGAATCTTATCTCTCCATATTTTTAACACATTCTAAAGTTACAGTCTTACTGGTTTTAATTTACTTTGGCTGATCACGACCTGATAGAAGGTGACATGAAGGACAAGAAAGATACATTTATAAAGTACGAAATAATTTAATTTATAGATCGTTATAGCAGACGTAAGTTTTTGTTTTGTATTTCTGTTCAAAAACGAACGTTGCTTTAGTCTTTTGAAACAGTCGGAACGTTAATTCAGGGCCTAAGCAGCCAGGGAAACATGAAACAATAAAAACAAAACGTTCATAATCGGCTGTTTACCAACTGACGTCATAGTTTTAATGTAGAGAGGGGAAAAAGATTTTACCTGCTTTGGAGAAGCTTTGCAAAGTGACTATCTGATGAGCTTCGTGAGAGCTTCTTCGGACCACAGTTTTCACGGAAGTAATATTTGTAACACCGCACCGGCAAGGCTCTGATATAACTGTCTCTGACGCCGGGCTGACGTCACGCTCCCACGTGGTTAGTTCAATATTAGAACGAAAAACACGTAGGTACAACTACCGCAGTTCGAGTTGATGGCAATTTTATGATATAACAAGTTCAGCTTATACTAAACGTACGTAGAAAATAAAAAATAAAAAACTAATAGCGCTGCCGTCTTATAAAAGCATTTGAAAGTCTTGCTAATTTAATCGTACCCTATTTTGATTTGTAATGTAATGTGTAACTTAATTTAAAATAGTAGTATGCATTAATATTTTTCCGAATGTGACAAAAATTACATTTACTCGATTCCAGTAGACAGTTATGGACATAGACGTAATACAGAGTGAAAATGCGCCAAAAGTACAGGTAATTCCGTGATGTCTTTAAAGCAACACTAGCTTACGTGCTCGGACAGCGAATGGCTCCACCCCCGACAGAATTTTAGTAGCGTCATAGTGCTTCCCAGCCCTGCACGTGTGATCTTCCTTCTAGGACATAATGTGGAATAGTGAAAGCAATTGTTTTTTTTTTTTTTGCTTTTTTCTTATGACCTAAATTTGCTGACACTGTAAAAATATGATGTGACCAATCAATTGCAAATAGTTGCAAGAAATGAATATTTTACTGCAGCAACAACGATATTTTCATATGACAAACAAACAAATTTGACCAAAATACTGTATTTTGTTCCTTATTCTTATTGTCTGCATTTTAAAAGAAACTAGAATCTTTTTGTTCAGAGTCGTGCCCATGTGCAGTAAAGAGCTATGGCCACTCTGGAGGAGCTGCCAATATCTGCAGGTCCTGGTAAAATGATCTGTTGATAGAACAACTGTTGTTGTTTGAGAGAAGACATCAAAAAACAGATCTGAACCCTAATGACCATGTGGCATTTCCTTTATGTAATTACAAGCTCAGAGCTGAGGGATCAAGAACCAGATGTACCAGATGTACTGTCAGCCTTAATATGAATTGAGGCTCAGAGGTGAAAGAGAAATTACCAAATCTCCCTAACTTTCACAAAGAACAGTTAAATAGATATTTCCCTTTGTTTCAACTTTTCTTTGTAAAATGTTGTTCTCTCATTTATGCATTTATCTCACGTTATTATCTCACATTCATAATTTTTTATCACCTAAAATTATAATTATCAAGTACAAAAAGCTGACCTATCACACTTAGATTTTTACATGGCCTTCTTAAAAGAGACAAACATCTCAGAGCCTAACCTTGTTCAAAATAAAATCCAAACTGTAGTCAAACGGTGTAAACATTGAGGCGACAATATTCAAAAAGGATCACGGCTCCACTTAGTGGTCTATTACTGAAAGTGCACTAAATTGAATGCAGTGCAAGTTCAAATTTATATGAAATACAGTACATTGCATCCTTTGCAAGTTGGTTGTGTTATCTTTACAATCTCGAACGTCGTTATTGGGATTTAATGTAGTAGACCAGAACAACAGTAGTGAATAAATATGAAGTGAAAGGGGAAAAATACACATTTGGGCTGCAGAGTGGCACAGCTTGTAGCACTGTTGCCTTGCAACAAGTAAATCCTTGGTTCGATTCCAGACTTGGGGTCTTTCTGCATGTTATTCCTGCATGGGGTCTCTCTGGGTACTCCAGATTCCTTCCACAGCCCAAAAACATGCCTTTTGCCTGATATATTACACAGTTTTAAACATTTTCAGCTAATATAGATTTTTGAGGACTGGTTTTTAAGGATCTTTGTAAAATGATATCCAAACAACTGCATTCAGAACACCAACTGTATTTACTGATAGTCAAATTGACATCTGCATAAAAAAAAGGTTGTTCTGTTATTTAATTATATATATCTATATGTATAGATAGATATAGATATATATGAAAACCAGTAGGTGGCACTATAGGTCTGCTGATCTGCTGATCAAAACACAAGGGCAGCTGGGTCCTCCTTCTTAGTGTAGTATACTTTGCAGGCGCCATTGGCTTTTAGTATCACAGCATTTTCTTATTTTTAAAGATCAAGATAAAATGATGGCCTATTTAGAACATACAGCATTTTCACCAGTTTTCTGTCCAGCTATTTACCCGAGACTGTAAATGTTTTTGATGAAAAACAATCCTCCCATTTGTAACCTCTCTCTAACACATTTCACAACTTTCTGTCTGTCATTTTGGACTGCATTGCTAACAGACAAACAAAACACAGAATTAGACATGCTTCTGCTGCAGTCTAAAGTACACATTGCTCTCTCATGCAATAAAGATCGCATCATCGTTGCAATTTAGTTCATGGCCATCATGATAGCATGAAATACATTTCCCTCATGGACCCAGCAAAACCAGTATTACCGTTTGCATGTTCAACTGCATAAAGATTAATCTTGAACAGATGATAGGGTTGTGAGCAAAATGAAGGTCAGTGGACTGTTTCATCAGTAGTTCAAGGTCTAAATGTTTTCAAGGTTTTCTGTTGAGTTTACTTTGTAACCAGAACATGTAGTATAATTATAAGAGAGTACTAATATAACAATGAGGTCACTTGATTGGCTGTTTTTTTAAAGTATGCACTCAATACATGCTGAAAAATGAAATAAAAAATAAAATGAAATTCAAATAGAATAAAAAATTATCTCCTGGTTTGGTTTGAAAATTAACATTTTCTAACCAGAACAATTAAGTTATTATTTTTTTGATTACTGTTACTTCATTTATTCCTTTCAAATGCGATTGAAGCTTTTTCCAGTCAGTGTCCTAGAAAAAATTTCACAATTTCAACACTTTCTTTCCAGGCTTCTGTAATTTTTTTGAAACTTTCCAGGCTTCTGTAATTTTTTTGAAACTTTTCTCTGCAGGGTAAAGATGAAATAGGCAATCTTAAAAGTTCAGACATCAACTCCAGTCTCAATATCTTTTGAAATTTTATGCTGGTTTTACAATTGATTTCACATACTGTTTCCTGACAATTTCAGTGTAACTTGCATTGTTCCAGCTGATTGGTGTCACACTCCATCAGTCAGCTTCTCTTAGATGGTCTTCTTATCCACATTAAGACATGAAGGTAATTTGTTGCTGTGGCATCAAACCCATTGAGAAGCATTTCTCACAATAAACAACAAACAACTGTAATTATTGATGTTCAATTCAGAAATTTGTGCTTTTGTAAATTTATTCCACTTTATTGCTTTCCCCTCCCCCCATTTGCATGTTCTTGTTCTGTGGGACAATCCAGGCATAATATGGGAAAACATGCAAATTCCACACAGAAAGGTTCCATATGATACTCTGTTTTATAAGATGTCTGTTAAGTTGACCACCTCTTTATTACTCTGCTTCATTTGATTTCCATCTGCTTCTTTTTATCTTTTTGTCATATGGAGTTTGTTTAGTTTATTTGAAGTTTAACACTGACATTCCACCCAAAAAATGAATGTCTCCATTTCAGACTCTAACAACAAAATAAGAACACTTGTTACATACTTTTTTAAAAAAGTGATTTGAGTCACTTTATTTTTGGATATTCTTAATACTTTTTCTACTTTTTCATCTATGACTAGATCATAACTCATTCTCTGTCATTTTGAGATAACAGTTAACTTGCACTTTTTAACATTCTAGTTAATTGGTAGATGTATGCTCTTATATAGTATGACATTGGCTGACATGTCACTATAGAGGAAGTCATTTTTCCAGAAGCAGCATAACACACGGATTTCAGCTTGCAGATGTGCTTCGCTGCAGTTTTTCGGATTTTGGAAAAAAAAAAAAAAAAGCTGTTTCAGTTTCCGTGATGCAATTTCAACAGTGTTTGGCTATGAAAACCACTGAACATTTGGAGCAAAAAAGGGAAATATTACAAGCCTGAAACTATTCAGAATGTTAAGTACTGGGGTGAAAGTCCTGTGAGACAAAGTTCCAAATACAATTTCTTTATTTGCAGAAAAGAATGAAAATAAACTTGAATCTAGATCAAACTTGAGGTGAATATTTTTGTCGCTCTTTTTCTGCTGAGGGATTTTATCTCCTTTCCTGGAAATCTGCAACCCATTTTTTGCAGATGGGAGGAGCAACATGGTGCTTATTACTCTGAACCAGGACTTCATTTCAACACCACTCTGTGGCTGCCAACAGAAACAGTCATGGGTCTGTTGCTGCCTGTCCTCTTCAGCTGCTTGGTTGCTCTGCTTGGAGGGCTGTACCTTCTCGGAGTTTTCCGAAAGAGGCGCCCAGGAGAACCCCCTCTTGACAAAGGTCTCATTCCGTGGCTGGGCCATGTCTTGGAGTTTCGCAGAGACAGTTTTAAGTTTCTGGAGAGAATGAAGAAAAAGCATGGTGATGTTTTTACGGTGCAGCTTGGAGGATATTACTTTACATTTCTGCAGGACCCCCTCTCCTTTGGGGCTTTTGTTAAGGAGAGTCGAGAGAAGCTGGACTTTAATAGTTTCGCCGTGCAGCTTGTTAACAGGGTTTTTGGCTACAAAGCTATCCAGAATGATCACCAAGTCCTGCAAAATGCCAGCAATAAGCACTTGAAAGGGGAAGGGCTGGAAATAATGACACAAGCCATGATGAGCAACTTGCAAAACCTTATGCTGCACAGTGTGGGCTCAAGCACAGGTCAAAATCCTTGGAAAGAAGATGGACTGTTCATCTACAGCTACAACATTGTTTTCCGAGCAGGTTATTTGGCTTTATTTGGAAATGTGCCACACAAGTCTGAGGGAGGTGAGGAGAAAGCCAAAAAGAAGGACAGAACTCATTCAGAAGCTCTGTTTTATGAATTTCGTAAATACGACCAGCTCTTCCCCAATTTAGCATATGGAGTCCTTCCTCCAAAGCAGAAGTGGGAAGCTGACAGACTGCAGTCCTACTTCTGGGATGCTGTCTCTGTGCAGAGCATGAAGGCCAAGGACAACATCAGTCGCTGGGTGTGGGACATGGAGCAGTCCAAGGAAGAAGTGGGCATGGACGAGTCAATGATCAACAGGTATATGTTTGTGCTTCTCTGGGCCTCTCAGGGCAACACTGGACCCTCTTCATTCTGGCTTCTCCTCTTCCTTCTGAAACACCCTGAGGCCATGAAAGCAGTGAGGGAAGAGGTTGATAAAGTTTTGAAGGAGACGGGGCAGGAAGTCAGACGTGGTGGCCCCTTGGTAGACCTGACCCGTGAAATGCTCATGAAAACTCCAGTGCTAGACAGCGCAGTGGAAGAGACCCTTCGGCTCACTGCTGCACCCCTCCTTACCAGGGCTGTGATGCAGGACATGACACTCAAGATGGCTGACGGACGTGAATACTTCATTCGCAAAGGTGACAGGATGTCAATCTTTCCTTACAGTGCGGTCCACCTTGACCCAGACATCCATCCTGACCCACATGCATTCAAATATGATCGCTTTCTGAACCCAGACGGCAGCAAGAAAACTGACTTTTTCAAAGATGGAAAGAAAGTGAAGTACTACAACATGCCCTGGGGGGCGGGAGTCTCCATGTGTCCTGGGCGATTCTTTGCCACCAATGAGCTAAAACAGTTTGTGTTCCTCATGTTGGTGTATTTTGAGTTTGAGCTGAAGAACCCTGATGAGGAAATTCCTGAAATTGACTTCAGACGTTGGGGCTTCGGATCGATGCAGCCCATCAGAGATGTTCAGTTTAGATACAGACTCAGATTTTAAAGACCTCTTTCAAAACATGTTATAGTTATTCTGTGAGTATTATTATGTGATTATTGATCGATTAAAGAGCCTTACACTAATCGTATGGGCGTCTTGTAAAAGCTAAACAAGAATAAATAACATATATTGTAAATTGCTTAAACACCAATTCTGTAAATGTGATCAAAGAAATTGTTTTTCTGTATGTTTCAATATCTGTTTACATACCATTTTCTTTTTTCTCCAGAAAATAGGAATTTATTCAATTAACTCATTTTGTAGACCTGTCTTGTATTCAGAATAAAATGTAAGAATTAAATAATTAAACAAGTTAGGCAGCATTCCACAATGTTGTTGTTGGTTAACCATCGACACTTAATCTAAAAACTAAATCTTTCTTTTGTAAAAGTGGAACTACTTTTTATGGAGTTGTTTTTGTGAAAGGATTTTGGCATCTCTTTGGGTCAAATTGACCTCTCATTGCATGCGAAGCACAAAATTGGACCGAAATTTGACCTCAGAAGTATGCTGTTTAGACAGATAAGAACAGCAATTTGTGATTAATTGGCTTATTCGGCAATTCTGAAATGGAACAGATGTTGAGATCTAGAGGTCCGATAATTTCTAAGGAAGTCCAACACACACTCAGTCTAGGGGTTGCCAGAATCCTGACATAAATTAAGTGCAATATGTGATTGGTCAAAACTTTCCAACATACATCAGTGAAGATGAGAATGTATGAAGGTAGATCCTAAGAATACTTTGAGATTTTGGGGGAGATTTTGGGGACTTTTGATTTTGTACTGACAAATCTGAGTATCAATAAATCTCCACCTGTCATGGCAAGCAGTAAAAGAATCGCGTCTCTGAGTGTTATTTGTTTAAGTATAATTTACTGTGCTAAGATGTAATTATCCTACTCTAGTAAACAGATTTTTTTTTCTATACTGTTTTCATATGGTTTTATATTGTTTAATTGTGAGCCCTAAAACTGTGAACAATTTATAGAATAAGAGAATAAATGTGCTCCTTGGCTTCCTGGGTATAAGGTCTATAAGCAAGTTCTTCCATCATTAGTCTCTCTATTAAATCCAAATGAACTTTTATTTTGTGTTTCTATTGTGCTCTCTTTTTCTTTTTCTTTTTAACACATAACTTTAACCCCACCCTTGACTGTTTCATAACTGCTGTGTGACATGATTGCAGAATCAGGTCACAGAGCCTGGTTCTGTGTTCTTCCTTTCAAAGTTCTTCCTCTCAACTTGCCAAAACTATGAGTCAGTTTTCTGCTTATACAAGAAAAGCTTACATGAACACTTAAGCTTTTCTGGCATTTTTAACATCACAAATAATATAATCAGTTGTAATTTTGTATTTTGTAATTTAAAGCTTAAAATCACTTACTCACATCAATGGATTCTTTTGGATCAATTAAAAAATGTAATGTTAATTTATTTGGCCACAAAGTCAAATGTAAGTTTATTAAAGTTTTTATTGTCTCGTCATTGTTTTACATCCTCAGATAATTAACTAAGACTTTCCTTTCCAAAAAGAGTTTAGACAAATATATAAAAATTCCCTTTTTATTATAAGTTATATAACAAATGTTCTATTACATGAAGTATCTGATAATTTTCCAGTACACATACAAAAGATTGCACTTATCACCAAATTAAGACTGTGTTTACTTCCATTTATTTCAATTAGTCCATTTGTGCCAAAGCTTGACAATTACACTAACTTTTGCTCTTACAAGTGAATTCTTAACCCTAACTTAAGCTTGACCTTCTCTTTGTTATAGCACAAAACAGGAAAGACATCAGCTGTGATCTTGCTTATGAGATAAAAAAATAAAAACTGCCAGTCCTTCATTTGAAAATATCTGGAAAACATTACAGACATCTGCTTTGGAATGAATGACACAGCAAGAGAGATTACATCAGAGGCTGAATCACCACATGGCACATAAATTTTGTAAGCCTAAGCTGGTAAAGCAACCACAAAAATGCTAAGCATTGCTTGTTTGAAAGCATTGTGAAAAGCATTTTTCACTACAAAGTAGATATTTTTTTGCTCCTCCTTTGTTGCCTTGGTTACACATCTTTTGTTATTATTTTGCAAGAAGACCCATTCACAAACCATACACTGCACGAAAAGTGATGTTCTTGACCCTGTACACTCACAGGAATGCGCAAAAGCACTTCACCAGGCCAACGCGAGATCTCTTATTTAGTCAATGGATGAAAAAAAGTGACATCACAATTCATCACTGACGTGACTGGTTGGTCGACGTGTCCCCATAGCACATGACTTTATCAATAGACCCCACTTCAATCAGTATTTTTAATGCTGTAATAAAATCTATATAAAAAAATACAAATATAATTTTTAATTTTTTTAATACAGTCATTGCTGTTTTTTTTAAAAAAATGGGTGAGCTACAACAGGAACAACAGTCAGAAAGGCAGGTGCTCAATGGTTGATTTACATTTGCATGACTCCCAGCAACTTCTTTCAAATACAAAAGCCTCTCCTCGGCCCAAGAGGAGGGGAGTGATAGGACAGACACACACAGTTTTTGACAATTGTTGACAAAAAAAATGTTCTGACTAATATCAAGAGGTTCTCTGTTCATCATTCCCCCCAATGTGTTGCAATCTGTCAAGAAACACACTAAAATCGTAATTATTACACTATCGTGTTTTATGGTGTTGTTTAATCCATACTGACCATTTAAGCATTTTTCATAAGTTATTTGCTTATACATATTGCCTTTTTAGTTTAATCCTTGTGTTAGTTCACTTATTTTTATTGTTTGTGTTTTGGACTTGTTCCCTAAGCACAAGCACTTACTGTTTATGCAAGCTTATTTTTTTTCTTTCATCAAAGGTTTTTGTGTGTTTGGTTTGTTCTTTCTCCTTTTCCCAGCTTACAAGAATGCCTTCCTTTCCAGATCTTCTCCAGCTGCCTCTATTTACCTATGGTTAGTCCCTCTGGTTCCTGCAGCAGTCTCTTCTCTCCCTTTCTGTATTTAAAATTTCTAATTTGCATTGTTCTCTTCTGGTTTCTCTGACGAGCTTTCATAGTTCTCAGTTGCTCCCAATTAATGTTTGAATTGTAATTTAACTGTTTTCCTATTAGCTGGAAGAAAAACTGAAAGTGTTTTGCCTACCTTGATTTATGTTTGTGGTTAAGCAGTTAGCACTAAACAAACTGGTTAAAATATCCATATATCATGTGAAATATGTAATAATGTAATTTTATTTAAATGGTTAATTCCACAGTAGTTTTTCCATACAGTAAGTTCTATGCTGTTTTTTTTTTTTTTTTTTTTTTGCCACTGTGAACAGAATACATTTTATATCAGTAGCTTATACCTTAAATCTATGACACCTTATTTCTGAGTGAATGAATGTGGTTGTAGGGTTGTGATGCTGCCATCAATAAATAAACAGTTTGTCAGTCACGGTCATGTAGCCGGATGAGCTGCAGAACAATGGGTCTTTTGGTGGCATGCTGGTCTTCTGAGAGGTCTGCCTGTACTTGGTGGAGAGGGGTTTTGATGAAAAATAACCCATTGTCGTTCTCATCCTGCAACTGAGCCAGTACACTGAAACGATTCCTTTGGATGTCAGTAAGGATATTCCTCCATTAAGTGTAGAAAGAGCTAATTTTTCCCACATGTGGACAGGTAAGTAACCTCTTATTCCCTCTTAACTCCCCCACATACACCTTCTTTTCCCCCTGTCCCTCTTCCCCTCTTATTAAGATGTAGGTTATTTCACTTGATTTTGTAATCTAAAATAAAAGGTTGTATCTGAACCAGTATTTGTGTTTCACTGCATACACAAGTTGATGAAATAAGTTTGAATAACAAAAAATCAAGGCAGGAACAACATCTGCAAAAAAACCACAAACAGCAACATGATTTACGCAACATCCTTTTGAGATCGTTTTATAGTGGTTTGAAAGCGATTTGAAGTAATTTAAACATCATGAAAAATTTCCGTCTTTAACAGATTAACTGTGTGATCCCAACACAGTTAACTTTTTTCTTCCAGAGAAGAAAAAAGTTTGTTTTGGAGTATAAATACGAGTGCTTTGTTTGTCTTTTGCATAGTTTCTTGAAATGACTATGACTGGGAATTGATGTTGTACTAATGATTGGATTGACCTAAATTACGACAAACTGGGATGTATCATCTAAATCTGCAATGCCTTATTTTACTGACCACATTTCCAAATGCACCAAATGCTTATAAATGCATCAACCTTGAACTCTTCTTGTTTGCTGATATTTATTTCGAAAGCCACAGCAACAACGCTGTTATCGTTTCACCTTGTCAGTAACAAAGTCTGGACAGGTCATTCACCTGTTTTTGATAGAGCCTGAGATAATCAATCATTTAAAAATGGATATAAAACGAGCATAGAATTGATAAAAGCAATGACTTCCATCTAGTGGACATTTTTTAGAATCAAGCTAATGAATGGACTCTACTATAGATGTGTTTTGTTGTTGTTGTTAACCAGATCTGTTGTTCCTTCAGCTGCTATTTTTTACAATGACTGAACAGTTAAGAATTAACAGGGTCGTTTTAAAGTTTTGACATTTTGTCGTTTTGTGACCTAAGGTATCTGATTTTGTTTATTTGGATCAGTGTTGATTTTTGCTGCCATGAACAAAAAACAAAACAAAAAACTTGCTCATGCAGAATATTTCCCCTTCTCATTTGCAATAAACCTTAAGTTCAGTCAGACTAGATGGAGAGAGCATTTATGAACACTGACTTTCAAGTGTTGCCACAGATAAATAATTGCATGTGGAGTATTTCATGATGAGATAGGCCATGTTATTATATTTAAGATAGGCAAATATAATTACATGGCACATTTCAGCTACATCACAACAGAGTCTTTGTAAGATGAAAACATAGTTTTGAACCAGAAAATTCTTTGCTTTATTTGACTTGCTCTTTCTACAGGACTACAGTGTTGCAGTCCATATTATCTTGCTGGAAAATGTTAATGATTATTTAAAGTTCTTAGCCACACATTTCCAAGAAGTTTACAAAAGTTTAAACAGTTATGAGTTTGCTGCATACAACATTGCCATCTGGTGGCTGGACATGTTTAGTAGATGTGCAACTCACCTACATAATGATTCAGTTATTGTTGGCAGGTTATATTCTTGGGGTTGGGGAGTGTGGTGCCTGTTTGTGTGGAGTTCTCTGCTATGAATGACTGGGTTTTCTCCAGGTACTCTATTTTGCTCTGAAAGTCTAAAAACATGCCGTTTGAAATTATCCTAAGGTATTAGTGTGTCTGTAATTTAACGGGTGGGAAACCCATTACTTTTTTACCTTGTATAGCAAACACTGATCACTGCAAATAGATAATGGTTTTCATTAATCAGAATGAGGGAATCAATTTGGACATATAAAAGTATTTCAAGCTTAAAGATTTTGTGGGATTGTTGTAGCATCACACAAATTCTTTAATTTGCTTCACATTTCCTGACCACATTAACTAATGTTTTGTTTTTTTTCTTTATGGCAGTCACAAAACCTTGACCTTCAAGGTTAATATTACAAGCTGATTGCCTTCTGTTGTGTCCTCATTAATAAAAAAAAGCTAATGCACAACACATCCCTTAGTGTATGCAGAGTTGTGGTCCGAGTTTTTTGCATCAGAGTGCATCAAACACAATAGCTCTACTGCAGCAATCTGAGGAAATCCTGTAGCATTGCTAGCAGTGTTATCAGTGTCTTGAGTTCACTGAGTTATAGAGGAAGGCAACAGCACTAAGGAGAAACAACAATAATGCATCACTGATAGTTGGAATGACCCTGACTAGGTCTACTGTGCCTTTAGTCTTGCCTCAACTCCATCACTGACATGGTCAGTTAAGACAAGATGATGCTTAAGATTAAAGCTCTGCAATTCTGAAAACAAAGCTTTGATGTTTTGACCATTAAGATTATATTTCATAAATTGAATTCTGATTCCTCAAAGGAAAATCTCTGCAGCATGTGTACAAATTACCTGAAAATGTTAAAATTATATATTTATATTTTTTTTTTCTAAAAACATTAAATATTGCTAAAAATGCTGAATCATATAGTATTTTTTTAAATGACATAATTTAATCATTGTTTTTACAATTTTATTTCTCCTCATGTGTCATTAAATAATAAAAACTAGATATATATTTCAACTTCTTTCTGATTGTTTGGTAATTTCCACCAAACAGTCAGTGAGCTGCTTTGTTGAAACATGGGAGGCTGAGGAAAGTTGTTGACATCCTCCTCAAGGCTTTTCATCTTAGTTGTTTCAGCGTTATCCAGCCTTAGCTAAACTGGCACGGGACGCACTCGACCCCAGGGTAGGAGATGCTCGGCTGAGAAACCAGGAGAAAAAAAAAGTGAACAAATGCGATGGGACTGCCACCACTCACAGGCTGCCTGTGGGACAGTCCCTCACAGCCTGGCGAGGGTGCTTTAATGATAGCGTTGGGAGAGGATGAGAAAGGAGGAGTCCGAGCACTAAGCTGAATATGTCTTTATTTTCTTTTTCTCTTTTTTTTTTCTTTTTTGCTTTGGTGTCTTGTGTCACTCTTTTCTGTGAGGGGTAGAGGAAGAGGAGGATAAAGGCGGGCATCCAAATCACAGACTCAAGCTTGATTTGTTACATAAACATGGACCTTCACAGCCCCCAGTCTGCTCACATCAAATTTGCTCTGTAAATATATGTGGATGAAACTCTTGGCATGACATTGGTGGTGGCCAAGGAGAGTTGTCTAGATGTTCACTCCACAGCGCTGCATCACTTCACCTCACAGCTCACAGAAACCTCTCAAGGCAAGGCTCTTTGTAAATAAAACCATGACTTTTTTTTCTTAAATTATTTTCTTCATTATCTCTTATAACAATAAAACATGTATTTAATATTTTAAAAAATATGTGTTGTTAGTAAATTATTAAAACCTACTCTTATAAATATTTACAACATTTTTGGGCAATCGCATAATAAGAGTCCTTGTAACAGGAGCAATGTCAAATAATGTCTTGCAGGGGAACTCTGTTATATTTTTCTGGCTATGGGCTGTTCAATCAATATTTATCAGCACCAACAACCGTTTCCCAAAGCTAAAACAGCCTGACTCGTTCGAGGACAAAGGGACAGATCTTTCTTTTTTTAAGTTAAACAGTTACTGGGCTGGTGTTGTGCTTTGACATGTGTTTCAAATATTATAAGACACTTCCAGAAAAACAAACTGCTACTGTTTCCTAATTACCTAATTATCACATTATCACAACATGTAGCTAAAGCTACATAAGAGATTTTACAGGCTCTCAAAATATAAAGATTTTTTACCTTTACAAAATCCACAAAATAATGCTAAAGAATATGCCAGTGTATATGGACAGCTTAATGTTATATTTTTTCATAACTAGCATACAGTATTTAAATCCCTACTCTGTTTGCTTCAAGGCAATCTGGAGTAGAAAAAATTGAATCTAACTCATAGGATTTGACAATATTTGACTATATATTCTACTTGCAAAACACTCTCTTTTTTGTTTTTTACAAATCCACTAAGAGACTTTCTGCCAGATTTTAAATTCTGGCAATATTTTACCAAAACTTTATTTTTCTTACTGTGAAGTGACTTGCTGATTTCGATGCATGGGTGATCTAACTATAATGATAAAAACGTAAAAATCTTCCTTTACATTCTGCTTTTTGACAAAAGTGACTCGTATTTGGATTTTTTTTTTTTTCATCTATTGTTTGTAATCTCAGTTACATGTGAACAAAACTAAATCGGAGACATGATGCGGCCACCACCCTGTTTAACTGTGGGCATGCTTGTCTCTTGGTGATATGCAGCATTTTTTTAGCTTTACTCATCTTTTGAAAATGTGGCGGCAACTATAAAATATTCTTTGGAAGATTTTAGATAAGCCTGGATATTTTCTTTTCACATTGTAAGCACTTCTTCTTTTCACATTGTGTTATTTACACTGAAGGAAGGACCTTTCTGTGTCGAGTCATGGAATTTGTTAAAGGCAGACATAAGTTGGGTCATTCAGGTGTTTAAAAACAACCTTTGTCTCTATGTCAGTCTGCACAAACATACAATAAGTCTGATCATTTTAAGGCTCACATTAAAATCCGATACACTAAAAAGTTATTTTGGTATTTTAATTGTGTGACAACTCAAAAGCAAAATGATTAGCACATGGTTGCGGTCAGATGCGATGTTTGTCTATCGCATTTCAGATACTGTAAGATGGGGCAGAAATTACAACAAAAAATGATTTAACTTGACATGTTGATGTGGTAACTTGATGTTAACTTGATGTTACCACATCAACAGTAAAAGCATTAAAAGAAAAACTAAAGTTTAATTTCCTTACCAACTAAACCATCTGCAGTTTGTGGGTCATTTCTGAAAAATGCAGAATGTGTTGCAACTAAAAAACACGTGTCTGTTGGTCCCTAGGGCTTATCACATGTCAAAACTCTAAATAGTGCGGCCAATCCAACAGCCTTTCCTTTTCTCATTTTCTTGTTGCATCAGTTCTCTTAGATGAAGAGTCTTGCCTCTGAGGTGAGGCCTCAGGTAAAACGGTTCTGCAGGTTCAAATGGTGAACTCTGGGGGTTCTATTTAGACCAAAATTCACTCAAACAAGTGATTTTGAGGCAAATATTTCTGATAATACTTGCAAGTTCTGCTTCCTTTCTGTTTTTGTGATAAATGGTAGATGGCTGTGTGATTTGGATGCTAATCAATTTGTCAAATTGTAACCAATCGGGAAAGGGATTTGTAGTAGAGACCATTCAACCCAAGAGGCCAGCACTGAGATGGTTTGATGTAAAATATTGCAGGATTTGACAAATATGTATGAAAATATAAAAATGTTGCACATAAAAATAGAACAAAAGCGCCCCATAGTCAACAGAAATGAATTTATTTGACTTTTAACTTTGTTATCACCATTATATTCTCCTTTACGTTGGAGTTTGTGGCTGGATGAGACAAAATCCAACCACAAACTCCAAGATCAATGACTCCTTTTATAAGGCTCTGTAACAAATTTTGTTACTGCTGAAGCTACAATCTTATTAATGTAAACAAAGTAGAATTGTTAAGCATTACTCTTTGCTTTATAACCATATAAATATCACAGCAAACGATTACCAATGACCATGTAAAAGAAACACTGTAAAACAATCACTGTGACAATGACCAGGCCTCTGTCATTAATGCAAACCAGACACCAAGTCGTTTATCTGTCCTCTGTTCAAAAATAATTTCTCGTTCCAAATTCTGAGAGCAAGTTCTGGCAAACAGAATAAAGTCAGGAAAGAATCAACTTTCCAGTTTTAATTTTCCATGAATCACACCCCAGTCCCCTTCTGTTCTTTGTTGTCTCGTTACTGACTAAAACAACTGACTATGTGTGTGAGAGCATTTGATAAAGAAACTTCTCCACATATGTGAGAAAAACTCAAATATATTTGATAATGGTATCCATTTGGTTGCAGCAGAGCAAGGTGACAGTTAAAAGTTTGAACCCAAAGTTGGAAAGGACATGTTGCGGGAATGCAAAGCGTGACCTGTTCGGTTTTCTGTTTTCTGGCTATCTGCCGGGATGAAAGATCTAAATATTATGACACTTGACATGACTGAGCGTACCTGCTGGTTATATTTTAGCTGATCTGCACCAAGGCAAGGTGGCTTATGTCTTGGTGACACTTCTGTTCTAAAAGTCCCTTTCTTTGTCTCCCTAAAGTTGTTTCTTCATAACTGTCACCCTGTGTAAACTCTTATGTAATCGACAAATAATAAAGAGGTTGCAAATCTGCAACTGTGAAACCTATGTGATTGAATCGGAAAGAAATTAATGTAAACATATCACAGGACCCATTTGTGAAGTCTTAAAATTACATATCCATTTACTCAGTGAGCTATTGTTGTGTATAAACATAAAACCAAGACAAAGATGGAAAATCAGAAGCACAGAGACCAAGGCAAAGTAAGAGAAAAAGCGAGAGAGGGAGACTCATCAGCTGTTGCAAATGGGGTGAAGGGATGGTGGGAGGAAGGGGCGTTAGACTGTGTTGCAAATAACACGTTCCTTCAACTGAGTGTTCGTTTCAATCTGCAGTACAATATCCTCAAGTCTGAACCCTTGGATGAGGGTCATTTGCCAAAGGAGGATTTTTTTCCTTTTTTTTTTTTTTTTTTTTTACGTCTCAGATTTTTTTTATACTTCCTTCTTGGGCAGAAGACTGGTGTAATAGAAACCAGACACAAGCCAGCATGTGAGGCATCCGTCCAGTATAGCGAGATCTTTCTTTGCAGACTAGGCTAACAGGATAAGAAGGAAATTCTCGACCAGGAAATTAAGCATTCCCTTCAGTTTTTAGTTAATCTGGATGTAAATATGACGGGAAAAAAACAAGTGCTTAGGGATGGAGTTGTCCCATAAAGAGTCAGGTTAGGCAGAAATAACTAGGGAGGACAAATGAGGACTCCAGAATGGAAAATTCATGTGCAACTTTTTCAGGTGAGTTAATTCTGTTACATTTTTTTTCCAAAATGCATTCTGTGAAATTCTACTGGCAACTCTTTGCTCGTGCTTTTCACTGATATGATTATATGTTTTTTACTAATATGCACGTATTTCTTGAAGGTCCAGATTCAAAAATCAAAATTTTTAAATCTGGACCTATTAGATTCAAAACTAATAATAATGCTGATCTTTTTCCCTATTATTTCAATATATATGTTTTATTATACACTTTATGTATTGATACAGTTTTTGATATAATGTAATGTTTAAAATGAAAAATATATACATTTTGGTAATATATGAACAAATAAAACAAATTGATCTCAATTTTAATTTTAGAAAAAGCTGAAATTTATATATAGTAAATAATTTTGCATGCATTTTCTGTGTATCTTTTTCAGTGGATTTTCTTCATGTTAGTTTCAAAGCCATACATTACTGCTCAACCATGCAAACTATTTTGACTGACTGAACTTTTGTTTTTGGGTTTGATCTAAGAGTGGAAAGAAATAGTGTGCAACAAAAATCTGTTCTATATAAATGTACTGCAGTTGGTCAAAATAATTTTTATATATGTGTTTAATGATTAGTTACTTTAAATCAAAATCAACATAATGTAGGATCATAACAAAACAAAAAAATAAAAGAATAAAAGGATAGGAAAAAATGTATACAAAAAGCATGACTCTTAATTAATTTGATTTAAAAAAATATATCTTATATATATAATATATATATAATATATCTTATATACATATATATATGTATATAAGATGCATGTTTGTTAATGTTGATGGTAAATATGAAGTGCATGGTGATGATTTTTATTTATTAACTTTTCTTAGAATGTTGATTATTAATATTTTGAGTTTATTTTTCTTCGTATTGATTTTTTTTTCTCAATATAGGCACGTCAGTATCTACTATTTTATTCAGGCTAGATAATGCTGCGACAAACACCTTAACCGTTATTACCCAGGTCTTTCTTGAAAAAGAGATTTTAAAATCTCTATGATACATTAAATAAAGGTCATAAACAATCAATAAGGTGTATTTAAATATAAGTAACAGAACTGAACAGGGCTGTTGTAGTACTATTCTGGAGCAGACATTTTAAACTCGTCATATTTTCAACTCTCTCCTGCACCGGGAGTCCTGGTAGAAGAGAAGAGACTTTCTGGTTGGGGCAACAAGCCTCTACTGTTCTCTCAGATGGTTGGGTGGATGGCATATCACACAAGGCACTACAGTATCACAGTCGTGAGATCAACATACAGATTGAAGTTCTGTAGAGTGAATGTAAGTGCTAAGCTGTCTCCTCTTCACAGCTCTGATTGCCTCACACTATCTGCAATGATGTTGGCCGTGAGGAGCGTATGACCCTGTGCAATCTTATGTCATCCTCTTGTTTTGCTTTTTGCTCTTGTGCCTAACTAGCAGCATGTTGTGCTAAAGCACTCTGACAAGATCAAACTTTGAACTGTGAATGGTCTTTTCGCCAATCCACATGGTTGCCATTTTATGTCCAGCTGTAAGGGTGTGGTGATTAAGGGCCTGATTCAGTTATGACAATGACTCCTAATTGTAGTGCCTGATGAAGGACTTTGTATTTTAATCTATTCTCCTCTACTTTGTACATTTTTCTTCAGTTTCAGCAGGTATTCTTTGTATCCCATATGTTTGACATTCTGTTTGGATTGTGATCAAAATAAGTACAAGAAACTACATAAATTGTTTGTAATGTATTCACTGGTTGTTTGTTGTGTGCTTTTTTTCCTTTACTGGTATTTTGATTGAGCAGAGAAGAGGCACTAATAAAAACTGATTGACCCCAAATTACAAACAAAATACAAATTAAAAGGGAAAGGGATAAATTTGTGTCAAGTTTTATGTTTTCCTTTCTATGAAGTGTATAAAACTGTGGTTTGGCACAGTTTTATACACTGTGCCAAACTATGAGTTCAATGTCTATCAATATGTCGGTAGAATTTCTAATTTTGTCTTTTGTTTTGCAGATCGTAGTTAAAAGCTTGTAGGAGCAACATGAGCTGGAGTTTTCTCACCCGCCTTCTGGAAGAGATTCACAATCACTCCACATTTGTGGGGAAAGTGTGGCTCACTGTGCTCATCATCTTTCGCATCGTACTCACAGCTGTTGGAGGTGAATCCATCTACTCTGATGAACAAGCCAAATTTACCTGTAACACCAAGCAGCCGGGCTGTGACAATGTGTGCTATGATGCCTTTGCCCCCCTCTCGCATGTTCGCTTCTGGGTCTTTCAGATAATCATGATTTCCACTCCATCCATCATGTACATGGGTTATGCCATTCACAAGATAGCCCGATCTTCGGAGAATGATCGCAGGAAGCACCAAAGACTCCGCAAGAGGCCGCCTCCTCACACAAGATGGAGAGAAAGTCAGCCTCTTGAGGGAGTCCTGGAGGAGGAGGAAGATGATGACGCTGAACCAATGATCTATGAGGATGCACTGGATGTCCAGGAGGGCAAGGTAGATCCTGTGAGCAGCACTGGCAAAGATCCACCAAAACATGATGGCCGCAGAAAAATTATGCAACAAGGCCTGATGAGAATCTATGTTCTCCAGCTCATGTCACGAGCTATTTTTGAAATTGCTTTCTTAGCTGGACAATATCTACTGTATGGATTTCGAGTTAGTCCCTCTTATGTGTGCAACAGGGTACCTTGTCCACACAGGGTGGACTGTTTTATCTCCAGACCTACAGAGAAAACAATCTTCCTCCTTATTATGTATGTGGTGAGCTGTCTCTGTCTTGTGCTAAATGTGTGCGAAATGCTTCACTTGGGAATTGGCACATTTCGGGACACTGTTCACATGAAGAGGAATCATGGCCGACGTTCCGTATCCTATGGCTACCCGTTTTCACGCAACATCACATCCTCCCCTCCTGGGTACAACCTTGTGATGAAAACAGACAAACCCAGCAGGATTCCCAACAGCCTCATTCCCCATGAGCAGAACATGGCCAACGTAGCCCAGGAGCAGCAGTGTACTAGCCCAGACGAGAACATCCCCTCCGACCTTGCAAGCCTGCATCGACACCTGAGGGTTGCTCAGGAGCAATTGGATATGGCCTTTCAAACATATCAGACCAAAAACACCCAGCAGACCTCCAGAACAAGCAGCCCTGTTTCTGGGGGCACCGTGGCAGAACAAAATCGATGCAATACAGTCCAAGAGAAGCAAGGAGCAAGGTCAAGATTAGCCACAGACAAGGCAGCAACCATCGTGAAAAATGTAAAGACCTCTGTATGGATATAGAGATTCATCTATTCTAGAAAACTGATGTTAAAATGAAGTTTTAACACCAGAGTTCGAGAGATGTAAAGGATGAAGAGAGTTAACTATGGACAGCAACAACCTAGATTTGAATCACACCAAGAAAAGGCATAGGGACATTAATAGTCTAGTTTTGAATATAAATAAAAAAGTAAGAACATAAACTTCAAGGTCAATATCATAAATCTTTACTGTAGTAATAGATGTTGGTTATGGATAATATGTACCTGCTTAGTTTAGTATCTTTAATTCCAGCTACATTTCTTTGCAAACTTTTATTCTAACATATCATCACAGGAAATTGAAAGAGATTCACTTGGAGCAAATAAGATTTGCAATTAGCAATTGTGGTGGAAAATGGAAGTGAAGCACTTGAATTGCACCATGAATCTTTTTTTTACATAGACTGTAGCTAGAAAAGTGCATGTTTTACATTTAGATAATATTTTTGGATGAGAAGCAATTTAAATAGAACTATTTTAATAATAGCAGAGAAGAAGTAAGGATGTTTCTGGGAAACATTTGCACAGTTTTGTGATCTTCAGACTCAAGAGTGTGCAAAGCCCTAATGTCTGTCATAATCTTCAAAAAAAGCTTTGTTTTATCATAAAAAGTAGTGAATAAATACAAACTGTAACAATTCTCTCTACTAAAGAGTAATACATTTGAGCAGACTATCCATTGTTTACAGCTGGAACCAGTACAGACTGTAGAAGGAATCCTGTTCCTGTTTAGCCATTTAGAAAACTCATCTTAAATTCAGATTGATTCAAATGGTAATTTTTTTCTCTGTTATTAAAATTAATTCATAACAGGGGATACTTCCTTCACTATGTTCAAATCTCAAAGTGCCTCAAACTCCTAAAGACTGTTTTAACATTCTCTTTATGGTTAAATTAAATAATTTGAAATTTCACCGAAAGTCATTGAATCTTATTGCCCAAACTATGGTGTGTCCCTTAGAATACAAGTTTTCTATGCTAAACTTAGAAACTTTGATAACAGCTATGCAGTGACAATGCTGTTCAAGTAAAAATAAATCCAAGCTTAGACAATTTAGAATACTTTAATTAAATGATTTAGCTGAAAATAATTATGTCACATTTCACTAATCACATATATTTAAAAAACAGTTTTCCATAACTGGCAAAGCATTGGACCCATGTTAATTCAACATAGTAACACAAATAACTTCAAATTATGACAGCTTATTTCTCATAAAATTGCTTTGATTTACTAACATAAGGTTAACAATGTCTGCAGTCCAAAAGACCTTTTTCTGTGTGTGGTCAGTGGGACAGAGGAGGTTTTTGTCCATTCTTCAGATAATTAAGTAGTGTAAAATTATGATGATTTCCCTTTTTATACAAGATAAATAAAGGGATTGAAATATTGGGTGTGCAGAATTATTTCTTTTTCCTTTGGCTGAAAGCATATGTGATCTACGAATGATGCATCTTGGTATACCATTTGCTCACACATGTACAAACCTTGAGGATGTTGCACATCAAAAACTGTTACAAGTACCGAGACTAAAAAATGTGTGTCCCTTCATAAATAAATAAAATAAAAATAAAAGGGCAAGCAATTAGGTCTTGTAGCAATAACTTTGTTGTCATTTAAATTAGTAGGACTACAGGAAACAGTAAACTTGTAAAATAAAACACAGCAATATTTCTTATTTCTTAGAGTTTTAAAAGCTTGTTTCAGTGCTATGTAAAAGTATTTATACCATTTGAACAGTTTGAAGTTGTGTCACATTATTCAACCACAAACCTCAGTGTACATAATCAAGATTTATTTTATTTGAACACATGAATATGCTAAGATTGCTTAAGCTCAGTTCAATCTTAGATTGAGAGTCTGTAGACTCTAAACTGCAAGTGAGAATCCTTATGTTGTGTTTTCTGCAACAGCTTTCTTTAAGCCACTCTTCCAGTTTTGTGGAATGATTAAATAATAGTAAATAAAATAGATTTTAAAATAGATAAAATAGTAGCCTGTGCAACTCTTCCATAATTATGATGGACCTCTTATAGAAGGTTAATTCATAAGATAAAACTTATGGATGGTCCACCGTGAATAAAGTGGATTTCCTCCACTTTATTCACAGTGATCGCTTTATTCCAGTGATCACTGTGAAGTGAAGGAAATTGTGAATGAAGTCTCTAATTAATGCCTGACCTGTCGGTTTAGTTGGACGTCTGTGTCTTTAAGAACTGCACTTACCCCATATTGCTTTCATTTTCAGATCATAGATTGAGTTTTGCCTTCTGAGATGTTCAAATCTTAACTAAAATTATGTCACAACAAGTTGAACTCTATTTACTGATTAGGCAATTTTTAAAGGCAAAGAGTTGTACTTGATTTTATTTAGTGTTGTTGGATTAAAGTTGGCTGAATCCAAATGTACACCACATTATTATTATTGTTTTGAAGAAATGTTCAGAACTTGGCATTCTTATTTTTACACTTGACAATTACAGGCTTTTTTATGTCTTTAACATAACATCAAATAAATGAAAGATATTGATGGTTTGTGACTAAAGGGATAAAGTGTGAAACGGTTGAATGGGTATGAAAAATGTTTAAAGGCACTGTATATGAAATGCTGTCAAATGTAACGGAAGAAAACACACTTTGATCAAAATTTTATGTTTTGATTTAATGTACTCCTTTAATTTTAAAGGAGTACAACGGAAATACAACATAAAATGGGTTTGCCAAATTTGTTTCTGAGAAGCTATTACTTTGGTAAATTTAACTGTTATTAGTATTTCTGCATGCAGTCTTCATTTGTTTACATTAAATGAACAATCTAGCAAACAAAAATTGTGTAAAGTTAGCAGGAACTTCAAAAGGCTGCCGTAAACATAGTTCTACTCTTGCTCAAACAACAGGTATCCCAACAAATTTCAAATTACATTTATTTTAGAATTAAGAGAAAACTTAAGAACCATAGCCAAAGTGAAAAGTTCTTCACAACACAAAAATGGATAGGCCATACATTGTATTGCTTAGAAAGAATTAGCACAGTTTGCAGGCTTCTTTGACTAAAAAAAGTACCAAATTAAAAAAAGTAGCAAATGAAGTGTCTTCAACCACCTAGTTTGACAATCTGGACACCCTGAAGCCAAAATCCTTTTGAAGCAACTTTTAATTCAGTTCTAGTCGTCTGTCTGCATGGGTGCACATATACATAAAACAAATCAGATTACTGTAAATAAATTTATAGTTTTCAGACAGAATAACACAGTCATCAATAGTAGATGACTGTCATTAATACAATGACAGAAACAACACATCTCTGAAAAAATGCTACATACACAGTGAAATGTGGTAGTTACACATCATGATCTGGGGTTGCTTTTATTCAGATAATACCAGATTGTCCTCAAGGTGGAGGAAATTGTGAATACGTTATTATAAATGTCAGAGAATTTTGACAAAAATCTTACAAGGGGGAGGGATAAATATTGCCAAGTGAAAATGTGAATTGCTTGCAATCTAAATCCAAGAAGACTTGAGATCAGAACAGAATCAAAAACAAGTTCAATAAAGTACAGCAGCTAAAAGAAAGTATTAAACGATTCAACCTATTATCAGTATAAATATTTCTATTATTTCCATTGACACGATGTTCACATCTATGAATACTCAAATAAGCCACAGACACAGAAAAAAAAATTAAACAATTTAGTCCATAAATGAATCTTATGTGTTTGGCCTATGAAAGGGTATTCATTGGTACAGTATTGATAGGTTTGATAAAACCAAGGAAGCGTTCACACAAAACTCTGTTTTAAATCATTATTATTGCATTGATTCTATGCATTTCTAAACTTCTGAATGTTCCAGTGATCATCGCTGGAGCAACAATCTGGACATGGAAAGGAAGAAGATGTAATCTGGCAGTGGGAAGGAAGGAACCGTGACCTGAAAATGTGAAGGACATCATTTCAACGTAAACAAGCCACAGTCACGCCTCTTTTAAGATTTCTGAAAAGTGATGTTTTTAGGTGGGAACATCGTGATGTGTGTTATATTACAGAATATGATATTGGCAGGTTTTATATAGCTGAATCAATGGTGAATAGAAAAATGGACCAGGATATTTTTGTTAAGACTCCAAAGTTGTAAAGAATAGAGTGAATTATCATCTAGGAAAATATTTCCAAAGACACAAACAAATAATCTCTTTATTGGTGTGTCCATTATGCTCTATGTCATTCCAACATTTTTGTGGTAACATTATTTGTGGACAAGTCTGCTTTGATTAATTTACATGTGCAGATTGTTTGGGGTTATTACTAACATCTGCTGTGAATTTCACATCAATACAAATTTTAGAAAAATATTCACACAAAAATGTTCAATATCTATTTTACCCACTGTCTAAATGTGTAGGTTATAATCTCCATGCAAATTATGGCTTTTGGTAAAAAGGTGGAGGGCAAGCAAAGTACTTGTGGGACACTAACATATTTTTGAAGCCCTTTTTATATTTCACCCATTAACAGATTTGTTTGTTTTTAAGTTGAATTGTATGGCATACATACAATAAAGGTGAAAAAGTTATGAAATAATTTATCTTGGTGTCATTCTTGTATCATAAAAATGTGGCATTCTCTGAGCGTTTTCACACGCACTGACACATATCTTATATCTTATCATTTAAAAACCATAATTAAGTACGGCACTGTTCAAGAAAGAAAAAAAAAAATTGATGAGGTGAGCTAAATGAACTGGATCCCAAAAGAGAACCAGAATTCCCGTTAGTGAGACCTAACTGAAAAAAAAAAAACAAAGAAACAAAAAAAAAAACAACAAAAAAAAAAAAAAAACACTGATCTCGTGCTACGCTATTTTGGAGCAATGCATTTTGGGACACCAAGATGGCGTCCTCTATGTTGATGTAGGTTGTTGTGTTCTCAGTGATGCAGATTGATTCTTTGTAACTGAAAGAGTTTAAATAACTATCACACTGCTATGTCGCCGTTTAATATGGTAGGTTTTAATTTTATCCGGGGAGGGTTCACTAGTCTCGGTGTTAAAATCGGAAAACACAACGGTTTGTCCGAGACGCTTCTCTGGGGAGCTGCAACTCCAGTGAGGATCCGGGTCCGAGGGTACACTCTGGAATCCGGTAAAGATGGCCACGGTCAGTTTGTTTGTTACCAGCTTCCACATAGGACCCTGTTGAAGATTCAAGGACCGGACACAAGCCCGTTTCTCCAGGGGATTATAACCAATGACATGAGGCTGCTCGAGGAGCCTGGGTGCACTGCTATGTATTCACACATGCTGAATGTGCAGGGACGAACCCTGTATGACATCCTGTTGTACAGGTGAGAAATTGTTGCACTTGTTTGCTCAATATTTCTCATTTGCTCACCTTTAATTAACTATAAAGTGACACATCTTTGCTGACAGGCCTGGAGCTTGTCGTAAGTGAGAGAAACAGACATGTATAGAAAGTGAAAAACATGTCCTGCAAAAGTAAATATTCCTGGTAGATGCTGAAATGTTTCACGATCCTTCTTTCCAAAGAAGCTCAAGCTCAGTCAGACTGAACGAAGAGCGTCTTAACTTATTCTTAACTGAATATAGGTCAGACTGGTCCATGTTAACACTTCATATGCTTTCATTTAAACTATTACACTGCGGTTTTGCCTGAATTTATGTGAACATTTTTCTAAACTGTTAGGCCTGCTATTAACCAATGCTTCACTCTCTGTTGATCTGTTCCTTAACGGGATATAGAAAAATACTTTGGTACAACAAAATGCAACACACATAATTTAAATTTATAAATCAGAATGATTGAGAATTTTCCATTTTTAACTTTTAAGTTATTTTGCAACTTTTCTTGCTATTCTCTGTTGTCTTCAGTTACAGATATACAGGCTGAACTATAGCTGGCATTAGATAAGGCACAGGGTGCACCCTGCACAAGTTATCAATTGGACACAGAAACACCAGACAGTAAAAATAAAGAACATGCGCACCAAAGAGACATTTCACGCAAGCATAGCTAGACTATGCAAACACCATTCAATCTATTTGGCCTGGTAGGCTTGTTTCCACTAATCCCTGTCATGCACACAGCTTATACAGCCAGGTTATCATTCAGTTATCTAAAAATAATCAACATGGGATGTTACATTCTCCATCACAGAATATTTTTTGTTCATATCAACAAAACAATCTTCATCAGAATGGCTGAACAAGAAAATAATCAATTCCAGATCTTAACTTAAACTGGTGGGACCTTCAAATAGTTCTATGTAGATATGCTTGCAAAGCCAAAACTTGTGAATGAAGTTGCAGGAAATGAGGGAGACCCGAGGTCCAATTAGCGTAGAAATAAATATATTTTTTAAAGGGAATCTCATAACTCACAATTTTCAGATCCTCATCCAGGCCAGTTGGCATATAATTATTAATTGTTGCAATATAAAGCCTGCACATACTTGCTGTATTTCCCTCCAGTCTGAAAGAAGCAGAAGGAGGACATGGTGTTTTCTTGGAGTGTGACAGCACAGTGGAGAACTCAATCTTGAAACACTTGAAGGTGTACAAGATCCGGAGAAAGTTGAGCATCAGCCTCTGTCCGGAGCTGTCTGTGTGGGCAGTACTTTCACAGCAAAGCAACCCAGATCAAGAGACCAGAAAACCTGAGCTGTCTGCCCCTGAAAAAGCAGTGGTATGGGAGGCTGATCCCCGAGCTGTGCAGATGGGATGGAGACTGGTGTTGCAAAATCAGTTTAACCCCTTGGATATCATTGCATCTTGTCAAAAAGGAGATACAGTGGATTACCACAGACATCGCTACTCAATAGGTACGATAATGATTAAGAAGATAGTTTTTGTCAGACAACAATAAAGAGTTTGAGTAGTCTTAGTGTATGCTCTTGATATTCTGTGACTTTCATTTTTCCTCTGCTTCCATGCAGGACTTCCTGAGGGAGTAGACGATCTTCCCCCTGGAGTCGCACTACCGCTGGAGTCTAACCTTGTCTACATGCAGGGTATCAGCTTCAGCAAGGGTTGCTACATCGGTCAGGAGCTCACGGCCAGGACTCATCACACTGGGGTGATTCGGAAACGCCTCATGCCAGTGCGCTTCTCATCTCCGGTCCAACAACTCGAGGAAGGAACCGCACTCCAGACGCAGTCGGGCAAGCCAGCTGGTAAACACCGATCGGGCGTCGGGGAGCTGGGTCTAAGCCTAATCCGCACTGCTCACGCCAAAGAAGTGTTGACGCTGAAGTCTTCTGACGACACCTTAGTGACACTTGAGGTCTCTGTGCCAGACTGGTGGCCTAAAGACGTGAAAATTAACTGAAGAGGAGGTCGTTTTATAGCTCCTTGAAATGTGACATGGATCACATTTGACAGATTCATGACCGGCAAAACCCTCAAGTAGTTTGTTACACTGCCATTGCTTTAAACATGTTTTTTTCTGAACCAAAACCTACTTATTTATCGCTTATGTATTGTTTATTATTGATAGAAAATTGTATATCTAAAAGATGATGCTGTGTTGGTGCCTATTAAAAAAAATGAAGATAAAAGCAACACAAACACTATTATTTCTGCTTTTTATATGTCAGGCAAAAACAAAATTCAAACAGACAAAAGCGGGACTTTAGACAGCAATGAATGTCATTGCTTTATGACAACATTTTTTATACTTAATGTGGCACTTGTTTAGATGTTGGGCACAATTATTCCTGATAAAGGAGATGCTGCCCTCTAGTGGACTGTATTGTGTCTCTGATCTGCTGTAGCAAGGTTTCGGGTTGCAAAGTCGAGGTTGAATGATCAAGCCGCTTAAAGTCCTCGTTGCACAGTAGGCATTCAATAATGTGGACCACTCTCTGTAGATCGAAGGCAGCGTGGTAAGGTCCAAGAGCGGTGAGGGTCTCTGAGAGATGCCGGGAGTAATCAGAGGAATCTCCAGAGGAGCAGGCATTCAAAAAGGCCATCCGATTTTCAGCAACAATTTTCAGAAAGGAAGCAAATTCACTGTAGTCAATGCCAGAGCAGGCTTTCATAATGACCTGGAGGAAATATCAACCAATAATCACTATCACATTTTAAGCATTTCTTGCATATTTCCAAATGATTGTATAATCTCATGTACACAGTACCTGACAATGCTGATGCCATGAATCCATTGTGTTTCTCCACTCCTCTATCTCTTTCTGAACAGAAGACAGCTCATTCTGTAGGAACTGCCACATGATGTCAATATTGCAGCCATTAAGCCAATTATGATTAATGGAGATGGTGTCCTCCTATTAAAAAAAACCAAATATAAACAAAAGCTAAATTGTATACTTTGATATCATAAAAAATGTTCATTTATTTTCATAATTTGGTTCAAGATGTGAAACTAAGATTCTTAGTGGAATATTACCAGTGTTAGTTTCTGTTAATTTCTGATAATTTTGATGATTATTGGTTACAGCTAAAAGAAAGACTCAGATTTTGCAGTAAATTAAACAACTTGTTAAGCCACACCAAAACATTATTGACTTTTTGAAGAAACATGCTGATGAAGTTAAAATATGAATTTATAACAAAATCTGGAAGGAGTACGAATAATTTCGGTAAAGAAGAGTGTTGCTTTTTATCTGGTGTTCAGATAATGATTACATTCATTGTCTGGTGACCCAGAGTCTGGAGGCAGAGTGAAGAATCACAGAATTCAACTGGGTTCAAGTCCAGTGTCACACTTCTACAGTCACTGGTGATTTGGGGAGCAATGTGGTCTGCTGGTGTCAGTCTACTGGCTTCTATCAATTCAAATTCCAGCAGGGGAATATACCACAATATTTTGAAGCACTTAAAGTTTCCCTCTCCTGACAAGTTATATAGGAGACGCAAATTTTTACAGTCAAGCTTGGCTGGGCACCTAGCCAAAAGAATCAATACCTGGTTAATGATACTGTGCTTCACTGGTCAGAAGACTGACCAGACCTCAAGCCCACAAAGAATCTAAACGGTATTGTTAAAATAGGAAGAAAATTATGAAAGGCAGCAGACCAAGCAACTCAGATGAGTTGGAAGAAACTAAAGCAACCTGTGCTTCCTTTAACACTTCAGTAGTTGCATGCTGATTTCCATGCAGCCGCATTGATGCAATTACTCAAAAGGGGCAGAAATATATGACTGTCATGAGCTGATTCGTTTCACTTTTGAATGAAATTACTCTTTGAATATATCCTTGCCATATTCTAATTAACTCAGATGCATCGTTATACAAATAATGTATATTTTTTTCACTTCTCACCAGATTATAAACTTGGTGGTGCCAGCCACTTGGCACAAAAATAATTTCACCAGCCTCTTGAATTATTTCAAGCGGTTGGCAAGCTTCTTCAAACTGTGGGAAAAGGCCTCTGTCTTGCAGTTCAGCTGAAGTAACATCATACGGGAGGTTTCCATGGGTGTCTCGTAGAAAGTCCTCCTGACCCGGAGGATACAACAGCCACTTCTTCCTGCCACATATATTTGCAGACCAGCTGTACGAGCGGAACACATCAGCATGGAACGGGGTCCTGGAGACAACAAGTACAATGGAGTTTTCCCCAAGAGATTGAAAAGGTAACCCCTTCCTATGGTATCAGTATAGTTGGATCATACATTAAGATTTTTATACCATGAGCCTTTGGGTCCCATGTAGACAAACCGGTAGTCATCCACTTCAAGTGTATCCCAGTATTCATTAAGCCAATCAGAAGAAAAGAAGACTGGTGTAGTGTAAACATTATGGTCTGGAAAATCCCTGTTAAATAGGATACATATTCCACGTCATTCCAGATGTCTTTGTTCATCACCTTATTTGCCTCTATGATGGTTTATTCTGTGGGGCTTACTGTGTATTGCTTAATGTGTAAATTATGTAATCTGATCATAATTAGCAAGCTAACTTGGAATAGGTGTGGGACAGTATGAGATTTTCAAATTAAGCTAAAAATAAAACAACACAGCTTCATTTTATATTCACTCAAAAATATAACAAAACATTGCTATAATTTCAAATAGAGAAACAAAAACCAGTAATATATATTAATAAAACCTAATATAATAAAACCTGTAATATATATTTTTATTTTCATTTTGATGCACTTGACAGCTACATTAAGTAGTAACTTAAAGCAGCTACTTGACAGCTTAGCAGTATCTATAATGTTGCAGTTTAAAGAATTTCAGACAAAAAAAAATACATAATTTCTATCTCATCACTTTCTTAGTTTTTCAAAATGGTTTGCAATCTTGTTTTCTACCTTATACATGCATATATACAAGAGAAATTGTATTCTTCTGAATAATCCCTGTACCTTGACATATGCCAGTCTTTCAGATAGAGGCATCCTTTGGGTGATGAGTGCCCATTCTGGATGTACTCCTTCCAGTAATGTATAAATTCCTTCAATGGCATTACTTGTTTGGGGTTGGCATTGTATTCCTTCGCATTGCAGTTTGCAACTGGGACAGGAGTCTCATCTATAAAAAAAAAATAAAGTGGGACAGAAAATACAATAATAATAGTCAGTTAATATGACGATGTTCGTTGCAACTGTGGATGAATAAATAGTCTTGTTATTTACCAAACTCTTGCAGCAGTTTCTGAAAATTAGGTTTGCCTTCTTCTGTCACCCATTGTTTTCTACATTTCCAGTCTTCTGTGAATCTTCTTGAGAACATGCACGGGTGATTAGGCAGCAAATACTTCCTGAAAAACTTAGAGTAGCTCAGCTCTTTGTCAATGTAGTCAACAAAATGCGAAGACCAAAACTGCTCATATGACTGTCGCGGCATTTTGACAAGGCTGCTGCAGTTGTGGTACGCTTCTCTGTCCATGGTGGTAAACAAGACCCCGGCTAACAGGCTACCAGGCTTAGCCAGCTGCTACATCGAAAAGCGAGTGAACAAATTAGAATACGTCCGCCATCTGTTTTATTAGAAATTCAAATACATTTTAAATACATTCTTTTTTTCACTACGACAACAGGTCGCCATATGGCTAATATTTCTTAACGACGAAAACATAACACCGACACCTTTTCTGCTTATGTCAGTAACATTGGCATTTAGTTTCTTTATCGCGAAGGCTGCGGTTCCTCGGATGTATCCATTAAAATGACCGTCGTAGTCATAACTCGTTATTGAACCCCTACCACAAGAACAGTGACGTTTAACTGTGTAGTGCAGACATAGGCATAGACGAACTAACGCCGCATGTGAGTGCATGACCTCACGTTAGGGAATCGCCATGTTGTGGGTGGCATGTAGGAAAATCAGAGTGACTCCAGTATTTGCATTTTATTTGATATTTTATGGAAATGTGTTTAATATAAACAAATAACCTAATGCAAACTGCCAATCCCCTTATGGTTCTCTCTGTCTTTCTCTTTTTTCTCCCTTTCTCTCTCTGTGTGTGCGCGTGTATGTGTGGGAACGAAGAAGATACAAATATTTAAAGCAAAATAAATTTTGCTGACTTCTCTTCACCAATTACACGGAATTTGCTTTTTTATTGCTTACCATAGTTGTGGAATGTTATTCCTAACAAGCAGTTGCAATAACAATGACATTATGATCATTTTTGTTATTGATTACCACTTGAATACGAGTAAGAATTTTATATCTGCCATGTAATGTTATTTTTTGTTTTGTTTTGTAACGAATAGTAAACTGTTTCAAAGAAATTGTGTAAATGATGTAAAATTGTAAACGATTTAAGGTGAAGTTATAAATTATTGAAAGTGAATTTTCTAAATTATGAATGTTGCAGATTGTTTATAGATGTTTGTCTGTTTTGATTGACATTGTTGGTTTAATGGTATTTGTACTTTGTAATATTTATTTTTTCTTTGTTTTGTACGTCCCTGATAACTGTTTTAAACTTAAACGAATAATTCAAAATTATATAACCCTGATCTGATGTTTTACCTAATGTACTTGTGCTGCTTTACAAGTTTAACTTGCCACTCGAAATACGGCGGACACGCTCGCGTTTGTTCAATAGGTGACAAAAATCTAGAACTGCTTTCAAGTCGGAAAGTTAACTCGCCCGTACCCGGGTGTGACATCACTTCCGTGATAAACAACGTTACACGGAAGAATACGTGGTAACGTCATGCCCAAGCTGGTGTTTTCGCTGTTTATGTTAGGTTGAAAAGACATTTAGCCAAGAGTAAGCAGGGTACTTTAATGATAATGGCATTTTGTGGCGTGGATGACAAAACGGAATTTGTCTGATCAGGCGCCTAATCCGAGTTCATTGGTTTGCCTGCTTTACTTTGAGGAAAGTATGTTCCTAACCAGGACACACGTAGATCACGCAGCAAAGCAGACTCGTAATATAACTGTGTAGATTAGCCTAGCAGCAACGTATGTATGTTGGCTCTGAAACCTGTCTGCTTTTCATCTAGGTGAACTTGCTTCTCTGCTTTCAAGATGAGCCGGGATGCTCCCATCCACAGCTGGCCTGGCTCTTATTACTTGAACAGTGAGAAGAGGTGGGAGAGCGGAACCCTGTCCCTCACCAGGACCATGGTGCGCTTCATCTCAAGCCAGAGCAAGGAGTGTCTCGCCAGCTTCCGCCTGTCCAGTGTCATGGAGATGAAGATGGAGTCATCTAGTTTCATCTTCAGCACCCTCACAGTGCTGGAGGAGGGAAACATCAAGCACTGGTTTGGTTCTCTTAAGCCCAACCGGGTGGTGGTTTTTAACGTGCTTGAGCATTTCTGGAGAGAGCGGCTTCTTTCACCCACCTCAGAGGCTCGAGGGGCCGAGGGCCATCCTTCAAAGGGAAGGGAGCTGATCAGCCTTGTAGCGGGAGCTCAGAGAAGACTGGAGGACACTGGCAGAGTCCTCAGCCACCAGGGAGAGCAGTTTGACAACATGATGGAAGGATTGGAGAAGATTGACTCTGATCTGGGTGTTGCTGATAAGTAATGATCAATTTTCTTAATTTAGCTACTTTTACTATATTTTTTCTATAAAAGCTGAAAACAGTAACAACGTAAGTCACATGCAGATCACTAAAAAATGAACACAAATAAGTGCATCTATATTAAGTGGAAGGAAAATGATACATGGCTTGCAAATCTTTTTTTTTATCCCCCCCAAATATAATCTTTGAATTGTTGGATGCACATGAAGTCACCCCGTTCCTGGACCAGTTGGTTGCTTTGTTCCAAAACAATTTTATCTTGCACTAACAGTTTATGTTTGATGTCCTGCTGCATGCATGATTTCTCAAGACTTTTTCTTAACAGTGGCTTTAATCTTGCTACTCTTCTGTTGAGGAAGAAAAGTGATCTTGTTTCCACTTGTGTTTCAGGAGAGGGCTGGGTTTGGCTATGTGATATTTGTACAGTACTTAACAGGTGTTGGTTATGCCTAATATTTTGCATCCATTGTTATTATGGTTTGTTAAACTTCAGCAGAGAAACAAAATGGGTGGTTTGATCGGTTTTACATGGTGTCGAAATTGTAGGAAAATGTAATATATAACATTGATTATTGCCCATATCAGCAGTATTAATTTTGAATATCAATATCAGCCCACATTTTCATATCACTTTATCCTTAGTTTGCAGTTGTCCTTTCTCTTAGAATGTTTGAATGATGGAGTGAATAGTGTAACCACTCAGTTGTTTGGTCTTCATAATGTTTGCGCTCTAATGTCTGGTTCTTGTTTTCAAACTTGGGGTCTTCTGAAGGCAATTGGTCAGGCTGGATTTCATTTAGGATATCAGTAAAGGGGGCTGAAAAGAAATCAACGTCTCTTAAGATTTTTATTTGTTAGAATGTTTATTAATAGAAAACACATTTTCTCCCTTTAACTTCACAGTTATATATTATTTTGAGTTGATCACCAGTAGTTTTGTCAGATCTCAATAAAACATTTTTAAGTTTGTGACTATAACATAAGAGAGCATAAAAAAAGTACAAAGGTTACAGGTACTTTTACATGGCACTTTATGTTATCTGTGTCTCTTCAGACTTCTTTCAGAACTTGAGTCTCCATCCTGGTGGCCTTTCGGCAAACTCCCCTGGAAGACTCAGCAGGAGGCCAAGGCTGAGGATGCCTCCAAGGCTGCAGCTGCCTTCTCCGCAGGCAAAGTGTCCAGCAGAAGCAAAGTGATCACGAGTATCCCTGCAGTGGTGTCCAAAGGCGGAGACTCGGACTTGAAACCTGGTTGTTTGCTGGTGCTGGTGTCCTCGCTGGAGGTGCGAGACACCAACTGCCACCTCCTCCACCGATTTGAACGCAACGAAATCGACGAAATTAGGGTGCACAGCCCCTACGAGATCACAGTCAGGCAGCGGTTCATAGGGAAACCAGATACATGTTACAGGTTTCTGTCAGCCAAGATGCCAGAGGCCATGTCTGTGTTAGAGATGCAGTACAAAAAGAAGATGGAGTTTACAAGTGAATACGTGGCCTTCAAAGCAACTCCGCTTTCATCTCCTGACAAAGAAGGGACGATCTGGAACGACGGTAAAGCAAATGTTTTTTGTTCTTTTCTCATGCTGGGCATACCCTACCCTGACCACTGAGTGGCAGTAATGATCTATGTTCTCAGCTTGAAGCATTCAGAAGGGCATCCACATTGAAAAACATTTCACCACAGTTATTGGTGTTTCTTTGTGACAAAAATATATTCGGATGAGTCAATTCACCCTGATTGCCTCAGTTGCTGCACTCAGAGTTTGCTGTCTGGTTTTCTTATAAACAACATATTGTATTCACTCTGCACTTTTTCACCACCTCCACCCAATGGAAGTAGATTTGATGCAGAAGTGCCAAGACACAGAGCTCCCAGTGGAGGTCCCGGCAGGAGAGCTGTCCCAGCTGCAGGTGCAAGCCCTCCAGCCGTCTGTCAGTCAGGCTGAGGCCCAGGAACTCAAGCAGGTGAGAGAGCTGGATTTCCATTCCCCGTATTAAAAAAATATGGCTGCACTATGGAGGTCTTAAACAGGGAATTTGTAAAAACAAAACAGGTGGCTGAGCTGAAAAAGCCCACATGTTGTCTGCATAGTGTCTCAAAATGACGTTTGCTGTTATTGTAAATAACCTTACAGTTACAGCAACATGTATTTTTATGTTTCCATTCCAAGCCACAATTTTCTGCTATGATTTTTATTTTTTATCCCATGTATTTAAATGTTATTTGATGAGCCCACAAACCAAAAGTCCATCCTGGGTTTAAGAGAGGAAAAGAAGTACGGTCAGTTATTTGGTCAGTGCCTTTTCCATTCAGTACCTCACAGCACTGAGAGCTGTTACAGACATGGTCTGTGGTGGCAAGAACTAAATAGTGACGCAAATTCAGGCGCATTGCGCTGACATTTTTTTCTTATGTTTGTGACTCACTGCTTGAGGTTGCTGAGATCTTGAAATTACATGTGAAACTTACAGTCACCCATTTTTGCCTTGTTCCATAAGTTTGAAACATGTAAGACTAAAATAAATGAATGACTGTAAGATTTACCTACTGCATACACTCAATGGCCGCTGTTTTAAGTACACTTGTTCATTTGCTTGAAATCAGTCAATTATGTGGCAACCATCTATTGCATCCAGGCATCTACATACAGGAAGCAATAAAATGTGGAAGAAAGAAGGTCAAAGACACTTTTAACATGGCATTCATGTTGGGGCCAGATGAACGGTACTGTTTCAGAAACATTAGATCTGCAGGGTTATCATGCACATTCATCTCTGAGATTTATATGATACTGTCTAAAATAAAAAGAAAGTATTCAAGGAGGGCTAGGTATGTTAGCAAAAAAGGCTTTGATGGTAGCCGAGAAGAACTCCACGGTCTACTTCTAGTGTGGTTGCTAACCATTTCCATCCCATTATGACCACAGAGTATCTTCTAATGGCTACTTATAGCAGCATACAAAGTATCAGATTATCTCAAAAGAGTCAGTGAGTTTTACTCTATGCTAATGGTCTCCTGGGTTACCAATTCTGTAATATAAAACAACTTTGGGATGTTGTGGAACGGCATACTAGCATCATTAATGTGCAGTCAATAAATCCGCAGCTACTGGAGGGTGCTATCATGTCAATATAAATCACAATCTCTGAGAAATGTTTCTGACATCTTGTTGATTCTATGCCATAAAAATGTAAGGCAGTTCTGAATGGAAAAGGTGAATCGAGTCGACAATGTACTATGAAAGCATACCTAAAAAAAGGCAGATCAGTTAAAGACTCTAGTACTCAGTTCAAAGTCATGTGATAGCGTGTGTGATTCCAGAGAAGCCAGAAAACTGAAGACCCCAAAGCTCCCTGGGCCACACATTTCTCAAAGTCTTAGGTTTGACAAGTCTACAAGAGTTCCTGATGGTGTTACAGTATTCTTTGAACACACTTCATGACTATTCTCCTATCCCTGTGATTCACTGTTATGACCCTTCACTATAAATTTAGTTAAATATTACACAGCGCTTCGCTGCTGCTTTGGCGTAAAAGCTATGTCTTAAATAAACGTTTGAAACCATTTCCAGCACTGGGCTGGCCATAAAGCTCAGCTTGGCCATTGTGCTTTCAAATGTTTTATTGTCCTCTGCTGATAAGGGTTCACAGGCTGCCAGTTCCAGGACACTATGCAGTACTAGTGCACACACTACGCTCCTAACGTAATTCAAGATGACAATCTCGTCTTAGATACACCGTCTTAGACAGTGTATTTAGGCTCGCTGTTCCGAGGCCTGATTTAAGTGCTGATACCTACACTGCACTGCCGTATGGGGGGAGTTACAAGGCATTAGTAAAAGTAGAATTAAGAATAAAGAATATATATTTGGTTTAACACTAGACTGGAAGAAGATAAATATTATTGCCTCACTAATATGGCAAAACTTAAATCAGAATAGTGTGGATTTGCTTAAATGTTGCTTTTGCAAGGACATCACGCTCTTAACTTTTTCCCTTACTACTTCTGCACTTAATCTGCAAAAAGTCAGTAAACTAGCAATCATGTCATAGATCAGTACAAAACGGAACTTTTGAAACTGAACCATGTCTGAATGTTGAACATTTACTACAAAATAAATGTGATGAACCATAAAATCTATTTACTATTTGAGACACAAAAATCTTTTGTTCCATGCAGACCTGTAATGTGTTGAAGTTTTTATTCGTTTTTCAGTTTTTCATGTCTAAACTACCTCAACAATTTTCACTCATATTATTCTGTGAGCTGTAGCCTAAATGTTTAATTTTGGAGGTTTTTTCATGATTTATAATCTCGCTATTGTGTAAGCAATTACTGAAAATACTGCAAGGCATGACGCTGTCATGTCATTTTAGTTTAGAGTGTGAAGTCACAGACCTGAGTGGAGTAAAAGCACGTGTTTCTTGGAGTGTATTGACATTATCTGCTTTCTAGTTTGTTGCCTGTGACTGTTTTCATGCCCATGTGGAATGTCCACAGAAAGCAGTTGGTGAAAATCTGACATCATCTCAGCTGCTACACGAGCATGGTTTGCGTGAGTGTGTATAAAATAATACAAGCTAGACAGTTTGGTAAAGTTTGAAGTGAGTGTTTATTGAGTTTTGTGTGGCAGAGTGCAGTATATTTAAACTGTCCTCCCATTAGTCATCACAAACAGTTTTTAGACCGTGGACATGTAGTCACAATATTCCCTAAACTCACAGAAAGTAGTACATAAACAACACTCCCCTGAGAGAAGATAGCACTTCTTTCTTGCTGTGTTGGCAAGCTGTGGCAGCTGAATACCCTTTATATCCTCAGTGTTAACTTATTGCATCATAGATCCTCAGACATTGAACATCAAAACATATTCCTTGAGAGCTAAAGAAAAAGATTATAGTGCTTTAAATTAAGACTGATGCCCAATGTATTTGCAGACATTTTAACACCCAGTCGAAAATGCTATGCCTATTAAAAAGTATTCATACCCATAAAAGTTTTTCAAACATTTTTGCCATAATGATTTCAAATTTCAAAGGATTTTATTGGAATTTTATAGACCAACATGAAACACATGTACAATGTGAAACAAAGAAATTCTTTTGGGGTCTAGGGACTGCAGTTTTTGCCCATTCCTTTTTTAAAAATAGCCAGAATGCAGTCAGATTGGCCAAAGAATATGCTGTGATTCAAATCAATTCCATCTCTGGCTTAATGTAAAGGGTTGAGGTAAAAAATGTAGGCAGACCTTTACCTTCTAGAATGTAAGATTCTTCCACCTGAGTGCATATCTGCTGCTTGCCCCTGCCCTGGGCCTTCTGGGTTTTTTTTTTTAATTAAATAATAGTCAGTCTGGGTGGACAGGGATGTCTGCGATTACAAGGAGTACCATTGTGTTATATCCTCTGGATGTTTGGTAAAACAGTGCTCTGTTAGATGACAAATGCTTGGGGATGTTGTTATAACCCATATGGGTGTAAGGCAATATTCACACTGGAAGACTCTAGTTTGTAAAATTGTTATTACCTTGGTTTCTACTTATTTATGCATTTTCCTTTGGAGAACTGTCAGCCGTTTTACCTCAATCACATTTTGTATCTCTTTTATGCAAAAAGCAGCACAATTTTGAGGGCATTCAACTGCCTTGCTTTCTTGTCATGACAGTTTGTTATGCGACAGATAATCTGTGAAAACACAAATCTCCTCCAGCTCCTCCCTGACCTATTACTGACAGCTAAAGATTATGAGCTACAGTGCTAAAACCCATCTTGTACCTCTGATTGGTTGTTTTACTGGGAGAAGGCAGATTAATTAAATGATTCTCAGATAGTCTCTCAACATATTGACACTCTCAACAAATATGTACTTTTTGTTAATAAAAGATGCATACTGCAGCTTTAATTTCATTTAGGAGGGAATGGTTCAACAGATATCTGTAATTTAAATGTAAGATAAGGCAGGATATATCCACAATATCTGGTCTGACAAAAGGCTGATTTTTATTATAATCTAATAACCCCCCCGCCCCATATAGCGCCCCTGACTCTAAAAAACTGCTCTCTTGGTTAGTGATTTTGAAATAGTCATCCCGGTATGTTGTTACATGGTTACTCGTGCTCTCAGGAGGCTGAAATGTGAAAATATTTACCCAACTGAATATATCCTTCTGTGTGGTGTTATGTTTGTAAGCAGATGCTGATGCAGCTAAAGAACCTTGCACTGGAGGCAGAGTCGGAGCTGGAACGCCAGGACGAGGTCCTGGACGTCCTGACGAGCTCAACAGACCGAGCCACCATGCACATTGGGAAGCACACATGTCGCATGAAAAGACTGCTGTAGAGGAAAGACTTGGAAAAAAAAGCATGTCGCTTCGTGATGTGCCTTAGATGGCCTTCTGCTTGAAGAAAGCATTAAAAACTGAGTGCATATCTGCTGCACGCAGTCTTGATAGTCCTTAAGATTTAGTGCTACTTAAAGATGTAACTGGATGGATCTCTAATTTGTAGGGCGATCCTGAGGTGTCCCCACAAGTCTAGTTTAAATATTACTTGCTGTGAAAATAGAACTTTGGCTCTTCAATGCAATTAGGCAACACATACCTTCCAAAGTTTGCACTACTTCTTTAACAAAATACTGTTTTCAATCTTTATTTATTTAGCTGTTTAAAATGTATTTTCTTTTAATGTATGAGTTTCCGTTTGCCAAATCAGAGTTTAACATTTCAAAAACATCACTTCCAGCCTTGTAGTCTCTTTTTTTTTCATGATTTGGAAGGATACAGTTAACTTCTCTGATTTCATGATTTTATGATTTTTATGATTTGGAAGGATACAGTTAACTTCTCTCTTCCCAGTGATGCATTTGTTCTAGATAATGTATTGTAATAATTCAATGTTATGTTTCTCAGGTTATGTTTCACTTTTTGAAAAAGAGTCTCTGTCTCTTTCTTATGCATGTGTCAGTATGACTTATTTTACAGAAATAAGGGAAAATGTTATTTGAAAAAAAAATCAATATATAGTTGAACACTAATGAAACTTTGTACATTCTATGAAAAGAGAGAAATTACACATTTATCTGTAAGATTAATTTATGTTATGTTATGTTAACATTATGTATCCTTTGTTTTTCAAACTCTGAACTTTTATGTTTTAACCTTTTACATTTTTATATGCTCTGGGTGATTTTTTTTTGTCTGTTTTTGTGAAAGAAAATGCGAGAGAGGTTATGTGTGTCATGAGATAAAAAATTGACCTAAACTGGAGCATGTCAAAGTACTGTACCTTTGAAGCAGTATAGCAACTTCTGAAATTACCTATGTCTATTTCTACTGTTAACTTAATTTGTCATTGGATGTAAATAAGTAATTAGCTTCAAATATCAGTAAGATTAACCTAATTTCACTTCTATTGTATGCACTGAATAGCATAACATGTGCAATAAAATTGAAATAAGATCATCAAATATACATATTTTTAACTTTTAAGTTTTTGTGGAACCTCTAATTAGCACATTGAATGGTTTGTTAAAGTAACTGTTACATTATTACTTATTACAGTTGCTGTCTGCAGAACTTTCTTCTTTTTTTTTTTACTGCTCATTGATTTTCTTCACTCCTCTTGCCTACTTCCATTGAGTGAAGTAGGAAATCAATACAAGCCAATAACGTCTTTTGACATAAAACTGCTTAATATCATTTAAATTATTTTATTATGTAATACCACTAACATGTCTTACTTTAAGCTGGTCTTAATTGCTTTTCATTTTTAGCAACATTTTCACTTTATGAACGTTCAAACTTCAATGCCTTGGGCCACCATTTTATTCAGCGCTGATACCCAAGAGAAACATTTTATATGATTGCCAATTCTCTGCAAGTTTCCACTGCCTGGTCAATAAAAAAAAATATATATATATATTTTTTTTTTCAGAGGTAAAATAAAAACTAAGCATTGTGAGCCACAAATTGGAACACAATTAAAAAGAAAACGTCATCAAATTGATATATTCCCACCAAATTAGTGTAGCCAATACCCTAATGCCAAAGTGTTGTAAAAGTTTACATTTGTGTCATAATGTTTTACATTTATAAATCACAGTATGAAGTATGTATATTTTGTATGTAAACATGTATTTTCCATGAGCAGTGAGGTCTGAAAACCAACCCAGATGGTCTGTGCTTGCTATTGCTACCAGCTGCAGGAATACTAATGCTAAAGTTTCAAACTTGTTCGCAAAAAGTCCTATTTACACAGAGAAAATTACCATAAACATGGTTTTAACTTCTTTGGAAGATGTTTACATTACTCTGTGAACAGATTTTATCAACAAGTTAAAATGCTAATTACAAAACTTTTAGTGGAAGTTGACATCATATAAAAGGCATGATTTTATTTGTGTAAATTGTGGTCTTAGACATCTTCCATTATGTGGCTGTTGTTTAGGTTTTAAGTGATGAAAATCTATTAAAGCAGTTTAATTTTTGTAATGACATTTTGACCTTAACATGATCAACATTTTGTGCCATAGAACTTGGTATTAAAAGAGAGGTATTCAAAAGAAGGCAGACAGTCTCATTCCAGTCTGGTCCCAGTGAGCGTAAACTTATCACTGCCATGAAAAATTGGATCATGAAAACACTTAGCACAACACAGAGCTCTTACTCTTGTATGACACCATAAATATTCTTGCCCAGATGAGAGTGATTTAATTGTGGGCCATTTATTTTGTTGATTCCACTGATAAACAGTGAAATGTTTGGAAGTTCCGAACTTCAGAAGCACGGCACATGGTTTCTTGAATTCCAACCTTTAAAAAAAGAAAAGAAAAAGCTTAGGGAAACAGACTACACGCTGGCGTGGTTTCGAAGCAGCACTCGCAATACGAGGAAGTGGCGGCGGTCTCGTCTGACCACAGATACATGAGATCCGGCTTTGCCTTCTAAACGGATGGTATGGAGACACAAGGGATTTTGTTGGCCTTGACTTCCAAGCCTGTTTACATGATAGTCCTGTGGTAAGAGCTTTCATTCAAAGAGGCATGTCTCTACTGAAGGCACATCACTCAGTGCTTACAAGGAAAAAAAAAAAACAGCTCGAGACTGTGGGCAACGAGGGCATGAGGGTTGCACTGCACTCCAAATGATGAAGTCATATTTCTCTTCAATTGGGTTTTCGATGTGTATTAAAAAAAAAAAAAATCTGCTCTTTTGTTCAATTTCCACTTAGCATTGTAGACTCACTTCAGTTTTAATACATAAATTATGAAAGCTAATATTACACATTTGAAAGTATAACTTTTGTGTTAATTAAGCCAGACCTAGACACAAGAGTGAATTACTACAGAAAATCTTGGTTTTAGTCTGTTTGGCTTTATCTGAGTATAACATCCTGATTCTTGACTCACATCTTGGACAGACCCTTACTATTGCAGGTGTTGCTACGTTTTCTTTTGCTGTGGGAGTTTCTGGTTTCAGGAAACAAGGTCCTGCGCTTAACATTAGAACTGGGAGAATACATTCCTGGAAAGAAGGTGCCTGAGCAAAACCAGGGAGTCAATGCGCTCTTGCACATAGAAAGTGGTATGACTCTTTACATCAACACTTTCTGTGTTCCTCTTACTATGAGATGATTTTTTCTTCTTTATTTAGGCAAAGTTATATATCATATATAAGTTAGCATGTGGATTTCTATTTAACCTTGATTTTATTTAATGTCCATATGTGCAAATATGTTGTTTGGATTTGATTCTATCTATGGTTTCTATCTACTCATGAATTTCCTCAGCATGGCTATTAAGGTACTTTCCCAAATGCTGAGCTGCATGCTGAAATCTTGTGCTGTTGCTCATTGTAATGTTTTTTGTTGATCTTTCAGTGGCTTGACTCTTGGTTTTCTGGCTTTTCCCATTTCTGTGCAACATTGATAACATCGACAGGGCCAAACCAAACTGGCCGCTGTTTTGTACAGCAGTGTCAGTCTCAAATTCACTCCAGGTGAAATCTGACATTACAGCTAACCATTTAGCAATTTAAATGTGAACAATGTATTGTTTGCTGATTGTATTACTTTTGCTTAGGGTGCTATGCCTCCACCACAGGCATTGGTACTCGTAGTGTTGTATTCTACAACTCTTGAAGGAAAAATTTAGAATAAATATTGTAATAGAATAGTTGCTTGGAGACCTACCAAACTGGCACTCGTAGGCTTTTTAAAGGAGCTTACTATGCCCATGTCTGACAACAGTGATGAATTTACAAATTGTAATTTTCTCTACATACTCAGATTCTGCCTTACTTATGAAGGTAAAATTGCATTATAGCAGCGCAGCAATCAAAATGTGCTTTAGAAGACCTTCTGAAAAAAAAACTAACTTTTTCTTCAAATTTGATCAGGATCCACCTATGTGCACAGGCATAGCTTAATCTTCTTTGCAGTACTTCTATGCAGTGCTTATGCAAGCTTTCATTTTCTCTAAATACTCAGTTTGTGTCTTACCTGTGATTGTAAATGTGCACTACAGCAACACAGCTATCAAAATGTTATTTAGAGGACAGTGTCTGTCACTCTACCCAAACTTTGTAAGACCATCTGTAGTTAGTTCATTGGCAAAAAGTCAATTCAGTTTGATGCTATGTGTGGTGGATGGATGCAAATTAAAATACTGAAATACAATTACACTGCAGCTGTATTCAAACTCTCTTAATTTGCCTCAGATGAGAAAAAAAACAGACACAGCTGAGGCTGATTTTTGTGGCTAACCATGTAGAAGGGACATATGTAGAGAGCTGTGTTTGATTTACTGCAATAAGAAGACATTTTGTACTCACAGAAATCTAAAAATGTATAAAATGGATAAAAAACAGCTACAGTTACAGTTAGGTGGTCTGGGTGTTAACTCGTTAATCAAGCTAGTCAAAGCTACAGTATGAAGTGTGTTGAGCACTCTTCCCTCAAAACTTGAGTTCTTACTTACCTTAAATCAAAGATTTAAATTGAACAATCCTGAGTGATAGCTGTTCCTTTTCACCTTTATTTGCATCAATTAACGATGTGGGAAAACTTATCTAAAACAGCAGTCCATCAGAAACTCTTGTTCCAGATGACATGACACATTTTAAGAGCGGTATAAAGAAAAATTTTAATTTTAAAATTAAATTGAAATTAAATCAATTGAGCTTTATCGAATTTGATTCCCTTTTTGATGACAACATCTAAAGCCTGTCTATGTATACCTCCCCCAAGCAGGTTGTCAGGGCATCGGCCATTTCACATAGCATTGGTACTTTTACAAGTCGGCCCCCCAGAAACCCTTAGCGAGTCTGTTTTTAGTGGCTCTTACTGCAAATGGAAACACTTAACTCCCACAATAAATTACCTACCAGACTCTTGCCACACTGCAGAACCCCAGCGTTTGGAGCTATGGATTTATATTTCATTAGAGTGTATTTAAATCTGCTATGTTGTAACGACTTTGGTTGAAATTAGCCGATAAAAGGGCTGGAAATAAATGAGTCAAGTAAAGGTTGTTGCACCAGCCAGCAGGGGTTGATGTCTGATTAAAGCTAAGGATGTGTTCCACAGCCACCTCTTTGTTGGCTGACACCAGGGTCATTTTAGGATAAAAATACACTTTCCTGGTTACTTATTTTCTGTATTAAGTAAACAGTCATTAGTATGACAGGCCATTGATCTCAAGGCATTAAGTCTAAACTATTGTTTATGCTGTGGCAGGGTAATTAAAAGGGACAGTCATATTGCCTGTGCTGTCTAATAGTGGATCCATAACAAAAACAGTAATAACAGCACAACTCCTTGGGGTCAAGGTCTGGACACCACTTAAACATGCAGAAAAGCATAGCTTGCCTTAAATCGCTGTATTGGATGTTAACTCTTGTTAGGAAATAAGGCCCTCATTTAGGTTCCTTGCTAGCTGGGAGCCTGTTAACAAATCCTAATTATCATTATAGCAAACATATGTATTACCAATCACTCAGTAGTTTGGTAAACTACTGAGTGATGTAATCACAGCTGACCAAACAGATTGTTGTTGAAATATTGCCCTGCTGTTATAGGTATGATGTGACGGCATTGTGTGTTCACCAAGAGCTGCCACAAGAATAACAAACTTAGTTGAATTTGGGTTTTGCGTTTCAAACCCCAAATTTGCAGCGTCTGGGTCAGACAAAGGATGGTAGCCATGGACAGCATGCATTGGTTCTTTGCCTTATGGTAAAATTTGTCAGTATGATCTTGGAGATTAATGTAAACATCCACAAATTTCTGAATACACAAGTTTGTGAATACCCCTAAAACTTTTGTGTCCATTTTTTTTTTGTGGCAAAGAATGGCAAAAGGAAAAAAAAATATATATATATATTGAAATAAAACTAAAAAAAAAAAATTATCAATTATAAGGTAGGTGCTTTGGTCATATTTGAATGATCTCTCCAAAAAGTGGTTCAAAAGCTATGCTGGGACAATAGACTGCATCTCTAAGATGCAAAACCAAAATTCTATACATATGGGAAACACATATGGGAAACTAACTCTGGAGACTGACCAGAATACACAGACACCTTCCTGAAACATTATAGTGGTGGCAGCATCACATTGTGGGTAGTCACTTTTTTACATGGGGCAGATTAACTGGATGGAACTAAATGCAGAGCATTCCTGGAAGACGCCAGCTACATACACCTGCCAGAGGACACACGAAAGTTCACTTTATATAAGACAATGACCTTATTGAAGCTTTTCATTAAAGCATAAATGTGGAATAGTCCAATCAAAGACCAGACTTAAATCCAATTGAAAATCTCTGGATGCATTCAGGTACTTCCCTTACAATCTGACTCAGACTTACCTATTTTGCAAAGAATAATTATGAAACTTTTTAGTTTCCAGATGTGGTTTTAACTGGTAGAGATACACCTCAAAGTTGGTAAAGCCAGTAAAGCTGTTTCCCAGAACACAACTGTAATTTGAGTGAAAGGATGTTGTAAGAAACTATTCACTTGTTTTATCTGAATGCAAACTTATGTCCTTATTTGTATAAAGGGTCAAAATCGATCCATTATTTTCTTTCCTACTCACAGGTATGTACTTTGAGTTGGACTATCACAAAAAATAAAATTTAAATTATTTAGGTTTGTGGCTACAGCATGACAGTATTTGAAAAAGTTCAGAGTACTTTTGCAAGGCTCTTTACATGTTTTGAATGATCTCTCCAAAAAGTGGTTCAAAAGCTATGCTGGGACAATAGACTGCATCTCTAATGAGGGTGTGGACCATCAGCTTCAGGCTGAAATCATTTTCTTTTAATAACTTCCAAAGTGAAGCCGGCAGCTTAATGTCATGGGCTGGAACTTTTGAAGTCAGTGAAACCACAAATCAAGAGAATAATTGTAATCATTTTTGGTTTGGGAGTGGGTTTAAAGGAAGAACAAAGGAAAAGTTCTGGTGTGATCTTGGATCAGAAATCTGTCCTTGAGTTTCAGAGCAACTAAAAACATATTTTTTCAGGTTGTCTTCATTTAAAAAAAAGAAGGAAATTAGTAACAAAAGAAAAACACATTTCTATATATACAAGGTGTCATGTTCTTGAGCCTATTTCAGTTTTTTTTCATCCTTACAGTTTTTTTTAAATTTTCTCTTTTAGTTACTTTGTTTCTACAACTGCACAGATTTTTTGAACAACACGTATTTTGTAAAGACCTTCCGCAATCCCAAATAGTTTGTTCTTGTAATCTCAGTTGAGTAGCCAGCAACTATGTAATTGGAGAAGATTGAGTACACACAGCAAAACCATAGCCTGGTGAGCTCTTGAGAAACTGAAACAAAGATTACCAGATGTTTACCCTGCCCTTCCATATGCAAAGGGAAAGATGAACTTACCCAGTGGCTGCTAGAGGCAGACTGAATGAGTGACTACTACTGGTAAGAGAAGCTACGATGCAGCTTGAGTTTGAAACCAGTGCAAAACAATGACGTTTTACCTTGTTTGGTTTTCCTCTAAGAGGAAATCTAGTGTTCCTCAGGATATTACTCAGGAATCCCCTTCGACTGATGGAAACCATGAAGCCTTCCAAAACAAAAGCGCCATAATTCAGCTGTCTGGTTTCAATTAAAGCATATTAAATATCAAAGACAATCACTCCCATTTTTAAGAGCAATTTTTATGGGTTCCTGGTTTATTTTGATTGGAAATTTGTGGGTGGAGCACATGCTAATAGATATGGAAAACTTGCACCTGTGGTATAGCAATGTTTTGAGTGTCAGAAACACTGACTGTTTGCATACTTTTCGTCTGAGAGGGAGCCTGGCTTTATCCAAGGAACAATTCCAGACTGGGCCTGACCTGTGGGATTGTCTGGAATAAAAATCTGCACAGTATTTGTGAGATTGTAAGCTTTGACTTGCTGTGTGTAATTTATGTCATCAATCATTGTTATTGACCAGCCTCATCAATAACAAAGCAGCAGGTTCTTTGGTAAAAAATAGTGACCATGCATGGAATTAGAATTTTATTTATTTATTTATTTTTTTACTGACATGTCACATTAAAATCATGTCAGACATCAGACTTTAAAAATTGAGTTTCACAACAATGACCACACAGCAGTTCAACTTTACAGATCCTATGGAGAGGTTTAAAATACGTCAAATACAATTCAGCAAGATTGTTTTTTCCCACATTGTTCACTATCATAAATAATAAGTGCACCTACTCATGGTCATTAGGTAAAACTGATGACTTTTATTTTTTGATGGGTTTAAAACAGGACGGTATAATACAGCATCTTTGTGTTATTCCTTCCTGTTTTAAACACATTCTTGTTTGAATATAATCCTTTCAGGCTACAGAAAACAAGAACTATACAGTCAAGCTTAATCTGTTGACACTTTGAAATTGCTACAATGAATCGTACTATTGTTTATTTCTTCTTCATACATTTATGAATAAGTAATGTTAACTTAAAAAACTTATGACTTTAATTAGCACAGGAATAGCAATTGAAAACTGCCTATCTCAATATGTCTGTGTTGTTTCTTTGTGCGAAACCATGTGTGTCGGGTGGATCTTTCACATTCCATCCATTCTGGTGATCGAGAAGTGGAATCGCCATGTCTATATGTAAACACACCAAAAAATTGAGTTTTTCTCCACCCTGCTTTGTGGTTTTCAGGATTTGAAGGGGATCTACATTGTGTGTAGTCTTCTTTCATTAGTGGTGAGCTTTGATGTTGAGATTGGGGAGTGCATGATTGAATATTGCCTGCGTATGAAAACAGGAAGACATATAATGACAGATTCCCTTTTATTAACCCTCTGATGTGTAAGCGGGTTCTTTGACCCGGTGAGGTCATCTTTTAGCAATATCTTTGTAATGAAAAGTTTTTATCACTTCATATTCCACATATTCCTCTTGATTTACCAGTCGATCTAAGTTCCTACCCTCATCTATGATCATGAGCTTTGGGTCATGTCCGAAAGAACAAGGTCACAGATACAAGCGGCCGAAATTAGTTTTCTCCATAGGGCGCCTGGACTCTCCCCTAAAGATAGGGAGAGAAGCTCAGATATCCAGGAGGGATATCCAGAGTAGAGGCTCGGGCATCTGGTCAGAATGCCTCCTGGAGTCTTGGAAACACTTTGAGATTCACCTGGAGGAGCTGGAACAAGTGGCTGGGAGAGTGAAGTCTGGGCCTCTCAACATAGGCTGCTACCCCCATGACCCGACCCCAGATAAACAGAAGAAGATGGATGGATGGATGGATGGATGGATGGATGGATGGATGGATGGATGGATGGATGGATGATGGATGGATGGATGGATGGATGGATGGATGGATGGATGGACAGATAAATGTACATACATGCACAGACTCACAAACAGCACAATAGAATACAGTAATGTTAGCTTGCTTGGTTAGCTGGCTAGTTTCAAGAAACATGCTCTTTCGCACCCCAAATGCCCACGCCCACACTCACACACACATAATGGATGTTGACATTGTCCATTTCATCATTGCTGTTGTAAAATTGCTGTTGTTGTCATTTTGGTTTAAAAACGTTCTCCAAAGTGTCACAAATGTTCTACAAATTGTCATAAAAATGTTTTCAAAAGTGAAAAATAAAAATATTTCAAACATGAAATAATTCTTGTGTGAAATAAAACACATAAGAAGGTATTATGCAAAACATTATTTCCAAACAAAATGACAAAAGTAGCATAAAAACACATTGAATATAACCCGGGTCACGGAAGACAGAGGGTTTAAAAGGTTTCCTGTGTTGTGACAAAAGAATGCACCCATAGCCTAGAATTACCTGGTTTTCACCAATAACTGGTAAAAGAATTATCTTCAACAAACAATTGTAATCTACTCATTCATTCTTCATATACTTGTACATGTATTACCATGTAAATTTGTTTCTTCAAGTCCCTACTAAAAAGGAGCATAACACATAAATTTCTTCTTAAACAACTTCAGAATTACTTGGCAGTACACTGAGCTGTAATTCGTAGAACCATTTCTCTTGGAAGCTTTAGTCATCTTGATGACAAGGATTGATCATGTTGGAACTATACTATGCAACAGTGTCTTTAAATACGAGAACGTTGCATCGTTTGTCACTGATCATAAAAATTAGAGTTAGAAAAGTAGATTCTTGGTATAAAATGCCTGAAAGCAGAGGATCCAGAGAAAAACATGTTAAAGGAAGCAGGAAACTGAAAAACAGTAGTCAATAATGTGCTTGCAAATATGTTGAGTTACTTATTTTTACTAGAATTATTAACAGAGAAGGCAGATGATGATAACTGTCAGAAAAAAAAATCTGATTTGTGGTGCCTGGAGATGAGATGTAAAGCATCTAACAGCTGAATTACAATTGCAGGTATGTGTTCAGATGTTTCTCTGGCCAGAGCGAGGGCTGCATAAATTCAAAAAAGGAACACAGATTTTAGCATGCAACCATAGTCTCAGGCTGATGCTAATCTTTTATTTTCAAACATGAAGTAAGAGATCACAGTCATACTTCCTCGGCTTATAAATTTGTTTTATTTGTGGACATCTGCTGTATCTGAACAGCTGTTTCCAGCGACTGGATTTATGGTTTCTACAGCAAATAAATCACTCCATTTGATGGTAGTTTGGTGTAAAACACAAACTTTCAATTCCCTGCACTCTATTCAAAAAATCCTTCAATGTCCAGATGAGAGACACACCTGGTTTATCCCATTGATATCTATTGGAATTTTGAATTTAAATGTAAAATTGTAAGATTTGTTTCCTTTGAAATAAGCTAATTTCAGACAAGGATTTCAGTTTTTGATTACAATCCATATTTCTGGATCATAGATGAGGCTCTGTACATAAACAGGGCAGTAGATTATTTTGGCTTCATTCTTTCTTCCCTGTAACCGACCAGAATGCCCGTGATATACCAGATGAGGCCCAAATCCATCTACTCATCTCCTTCTCCATCCACTTTGTGTGACCTGCAAATAAGGCATTCCATTAGAAAAGGAGTCAAATGACAGTTAAACCATTTTGGATTCCAAAAACCATTTTTCTTCATGTCTATAGGCCACATTAGCCTCCTAGTATGATTCTTTTAGTTTTATAGGTCCACTGTGCAATATTATAAAATTTTTTCCAGGTGTTATTTGAAGTGATTTCATATAAAAAGTCATTTGCTGTGAAATTGTTATGGTTTTTATACACGCACACCTGCAGTTGATATGTTCTCCTTCAGGTCTGTGGGGAGGTAATAACCACCATAGATTTAATGAATTCTTAGGACACATCCTGCATTTTTATGGTCCACTGAAAAGGTTCTGAGAGCCTGTTACCCTTCTGACGCAGTAAATGATCTTATAACAATGTCACCATGACAATTTGTGTTATTTTCTTCATGTGTCAGTGTGCCTTTTTAGAACCGTTTGAGACCCAGAGCCCTTTTTTTTTTCTCTTGCACATTTTTGTAGTAACTGTGACCATCAGATTTTATGCTTTGAGTAGATTTTCCTACTTGGACGCAACCCAGCCTCTTTTTTCCCTCTTGATGAACCAGGGATTCACTTCGCCATGTGCTTTTAAAGAAGCACAGAAGACTGCCTCTTTTGAACAGTTCGAATGATGAAGTCCATTTTCATTAAACTGTTGCTATATCTGGAATCATTTCTCCACAGTTATCAAGGTATGACTTGCAAATGACACTTGAAACTTTGGTATTTTTGCTAGGGCTTTTATTTTTGCTGTTTAAACAAAGCTGACATGGCAGAGTTTGGAAGTACCTTTTCAGGTGGGTGTTCAAGGCTCACCAGCAAAGTAACTAAGTGTTTCCTCTCCACCAACCCAGAAGCGTTCAAAAGGACAGACTGTTTTAAAAAGTAAAGTGTTTGAAATTAACCATTATTTTTCTTGCAACAATGGATGAGGTCTTACAGTACACATGCTTCATGTGGACCATATTTCCTCAGATGTCATGAGGACACTTGTGTCTTTAAGGACCCCATTATCTGACATATAAGTGTCAGATGATGGCACTTATATGACACTTACACACATGTAAGTGTCAGATAATGGCGCTTATTTGGGGTGACAGTTAAGGGATTAAACAATGTCTCCCAACCTCCACTAATTCTCATTTTTGTTCTTCTTTTACTCCTAAATTCTCATTCAACTTGTGTGGTTCTTTTTTTATTAGACATGACAAGAAGCTTTATCATGAGTATGAAAAATCAGAAAAGCACCTTGGATGGCTGAACTCAAGTGACATCACCAGTAACACATGACTATCAACATAGCTTCCACTGTGCAAACATTCTTACTTGGTGTGTGTCTGCTTTGACATATCTACATTCTTCATCACACTGAAAGAAAAAAACCCAACAGTTTTAAATAATATTTGTCTTGTAATGAGATTCTCTGCAGGGACCAGAGGGGTTACAGAACACACAGACGAGTCATGACATGACTCACCCCACAAAACAGCATCAACAAATATGTGCCTAATGTTAATGACACCATGTCTCGAACATTAAAAGTGCAGACATCCGTGAGAAAATATCAGGCACTGATTAAGCATTTCCTCTGAGATATGAAAATTCTGAAAATGTATTTTGAGATAAACCAGCAGTTAGTGAGAGATTTTAAAATGATGAATAGCTAACCTGATCGCTTTTTGTATCTATGAAAGCTACACAAATTAATTCAAAGTATGAAAAATAGCCTCACCACTAAATAGGTTATTACAAAATACTTTTGACAAAAAAATGCCATGCCATTCTTAAAACAATAATGAAGCACCAAATATAGATGATGAAATCCTATCTGTATCTAGAATAGAATAGAATAGAATAGAATTCAACTTTATTGTCATTGCACTGTCACAAGTACAAAGCAACAAAATGTAGTTTGCATCTATCCAGAAGTGCTATACAGGATATAAATATTTATAAACAAGTGTACAAAGATATGGTGTATAAACAGAGAATAATAGTGACATTCTATAAAATAAAATGTTTTGAGAGCTATAAATATAAATATGAGAGCTATGTACATATTATACAAATTACACAGATTATACAGGAATATGAAGAATGGATTGTATGTATATTAGTTGTTTTATAATAGAGGATAAATAATGGCAAATTAGATTTACAGATTATATAAAGCAACAGTCTAATATGCCATTTTAACAAGAATAATGACAAATTCATGTACAGCGCTTAAATAAAAGACAACTGGGCCTCTTTCGTTTCTTGAAGGTGTTTCATCCCCCCCAAAAGGTTACTTATAAGTGGCAATGTTCAACATTTATGGCAATGTCAAACAACAGGCATGATTGTCTGGTTGATGAAAAAATGTTTGTTAATGGCAGAACATTTATTCCACTGTGGAGGACCCGCAAGAGGATGTGCTGGAACAATTCAGCCAAAGCGCCTGGCTGAGATTCAACAGAGCTGTGTGTAGATAATTGGTCAAGCAGCAGAGGAATGACCTTAAGTTTAGATTTGGGCAGTTAGGAGACCTTGGAGACTGCCTGTATCCCCCAGGCTTTCCCTCACATGGTTCTACACAAGTTTGTGCATGTAAAGTCTGCCACTGGAGAAGACCACATTATGCACCAGGATAACACAAGGTTGCGAGTTACATAAGTGTTGCAATATTAACTTTATGCATTTTATATGGGTTCCCTCTTAAGTACATGTCAACATCAACAAATGGACAGTATGAGACTCTTAATGATAAACGGTATGGTTTCATACCTTACTGTTTCCCCCCAACAAGAAACTTAGTGCCAGTGTCAGTCTTACCCTCAAAACCCGTGAACATACAAGTCTTGAGTGACTCTGAGCTCAGGGACCCCCTCGTTGATCAGTAGTACAACAGATTCCAGATCCAGCCAGCTGGGGCAATTAGCTGGGGAAGCCATGTTCTCCTGTCTGCAATGAGGTAATACTTCAGACATCTGCAGGAGGTTCTAATTATGCCAGAATAGCTTGGTGTCTGACTGCTTTTTTGGCAAGATGAACAGCCAGCACAAGCCCTCTTACTCTTTAGGCATATGACATGCAGGCCCAGGGAATGCCCTCTCTCTGCTTGGTTTATACATGGAGGCTGTTATGTAATTTTGTTACTGTCTTTGTATTTTGAAAGCTGAAACAAATATCTCACAGTCTTTTTGCCTTGTCCCTGGCCTGAAGTGGAGGTTCAATGGGACAACAACCTCAAACATTCAGCTACAATGGAATAATTCAACTGGAACAATATTCATGTGTCAGAATGATCTGTTTACAGAGGTGCTCCATCAGTCTGATAGAGCTTGACTTATTTTACAAACAATTGGGAAATCTGGTCAGAATTAGAGCTGTAAGTAGGTACATACATTTACATAGGTATTTAAAACATTCTGTTTTCTTCTATATACGAGTTTTTAACTACATAGTGTTGGTCTGTACATAAAATGAGAAAAAAGTATGCTTTAATTTGTGGGTTTGAAAGATACTAAACAGGATGTTCTGCATCTCTTGGTTGTACTCAAAGTGATATTGTATTTCCTCGAGAAAGTTATATTTTAGACTCCAGCTTCTTCATGACTCTTTAATCTCTGGCTATGCCATAACACAAGGTGGTGCTACTGTATCTTCCTGCTCTGTTGTTTGGTAGCTGGGTGTTTGCTAACAAGATAAGAGCCATGTGTTTAAGGCCTTGACTGTTTTGAAACTTATACATTCATTTTCATGTTCTCCACATGAGGTTTTAGCCAATGTGTCATGTAAGGGGAAACAGAGCAACTCTTACATTACAGAGCTGTATGATTTTGTTCATTTTGCTCTTATAATTAAATAGCTATTTCCTTCCATGTGACAAAATGATAGGCTTATCAACAGCATCCCAGGCTTAAAATAAGAAGGTAACGAGGGTAAAACAGCATGTTGGATTGAAACCCTTTATTTGCGTAAACTGTAAACACCAAGTTAACAGAGATCAACACAAAAACATTGGTTCCTATAGTAACATGCCTCGTTAAGTAGGCGTACCTGATATTTAAGTCTGCATTGCTTTATTCTGTTTTTTGCTGCATTGCAAGGAGACACAGCGATAAAACTAACTATTTAGATCTGAGCAGATATTTTGTAAATCGGCAACCAAGTTGAATTAAAACACTGGACATCACGGGATGTCCAGTGGAATTTGAAACCAGTGAACTGTGTCCTTGCTACAGAACGGTGTACCTGTGGATTCAGCTTATTACAAGGAAAGACACCTAAATGAAATGAAAATGAGATTTTTTTTGTTCCTTTTTGCTGATCACATGCGATTTTTTTTTTGAACAAAGAAATGTCTAAAGTGAAAACTTTCTAGAAACACCTTCCTCTGTAATAACAAGCGCAAGTCTTTTGGGGTGTGTTTTCACCAGTTTGCACTTCTAGAATGTTATGTTTTTCCAGACTTTTAAACAATGCTTTTCTGATTTGCGCTGCATTTCATCAGTTTAGGGGTAACAGCCAAATTTTTTTCATGCTTGCAGCTGTACCCTCTGATTTCCAACTTTAGATTATGGACAAAGCTATGATTTGTGAAATCTTAAATGATTTTAACCCAAACGTGCTTCATAGTGTTTTAAAATATCGTTCTTGGTGTACATAATATTGCTCATTTACTGATCTTCACTTTCCAGAAATGCATTTATACTCAGTAAAAATTACATAGATTTGAGCTGTGTTTATTCTGTTAGCATAAAAATGATCAAAATAAATAAATGAAAATCAATGTCAAAAGGTATTTTGTTATTCTGCTTTATCACTGCTTCTTACAAGGCCCAAAGTCTATTCTCCTTAAGAAGTGCTGTTTTGGGTTATGTATTAGCTTAAGAGCTAAGGTGCGGGTTGAGTTTCAGGTTGGTTTTTGAGTGAGTCGTGTAATGGTTAGGCTACAGAAATGACTGGAAAACTAATGGAAGTTAATGCAAACTCCTTGCAAAAAAAACAAAAAAAAAAAAAAAACAGGTAGCCTACCATGTGTGGATATGCATGTGTGTACTCATATCCATTCACAGTTATAAATTATGAACCTCTGAGAATTGGAACATTTTGGTTTGTTTTTGATGGTAGATAGCTGTAATTGACCTCAGGTCAGCAGACAGCTTGTTCCAGAAAGTAAAACCACAGTTTTGTAAAGCTGCACACCCATCGCACTTGCAATTGCTTCTAGTAACAGCCGAAAGACATCTGATAACCTGAGACCCGATTAGCCCATAGACAGTGAACAATGTTCAAATGTACTGGGGAGCTGATCCAATAATTTTTTTGTGGTTTATATATTAGCTTCTCAAAGGTTTTTCTATTGTGCAGTGGGCAATGCAGATTTATCTTTACTAAAGAAGTAATATGTTTACATTTCTCTGGTTTAAAAAGTTGATGTCCTGCTAACAGCTTTGATAAATGCAGTTAGCATTTGCATCTTTGTTTAAAAGATACAAAGGCATCAACCACTTTTTCTGAACTCTTTTGGTAATTCGTTGACGATTAACAAGAACTGCAATGCAAATCTTAGTTAGAATTCTATCTATAGCATTGCGCCCAACAAGACTCAAATCTCCCAGTTGCTGGAACTACACAGGATGAGAGAAAACATTCTTCAACTCCTCATACAGAAATAGAGTGGCGACAGTTTAATGGTCTCTGAGCTCGACTCACCAAACCGTTGCCACTCTGCAGTATATAAGAGACCCCAGTACCACTCCAGCTTGTGACGTCAGGTGCTAGAACCTGCTCTACAGAAGTTGTAGTTAATCATCAGAGGTGTACATTCTCTGAAGTGACGATATTGCAATTTAACACCACAGATGGAATAAAATTTTACCTTAGACCAGTTGAAGGAGTCAAAATGCTCTCAGTTAATAATAATTTATTTATTCTAATCAATAACAAACGGATTGTTTCTCATTTTTAGATGATTTGCTATGTTGATATGGCTAAGTGATGAAAAAACTGGAAGGACCAATGGATTTTTTAGTGCTTTGGGAATTCTTTCTCTGTTGAGAGAAAAGCTCATTCTATTGAAACAAATTCTCAACGCCTGCCTTAGTCCTTTGTCTATGCTTAATATTCATTAATTTCCCCTTTCAAGACTTGTTTTTTCTGAAAGTTAACCACATTTTCCTGCACTTAATGAGCCATTCGTGTGAGGAATAACAACTTACAGACTTTCTGTCTCTCTAAACCCCTACCCCACAACAAGGGGACTTGATTTAGACAACTGCTGAAAGTTAGCTTGGACCACAAGAGCCTCCCAGGCTTGACAGACAGTGTTTTTCTGTGAGACTCTCCAGATGGGATCCTACACTTTGAGCTGTCCTAACAACCAGTGGTACTGCCAGAATCATAACTGAAAACCTCTGATGTGACAGAGAAGGAAGGAGCATCATTAATAAACATAATGAGGCGGATGGGTGTTCTAATGGGTGGCTGGAGTATACACTGCAGAGTCAGTCGGAGGTTAAGGCATCGGGTTCCCTTATCGGGAGAGGCTCGGATGTAGAAACCGGATGCTATGGTGTTTATGACACTAAATGAGCAAAATAAACATGCCAGCCAGTAAGTGAATACGAGTTTTATCACCATTTGAGGCCACAAAAAGAGTTTCCCACCTGCAACATGACAAAGCAGTGAAAACAAATTAAGAGAGAACATTACTAAACTCTGCATTCCTCCAGCAGTGCTGGACTGACAACTGAATCTGAAGCAGGAGAAACAGAGACATTGTCTTTGTTTTTACACACATTTCTCTTTTTGTCAACACCTTCCACCTATGAGGTTCGCAGAGGAATTTGATTATGCTGATGTATCTTGTGATCACAACCAGAAAAAAGAAATCTATCGTGTCTTTTCCCAAGCTACATATACACTTAGACCTTTGAAAGAAAGCTTAAATTTGAAGTCACACGTTATCCATACCATAAGATTTGTTCAGTGTTTTCTTTTTTTGTTCATTCAATGTTTCTAAAACTTTTTTTAGTTTTTAGTTGGTCTTTTGGAGTTTGTTTCACTGCCTTGCAATCATATGGTTGATTCCAGTTTCCTCTCCCCTCTGAGTGAATACTTTCCAGCCTACCATGTCAGGTAAGCTTTTAGGGTGCATTCACATCAGCCATGTTTAGTCCACTTTAATCAAGCGCTAGATCGTTGGTATAAAAACTTCACTTTATATCGGGAGGGATTGATGTGTAATCAACCTCTCATGTAGACAAAAAAGCGAACTCTGGTCTGCCTAAAAACCTAGGTCTCAGCTTGTTAAACTGAACACTGGCGCGGTACGATTGCATATCAGAATCTAGCGCAAGCAAAATTACCAAAGACAAAAGAGAAATTCTACTACCAACAAAATTTGAAAGCCAGAGGGGAGAGGTGTATTTGGTTGGAGGTGGGAAAAGGTTAATCAATTTATTTGGATCGTTTGACTGTGCAGTGTGAAAGAGAACCACAGCAGCTGAAGCTTTAACAAATGTTGCAATTTTGGTTGCTAATTGAATCAAGTCTACCAGACCATCTTGTGTGAAAACACTAGAGTTGAGTGGAAGGTGGACTGAGCTGCAAATGATTTGAGGCTGGAGTGGAGGTTCAACTTCCAGCAGGAAAACAAGCCCTGACATGCAGTCAGAGCTAGACTCAAACTGTTTTGATAATTATACATTTGTTACAACGGCCCCCCGTCAGAGTCCAGAACTAGTTCCAAGACGACTACAGATGCCCCTCATTCAATCTGACTGTGTATGAGCAAATATTTAAATTTAAGCAGGTTTCTGCACAGCTAAACAAGCTTTCTGGATTTTTATTTGTACCATTTTCCTTCCATTTGACAATTTTATGCGCGACTTTGTGTCAGGCTATTGCAGAAAATATTTGGCTATAATTAACAAATTTACAAATGTGAATAACCTTTTATTGGGTGCAAACATTTTTGCAAGCACTTTAGCTCATCAAAAATACTTAATAGAATCAAATAATATTCATGATAATAAAATGTTGGATAGCTTAAAAAGAGAAAAAGCTGAACAAATGTCCTTCAGAAATACATTTCTACCCGGAAAAAAAAACTTTTTGGAGACCGATCCTGTTTAAAATTATGTTCCCTGTGTGTAAGAAGTGATAAATTCTCACATGACAAGATCAAAAGCATGGCCTCTGAGAGACTATGAGGACAAACCTTACTGCCTTTGGGCTTTCATCCCAACTGGCTTCAAAACAAGCTGAGCTGGCGTCGCTATTCATACTTAGCTGATGTATTTGAGTGAAGTCTGTTTATGATAGACAGTAATAGACAGTTTATACTTCCAAGTGTTTTTGAATGTGCCAGTCCTTTTCAGAGTTTCCACACATGACTTACCAGATGGTTCTGTGTAAAACTTTATCTTTGTTGTTTGGTTTTCCAGCTTTAAGCAAAAATGGCAGCATTCTGCAACATCACTTAACCACTTCCCGTAGAAGGTTTGATCCAATATTCTCACCCCCTGACACCTTATTTTTTTTAAACAGTGTAAAGTACTATTCTTCTAACTTTACGCTGATGAAAAACTTAAAGAAGCTAACAGTTGCCATACTGCTGTTGGGCTCTTAATTACTGTGAGTCAGGTCAATACAGTTAGATATGCTCTGTATTTTTCATTGGTTAATGATGCAGTGAGTGCACTGAGCTTCAGATTGTCACCCCACTATCTGGAAAAACAATTAGTTATTGTAAAATGCTGTGATGGAATCTGCCAAATATTGTTGCCCATGAATTTGTGGTTTGGAAGCATTTTGACACAGAAACTAATCACCTTTTAGTCACTACAAGCAAATTACAGGCTGTAGAGAAAGTGCAACATGCTCGAATAAAAGTTCACTTTGAGGTAAAGTTAAGCAACATGCCATATAACGAAAGCGACAGCCACAAAAACTGCAACACTATAAAAGCCATTGGTTTGTTGGATAATACAGGTTTGTGTTGGCTTTTGCATCACCTAAAGCCTTTGTGTCGATACCAATAAAATATGTTTGCCGCCTTTTGTGCATTATATTGTATGGCATCTGATCTGGCTGGCATTAGATTTGCTAAACATAAATAGAGTTCATTACTTAATGATGTGACACAACTTATAGGTTCTGTATTGACACCAGTATCTGTAAATTCTCAGACTCAGATTGGCATAGGTACAAAAATTATATTTCTTGCTGAAAAAAAAAAATAGTGCATTCAATTTTGAGATATTTATGTTTAAAAACTTATTTAACAAGTGAATTCACAATTTTATCCCTAAGGCCAGAAGATAGAGCCCCCTGAGAAGGGAAGCAGCATGTTGATACGCCCTGTGGTAGTGGAAAAAAGGGCCTGTGTGAACTGTCAGCACCAGATGGACACAGAAGCAGCTAATCTGCTCCCAGGCCAGCTCTCACTTGCATGTGCCACTTGCACTTTTGCTGACTGACTTCCTCCATGTGCATGCTGAATGAAGAAGAGAGTCTGGGTGTACCCACAGGTGGAAATCCTGAGAGTAGATAGACATGCATGAGGAGACATTTACCAAACATGAGACACAACAAAATTCTGGGAAACACATCTCCCAGCGAGCAACTCCCCCTCAGAGGAGGCACTCTGAAAGCAGACATATGTGTGGGCTGTTCACAGATTCAAGACACAATGACATCTGAACAGAGCTGTATTAGCTCATTCTTAAACTGGGGGAGGTGTTGACATGCAGCATATGCTTTAATTAAATCTACTATTTTCCAGACAATATATAATGGATCATTTAATCAGCCACTCCTTGCTGAATGAGAAGGGCAAATAAAGGATTGTTTGCTCAGTGACTAAAGATCTGGAGAAGCAGAGATGGATACTTACAAAGGAGACCAAACCCCATGATATCATGCCCCTGAATGTAAATCTTCTCCCTGAACCTTAGTTCACGATTCATTTGTGCTGAACAGGGTTTGTCTTGTCATTAAGACCATTTGAATCCTTTGATTGCTGTTGAGTGAGAACCAAGAGTTGGTTTGCATGAAAAGAGAGGTTGTCACGACATTGAACATCAGAGGAATGATGTTACTGTAACATGTTTTGGGATAACTTGTGTAGCAAGACTACTCTCCACCTGCTGTTATTCCACAGTTTGGAGAATCTGTCTTTATCCAAACAAGTGCTGTCCAAAACTTTGCGGTTGACAGAGTGACCCTGTGGCTGAACTGCCTTCACGGCAGTCCAGGAACTGCCCTGCAGACAGATCAAAGTAGAAATCATGCCCCACCAATAGAGATAAATGCACACTTCCTCCTGCCCTTTCACACTGGTTTTTCCCACACTGTGGCACACCGTTGTGCTGAACCAAGACCAACTCAGGGGAAATGACAGACCACATCAAGAGGCTTGCTGCTGCTCTGGCATGACGTCTAGTACTGGCCTTCAGGACAGAGGGAGATGGTTTGTTTTTTTCTTGTGGAATAAAAGCTATTATTGCATCTCCAAAAAATACATGTTGTAGTTTTTTTTCAGAAACTGAAAGAAGCAATACTCTGAGAAATTATGTAAAAAATGCTATTACAACAAAATAAATAAAAAAAATATTATCTTATGTAGATATTGGGCAAGACCCCAGTATGTGACATCCGAACCCAGGTCGCAAGTATTTGAAGATTGAGCCTGAGCTAAGTATCGAGTCTGACACAAAGAGTTTCAACACATTTTTTAAGGGAAAAGTCCAAGAGAAATCTCAAGCTGGTAATTCTCAATTCCTTGCCCAGTCTCAAGTTTTTTGCCCTCCTTGTCAAAGTGATATGACTCCAACTCTATTCTTGACTGTATAATAAGTGAAAATAGAATTCTCTCATTATTTACCTGTCACTTAATCTTCCGGCATAAATGCTCCATGTTATAAATTCAAATCAGTATTTAGTTTACTTAGGTTCCTATTTAAGTTCTTTGCACTTTATGTCCAACAGTTTTTGTGGTTACCACAAGTAATATTTTTAATAAAATATGCAAAATGATACCTTTTGCAAATCAAAGACATTATGTACAATGCAACCTTTGCTGATTCCTAAAATACAGTTTTCCTGCTGTTTTCACCACACACATATAAGTAACCTTTATTAAATAAACCATTCACTTCCTACAATATAGTTTAAATGAACATTTTTTAAAAGATTCATCAAAAGTAGGATAGTCATTGTTGTGGTAATAAAGAAAAGTGAAAGGCTGTCCACTTACAAATAAGAGGGGTTTCTTGAACACATACTTAATGCTAATCATAACACCTAAACATAACTCATTTACCACAAACCATAAGATTTTTCTATTGACCTAACTGGCAAGCATAAGATTAACCAAACAATGACTGTTATAAGCAATTAATACAGACATTTAAAACATTGATAGGAGTTTCAGGTCAACTTTAATTCACAATTTGTGCTGTTTAGCTGTTAGCAGTGATGCATCACAGAAAGAAGACGCAGGGTTCACATCTTGGCTGGAGCCTTTCAATGTGGATTTTGTATGTTCTTCTCAGTGTTTTGTTTCTGGTTCCTCCGATTTCCAAAGACAAACACACATGACAGATTAATTGGTGCCAATAAATGGCCCTTAGGTGAGACGGTGTGCCGATAGGCGTCGATGAATTGGCAACATGCCAATGCGTTCAACAGTGAGTTGAATGCAAAGGGTTCATGTCCCCTTGAAACTCTTAGCAAGATTAGGTGAGTTTTGAAAATTATTTTTGAAGGATTTGCTTGCCTTACCTTCTTGCCAAACCAGTAAAAGGGCACTGTTCAGTCAGACATATTAAACTGCTAATTCAACCTTACTTTAAAAAACACCTATTAACTACGTCTCCAGAGAAGCTGACTGATGGACATCATCCCACTCAGTGACATATTACAGACAAGTACTCTCTTAAATGCATTTGTGATTAATGGAGATACGTTTTACACTCTGTTAGGCTGCTGGTTGTTGCTGAGCACTGCAGTATAACACAGCAAAGTGTGTTTATATAACATGTAAATTAGCCATATGATCTCATCTGAACTTTATATCGCAATAGCCCTTGGTGAAATTTTGAAATAAGTCCCAAACAAATACCTTTTTAATTTTTTTAGTGTTCCAGTATCCGTCACCATAAATTAGTGCTCAGAAGATATATTTTCTTTCCCTGGCACTAGAAAACAGTAGTCAAGAAACAGGTTGGTTTGGGGTTTGGCTTTAATCTTACCTGTTTCCTCAATCTATGCTTCCTAACAAAAAGGCCTCTCATTTTGAAGAGTGTACTGAGTAAATCAACTCTACCTTTAGCCAAAGCTTCATTAATATGATCCTTCTGAGACATGTACTTGTGATGGCAAAACATGACGGCTGCAAGGAAAGTCCTCTCTTAAAGCAATGAATTATGTTTAGGAATTCCCTGAACAGCTGCTGCTTATATTTTCATAGGGGGGATACGCAAGGCCACCCAAAATAAAATTGTGTCATGTTACTACACGAGAAAACACCAGATCCTCGTAACAGGGCTGTGCCATTTTTCCAGCTTTCTTCTGTGTTTTCTGCTCCTCCACAGGAAATACACCCATGCACATAAGTTTCCCCACCTGTTTGGAAACATCTTTTGAATCGTTTCTGGTTGCTGTAACAGATCATAAGCAATGCCTTTAATGAGCAAATAAACTCTGGCAATGTCTCGCACCCAAAACTGGAGAAAGTGAATCATCCTGCAGATTCATCCTCAGCAACACCTAATATTGTTTGTGATTCATGTTGAAATGTCAGAAAAGAACCTGTGGGAGAATGGGAAACTTAAACTAAATGTCCCAGAGCTGGATCCAGCTTTATTAAACCTAATTGAGCTTTTTATATTGAAATGTGCAGTTACATGCTGTTGACAGCTAGGGAATGTTCTTTGTGCTGATAATGCTGTTAATATTGGCAATATTCAGAGGAAACCTGTCTAGAATTAATGGACCTATTTCACAGAAGTTATCTTCAGTTACACACACAATTCAAAACACAGAGTTATTATTTTCAACAGACAATAAGTCTTGCTTTAAAGTGGGATAAACTGTTTATCTGGTAGTTGTGGCAGTTGAGTTTTAGCATGTTAGCGGTTTGAATAGAAAATTTAGGGTAATGAGTAAATGAAATATGTACAACTAGACTTTTTAAAACATACCACCTCTCAAGATAAATTAAAGTTATGGTTAACACTAGGCATGGGCCTCTTACCAGTGTCAAAGTATACCAAGGTTTTAAAAAGTTATGGTGCCAAAGCCATTAAAATTTTCCATTATATTGTTTTACAGTTTAAAGCAATTTTATGAGATGCCAGAAAAAGTCCAGGAGCATAAGCTAACATATTATTTCCCTCGCTCTGCTGTTGTTGGGTATCGCAGGTCAGTTGGCTCAAAAAATCTGCTACACTTTTACAAAAGCAAAAATCTGGCTGTTTCATGTGTTTCTGGTTATGCAAGAACACAAAGCAGAAAGCATCTTGCTTATTAGTATAACCATGAAGTCACCTAAAAAACTCCCTATTCCAGGTACAGTCATTTTTAATTTTGAGCTTCTTTGAAAAAGATTATTCTCAGGTGTTTGAGAAGAGATTTTCACAGTGGAGCCTTCATTGTGGGTGTACAACAGTGGATAAGATCTTTACCCTTGCAGAGTTGCTCAAGGACTATGTGAGGTTTGGTTGTTCAATGCGTATGTGGTTTGTGAATCTGGGGAAATCCTAATGACTTTCCCTCAAGTAATCTTTTGGCAGGTGTTGCTGCATTATGGGAAGCCAGGGATGCTTTGGATGCCTATTTTGTCTTTGTTTGCCCAAAGCAAGTGCATTGTCTGCATTCCTCTGAAGTCAAGCTTGTTCATTGAGGTGGCTGGACTTTACCATAGCTGCTACTTTTTCCTGATCCTGTCGGTAGCGTTCATGTAAAGCCTCTGAAGTTATCATGGGAAAAACAACAGGTTTTTCAGATGATGTGCTACTTGTGCATACACAGGAGCAGAGTGTGATGGAGGAGAGCCACCTCCTCTAAGTCTGAGATTATGATTCTCAACCATGAAAAGGTGGACTGTTTTTTTCCTGGGTTTTGGGTCTGTTTCTGAAAATTTAAGTGGAATAAATACTTGATATGGAATGGTTTAACAAAGAGTTGCCAAACATTGACAAAGAAATTCTATGTTTACATTCAGCACTGAATGTAACTTAAATAGAATTTAAGATTCTTCTTCTAAGAGGATCTTAAATTCTCAAACTCCAACATACTTCAGAGATCTGATAGTTCCATATATTCCTAAAAGAGCATTTCACTCTCAAAATGCAGTTTTAATGGTGATTCCTGTATAGTCTATAGTCATCAGCAGTGTTTGTGGAAAAATAATGATTACATGTACTCCCCTTAACGTCATAAAATTGACCAGAAACACACGTAATGTTTTCATAAATATCTGTCAATCAATAGATTAGTAGTTTTTTTGCACAAAAATGACAAAGAACAAAGCCAGTTCTAAGTGAAACTCACATGGGTCCAATTCAGTGCCTTGGATCGCATAATAAGTAATTATTTTCACTCACATTAGCTTGAGTAACTTTTTGAAAAAATAAAAAAATATATATATTTATATATATTAGTAGATTTATAACACATTTTTTTTTTTACTTTAGTAATGTTATTATGAAGTATCGCCACTCTAGCTTGTTTAAAACTTTTGGATACTCTACCACAAACATCCTTCAGAAAGATGTTTATGAAGGAGAAAGATGTTTTTACCAAAAATGCAGAAGATACAGACACACAGCTCCAGTTTATATCTTGTCATATGCTGTTTGCACCTGAATTAATTATCATTCAAAAGGTCCTCCCTTCCTGGTCTGCTCCACTGTATTCAGTTGCTAATTTGATTCTTGCATTTTATTCTTTATGCATTCTATTTAGTTTTCTTAGCTTAATGTTAGTCTTTCTTTTTAGTTTCTCTTGCATTATTCTCCCCCCCCCATTTTTATTGTATTCATGCTCACCAGTAATCACTCGTGCCATTCATCTGCAATGCATTATCATCTTCATGTGTTTCAACTGATCTGCCACTCAAGCTCCTTATTTTGATTGTTCAGCTCTGAATTATCCTTTTTCATGCTCTGATTCACATTTTTGTTCCGTTATGTGTCCTTAGAACAGGTTCAGACTGAGTATGCACATGCAACCAGCCCCCAGCTTTAATCTGTGAGGCAAACACCTTGTCTTCTTTTAAGATTAGGCTATAAAAGCTCCTTTTTGATAAAGCTTATAGTTAGGCTGGCTTTGATTATCTTGAGCGCTCTCTGAAGTTATGATGCTATCACTAAAAGCATTATTTGTTGTTTTTTCAACCATTAATTGTTGTATTTTTTTGTTACAATTTTGTCTCTCCATTGAAGCTTCATTTAGTCTGGTGTTCCATTTAGCCATGGTACCTTCAGGGAGTCGGGCATTGGCTGAAATAGTCCTGGTATCACTTAATCGTTCTTCATCTTGTGTTATTAAGTGTTTACATTTCATATAATCCTACATCTGTTCTGTTGTTTCCTTTTATTGTATGCTCTGTCTTCTCGGTTGTGGCAGATGGTCACTGGTACTGAGCCAGGTTCTGCTGGAAATAGCTTTCTGTTATCTGGGACTTTTTTCTTTCCACTGTTGCTACATACATGCTGAGGGACTGCTGCAAAGTCAGTAACACAATGCCAGTGATTGCCTACTGTTGTTACATGCTCATCCAGATCTGCAGGGTTTTCTTAGATCGAAACTTTTAAACTTATTTGATGTACTTGGTGAACTGTTTGATAACTGGGATTGTTTTGTGAAATGACTTTTTCTGTAAATGCCTTGCACTGAATTAGCCAATAAAAAAGTAATTGAACCGCAGCAAAATATCTGTGAAGACAAGTATTATGTGTTGTGGGAAATACATGATTATAGGTATTTTAGCAAATTGGGTAAATTTTAATAAATGGTTGTACAAATATTCTTCATCCACATATTCAGTACATGATCATAGCTTCAGAGCCACAGTGCAAAAGAAAGGATCAGATACCACTGATCCTCACTATTATTCATCTCTCCCTGCGATTGCAACTCAGTGACCTAATGGGTCTTACGTTGTGTCACTGTTTTTTGTCAAAGGATGTCAAGAAAGCCAGAGAAGATCCATTCTACTATAACAGTCAGAATCAACACATTGACAGAAGGAGAAAAAAGAAAGTGCTGAGGCTTTTTAGTAATCTGTTTGTTTATTCTCTTTTAGTTCATTTGTGGCTCTTTTAAAGCCTTTGGCACCAAGGTATTCCGCCTGGCAACCCCTTCTTCTCTACCACACACCTTCCCTCTTGCCATCCGTAATTACCACACTGTTTGAGCCCTCGCCTGTCCAAAAGCCACTGCAGGTTTGATGTTTTTGGCTTGGCTCCTCACTGACATGCCTGGGAAGGGCAAGGAAAGGAAATGGGTGGACCGGTCGCTCTCTGTTCCCCCGAAGTAGGCCTGGGAGAAGCCAGCCCAGTGTTTTTGACTCTGCTGAGCTTGTAAGGCAACACAGCCCATCTGGTTCTAATAAATCCTCTGTGGAGCTTAGCAACTGGAATTGCTTGACCTGTAAGGCGACATGAACATCAACACCATCATTTTGGAAAACAACAAAATACGAGTTTTAGAGCAAAATATCAGATTTATGATTCATTTTTAACAGAGTAAAGAAACTAAGGATAAATTGCTAAAATTTAAAGTAGTTGGTGTTAGATGGTTTCCATAATGGTCACCATACTGTTACAAGGGATTCCTGCCAAAAGTGGGCAGTGTATTACCGTTGGTTGAGATGTGACTGTTAATCAAACTCAGAAGTCATGGTGAGAATAACTCTCCTTTTCTCCTAATGAGTCTCAACTATTCAATTCACCAGTTTGTAGAGCTGTCACTGCCAAGAATGTTTTAGCTTGAGTGCAAAGACTTGAAATATTTAATTTCTAAGAAACAAAGTATATCTTTCCACTCTCTTTTAATGTCCTTTGGTGGAAATTTTACAAAACATTAAAAGCAATATTTTCAGTTCAGCTGGAAATGACCATGCCCTTTTTTTATTGGTATCACATTTCTTCTATTGCACTAAAACACTAAATCTATTTTGCATGAAGAAACTGTAATATGGGCACACCGAGACAGCATGCTACACCACGTAAAGGCTGCCAGATCATTAGGTCATGCACTGCTATGTTGGTAATGTCTGCCTACAGATCCCAGGCACATATTTATGACCCTTTGGCAGCAGAAGCCCTGCTGACTCTGTGTGAATGAAGTCAAAGCCATCACAGTGACCTCACTAGTAGACAAGCAGAACATCTGTCCTCTTCTTTTGACACCTTCAGTGGTGGGGTTTCCTCAGACCTCCCTGCTCCTCCCTGTGCTTACTGACTTCTGACTGAAAACACTTTTAATTCAATAATGGGATCAAAGAAGACAGAATTTCCGGCCAAATGAAGTGGAACAGGGAAGAATTTGGAATAGTGTGCGTAAACTTTACACTGACAACACAAAAATTTTGATACAGATGTAAAATTTCCTTGCATGATTTTTAAAAAGATACAATTTTTAAAGATCACACAGAAGAAAGAAACTGCTCATTCTGCATTGCAGAATGCTGGCATTGGTAACCTCACAAGCATTTGACAAAGTTCAACACAGACTCTGATCTATTTAAATTGCAAGAAATTTACCATGGCATTTCCATGTTGTCCCTGGGCTTGTATGGGTTCTCTGTGGGAATTCTGGCTTCCTCTCACATCCCCAAAACATGAGTTTTGGGTCAATTGGTTAAGGGCTAGGCAACAAAGCAATAACAACATATTTGGAATGGTGGGAGTGAAGCATATATAGTGGAGTTTGCTGGTAGGATTCAATTAATACATTTGTTTATCTGGCAATTTTCGGAGAAAGTAGCCGGAGAGCATCTGAGCTGCAGAAAACATTGCAACATGAAAATGATCGAATGCATCATCAGGATGATTTGGTTTTAATAACACCACAGCTAATTGTCATGGATGAGAATATTTAAAAAGAAAATGCAGCCATTAGTTTGTCTTTGTGCTCTTAGCAAACTGCTTCCATGTGTTTCGTTTTGCCAAAATTACCTGAAAACTAAAAAGATTTCTTCCCTAAAAGTTCTTGCTGCAGTTTTACAGAACTGAATAAGGAGCTTTGACTGAGCCATTTGATTTTGATAAAAAATAAAATTACAATATGTAAGTATTTAATAGAGCTCATCTCAGCTGCTCTATGTGATGTCACTACAGGCATGTTGAAGCCTGTTACTCAGATTGTATATATTTTTCTTGTTTCAAAAATGATTTTGCAAGAAAGCAAAACAAATAGAAAAAAACAATCATGACATGTTTTACAGGTGGGAGATTATATCTCAAATGAGTTTGATTGATTGATTGATTGATTGATTGATTGATTGATTGATTGATTGATTGATTGATTGATTGATCGATTTTTAAGTCCAGCATATAACTGGACTTAATCAGCTGCTCAAATTTAGCGTTACTTTTTTAAGAAACCTCATTAGCTGAATAGCAGTTCCATCCCACATATTTGGTGAAAACACATCACAAAAGAAAAGCATGTGATTCTAATGCAAATCATTTGCTTATTAATGATATTAGAAACAATAATGATCCAATATCCCACAGGTATTATCCTGTAATTAAAATGGGTAATAATAGGATTTAGGCGGGGTTTTACAGCAGGAGACCACACATGGGGTATGCTTGTATTGCACATGCTTAATCTGATTAAAACTTTAAATGTGATTATGAAAAAGAGTGACACATACTTCACAGGAATGCTGACATAAACTGGGTTTGCTAGTACAGTCGCTTTTAACAATTTGTTTGACTAAAACTCTCCTATTAGACATTTCTGGGAGGATTTAAACTCCAGTGCGCCAAGACAAACCAAAAGTGTTGCTCACACAAAGCAAAATGAGAAAAACTAAATATTGGTAAAAGACTCCGTATGACAAGTATTTTTAGAATGTTTGTTTTCTTTTAAAAATATGTATAAATACATTTCTAAATGAACTTTTCTTTGATTAAAATGTACAATTTTAGAATGATGTTTAAGTTTGAGTTTTCAAATAGCTCATGTTGTGAATGATTAATATCGTCTCAACATATAATGGCTATTTCTGGTCTTTATGAGTAAACTGTACATCTGTAATTTTTTCTAGTTATTGTTCTACACAAGGTGTCTTCTTGTGTCTTTTACTGACTTCACATTTGCTGGCATTTGTTTGCAAAATTAAGAAAAAATTAGGAAAGCAATACCTGACTGGATTACAAAATTTTGCTACAGACATGAACATAATTCTGATCAGCTCATGCTGGAGCATTTTAAAACTACAAAGAAAATCCGCATTTGTTCTTCAGTTGACATCAAAACCCATCACTGTGACAGTGTTAAATACACCGCCATGACAAATTCAAAACAGAGACTAGCAGAACAATGACCCACATTTTCCATGCATTTTTGTCAAGTGATGCTGCCCAACTCTGTGGTTCTAAAAGAGACACCATCAGTTCTACCTGACAGGGAGTGAAAACATCCATTCACTCCTCCTATCTTATCTGCTCACCATACTATATGTACAGATAGAAAATACTTTGCCTTTTTGCCTCATTTTGTCTAATGCACAGTCTGCCTGTCCAGGATGTTACAAACTATGAATCAGGCCGATTCATGAAACTTTTTTTCCTCTCTTGTTGTCCTGGAACTCCATCATAATAAATTTTCTGTGATAATAACAGAAACATCTGATGACCTTATGGGAAGCAACAGACTTCTTCACCTCTTAGACAAAGAAATGAAAATGTATTTTTGCAAAAGGATAGTCTGGCTCAGTTTTAAGGGGAAAGTTGTCTCTTGTGTAGTATGGCAATACACATTTTTTGTCTTTTCTTCTTGGAATAAACTCATTATCTTCTGAAGGCAATGTGAAGATAATACCACCTGGCATGGATCAGTAAATTGAAGGGACAACTGGGAGAGCCATTTGTTCACCTTCAGTTTTCAAAGCAGCTTCCATCTGTATCTAAGTGCATTTAAAGACAAAAGCAATGCAAAAGGGGAATTTACCATTGAACTTACATTTCTGGGGTTTAGGGATATACTTTCATAAACATTTCTTGTTAATGTTTAATAGGTCAAGCTTATGCCATTTGAGCTCAGGCTTATACAACTCACAGGATATCTTGAGTGCATTTGCCAAGACCATTTATGTGTGTCGGCATTGATTTCAGCTAGGCCATATTTACCATATCTGTCTTTAAGTGCACCAAAATGATCTGGATATCCCATTTTGCAGACTGTAATCCACAGGCATTCATTTATTTCTCCACAAGAGTACATCCAAACCATTAAAGGAATTGTTTGACATTTTGGGGAATAGTTTTTATCTCAATCATTTTTGTATTTTGATGGGTGATAGCCTGTTAAAAAGCTTGGGAACATAAACAGAATAAAATTGACAAAAATAATATTCATGGTTAAAGACATTTTTTTTCTTTAACTGTTTACGAATGTGGTGAATGAATTAGAGTCCAGATATTAAGTTGTGAATCAGGGTTTTAAAATACCTACTTGTTGATGACACTATCAGTGGAACAAAACAAACAAGCAACAACATTAAGATGAAAAGTCAACAACATTCCATGGCAGATAAAACCAAAAGTAAAACAGAATCAAAGATTTATGATGAAAAACATTGAAGAACTCTTGTATGAACTTTCTGCAAAGTCTGAATGTTTGAAAGATATAAATTATATATTTGTTCACCACTTCAAATTATTGATTTTTGTTATTTCTATGCTTTAAAACCTCTCAATGTATTGAGTGTCTAAAAGTCAAAGAGGAAGTAGTACTGTGTTTAAGCAGCGGGGAGGAGTTCAAGAGGGAGTGAGTACAGAAATCTTGGAAACTGGCATGCTTTGGCAACATGGTGTGAAGTCCTGACAGCCATGGCAAAGATGCACATTTACTTTTTCTGTTGTCAAATGAATCTATAAAAAAAAAAACTCTTACAAATTTAACATCTGTTGTCCATCAAGATAATATTTTTAAACACATTTTCTCTGCCACGTGGATGTTGAGTATCTCTGACTCATTATTTTAAACTGAGTGGCAGCATTGCATATTTTTTTTAAGTGGCTATAATAACAATTATAATAACAATAAAACAAAGATAAGTGTACTTTTCATTGTCTAGGAACATTCTGATCTAATCCCATGGGTTGGATACACAGTTCTGGCAATGGTATTTTTAAATGATCAGTAAAAAATACTTTTCTCCATGGAATGAACTCATTCATTCATTCCCTGACTAAACTCAGCCTCCTTTCCCAGTCGTAGTCCCACTTGTATGGTTTAATGTCAGATACATCCCAGGAAGCAGTAAAGCTATGTTCATCAAAGTACAATTTTCAAACGTCGCTGACAGCTTTCATGTGTGCGTATAGCTTGCAAAACTATTAAAGCAATTTTTTTCTGTTGATCCACGTCAATGTATTTGCATCTGTGGTGTTATGCATCCTTAGAGTGATGTTGACATTGAAAGACAGACTGCGCTAGACACTGTAACTCCTGACAGTCAGCCTGTCAGGAGTCTGCAACCTGCGACTCCTTAGGCCTGTCATGTTCACTTTTTATCAATGTAGTCAGAAATTATAGAACTGAGCAGTGACTTTGAAGTTTTACCATGAAAAATCTGTATAGAAGTTCCACAAAACAATGACAAGACTGGTACAAAGAATAGTCGCTTTTGTTCTTTGTCACAAATAATGTATTGTGTTCCTTCAGTTTTCATAAATATTGAATATTCACGTTTAAAAAAGATGCATGTTTTCTCTTGTTCTAAAGTCTTGATAGTTTCTTTTTTTCCCAAAAAAAATGTAGACTTGGAAATAAAATGCCATGTAGGTCTTGTGACTCTAGATCCAATTTATTTAATAGGAGTAAGATCAAATATAGCTCTTTACAGTGTATTTGCCTGTTCTATGTCAGTTTAATTACTCCACAATCTAATGGTAGAACTGCAAAAAGTGCAGCCAAATTAAAAATGTCTTATTTTAATTATGTGAGCAGGTTTTAAACAATAGTCTATATTTTGGTGTGACACTTTTTGCTATATACACTCAGCTCATCCACAGTTGAAATGTAAAACAGTGTTTTTTAATCTGAAATTAGTCTCAAGGTAATTCACAAAACAAATATCAACTCAAAGCATAATTATGTTAAATTGTACAATTTTAATTTATGTTGTTATCATTGCGGCATGTCAAATGAAACAATTATTTATAAATAATATAAAATTGCTCAGTTTTATATGCATCATTTGAAGTTCCTCGTTGCGCTGTCACTGCTGCATACATGACTGAAAGATACAGTGTGTAGGTACTGCCACACTGACAGATTGAATGTATACATGTAAATTTTCAAAGGGGGAGTGTGATATAAAATCAACATTTTTGAACTTTATATTGATGTGGCTGTTTTATATCTGAAAAGATTTCCATTGAGCATTGGAGGTTTATTGAGCAGATTCTGAGATTTATTAGGTTTCTAGTTCTTTCTGTTTTCTGACATTTCTTGGTGACTCTTTAGGTCCGTCTGTTTGTGCACCAAGTGCAATACGATGTTGATAGCAGTTTTAATGGTTTTCCTGTGTCTCAGGGTCTGTTGCCATGAATCATGCCCACCGCAGTATGCTCTCTAGACACTGAGGTGTCATTTCATAATAAATAACATGTGCTTGAGTGGGGGAGGAGGATGATAAGTGAGCAGAGAGAATCATCATTTACTCTGCTGGGGAAAACAAATGCATATGGTGGTTAGATAAACTTCAAACAGGGACAGACATCCTCCAAGTAGAGCTGTTTTGCATGTCTCTTTGGACTCTAGAGGAAAGAGAGATTTGGCTGTGTTTAGAAATCAGAAGGCCCTCCCGATAAGATAGATGTGAGATGTCTAAACAGAGATAAGCATATTTGTTGTTTTTTGCAACTGTGAAAGACCGACTTCTTCTCCATCTTTTGAAAATCGCTGTTGCAGTTTAAATATTTACCACGGTACATTTGCAGTCATTTTCAGGTTTGTTTATACACTTTCAAAGACTTTGTTGTTTTTAGAGTTTCAAAATGTGCGCCGAGATATGTTGTTGCCAATAACAATTTTATGACGTCTTTTTCTAAATGTATGAAACTATTTCATGTGGAATTTTATTCTTTTTAAGAAGTAAATAAACAGAAGTCCAGAAAAGACACAACAATTCAAAACAATCTTCATGTAGACATTCACAAAGGAAAAAGCATTTAGTTAGAAAAGGATTACCAAAAAAATCAGATTACAATTTGAAAACGCACCGAGAGACCAAGTCCATATTTCTGTATACATGTAAATTCTCAAAGGGGGAGTGTGATATAAAATCAACATTTTTGAACTTTATATCATGTTATAATGGTATTTCTTCTTCAAAAACATACTTGAAGTGAATCACTTATGGCAGCTATTGGGAGAGTGCATAAATATTTGCTGTCACAAAGCAGTACAGAATGTGGTTTAAACTGATAACCATATGCAATTTGTTAGAGAATTTTTTTTTTTCTCGTAAAAACATTTTGTACCGAATTGATAAGTAAGTCCAAATGAATAGACTCACATTGTTTCAGTACCTTTTGAAGTCAAGAAAGTGAAGCACATCATGCTTAACAGAGTACAACTTTAGTTAACTAAAAATTCAGCAGGTTCAGTGCAAGACTGCATTCATAAAAAAGTGTCAGAATTTCAAAGTGTTTGGTTTTCATTTGAGACGACACCCACAGAGCTACATGTACTTCACAAGTTCAAACAAAACACGAGAATCCATGTTTCCCCAGCATGATCCAACATTGTTCCAAAGTTCCTCTTTTGATATCAGGAATGCTCTGTTTTTGCAGTCAAAGTTCTCTGTTCGGTACAGTTCAGGTCAGATCTCTGCAAATTAAACTATGGAGTCAGATCAACAAATGTTTCCTTCAAATGTTAGGCATCTTTTTAACCTGAAAAAAAATAATAAAGCAAAAAGTTGTAGTATTAGGGATCCATTGAACTCTACTTGGTCATGGTAGAGTTCTGAAAACCGGCAAAAAGTGTTATTTAGGTTTTGATTTGTCCAACATTTGGCGTTCAATTCTGAACAAATAGATTAAATTCAGCACCTTTTATGGAAGTACTTGTACAAACAGTGTCCCATCTGAGGTCACACAAACTGCTGTTTCCACCTGGTAAGATACTGACAGATGGTAACTCTTTGGTTTCCAACGACAGGACAAAAAAAAAGTCAATACTGTTAGTTTATGGAAACTAACTGAGCACAGTCAACATTAACCTACACCAAATAATGCAAATACTTAATACAAAATTATTCTAATTAGTTTAGAAGGTTACAGATAAAAAGAAAACAATAAATTGCATCAGCTCTGTGGGTGAATTCATCTTTTAGTTTCATATTATTGGTTATAGTTCAGACAGCACAAAAAAGCCAAAATTAGTTAAACAAACAAACAGCTAATGGATAGGGCCCATAAACTACTTAGTGAGTGGTTTGTGTCTTTATTTTGAGCACTTACCTCCTGCAGCTCAATTTGTCCAACTGCCTCAAAATGTGGTTCTCCACCCTTATAGGGACCTGCAGTTTACAAAAGTGGCACCTGTCAAGTTTACACCAGCAGATAGGATTATTTAATCCTGAAAAGATGCCTCATAAGAATGCTATTTATCCCATATTACTTTGCAGCAGCAAAGAACTTGAGAGCCCAACAGACAGAGGGACTTTCCCTGGTGTTTTCACTAGAGAGCTGCATGTTTGTCTGGTACCTGCACAATGAAAACAAACCAGAAACACACAGTAGCTTTACAAATGGAAAAAAAATGGTGGAAAGCTCACAGAACATAGGATCACTGCAAGGTTGCCATGGTAACATGATAAACATCATCAACGTCAGAATAAAGCAAATAAAATGAGTCACTGATCCTCGTTTTTCATCCCTCAATCCACCTTGCATCAGCAACATATATGCTAAAGAAAACAAGTGGGCCTGAGAGCACTGGGTGGGTTTGTTCTTCAGTTTCGACTTTGGCTTTGAGGTTGTGAAAAAGCTGGTTGGGGGAAAATGTGAGCTGAGGAGGCACCAGCCAGCATCAGGTGAGTCATTTTATGTGTCACTTCAGGTTGCAGTAGGTCTGAACCACCCGCGTCTTTTCGTGGTCAGTATAGGTTAAACGTTGTTGAGAGGGAGAAAGGAAAAATCCCGGTGCAATAAACTTCTCCTTGTCTGTTGCAGGTATATTTTTGTGTTTTTATTTGTTTAGTTTACACAAACCCGTCTTTTGCAGGACAGGAGGCCTGCAGTACCCCTGCCAAATGACTGCATGTGCCACTTAGGTGCTTTCCAGGCCTTTTTACCCCATGACACAGACCAGACCAAAGTCTAGACTCAGGTCCATATATGAAACAAATGGCAAGTAAATCACACTTTACACCTTTTAAGGGCATGATCTGATGTAGCTCAAATGACAATCATGTGGAAGAGACCTGGTCACAACTTAACTTGCAAAACGGTGTCTAGCACACCATAAGGAAGGTTGTAATAATGTTATGCTAGATCAGTTTATCTTTGATTTTTTTGGGAAATTAATAACACATGGTTGCTTCATAAATGCCTTCATAAACACAGAATGCAGTATTATTTTACTGTTCTATTTTCTAAATTGCAGTTTATTTGTTTGTTTCTTTTTGAGGCTTTGTACATTACCGTTGCTGCAACGGGCTATCTGGTTTCTTGTTTTGCCCAACACTTTTGTGCTATGCTTCTCGGAGCACTGCAGTGAAGTAAAGGAAATCAACAATTTGGTGACATAATCCTCTAGGTACTGGAAATGTTTACATAAATTTGGGGAAATCTATTTACTTGTAGGGACTGTCGTTCTCTCAACCTCAGAAGTGCATAATACAAAAATCAACAAACCTTTGACATTATTATTGTCGCTGGACTGTAAGAAAGATTGAAATTGTAAGTTATCACCAACAGTATATCTGCAAACAAGTGATCTCAGCATAACAGCATTTCTGTATTGCCACAATTGATTTCCTACAGTTGTAGGAAATATTCACGAGGGAAACTGAAAAATGACTTGAGGTTATTGAGAACTGTTACTGGAAACCAAATGACAACCATCTTTGAAGAAGCAGAGAGAAGACATGCAAAGGAGGAGGTGATTTTCCATCCAGATGTTTTTATTTTTAGACAATTGTATTTAGAATCCAGTGATTGACCTTTGCTGCGCCTGCCCCCTTTCCCTGCCTCTGCAATATTGTTTAAGCCTTTAATCAAAAGGGCATCTGGATTGCATTGAGTGTTGCAGAAAAAGGCCTGATTACTGTTTAGCAGACCACGCGATGATGTCACTTTTCATTAATAAAGACGCTGCCCACAACCAAAGCATTTATCTTCTGTGTCACAAGATTCAGAAACCTCCAGCTGTGGGACATGACAGCGCCTCTTCGACCACTTTAGTCAACAATTGCGAAAACATGCAAATGCTTCAAAACAGCTCCGTGCACGCTTTTATGACAGAACCCTACCAATAAAAAGAATGTTTAAAACAAAGAACGCTTAAATAAACAGGTTAAAAATGTATTGAGTTGCCCAACATGTTTAAACAATCTAATTTTGTCAGTCAAATTTTTTCACAGCGTGTGCTCATCTGTTTTGTCCTGATCTTACAGTCTATGGAGCAGTTTAATCTTTAAATCCTTTCTGCATTGTTTCAAGATTTTCTTAGACACCACTTACACACAATTTAACAACATAAGAAAAAAAAAGTACTACTTAACTACTTTGTTGTACTTACCAGCAATGCATCACAAGCTGTTTTTATGTCTTTATTTTCATTCCATACTAATGGAAAACTACTCATACTTGCTTTCTGCCTAAAAAGGTTGACATCTATACATCCAAGCAAACCTGACGACCCAACAAAGCTGTGCTTGATAAAGAACTACTCAATGAACTTGTCAAGCCTTTTCTCTACAGCTCATCCAGTTCTGACAGTGAGGGGAGGGCTTGGTTTAAGACCATTGTTTCCACAAATCTAATCTGTTACTGTTGAGTCTACACCCTTTTCCCAGACTGTGTCATGACTGACTTGTATTCTGCATAACATTGTCAAAGCATAGTGAAATCAAATTAGATGATAGAAAAGAAAAAAGTGTTGTTTTTTTTTTTTCTCCCAAATAGGAAGCACGGCGTCTTCAGCTTTTCTGAAGCTTTTGCCTGTGGGTTTTAGTCAAAGAGGTAATTAGAAGAAACTTGTTGGATTCTCATAATAATTATTAATGCCTTCATAAACACTGAAATGTAGAAAATTTGTGTAACATGAAGGGTGAACTTTATGACCTTATGGGTCCAGTCTAGCTCTTTCTGGCCAATTAAACTGCAGTCTCACTTGACATGTACCAGTTTAAGTTTATTTAATAGCTTTAGCTTAAACCATAAAACAACCTTTCTTCCTTTACTGCATTAGAATGATATATTTTTGAATTTGTAACACTGCAATAATTAGTTAAATAATTATACCCTTTGCTGTTCTGCACTTTTAAAAGATGCACAACTGTAACAAGATGACATTAGCTGCTTCACAGCATGAACAATCTTAAAATGTGTCACTTCAATAACAGTGATCAATATCTCTCTTTTAGTTTCCACAAATTGACTATCTTCAGTTTTAGTGACTGGAAAGGCTGTCCAATACCTGAATTTTTCTCTCTTGCAAAAAAGGAAATCGTAGGATTTTCAGCCTGATATCCAGCAGTGTGCAGCATCAGACCATCTCAAGTCTTACTTCCTGACAGAGAAAAACAATGACCTTTTCTTTCACATCTTTTTAAAATGACTGCCTTACAATATCACTGGAAATGGAACTGACTTTGAAACTATAACTTTGTAGATTTGTGGCATACCTTAATACGGGAAGATGATTTAAGACTAGCTTGGACTTCATGGATATTTCTCCCAGTTTTGCTAATTTACCAACAGTATATCTGTATATCAGTGCAAACGATGCCGCTGGACGTGACCCGCTTGCGTTTGTGCTGCACAGCGTTTTCTACTACTGCCATGTTTGCTCTGATCGATGCTCACTACACTGCTATAGTAAGAGAAAAAATTTATAAACAATACGCCGAATTCAGAGATCTTTGGCAATTTTAAAGAGGGAACGACATCAACTCAGAAACCTGAAACTGAAAACTCTTTTCATTTAAAAGACGGGAAAGAAAATAGCTGATTTATCTTCCTATAGTAAGAGAAAAATATTTGGCTAAGGTGCTGCTGTTGCTTTTTGTTTCTGGTTTATATTGAGTATGACCCCATTGCCAGAGTTATGCTCAATCGAAGGAAAACAGACACCTAAAAAATTCTGCTTTTGGCGGAAAGCATCCAAACTACCACCAATTTCTCTTTTACAACATTTGGAGAATCTTGGGTCTGTGCACTTATTATTCAATAATGCGTAACATTGTTGAATGTTATTCTTTATTAAATATTCACAATATTTTCACAGAAGACTAATCTTTTGCAAAGTTGTCTTTATGTTGAATGAAAGAAGTTAAAAATTTTCAGCATTAGAGGGAAATAAAACTGCAGCTTTTAGCGACATGTCAGTCATCAATACTTTTTTACAGATCTTGACACTAAAATTGGATCTAGCGTGTATTTTCTAGCGATCTACAAATTTGTCATGTCAGACAAAATCTTAGATTTGGGTTACAAAATGCAAGATGAAATGAAAGATTTTTCTAATTCAGTGCACAGATAAGCAAGTTCTACTTTTAGTTTGGTTGACTTAAACAATAGGTATCCTCATGTTAAGTGCTATATATTTTACACTGTCTGATGATTTCTAATAATTTCTCTTTAAATGTAGTTTTTTGGGTGTTTTCCACACCTAATAGAATGACACAGTAAAGAGAAAAAAGAGACATTAATGTAATTACAAAACCAAAAACCTTCATGAATTTAAAATGCTTGGAAACAAATCAGTATTTAAAGATTCCCATCAGTGAAAGAGGAGCTGAGGTCTCCAAATTTGGTCACTTGCTCAGTGTTTTAAGACATTCCTTTGCCATCTGCTTTTAATAGTCATCAAACTCTGCTTTCAATCAATGTTAGGTCTTGTTGCTTTGGATTATCTGTCGTGGGACTTTAAAAAAATGACAATTCAAAAAGATTATTTTCTTAATTCAAAAAATATGACATATTGTGACTAAGCTGAAAAAAATGTGGCTTAGACAAAATGTATTTTTTCTTACTTTTTTGTTAATGATGGCCACTCAAAAACAACTGTTAAGACCACAAATATCTATCTATCTTCTGTACTACGAGCTTCTTGCTTGAAAGTCCTATTAGAGCATGGACTATGTCCAAATTAAGCGAGATGCAAACAAGAATGCACTGCTTTAATGTTTGAGAGTCCATTAATAAAAGCACAGTGCTTGAAAGAGTTTCACTGATTGCGTCTCTTATCCCAGTGAAGAGTGGGACCTTTCAAAAGAGGAAACCATTTATCTGTGGAGGGACAGCAGAGCTCGCCTGGAGAGCCTCACTGTGATGCTCTTATCATAAAAAACTTGAGGAGATTCAGTTTGTAAAGGCACTCATTGATCTCAATGGGTTGTTGGACTGCTGACCTTATCAGTTTTATATATCCAGGGTATTTCACCATCTCCCCAGTATAATTAACTGGGCCATTATTATTTTGCAACATACATGGTCAGCCACATGACAACAGCATGCAGATTTAAGGTTGAGGACTCACTTGGCTTGCTATAAAGAATCTGTATTTGTGTGAAAGGTTTTCACCCAGTAAATATTTCCATGAAAGCCTCTCCAGATTTGGCTAATACTTTTGCTTGAGAAGCAACAGCGCACCGTGATCATAGACAGGTTTCTTTCTGCAGAGACTTATTCCCACAACTAGACTTCTGAAAAAAAAAAGATGAAAGACCACATCTGGACGGGCAAGGTGGCCCTTAGCAGGTCCACTGCACCATTGCGTGCTATCTGCTCGATCTCCTGAAACCTCAAGGTGAAGGGGATGAACAAAAACACATGCAACTTGCTAGCAATTTCACACTGCAGAGGCAGGTCAGGTCAGGCTCCTTCCCTGTTTGTTTCAGGATATTTCTTTGAACCTTAAGGCCAGAAGTCTGCTAAGTCCATCATAAACACAACATGAATCTTTCTGCCTTCTCCGGTATGTGACCACAACTAACACTCTGAGATTTATAGTGTTCAAAGATGTTAATACAGCATGTAAAAATAGTTACAGTTTTAGATGCTTATACACAATAATCACAGCGGATGTGAAAAGTCCTAAAACCCATCAAAGTGCCAGTTTTTGTGTGACGTAAGAAACATACAGTCATAAATCTTTCATATTTCTTTAATTCATCTTTAATGTGATGTACTTAGTGTACAATTTTACTTGAAAACAAACACATCTGCTGGAGAGAAAAACATAAAAAAGTAAAGACTTATTAATCTGTTGTCTAAGTGTCCAAACTTTCAAACCACTTTGCTTAAACACCATCCTGATTCTGATTCAGCATTCAAAATTTTTGGTAGTTGTTTTGTAAGTCATCTTACATCTTGATTTGGCAATGTTTGCTTAATATACCTTACAGAAGTTATTTAACTATTAGAAAATGAAACCTCTTGCATCCGCAGAGACTAATACTGCTACCACTACTTTTTAGTATTCTTGTGGTGTTCTATAGCTGAGACACAGGATATGTTTTTGTTCCAAATTTAACTTGTTAAATTGTTTCAAATGGTTTAGTTTAGTTTCATCTGACCAAATACACAATTCCACGTGGCTTTGGAGGTTTTTAGCTCGACCTTGGTGTTTTCTTTAAAGAAAAGGGTCACTGTATTTGAAAAGTACTCTGGAGTACAAAGAAATGGATAATACAAAAGACTGTTATCCTAAGTAGAAAACCACCAGCACTAAAAAGAAATTCCTGCAACTCTTCAATGTTCTCTTTAGGATCTTTGCAATCTCCCTGGCTAGTTTTGGTTTTATATTTTAAAACATAAAATGGTTTGGAGGATGTTCTTGTACCCTACTGCTGGCAGATATGCTTGTTCAACAAGATCATGTTGACCCTTTGTGACCTCCTTGCAAACATGAACTCTATCTAAGGGTTCTACATAATTGATGGCAGGTGTACAAAAGAAGATGAAATGTTTGAATTGAATTAAAAGAGATTAGTTTGCTTTTCAGATATAGAAAATATTTTTTTCTGAAATAAGAATATGTTGTGAAATTACTTATCTTGGCCTTATTTTGTATTACAAAAATTGATATTTTAACATGGATTTGAACTTTATTGTGACTTTTGAAAGTCACTATAAAGCTAACCAGATGAAACAATGGATCAGATTTCTTGTTGGTGCAGTCTTAAATTTGACTGAAATAAGATGTAGCAAAAAACCAGTAGTCATATTTTAAAGACATACGTTACCAAACTTCCTTTGAAAGGATGCTTAGGGTGCTGCCAGACAATGGATGGACAGAAGGATGTAGCTGAAAAAAGACTGAAATAAAAGCCAAGCCAGTTTGGAGCAACCACTAGACAATTTTCTGAAGCGAAAATTTTGGCAAAATAATTTTTAAAACAGAGCTTTGGATAACAAAATGCAAGACAAATAAAAACAAATAAAAACACAACAAAAAATAGTGAACACTAAAACAAACAAATGAAGTATGACAGAAAACCAAAACAAACATTTGTTCCAACTGTAACGTCTTTCTTATTTAAGTCAATGCTTAATTCATGCATTTTGCATATTGTAAATTTTAAATTAATGTTCCAAACCAGTAAATTGTAGAAAATTGTTTTTTATTCGTACATTCAACTTCAGACAAAAAAGCTTAATCAATGCTTTATAAAATATAATAATAATAATAATAATAATAATAATAATAATAATAATAATAATAATAATAATAATAATAATAATAATAATAGTAAAAACATAATGTATTTCTATTGTTTTCATTCAGATTAATAACCGTATAGTTACCTTATTTTAAGGTGTGATGATTTATTAGTATTAAGTAATCTCAAACTGTTGTAGTATATTAAATGTGTCAGTAATGTTCAACCTGTTTAATATGATTAGGACTGAATGTTAGACAACATGGACAAAAATATGTTCAGGCACTTAAGAACTGATTTTACAAGTCAATTATTTTTTAAATCACAAAAGTAAAAATTTCATAAAATAAAGAGTGTAAGTCCAAACACTGGACAAGTACACAGTTTGAAATTTTCCTTTCATAAATTACTCCAGTGATTAACAACCAACTGCAATGTGTTTAGGAAAATGGTGATTTGAGACTTAGTTGGCTCTGTCCGTTCATATCTCTATTGCTGGCCTCCAGCATCTCAGATATGACCTGCTTTCGCCCACTGTGTTATTATGTTATCTGTGTGGAGCGCTTCCCCTCCCAGCTGGTTCTAACTGTTGGATGCAAGGCATCCAATTAGGAGGAGACATGTAGGTTGTAATGTGAAGATTTTTCTTGACAATGTTGGTGGTCATCAAAGCCAGTTATACAGCAAACTCTCATGCTGTGGGGAGTGTACATGTTCCTTTGAGATGAGGACTTGACTCAGAATTGATTCCAGTTTAGACTTTAATAGCATTTTACACCAAGCCTTTCGTATATTATTTTAATAGAGCTGACGTAAGGAGGGAGCACTGTTCTGATGGCTCTGAAGGGAGGGGAAACCAAACGGTTTTCCATTGTCTCAAATTAAGTTGGCAGCAAAAGTGGTTTACTTAGATTCTCACTGCATGCTGTAATTTGTGAGCATTATATTGATAACCTGCATTCAGCCTCACTCGTGTGTTTTGTCTGTTCTCTGCTGTAATAAGAAATGATGGCATAACTGAGTGAAGCCAAAGGGAATACGATTTCAGCCAGACGCTTAAGTGAATCACCAACTGTGTTGCATGTGAAGTGTACATTTGCGTGACTTGCTGTTTATTGCCCACATTCAACTTTGTGACTATCCTCAATGTCTGTGCCAAGTCTGAGGCCACGTTCCTAAATCTCTTCCCTTTGTTGGTTGGGAAAGTGGCTTGTGTTCCTTCCCTGGCCCTTTCTGTTCTGCTTCACAGTCACTTCATGTCGTGAGATGTAACATGTGGACGCACTGTATTCAGTTATCTTCAGTCATTTTATTTATTTATTTTTTAAAATCTGCACAATAAATTTATGAAGTTTTATAATAAAAGTTCTGAAATTATTCTTTGGAGCCTTCGTGTTCGTTCATCTGCGTTATAAGTTGTTTTTTTTTTATTGTTTTTTCTGCTCAGAAATGACAAGATTTCAGAGCTTGTCTGAGACATGTCACAGATGAATACCAGACAGGCTTTGTTCCCCCTTTGCTCCAAAACAGTGGGTTCATCCCAGTAAGGTCCAAGTTATCGCTCAGCTCTGTGAGAAATATGCAAAACCATCTGGAAAACAGACCCATTTTTAAATTGAATGAGACAGGAAATTATTGAGTCTATTGTAAAAGAATGGAACAAAGGTGTCAGTCACACAGCAAAAATTGACACACAGCAACAAGAAATTTGTTATAATAACAAGTAGCATTTATTTTGGAGTGCCTTTCATATTCTATTTCATGGTATTGAGTAGGTTGGACATGGCAACCTCTTGGCTGGGTCACAACATCGAATGGGCTTGATGTTTTCTGCAGACGAAATCCTTTCATTTAATCTTTCTCATCACACAACATACACAGAGCAAGACATACAGAATAAAATAGGGGGTTTTCTAGGACTTTCTTTGTTTTTCCTGTGATTACAATTCTTTTTTGGCTTTTTTTTCCCTCCTTTATTGTAAAAACACTTGATAAAATATTTGTTTTGCTGTACGCTTTGTACAAGAATCAGTATATATTGTTGTCTCCCTTAATTTATGAATCTGTCCTGTAATTGAAAGCAGATCATTCACATATTGGTGAACAAAATGTCAAAAATCAGGTATCTTGAAATAGGTGCATTTTTCGACCTTAAACAGACTGCAGGCAGAAAGTTGCAGTGAGACATTCATAGGGTTGACTGATCTATTGTTCAAACAATATGCTTTAAAAATGGTGGAGTGACTTATTGTTAATCAAAAAAATCTTCTTTCATTTCATAATTTGACTTGGAACTTTGTACAATTTTTTGGTAATCAAGTTAATAAAATAAGCTGACATTGACTGAGGCGTCTGGACACTTGACTTGCTTGCTAGTGGTGCATTGAGTGGTTGCCTTACGTCTGTCAGACCGCCATAGGGCAGCTCTGGCTGGCCATATGTGTGTAAATGGGTGAATGACTGACTGTAGTGTAAAAACACTTTTGAGTCTTCAAGCTTGATAAAATGCTTCTTACCATTTTTGAAATCCTTCTCTTTAATTTTCTCCTCCTGAACTGATTCACTTTAATCTGTCTGGATCTGATGTACATGAGGGCTCTCAGTAATTTTTCTTTCAGAACAAAGGCCCCTTTGCACTTCGTGACCCTAATCACATCTATGACGTACTGGTGATACTCTGCAGTCTGTCAGTTTTCTAATATCTGGAGTCGACACAGCACATCAGCAGACTGCTACTAGCGTCAGGAGGTTTCAGCCGACAGCGTCTGTAAAACTGGGAGGTGTTCAGACAGCAACAATTAAGAGTCCCATCTGAAGAGGGATCATCATTTCAGTGCCACTTTTACATACTTTCCCACAGCCTGTCCCAAGTCCACAGGGACAGCTGATCTTATCAACGTCCAAATCTGTTTACCTAACATGTTTAAAGCAAAACTTTTTGAATTTTGAAGAAAATAAAGTGATGTTAACCACATTGAAACATAAACCATCAACTATGCTACCATTGTCATTATTTGGAAAATAACAGTTGTATTTTTGGGTTTCCCAAAGTCACAGGAGACAGTAAATCCCCCTCAAAAGTTCATATTATCTAAAACTGATAGAAGTGGAGCTAATCCAAACACTGGCCCACCCTGTGATTGAATTTAATTACATGTGGCCTTCCTGACATCTTTTTCACTCAAGAAGCTTTTGCATCACTTTTTACAACCAAAAACTGTAAAGCAGTATCTATGCATGTCTTCTAAAAAACAGGACTTTAGCTCTTAATTATAAACTCCTTTACAGTCATTACAGTATTGTTTGTCAATCCAGCTTGGTTATGAGGTGAGGCTGGGTTCAGCACAGATCAAGGGGTCATATCCTTCAGTATTTGTCAAGTTGAAATATTGCTGGCAGGATAATTGAAAGGCACGAGGTTGTCAAACTGGCGGCACAGGCACTTTAGAGAACGTTGTTTTCCTTGGGAGCACAGTGAATCTCAGACTGCTGCTTTCTCTTTTTCCTGTATGGATTTCACATTTGCATGGAAAAATCTTTCTTGTGTGTTTGGATTTCCATTGTGTGGACAATATAAAGGGCGCTGGGATGGGATGTGGGAAAAGGGAGTGTGCAGTTTTCTTAAGTGCATGTTTTGATGTCTGCATGACAGCCTTGGTCAGTGGCTGATGTCAGTGCATGCACAAAGTTAACTCAATCTTCCTTCCTGCTCTAAAATCCACCGAGGAAAACCAATGAAAGTCTGCTCCGGCAGATATCCCACAAAACAAAAAAAAAAAATGCTAAACACTTTCATTTTTTATAATAATTGGTCATTATGCAAAACCTGGAGCAGTTTAAGCAGATGTAAAATCAAACATTTGTGGTTGCAAAGATCTAAAATTGATGGAAGGCTACAAATTGATCAGGAATTTTTGTTATGTGAACTGTAAACGGACCTGCCCTTTCATTTAAAAATAAGGGCTGATTTTTATATGCCCGTGGTTCCTTAAACACTGTTTTGAAAGGAAGTATCTCAGTCTGATGATTTGTCCTGACAAATTGTGGTCCCTGACCAATTGGGGGGAAACTATCCACGAGCATTTTTTACCAAAGTATTTACCAAACCTGGAAATAGATTTTTCCTTGAGAACTATTCAGTGTTTTGCTTTCCCCCTAGGTTCATTATTTGCAAGATAATGAAAAATAAAATAATAATAAAAAACCCTTTTCATATCTGCTATAAAATCCAAAAGAAGCAGCTTTATAAATAAAACTGTTTCTATAAAATGGATTTTAAATTTCTTGTCTATTCAAACATACTGTGTGCCACCATTCAGAGCCCTATACCTCTGTTTTTTTTTCCCACCATCCAAATGAGTTCATCAAGGCTCCATATTAGGACCTGTATTATTCACTTTTTTTACCATATAATATTTGTCATAGTTTGTGAAAAGTTGAATCTTTCTTTCCAGATGACAATTACCCAGATGTTCCAAATGCTCAAATTTCTTCAGTTTGCCTTTGATGCTGTTCTCTGCAAATTAGCACAACTTAATTTGGTGTTAAGCTGAGAAGACAGGAAAAAGTCAGAAGACAGGAAGTTCTGAAAATTTTAGGCAAAGAGTTGTTTAAACAATAAATGATCAGAAATATTCCAGGGACAACAATGGAATTGTGGATTTTAGTTAAAAAAGGTAGATGACATAGTTACAAGACAAGTGAAGGACATATTAATGAAAACAATTCAATCAAGATGTACATTAATTTGAGGGAATGTTTGTAATGTGTCTCTGAAGCTTTGATACAATTTGTTATGACTAAATTTGAATCAAAAACAGATTTGCTGTTTCATTGCCTGAGCATTTCATCATTTCTGATGCTTGGCCTTGTATGAAGTCTTTGACCTACAGCGGGTGTTTTCTCCAGATAAAACTTCCGTAAAAACCAGCACCCGTGCTTTCCCTATTCTTCTCTGGGTTCCCATTTTCATTGCTTTTCCGTCTTTTTTCCCTGGTGGTCCAAGTGCCTCTATGACCGTGAGGTGTTTAATAAGTGTAGACATTTCCTTTGTTAGAGGAAACAATAAATCGCAGCTCATTATTTTAATAAACAAAATGTACTACAATCTTTAAACAGCTAATGACAGAAAAGTGTGTTTGGCACATGCATATAACAATGAAACACTAGGCACTGATATCCTATGAAAAACATGGGAACCATAATTTTAACTGAATATTTGCAGGGCAATGTTTGATTTTTATTAGATTTGGTTATAAAAGCACCTGATCTGACAGACGTCACTCAAAAGCTGGTGACTTAATATTTGAAAATGAGGTAAACATCTGTAACTAAAAATAAAAACACACATAAATAATGTCAAGCCCCATGCAGCCAGATCTACAGGTCTGACAATGTCAAAGGTATATGAAGCCCTTTTGGCATCGGGGACAAGAATACCTTTCACTTTGCCCTGACTGATGTCACCTCCGCAGGCTAAATAAAACCACCCTAGATCTGGTTACCCGTGCAAGTGAGCTCAAAGATTAAATTGTCAACTGCTCCCTAAAGTGAGTCAAACACCACAGGGCAGCTTCAAGTATTCAAAGTACATCAAAAGGTGCAAAGCATTGCACCTCTTGTAAAATTTGAGCCCTTCTCCCAAATGAATTATGAAGTCAAAAATGTTTAGAACTCGGCCAGTCCTGAGTGAAACCAATATGATTACCAGCTATGGTACAGATAGCCACAGGGACAATAACTAACGTCAAGTGAAAGTGATTTCTTTTGCAGTTGATGAAAATACAATTCTTGGTGTAGAAGTATAGTTTTTTTGCTTATCTCATTTCAATGTGAAGCAGAGATCACAAATCTATAAATTGTTTCCTTGCTAACAGGAACAGGAGATGGGACAGGTTACTATTACACTGCTGATGACGTACGGCTGCAATGGTCCAAAACAAGAGTTTCACTAAACAACCCCTGGAATATTTAGGGCAAAGAGTGTGGTTATAAACTACAATACTTGCGGTTAAACATCCAATGAAATAGAACAATTAAATAGAACAACAAACCTGAGAAAATCTGCAACATGGTACATGAAAAAGAAACACTTTAAGAATATTTGTGACTTTTAATATAGAAGTAGTTCCACTCTAGACTAATACTAAAACCTGCTAAACAAGATTTTTAGCAGGTTGTAAGTAGATGGCTTGTATTGAATAGTAAGAACTTTGTAATTATTTGTAGTTTTAAAACTTGATATTAGACCATGTCTAAACATTTCACTTCCTGACAGAAACAGAACAGCAATAATAAAAACCAGTCTTAAAACACAATTAAAGGTAAACATTTAAATCCTATGAAATCACTCCAATACACAACAAAAAGCAATTTAAAAGTCAATCGTGAGCCAGAGCCAGAGCTTAACGCTGGATTTTCCAGTTGAAAGACAGCTATCCCATCACTTGTTGTGTAAGCCATCTGACCACAGTAACTCTGGCAGCAAGAGTGCCAACACTGGATGGAAAGACAATCCAAGATCAAAATACAAAAGAAAATGAAAAATATGACATGGAAATATCTCAACTGTCTGGTTTTCCATCTCTGCACACTAAGAGCCAAACCAGCAAGGCGGACCCTTGAACCCAGGGATTTTCTCTTTGTTGAGGAAACTGCCACTCATTCTTTTTTTCCCATATGCGTGATCAGGGTGACCACGGTTAGGATTCCCCTCTATTCTTCAAAGTGGAAATTTACAGTTTGTCTGGACAACAACTTTCAGCTTCACAGAATATCCCGAAACTTAGAGGGGAAAAAAGGAATTTCCATAAGGCTTAATAAAAACATAATTGTTTCACTCAAAACCAATAATGGCCAGATGTGATCATGTTAGATCAGTGGTGAAAAACAAAAGAGCAGCCAAAACATTTGAAAATATTAAATGAAAAAGAAATTACCCTCAGTTTTCTTCTGTTTTTGTGTTTCGCTCATCCGAAAATGTTAATTTGCCAAACAAAGCTTAGCGGAGTAAATACAAAATTCCGTTTTCAGTTTATGATTTCATGTATTGGAGGAGAAAAAGCTAAAATAAGTAGACCCAAAGTTTCCACTGTGTAACTCAGAAACTTCCAATTTTGAGTTATTTACTTGCAAAAGAAAAAAAAAAAAAAAAAACTGTTTTTTTTTGTATTTATTTTCTTTTTTCCAAGCTTGGACCTGATTTGTAGAACATGGGTCCAGTTCAAGTAGCTTAGGCCACTGGTGGCACCTGTCTCCTCGTCAGCGCCAGGCTGGGGACTGCCTTGCTGCTCTTGATCCCTCCATTAATTATTTTCAAAGCAGCAGGGATTTGTATCACTCTCATGCAGGCGCCTGTGGTAAAGCAGCTCCCTTAGGAAGCTGATTGGCTTCCCCCCCTCGTGTCTTGTGGTAAGAGGGTGCTACTGTGGACGAGAGCAACACAGCACCAGAAACTCCAACAGATTTAGTTGAAACTGCAATTTTAGTAATTGATGGCGTCACCAGTACTTTTGCTCTCAGAGTTTGCTTAGTTCAACTCTTTCTTGGAAAAAATATTTTTCTTTACATTTTTGTTTCATAGATATGACCTGATCTGAAGAGTTCATTTCAACGCACTTATCACTTGATTAGGTTTCTTGTTGCATGTTTAATGCAGCGTAGGAGGCAATCAGAGAAGTAGTAAAAGCTGGAATTTCTTTGTTGGCTTTGAAAGTTGCAAAGAATCTCAATAATTTATCATTCAATTCACATTATATTCCATTTAAGAAGTCTTCAAAAGGGTTTAAAAAACGTAATATATAGAAGTCACAATTTTTGGGTTTTCTGAAGATAGATGACTATATAAAACACACACCAGTCATTTAAAATGCTTTCTAAATAAATTTGACTGCATTTTAAAATATATTTTTATGCAGTAAATTTTAATGATCACAAGGGATTACAGTGTAAAGGTCATTAAGATAACAGGCACTTTTAATTGCTAAAATAAACTTAAGTGAATATTAAAAAGTTACCCAATTATTTCCCCTGTCTTCACAAAAAAATATGAGGGGAAGAGACTTAAAATAGTAGAACAAAATGGATTTAAAGTCTTTTAATAATTAACTTGGTAAGCCAATATAAAATCAAAGTCATCTGTGTTCTCTTTGCTCTTGCCCAGATTCCTATGAATCCATCTCCCCGTCCAGGATGTAAAAACCTATCTGCTTTGAAATAGGTGAAATGTTATGGTTCAGCAGACCATAAAACACACAGGAACTTGAACTGTGACCTTTTCCATACAGTGGCCTATTTTATGTGTTCTTTGTTTTACATAGAAGTCAATCCAGATCATTAATTTTAATGGCCAGGGACTTCTTTGTTCTTTCTGATACAAAGCACTTAACATTCCACATGTATTTCTTTTTAGTCCCAAACCTGAAATGTCTTACAAATAAGTTGTCACACTCACGGCATTGTTATCAAGATGCTGAGTAAAGCAAGAAGGCATCCTTATTGGTCTGTATTTGTTCTGTATTTTGCAATGTCACTGATAATATAAGTCCAAGTTAGTTTATCCACTTGCAGCCGGACCAGCAAAATGTTCTAGATGTATGAGAAAAGATTTTAATCCTAACATTTAATGTCTAATTGAGTAAGTCACTCAATTGTGTCCATCTTTCTTTAGTGATTCTAGTCAGGTTTTTTATTTGTTCAGTCCTTCTAGTTACTCTAGCTCTGAGTTCTTTAATTCTTATCTTTAGATCATCCTTATTTCTATTTTGGTTTCTTCATAGTTTTTCCTCATGTCCTTTTAGCATTCTAGTTATCTCATTGTCTCTAGCTTAGTGTCTCTCACTATTAGAAATATCCTTAGATCCCATATGTTACCTCCCTCGTTCTTTTGTGTTCCCCTGTAGATCCTGATAGTTTCCTTGTGCCCCTGAGCTAGCTTCTGCTCCAACTGCTCCCACCTGCAGTCAGTTATCTCATTAAGCCAACTCCTTCGTGTCCGCTCTCAACGTCACAGTATTTAACCTCCTCATTTTCACCCACAACTCGCCGGATCTTCGTCTTATGTTATGTCATTGTTTCTCGTCGGTGCTACCAGTGTTCGGGTCTTGTGCCATTACTCACCTGTGACCTTGGACTTTGTGTTTTCTATTTAGTCATTAAATCTACAAACTCAACTTCCACCTCTGCCTCTCTGCAACTTGGTCTACACCTCAACCAGCAATTATGACACTAACATTAACAAAAGTTTAAAATCTGAAAATATTCTAGTCCTCTTATATATATTGGGAAACAGGGAGGAGAATTTGTTAGATCACTCAATGTAGTCTAATTCCATAATTAGACTACATTGAAGAAGATGCCTATTTGTCATTAACTTTTTTTCAAACTTAAGTTTTCCTTGGCTCTGCCTCTCTCATCCCTCATTTTAAGGTTTTAGGTTATGTTGAGCTTGCTTTCTCATCACAATGCTATTGGCTTAGGCTTCCAAAGGACAAACTGACAGCTTTTTCCTCATTCACTGATCTCAGATTTGCATTATTTGCTGGTTTTTCAACGGTTAATTTTATGTGGCCTTTCTGTCTTTTTCTTTTCAATTTAAATGCCCCTCAATTTAAATGCCCTAAAAGGAACTTACAAACTTTATTGTTCCATTTGTCCGAGCACTTCTACTAACTTTATTAATTAATAAATTAAAGGCCTATGATAAGTTACACCTATTCTGAAATGATCATCATTATCAGCAATAATTCAATGCCTACACCTTCCAAACCATGGGGCAGAAAAGGAAATGCATATCACTAACTGAGTAAAGGGAGGGTTGCTGTTCCTTTTTATTGCCTACAGGTAAAAGGCCTTAAAGTTATCCCCTCTGCGTCCCAAGGGGATTCTAGGAAAACAAACCACCATGTTTGACCTTTGCAGAGACTCTTGTAGCAATAGGCTCCTCTTACAGCAGATATCAGCTTGCAGTGAAGTACAAACAAGGCTCAGAAATAGTAACTAAAAAGACAAGCTGAGCAGTCTGACATCTGCTGGGAAATGTGAACACAATCCAAATGCAGATTGTAAATCAGTAAAAAGAAATTTTTTTTCTTTTTTTTTTCTTTGATGCGGCAATAAATATATGTATTTTTATGAAAAGAAAGTTTTTTATGCACTTAAGTAAAAACAATAAAAACAAAAGTTTTTCAACTTATTTTCACATTGACACAGGAGGCGATGGTACTGCCAGGAGAGCACCCCATTACTACTGATTTTATAAATATTCAGGCTTAGCCACATTAAGCTGATTTTGGTACTTTACTCTGCTGGTCTGCTGTGAACACTTGAGTCTAAATCAGCTTAATTTGTTCTGTGCCACTCTGCGCAAGCTTTGCAATTCCCCCAAGATATTATTATTGTGTGAATTCGCAGTTAAGTCATCATGAATTTTGTCTCGTTTAACAAAATAATTTATGGTTGTAATGTGTTTTTTTTTTTACTTCACCGCAGAAGACTTTGAATTTGGTCGGGTGTGTTTTAAGCTGCTGAATACAAAAAAAAAAAAAAAAAGACTTCCCTCATCAGCTGGGAAAATCTCTGCAAATCTGTGATAATTGATTTGGGAAGGAAAGACTCTCAAAATCCTGGCAGATGTGAGTTATGGGTGGTGAAGTATCCAGCACCAGGTTATTGTGGCGAGACAAGCGGAGATATTGCGGTCAAGGAATAGGCTAAACTCTCACGGTGAAGCATAGTGATCCCTGTGGCTGACTGAAAGAGCTATTACAGAAAGATTAAAAATGCTTTGAGAACAAACATGATCATCATTATTATGAGCAAGAAATAGAGATATTTGTTTTTCCTCCAAATGCTCTCCGCCACTTTGGATTTTGGACATTTTTGTGGAGTTTAGGATGCCAAGCAGGAGTCTGGGATTCATCTCTGACCCCTGCTCTTAAGGTGCCGCTTGAAGCATGCTGTGAGAAGGAAATCTGATTCTTCTTTAAAACAGACCGAAAAGGGTGTGTGTGTGTGTGTGTTTCCTATTAAGACCTTACCATCAATTACAACTAATGTTGAAACTTTACACAGTAAGTGACAACTCGTTCCTGCTCTGGTACTGAAGAAGGAAAAATGACCAAAATTTTATTATAAGTCTGGAGTCCATGGAATGACTATTTACTCATAATTTCAAATGAAGTGGATGGGTTTCAGTCTAATTAAAATGCTTGAAGTTAAAGACTCAGATTATTGGTCTCACATCAGATGAGACCAAAATAAAACTCCTTGGCTTTCATAAAAAGTTGTGTGGCAGAAAAATAACACGACACATCACCCAATATAAACTCTCTGCAATGAAAACTGGTGGTGGCCCCATCATGCTGTGGGGACGCCGTACTTTAGCAGAAACAGGGAAGCTAATCAGACATGAGGACAGCTGTATTAGCATGGAATACAGGTCTATGGACAATTGACATCATAAACATTTGGAGCTACAATGGATTAGTTGTATCAGGAGTGCCCAAGTCCAGTCCTCAAGAGATACAACCCAGTCATTTTTAATACATCCCTTCTCTAACATACCTGGATCAAATGAACGGCTCCTTACCAGGCCTCTGCAGAGTTGAGATACTACTGGTGAGGGAATTCAGGCTTTTTAGGTCAGGTGTATTGGAGCAGGAATTGATCTAAAAATTACAGAACTAAGATAAAATAAAATTTGCATTTTATTTTTGTTTTGTTTTTTTAGTTTAAATGGACATTGTTGTTATAAAAAAAGACAATTCCTGTGTGTTGAGCCACAAGTGTACCAATTTAAGAATATTTTAACTTTCCATAAAAAGAAAAGAAACTCGTGCCCGAAAAAATTTCCGAAAGTGTTCATTTGCATCACTTTTCAACTATTTGGCATGCTAAATTTGTACCATTCATAAACTGAGGTTGGGACCACACTAAATTTTTCCAAGGGCGGGAAATGACCTGGCTGCACTTTGGACATCCAACACATTAAATACTAATAAAGTACATAGGGAAGTTTGTGGTTGTAAAATGACAAAAAAACAATAAATTTTTGCAAGTTCCTCTGTGTAAAGTAAGTGGAAGAATTTCAGTTTAAAAATTTGGAAAATTTGACTCGGATTGATGGGAACAAATCACAAGTAGCAATTAATTGTTGCAGGTTTCTGTTTCTGCAAAAAAGCTATCAAAATATTTATAATGGTGGTTATCAAGCGCTCCTTCTTTTGCACCAGCACTGTGATTCAATCTTCCGAAAGCCTATTACCGTCGTTAGCCTCTCCCTGACTATCTTGGGCATAATTCTTAACGCAGCCAATGACAAGCTGGTCACACAAGTATTATGTTTTATGTTTTCCCCATTGCTGTCTAATGTTTCACATTGAGGTTGGGACCATCAAGCAAACTACAGCTCACAAAAGAATGGGCCCATTGATTCTCTGAGGAATAATTTTAGAGGAGGGAGTATTTAGCACGGGCTCAGCTAGAGAGAGCTATTAGCTGCTTCTCCAGCTCTGTGATCCATGACTGCAGAGGCTCAGTGTGTGGAGAGAAAGAGGACCCTGGCTTGGCACTGCATCCTGAGTCCATTCACCCTTCAGTTTGTGAGCTGAAGTCATGTTTTGAGAGAGTGACTGCAGATCGTCTTTATCAAACGTCTCATTTGAAGCTCACAGTTTACAGTTTTAGCTCTTTTAAAACAAAGCAGATCCCAAATTTATTGCTGCAGACAAATGTCAATTTTGGGTTTCAAAGAAACAAGTGCATTTGCTCCTGCCAATAAAACAAGACCCACTGAGATTGGGCTGAAATTTTTAATTCTAAGGAGAAACCAGAGTGGTCCATCATTACCTCCTCCTCACCCCCCTTTTCCCATTTCAGCACCACACCGAGCTAAGATATCAGCTAACACATTATCCTCTTAGCCCTGGAGAATGATAGCCAGCGAGGGCTCTGAGCCAGCAGCAGTCGCACAGGTCAGGGAATAAAACTGGCATTGCAGTTACCACAACAGTAAATTTAACACAGATCAGATATTGCTCACTTGTTGATCTGTTGCACAGTACAGAGGGTTGCTCATGCACTTTTCTCCATTTCACGTAACTTCATACATCAATAGGCACTAAACTTGGAATATAAATCTTAAATAATTGCTTTTATATCTGTAAAAGGTTGGAAATATTTAAAACATTGTCTGATTGGACTATAAATTCAAAATGGACATATGCTGCCAAAATAGCCCTGTTGTAAGGTTACACTAACATGACCATTTATGAAAGAGTAACATTAAACCATTATCCCAATATCACTGACTATCAGGTGACATTATTCTGTCGGTGTTGCCCACTATGGCTGGCTTTTTCAAGAACATTTGATTATGTTTCTTGGATCAGGCCACTCTGAATCAACAGAGGAAGCCAAACCCACCAGGTTTTTATGATTAAGTACACAAAGTCTGGAGGGTTTGATTCCAGAATGCTTGCCAAGTCATTTTATGTTACTTTGACAAGCCAAAAACTGAACTGTTCAAATTGCATTATTAGCTGTCAATGAAAAATAAACAAGTCTGTTAGAGTCGAGAGATTATTTGCAAGCAAATTTGGCCTTCTCTCAGCACAGTGCTTTAATCAAAGACATTTTATGTAAAGACTCCTGAATGTGAAATGTCAGTGTCTAAAAACACTGCAGTTCTCCACTGCCCTAGTTATACTCCAAGATGCACCTGTGCTGCAAATTGCTCAACTTTGCAGCGCTTGTCTAGACACCCAGCACCTGCTGCACATTAGTCTGTAATTGTCTCCACGGTCGGATATTCGTATTTAACAAGACAACATCTGATTACTTCACTTTTTCCCATCTGATCTTCAGATCATTCTCCACAACCTGTCTTGCAGAGGCAAGTACGTTCTGGTCAGCCTATAACCGTTTGTCACAAAGTGTGTGGTTTGGGGCTCTGGGGGAGAGCCAGGAAGGTGGCATATCCGCTTCACATTAGTTTTGCTGTTCTGGCAGCGGCATTGTCAACTTGGATGAAATCGAACACCTCCACACTGCTTCATTGGAAGGTTACAGTGTTTTCTGGAAGCAGTCCACACAGTCCTGGTCTTCGCCAGCCACTTTCTAGACCAGCCGCACAGTGATGTCATTATTGCCTGTGGCTACAACTCAGAGCAGGGTACCATTTGAAAAGTAATCACAGTTTGAACAGCATGACCATATTTTGATAACCACTACTTTTAAACATCATTGAGCGTGGCTTGTGTTTGCTTTTTCTCATGTGGTGCAAATTATCTGAAATAAACAGGTATACACTTGATGGTAATAAGTGCTATCAAGTGTTTGTAAAAACTAGTGACGAGTCTTTCCATTTCTGTGGAGGAATGTTGGTCAACTCTTTGTAGGCTGTTTTTCAATTCAGTTGAATTGGAGGATTTAAGGTTGGCATCTCTACTAGATTTAAGTTTAGACTTTCACTGAGCATCTCCAAAACTTTATATTGCCATTATGAAGTGGACCAGCAGGTTTGATTTGGATCACTGCATAACCTGAAAGTGTTTAAACACAAAAATGAGAAACTGATGATCAGATATTTTTCTTCAAAAATTGCTGGTTAAGAGCTAGAATTCATGCTTTCATCACTTAAGGAAAGTAATCAAAGCAGCAACAAAGAAAACAATGTTTGCGACACAATTTTTAAAATGAAAACCATCTAACCTACAGAGACAAGGAAGTTCTCCAAGTCTGGTGTAACATCAACCTGGAGCAGTTAACTCCCCCAGAGAGGAAAAGCTCTGGGAGGAAAAGTTGTGCACCCTTAGCAGGACTCAACTCATTACTAATAGTGGAATGAGACTCACATGTGCTTTTTTTCTTAAATGTCATAGGTTACTTTACAGAAAACACAGCTGTTAAATAATTAACTGTATATTTTGGCAGGACTATCAAGAGGTGCAGCCAGACTTTGCAACATCAGCATATTGCTTCAAAGTTGGTACAAGTGACCAGCTGATTATTTTGCTCAGTGTATGTTTCTTGTAATGGGAATTGCCCTCTGAAATTTCAGAAAACAACCGATAAAGCCAACAAACTAAAGAAAAAAAAGTTAACAAATATATAAATAAATATTTTTAAATTTGAGTAAGATGTAATATATTCAGGTAATGTGTCAGTTTATTTGACTGTCAGAGCTAATAATTTTTCTTTTATTTTCTATGCAGCTTGGGTGAAATGTTCCAGTATTGGTATCAGGCCTGATACTGACAACAATCTTGGATCAGATGACAGGCTAAAGGTTGCACATTAAAATGTACAAAGTGTTCGCTATGTGCTGCTACATGATTCTGATGATATTATTTTCAACAAATGATCTCATTGTTTTAACATAAAACAGAAAAGTAACAGCCATTCCCACTGCTGCTAAACTAAAGTAGTGACATAAGAGTTCACATTCACATTTTGAATTTGGCACCTAAATTTTGAAATAGTACATACAAAAAAAAAAAGACAATGAAGTGAATTATTTGTTAGTGAAAAATATAGTAGCTGCTGGCATTTAACTTTAAAGATAGGGACTGCAACTTCAATGAAAAATTATTCTAATAGTTTTAAGATCTTAGTGATAAAGTAGTGATTTTACTCGATGCAGTTTCTCAGCCAAAGGTCAACTAAACAATGACGTAAATATGAAACTACTGTTTAACAAGCACAGAGTTTTGTTGCTTTTATTTTTGTATCTTAATTTATTACTCCAGCAATTTTTCCTGGAACTCGTTGCATTTCCAAATGAAGTTAAGTAAACATACCTAGGAAAAATGGAGGCAATATTCTTGAAAATTTGACAGAACCAAGACATGTAACTAAAGGTAGGTGGTCTGTTCAAATATAAAAACATTCTGAATATATTTTTAGAAGGGCTTTATACATATATATATAAAATAAAATAAAATTCCCTTCTCACCCACCGCGGGTGGTTCTTATCCTCTGAGCTCGGGTCCTCTACCAGAGGCCTGGGAGCTTGAGGGTCCTGCAGTATCTTGGCTGTGCCAAGGACTGCACATTTCTGGACTGAGATGTCTGATGTTGTTCCTGGGATCTGTTGTAGCCACTGCTCCAGTTTGGGGGTTACTGCCCCGAGGGCCCCGATGACCACAGGCACCACTGTGGTCTTCACCTTCCAGGCCCTCTCCAGTTCTTCCCTGAGGCCCTGGTATTTCTCCAGTTTCTCGTGCTCCTTTTTCCTGATGTTGCAGTCGCTTGGTATTGCTACATCTACTACAACAGCTTTGGGCGAGAGAAATGGGCGAGATATATGTATCTTGCTCATTATGAGCACATCAAAAAAACTGCAGGACAGTGGCCCTGGGGGACTGGAGTTTGACACCCCTGCCATAGAGACATAAAGGTCAGGTTGCATTACACAACATGCAAAACGAAACTATAACAAAGTTCCACGGATGAAGGAAACTGAAAAAAAGCTTAATTTCCCCCCAGGACAAAATAAAAAAGCATTACTGAGTAAATGCAGCTTATGACCCAAAACACAGTCTTATCTATGAGAAATTATGCAATTTCTTCAGTTTTCTTGGTGTTTGTAGAAGATAACTGACACAATGTAGATTTCACAAAAGCAACAACATGGAGGCAATGGTTTAAAAGCATATTCAGCCAAATGAATCAAGCCACTAGACGCATTATGAGCCACATGGTTAAAGCAAGCAGAGAGCTTTTTGTGATCTTGAGGTGAAATATTTACAGCATCAATCACCTGATCTCAATCTGACACAGCTGCAGCCTATTAGACCCCACAGTGAGCAGAGCTGGAGGTAACTGCCTTGTATGCCTTTGGAGAGCAACGCCACACCAGAGCTGCAGCTGCTTGTAGGTCAAATAGAGAACCTTAGCTAGACCTTAAAAGCAAGGGTATTGTGCAAAAGTTATTAAAAAGGATTTTGTAGAGAGCCCCATATCGTTCAAAGAAAATGATTTCATAAACTTCTCAAACAATGTTTTCTCAAAAAGGCCTAAAGTTATATTAATCTGTTGAAAGTTTATGGGTTTTTTTAACCACTTGCTTCCAACAACCCAACAACCCAATCAGTGACAGCTCCTGGACTATGGAGTGATGAACATCTGTTGCTCTATCTGCTGTTCAGGGAGGCCTGGGTTGCCTGTGAAGGAACAGCTCATCGAAAAAGCGAAAGAATCAATGCTTTCACAAATTTCTAGTATTTGTCAAACACAAAAATTTAGCTACATTTATCTCTAGTCACCTGTCTGCAAGAGTTTCTTGAAGGGCGTAAGTACATGTTAGACATATAAATTTGGTTAGACTTAATGTGTCATCAGTACCGGTAAGTTTTTAATTACTGATTAGGGCACTTATTTTTTTATATTAGGAGCAGAGGTTTTATTTTGAATCTGACAAAGCAGTCACTTTAAAATCAGATTATAAGAAAGAAATCAAATGGCTACAGAGACAGAGAAGACTTCTTTTACTGTTTTTAGCATTTTAGATATTTCATCCCAGTCTTAAGATTTCTTTGGAGAGAAAAAAAAATCTCACATTCAACCTGACACTTATCTCCTTAGTATGTGCTGCTCACTCTCACTCTTTTGCATCCTGAATGGACTGTAGGCCTGCCTCAACATGACATGGAAAACATAGTGTTTTCTTATCTGTGATTCCACTAAGCTCAGGGTCACCACATTGAAAATGAATAAAAATAACAATGATTCGCTCAGTAACAGGATCCACACTGAAAAATGTGGTTAGCATGCATGATATGATAATAATTAGATATTTGCACTCACTGATCAGAAAAGATGCAGCATATTTAATTAATCATAACATTGAGCTAGAATGTGCTAAAAGCTATGGAAATTTGTTTTTCTTTAATTTCATATCTTTGACACAATGCAAGCTCTGCGGAATCGACCAAAATAGTTTGGGGCTCTTTGCTAAACTTAGCTTATAAATATGTGCCCACATATTTATAGGCTGTCATTGCCCTATGTGTTAAGGACCTTAGTGAGACCTGGGGGTCACTGAGAAGTAAAACTGCAAGGTGCACTCATCCACCCCAGCTGGCTGCAGCCAAGGAATGAAACTCGCTCTGACAGCTGCAGCTCTGTGTTGAATAAAGCAAATGTAGAGAAAGGCAGAAGGAAGGAGGCAGTTGCTCAACCTGTCGACAGCTTCTCCAATATTCAATAAGTCAAGGTGCAGAGCCATTCCTGCGAGGCTACAGCAGCTCCGTAAATAGCTGTCTTGCATGATGAGTGTGTGTGTTTTTTTTTTCTTCCGTGGTAATCTTGCTCATCTCTCTCAACAAGCCTTCTAGCCTAATTGAAAACAGACGTGGAAAAAAAAAAACGACATTCAAGTATCACTGACACAAGGAATGTTTCTTTGTACTGGATGGTTGTGCTTTTACTGTCCTGTTTTAACATGTTTCAAGAAGTTAAGAATCTGTCTCTAGGTCAGCATGTTCCCAAATTCATGCCTTGTTTCATTATTCTTAAAACCAAATAAAGTTTTGTGCTTCAGGAAGTTCTCCATGTTTACATCACAAAAAGAACAGATTCCTTGTTGTTGTGACTCAAATGATATAATCTGGGTAAGATGATTCATTTTATTTTTATTTTATTTTATTTTATTTTTTTTTTATCTGTATGTCTGGGTTTTTTTAAACCTAATCTATTAAACTGTTAATAATTTTTAATGCAAGATGTATCCAAAGAGGATAATTTTAAAACATTAGAAACCCACTTCACATAATTTAGAATAGTTTAGCGCTTTCAATAAGCCCACCAAAGATTGCTACCACTGTTTCCTCTTGAAAAGCAGCATTTCAACTTTCCCACCATCTTCTTTGAATATATCCACCCCACTCTAATTGTGACTTAAGTATTTGTTGGATCCCCGCCAACATGTTAACTCCAGTTAAATCAATGGATTAACAATTTCGCACAAGCTTGCCACACACACACACACACACCGTCAACACCACTAATCTTGGGAAGCTGGCCTCGGCCATCAAATGATCCGATTCACACAAAATAAAGACGAGCCCCCACTGAGAGTGTAGTTTTTCCCTTTTTTCCTGTTCTCACAAGAGACTCCCATTGAATCAACCAACCAAACTTGTTGAGATTGCAGTGACAGACCCTCCAGCACCTCTCTGTTAAACGAAACCCCACTAACCTTTCAGGATTCAATTCAGTAAGCAAATTCTGGCAACAAAAACAGCGAGGGTGGGAATCTGGCTAAAGCAAACTATCATGCATTTGCAGACGGGATTACTATCTCCTTAACATGTGTTCCCACACCAAATTTTGTCACTAATACCGTTATGGTAGAAGTGGTGAGTGAATGTGTGAGTTGCTTTTCCATATGCCTTGAAGATTTATTCTGTTTGTGTTACACTTTCTTAGTTTATGGGCACCAGCAGTAGTTTCACTGCCTCCTGTTATTAGGCAGCCCTAGATGTGACCCATGAGCTCAGCGTTACTTTTGAACCCCTGCCACGCTGTCTGGTACAGTCAGCGGGGCAATGTGCAGCTGTGCAAAAACTTTGGGCTGCAGGGCCACTTACACAGACACACAAACCATGTTGTCACAGTGTTTGCCATTCCACTTGTCATTCATTCTGACTTCTCCCAGAGCAGCAAGAGCAAATTTTCGCAAGAGAGAATGCAGGAGGAAAAGCACTGCCTTTTCCTGTGTTAACATCAGCCTTTCCCATATTTTAAAGTTTTTCCAAGCTGTCAAGAGAACACATGTTTCAAGACCAGCCAGCCATGATTCTTGGTAAAGATGAGTCAAAAACATCAGTAAATAAAATAAATCTTCAACATTAAAATGATCTTTAAATGGAGGAGCATTTTCTCACAGTTTTTTTAAATCTAACCTTTAATTTTATTCTAAGCATTTTTAATTAATGCACTGTTTTTAGATTATCGGAGTATTATTAGACTACTTTAATTAATTAGTGATCCATGGCCTCCTGGTACTGATACATACTGTGAAAATGTCTTGCAGAAAAGACACATTTCCCTCAATAACGTGTTGATTTTCATTATTCAGAAAATGGAGACAAGAAAAAATCTAATGGGATAAATATGTCCATATTTACAGCAAAATCAAATAGTTTTGAACAAATGTAACTGTAAAAACCAAAGCAGGGGGAGGACCCAAAGAAAGTCCTTTGTGCCACTTTCGAGCAAAATATGAAATGCATTTTTTGTTTGAACTCTATTATAGCTGATTCAAAATATTCTACATCTTTTTTCACTCCTTACAATAATTTCTACAGTGAGAGAGAAAAAAAGTACTATTATTATTTTAATGACATTTAAAACAAGAAGGAAAACAAGTTATTTTTTCTGTAGGTTTTATCCAAACAACATACTGACAATGTACTGAAAGGTATCTTGACCTAAATTATTAACAAGTCAAGAAGTATTATTAAAATTCAAAGGAAGCATTTTTGTTTGGTTAGCCTAGTGCTAAGGCAAACTGCAGTGCATGAAAACCACAGGAGCAAGACTTGAGTTAATTGAAAACGGTATCTGTGTGTGTCCAGTCAGATAAAAAGTGTTGTGTTGTCAAAACCTTATAGCAGCTTTTTTAACCAAATAACCAGAGTTCAGTGTAATTCATACTGGATGTGCATCACTGGAGTTCTCAGTCATGTAAATAAGCTTTGATTTTATTAACGCTAATGAATTACCAGCTGGGACTTATTCCCAAATGACTTGGATTGATAGAGGGGAGGAAAACATTAGGTGTGAAGAAACATTGTTTTATGAAGTTACATTAATTATAAACTCAAAGAGATCAATATAATTGGAAAAACTTTTACAAAACATTTGCTTTGGTTAGTTTATATTCTTGCCAGGAAACAATATATGAGTTTTTTTTTTTGGCCTTTTCAATCACTAATATGAATATTTGTTGCTGAATAAAATGTGAAACAAAATCACAATAAGAATAACTAAAAAAAAACAACAAAGTGTTTCATATTGTGTTCATAAAAAAACTCTCCAATGACTGGTAGTAAAATTAAAACTGTGTAGCAAAAGTTTACTTTACCATCTTAAGGTCTTTGAATAGGCATATCCTTTATGCTTGAGAGCAACACCCATCCATCCTTTTTCCTCTCTTTTCATGTCATTCTACATTCTTTGGGTCAGAGGCGCCTGGTCTCGTCGCGGTGCCGTGTATCCTGATCACATAAGCACAGGAGATAATCCTCAGGACAGCTGGGGAATCTTTACTGCACAATTGAACCATGAGCTGGATAGCAGCTTCACAGTCCATCTTTTTAAAACCCCCACGCTTTCATCAGTCTGCCATGGTAGCACTCCTCCCTGCAACACACACAAAATTACCAAAGCTCCAACTGATTTCCACCATGCCAGCACACACACACACACACACACACGCACGCACGCGCACGCACGCACGCACGCACGCACGCACGCACGCACGCACGCACGCACGCACACACACACGCACGCACGCACGCACGCACGCAGACTATAGCTGCAGGTCAGCACAGCTGCAAAGAGAAACTTCCACCAGTGTACAGTGTTCCCTCATGTACATTTATAATAGGAACATTTGGAGGAAAACTAGACCCACAACTTGTCCCTGCTGTCAATATTTCATACAAACTTGATGCACGAAACAGGTGGTGTTCTTGCTGAAGGAAATTTTCCAATCTAAGATGTCTTTTCTTCTTTTCTATTCTGTGTTGTATTGAATAACAGAAGTTCTTTGAGTGATCTTCAAAGAACTTACTGTCAAAATGAATCGATCGATGAAGGACATGCCAGTTGTACATGTCCTCCTGGTGATAAATTAAAACAGTCTTTGGTCTAAGATATCTACTATTATAAACTGTTTTCCTAAGAATAGTTTCTGCTAGAAGACTTAGCGCCTCGATCTCCTTAGAGATTCTGATGAACAACAGTGTGTTCGGAAGAATTCAATCAAGAATCTCTCGTTTTTAACGTCTGTTGAGAGGCAATCCAATCCTTCTGGTGATTTTTTTGATAGAGAAAAACATCCAAAACCCACGCTCCTGTCCCAACACCCTCCACACCTTACACAAAAACCCACTATAAGGTGTCTGGGGCTTTTCTGATACTCGGCTAAGATTTTTGAAGAACGAAGCAAATGTCCTAATATTATTTATCTCATCATTAATTGTTTTATTGTTCCTTTTTTTCCAGAAGGAGAACACCAGCTCTGGTCCTCTTGGAAATTGTAAAATTTATGACCCATGCAAAATTATTCATTTTAACTGGAGCAGGAGAGCAACATGCTAAAGTAAAGAGCAGTCTCTGAAAAATGAGCTTTGTCTTGTGTGGCTGACATTTTTATGATTTTGAGCAAGTGTTGAAAAGCTCCGAGCCGGCTATTATCATCATCCCAAGCATTCTGGTGAGAGACCTCAGTCATGCTCAATGAGCTTTGTCCCTGTAGTCACTGGGAGAATGTGCAGGGACCGGGATCCTGAAGTGAAAAAACACTGATAGCTTTTACAGCTCATCGTATCATGAGACATATTTGAGATATATTACACGCCAGAGCTCATCCTGGTGTTTAATGATTTAAACAGCTTGTTCTGTTATTTTTCTGAAGTGTTTATTGAATATTATTCACCACATCATGTATAAATAAAATATGCTCCTCAAAAAGCTGCATTACATTTTCCACTCATTCTAACTGAGGAGATTATTCATCGATTTTGGCAAACTTTATATATGTACATTCACTAGATTGTTTTCCTTGATGGAATGGTTTTGTTTTTTGTTTTGTTTTTTTGGGGTTTTTTAATTTTATTTTTGTCCTGTTTTTAAATGTCCTGAGCTCATGTGGGTTCTAAGCTAGAGCAGTGGTTCCTGAAGTGTGGGGCGTGGCAGTAGCATTGTAGGGGAGCCGCGGGAACCGGCACAGATGAATAAAAAAAAAAGAATAAAAAAACAGTTACACAGAAGTGTTTCACTGTAAAGATAGTTTGTAGAGTATTTTGCTGCAACCTGAAGTGTGAAATAAACTGGTGGGTTTACGTCTGGTTGAACGATGTGGGTGCCCGACTGATTCTTTTTTTTTGTCCATAGGGAGCCCCAGAAGATCTTTGGGAAACACTGAGCTAGAGAAACCGAGCTTGATCAGTGGTCTAAAAGACACGTAAACAAGTGGTGCAGGATGTAGGCAAAGAAGGTACACATAACAGACCTCCAGCAGACTAACCTAAGAACTTGGAGTGAATCATCATTACCACCTTCCATGTTTCTAGAGAGTAAACATACATATTTATGTTGGAAACATGCACAAGCAGGAATAAATGAACTGCAGAAAGGGTCAACATGTCATGACAGGCCACTCAGCTTCAAACTGAAGTATACTTTATCTCTGAGAATATGTTTGTGATTCAGTCAAAAGAGTTTTAATAAAACATGATAGTTTCTTCTTAAATACAACTTTACCTGTTGCTAAAGGCCACTGACTATTAAGTTAGCCCCCATCAGTCCTCATCAGGCCTGACTTAATGACCAGTAATACTTAAAGTGAATACCTCATTACCGTGGTATCTGTTAGGGAATGGGATAAATAACACAAGTTAATATTTTCATTTCAAAATTAAACTTTAGCAGCAGGAATAAGAGTGAGGATTTCAGTGATTTTTACAATGGTCAAAGAAACTTCAAAAACGTCAAAACAACAGTTCTTTTCATGTGTTCCCAGTCTGTCCTTTTGGAGATTATTAAAAGTGATCTAATGAAGAAACAGCAGTGAATTGATGACAGGGTCAAGGACGGCCAAGACTCAATGACATGTTGGGATAGAAGGGCGGCCTGTGGAGTGGGATCCAACAATATGGCTCGACTGTGATGGTTCCGATAGAAAGGTTTTGCGATACTTAATGCAATGATGCTAAGTCTCTCCAGCACTTTCAGATATATTGTGTATTGGTGTAAAAGGATGAATCCTCTGTAAATGCAACCCGGTTTAAAAATGATTTGCATTGATGTAAGTGAATAATTCTCTAAGAGGATGACAGAATGCAGTTTTCTTGCAGAACACTGGTAACTCAGAGTTAAAATTTATATTAAAGGCTGTTGCAGTGCAGAATGTTTTGAGGATTCCAGCCTGTGGACGGCATAATTTATGAAAGCCTTTTCGTTTCTCCTTCAACAATAGAAAAGCCGCAAAGAAAGAACAGCTGACATCAAGAGGGTCTTACTCCTGGACTTCTAATTGTCTAACATGTGTCAAGTATATTCTAGGCTTTTCCACTGATGTTTCAAGCATTAGAATAGATGCAGTCAAAACTGTGTTGTATTTTTCTAATTGGACAAGAAGCTGCCACTCTCAGAGTAGGATAACACAGTCTGTTTTCTCATAGATTAATGGGGCTTTGAGGCTTCACAATGAGGCCTCAAGATATTTGCAGGACTGTTGACAGAGAAAACTCTGAAACCTTCTAACCCTTATCTACTGAGGCAAAAGATCATGTTGAAATATGCCGTGTCTGACTACTGAAACGACAAAACGAAAATATGTCATTGTCAGATTAATTTGTTTTGGATAAATTAGTTTTACAGATTTAAAAATTCTTGTGCTTCAGTCATGTACAGAACACTGTAGTTGTATTTTTGATTTGTTTGTACTAAATCAATAAAGCATGTCAAAGCAAAGTTAGTTTGATGCTATGTGATATTGCAAAGGTCCTTAAGTCTGTATCAGAATCCTATAAACACCTAGTTTAAACAATGACGTCATGTTTCATTGCATGAAACCATTTTGGCTTGGCCGATGCTCTTCGGTAAAAAGGTGGGTCTCAGACAATGTTAACAGCAGCCCAGGGATTTCAGATACCAAGCCTTTTAGCCACACCCTGCAGCCCTTGCATCTTGCTACAAACTGTAGCATTGTGGGAAAATTATTGCTGGTATGTTTTGTTTGTTTTCTCATGAAAACAACTTTTAGTGATAGAGACAAAAGTTGATGGTGCATTAGGAAGAGTCAGTTTTTCAGGTGAAGACTAAGTTGTTTACCTACATCTCAAGAAAAATGCAAATTTCTTAAGGAAAATCTTCAGGAATATCAATACTTTTATAAGTAAATGTATTTAAGCAATAGGACACTAGCTGAGAAGAGAGTACATGCTTTGGATTAACCACTGAATTATTTCACATGCTACCAAAGACATCAAATGATGAAAGTACAAAAGTAAAAATTTTAAAAATTCATTTATTATTTCAGATTTTTTTTTCGCCTTTGTTATACAAAGATGTTAAATAACTTAAATACATTCTTACCAGTCATTTGCGATCTGTTTATGCCTACAAGCTATACACATGAGGTAGAGGGAAAATAATTTAGAGTTCCCATAAGACAAGAATAGGTGAACATGGACAAAACTCAGTTGGTGTAATAGTTTCACAAAAATAAAATACACAGTTGATGTGTGTTAAGTATCTGGAAAGCACAGCATAAATCCTATCAAAACGAAAACAAAGTAGGATATAAATCAATTCATATAGACGGGGATATTTTTTTAACACTGTACGAGACTATATGGTTGGACAGCTACAATAAAAATTAAAAAGATGCTTAACAAAAAAGGCAATTATGTCACATCTAAATCAATAAAAAAAAATCTGGATGACTGTGATCATCTTCAATAACTACAGGTGCATTGAATTTTATTTATTTATTTATTTTTTTAGGATTTATTAGTGCTTGGATATTAATTTTGACTTTACATGATACAAGATTTAAAAATATATTGCTTTGTGAAACCTCAACCCCAAAAAGGCACAAACACCCATGAGAGAAATAAAAGCATTATAACATCCAGGATATAAAATCAATTTAAACTTTTTATATATTTATATATTTACACTAAACACATGCTCATAATATTTTCAAAAATAATTTATCTCTTAATCTTTTCTACAAAATAAAATTTTATACATGATCCACTGAATACTAAACAGTGCAGAGCTTTGTTTTTGAGAACATAGATGACAGTGAAATCGAAATATGCATTATGCTCCTCTTTTTCCTTGACAGCTTGTAGGCCGATGTACAAACCAAGAACAAACCAAAGAATGCGTTCTGTGTGAATTTAGTATATCTGTCATATCCGTTGCAAATCCATTTAATTTAATAGCAGAGAGCCGCACAACGGTTGGGCCAAAAAAATGTGGAAAAAAAAACATAAAACACCACCAGAAGCTGTGGGGAGCAGGCATTTATCCTAAGAGTCTCAGCATAGCTATTATGGTCACCATGTAGCGTGCAAAGTTCTGTGTATGTGTTTTGACCAGTCTTTATTTGGAGTACCATCTCCTATCAAAATGTTTGGAATTTAGCACCTCGGAACAAATAAGCCAAGTGATGTTTGCATCCTAAAGCATGAGTTTAATGCCAAAGTGAGACTAATGAATTAAATCTACTCTGATTGGTTAATTATCATACTAAGATTTTCTCAATTTTGCAAGTTTGAAACAGTGATAATGCTGAACCAAATAATTTGCTTTGTGGGGATCCCCAAAAGGTTTGATTCAATTTTTGTGAGAGCTAAACATGTGCCTCAGGTTTGTCTCTATTCCACAGGAGAAGAAACCATTGCTATTTACATTAACAGAAAAAAATTAAATAGAAAAGATCTGCACTTTATTGTATCTATAAATACAGATGTAAAATACTTTAAAGGGAATTGGGCTTCAGTGCGCGAATGTTGCTATAATACAGAAATGGGTCCCTCACTCAGTAGTTAATTCTCACCAGAATAATGTGAAGTGTTGTTTGCACTGTTTTCCTAAATATGTAAAACACCAAAAATTATTTTCTATTCTAGTAAAGGAGCATTCTTTTGTTGAAGTAGCATATTCTGACTAAAAATGCTAATAAATAAGTAACATTCTGACAGTAACTGCTGCTCTTTCATTTTGTTTTAATATGAGATTATGCTACTGCAAAACAAGAGGAATGCATTTAATATCTTTTATTTGAAACTTTACTACATGTGCTGGTGATATTCAAGGGAGTTGCACATCGATAGTTTTGAGGAATTGTACTTATTCACTTTTTGTCGAGTTTCACCCTTGTCTCGCTAGCGTTAAGCAGCTGGTTAGCATAGCTTATCCTAGCACTCTGTCAGCCTATAAAAACCAGGTGTAAATCTTTCAGACAGACATCACAGATGTAATTCTCCTACTTCAGGCTTGAGAAAGCAAGAAAGTAGAATTCTTAAAATGCTGAATTTTTGCTAGGAAGTGTCACTGTAATTTGTATTGTAGAGTCCTATTAAGACCCAATGTGTTGACTGAGTCACATAGTAAGGAAAAAAAGGTGGACTAACTTGTGTATAAATAAATCTTCACTGGCTTCCCACAGACAGCAGTGGTGAAAGTCCAGCTTTATGTGTAGGCATCAGTTTGTGGAACATCACATAAACATCGGCCTTATCAAAAGTATATTTATGCCAGCTACAAAGCATAAACATACATATTCACTAGGGCAAATCTGCACACTGTCAGGTTAGATTTCAGTCTCAATTGCCCCATACTGTTTAAACTTCTACTGCACACACTGTAATATGGCTCAATCAAATTGTGGCAGCTGAAGAGAAGAGGCAAATATGGAAATGGTAGGGAGTTACATTCCTACAGTTCTCCACAGTTTTCTTTACAACAAAGTATAAAAAGAAAAACCAATAAAAAAAATATGAAGCTGCACAGAGCTCCATAAAGTCTGATCAGAGTCACATGCCACATGTCTGCTGTTTAAATGATAACCTGCTGCAACAACGCAGGCTTGAACCACTGGTATCTCCAATTTGAAATTGTCTGTATATTTTTCAGATTATTTTATCCTCATAGATATAGTGGTTTAAGTTACTCCCTGAACACTGGTTCGCTCAAGGCTAGGAATAGCCTAAACTGATTGGTTTAGTTGTTTTCTGTTAATTCATTTACAAACAATTTCATATTACATTACTGAAAATAAAGAAAAGAAAATCCTCCTGGTAAAGGAGTAGTCCCAAAGGATCTATAAATTATCCACAAGACATCAAATACAAGTGTGTTGCTTTCCAAAGGCACTTGCCAAAATGGATTAAAACAAAGAGAAAAACAGCACAAACAACAAAATGTTTGTGTTTTTAGTGGTTTGATTTTACATAGTTACATAAGTGGCTTGTATAATATCACTAAATCATAACTGGTTTTATTTACATATATATGCAAATACACAATGTGTGTGAGTGAAAATATGTGCGTGTAAAGTTAATGTTACACCCAGTCTTTTTTTGTCAAGAGTCTGAGAATATGATTTTAACTGGAATAAAAAATATTGTCACTCAAACTGTTGCGTGAGAGCAAAGACACACAAGATGAACACACATATATTTAACACTCTCGCACACTCTGCTGTTCTTTGAGCAAAGAAATCAGTTTGTGAAGCCATCTGTGTATTCATTCTACAACTGGATTATTAATTTTCTTGGAAAATGTTGTCTATGGATATCTGAAACAGGCAACAAAAAAATTACTTTTTTTCCTCAAGGCAATGCTGTGATTAAAAAGCTTGAGATGGTAACCCAGTTGTCTGAATATTCTGCAGGACCCCTGAAGCCCACATTAGTCCATCAAAGTGCTTTTTGCTTTTTTTGGTTTGCTTCTCAACTTTCTGCAGAACGTTGTTCCGACAATAGCAGCACAACCTCAGATGAGAACAAACCAACCAGTCTTCTTCATCACAAAGACCTGAATCACAAAGAACAACCATCTTTGACTTGCTCCACTGATTCTGAGGCAACCGGTAGCTGATGCTTTACCCCTTGCAGGTGTAGACTTCTTCTCTCTGCGTGCACTGCTTGCATTCAACGTAGCAGCACCATCGCACCTGACACTGGCAGGGCCCGGTCACCTCCCTACTTTGTGTATTGTGGCCTCGCCCACAACAGATAGCATCACAGTTCTGGTCTTTGTAGCACTTGCGTGCTGCGGTGCCTGCTGAGTATTTGCTGGGTTTACAGAAGCTGGGCGAGTCCTCGATGTGGAGCAGATCCATCGTGCGAGGGATTTGATCGCTCAGACCAGGCAAGGAGTGCTGCTGCTGCTGCTGCTGCTGCTGGTTTCGGCCTGTTGAGATGTCTCCCTCTCCAGTGGCCTCATTGGTGGAGCTGCCGACCTTGACAGAAGTCTCATAGCGCAGCTTCAGTCGGTTGCCGATCTCATGAAAGGGCAGGAGCTGCCTCCAGCAGGTCTGGACAGTGCAGGAGCCAGAGACACCGTGGCATTTACAAGTAGTCTCTACTCCAGCCTTGATTACCTGAAGCAGAAACAAAAGATCCTTGTTAACGTCTATAAAGCATTAAAGGCATAAAAGCTATGTAATTTAACAACCCTTTGTTTAATAAGCAAAACTTGGAGGAGTTTAATTATGTTCTCAATTATTTCAAAAGGGTGAACCAGAGTTGCTTCAGACTGGATAACTATTATATTCATTGCTTGTTTTCATAAAATGGCCAATTAGAGGCTTTGCTTATAGCTTGTAACACAAAGGAGAGCATTATAATACTGCATCAAGACTTTAATAACGATAATTAGTGTGTGGGAAACCTGATAATGATGAAAATCTTGGACACAAGTTTTAATTGAACAATTTTACAGGCGTTATCATAGGTCAGGGTAAATTATTGCAAACAAAATCCCACAAACAGAATTCATTGCTAAAGTCTTACATATTTGAATGGTAAAACACTTGCAATTTGATGTGTTTTATAAATCGTGTTTTATAAATCTTGGTTAAAACCATGTACCATGTCTATGTGGAGATCTCCAAATCATGTCTGCTCTTGTCCATTCTTGAGTCTTTATCAGTGCATTCTGGTAAAATTCATGCGTGCCATAGTTACTGTGTTAATATTACCAGTGGAATTTATTACTTTAATAAAAAAAGAAAATTTAAATTGACATTTGTGTCAAATAAAAGACTTTTTTTCAATAGAAAGATGGATTGGCTCAAGTGGAATGTAATCCTTCAAGAAAGTCTTGTTTAAAAGTTTCCATGGAGTTTTTTCAGAGTCTTGTCATGTTACAATCACACATTTTCATTCATGTTATTGGTGTTTTACATTGTAGACTAACAACCACTACATTGTTAAAATTGTCTTTCGTATCCATTTGGTCCCCTTGCATTAATACTTAAAATCAAGATTTTTTTATTTTTTTTTTATTTTTTTCAAACTCAGTCAGATTGGATGGAAATCATCTGATAAATTTTATGTTGGATTTAGCTCTGGACTTTGGCACATTCTAAAACATGAAAATTATTTTATCAAAATTATTGCACTGAAATAGTTCTGAGTGCACGTTTAGTCATTGTCCCGACTGACAATGACCCCCTGACAATGGTAATTTGCAACCTCAAACAGCTCTTTTCATGAAACTCACAGGATCTAACTAATTTATATTTACCATTGTTTCTTAAAGTACAAAACTTTTATAAAATAGTTAAATTAATTAACACATTCCTGAAGTTGCTTTCAATTCACCAGTGCACTAACAGGCTATTTTTTTTTTTTTTTTATAATTAAAAAAAATCTAATTTCATAATTTTCTTTCACAAGTTTTCTGTGTCCTCAAATTCCTGTGGCAAGTTGCATGGTGCCAAATATGTCAAGTGAAGAGCCAATGGTTGTCTTGTGAACTGATTCTCCCACCTGAGCTGCAGAGCTTTATAATATAACATGTGGAAAAATTCGAAGGGTTTGAGTTCTTTGGCAGCTTAACGCTTTTAGTACCACAGCAAATGATTTTATCTTCTCTTAACTTAGCAGTCAGCCAAAGTTCATAACAATTTTAAAAGCAAGAGGAAAATAAGGTCAAAACTCTGTGTCTTAAGTATGGTTTAGAGAGGTTTTTTTTCTTTTCTTTCTTTTCTCCGGCTGTGAAAGAGATCAGGGAACAGGAAGTGCATATTCATCACACCAGCAGGTCAAGAAAATTTGACTGGTCAGCTTTTAAAATGTTTGGTGCAGAGGTTAGCACATTCCAGTTTTCTCCTCAGTGTGGGAATATATTTGGAGCAAATGCGGTAGGATTTATACCTCCTAATGTAAAAAATACAGTTCCACTCATTCAAAAAATAATCACAAAAACTGGGCAAAAGTAAGATCCTATCAAGGATTTGTGTTTGCTAACATTTCCCAACCACACTCCTACAATAACTGATTTTGAAAATGAGTGAAAACAACATGTCCCATACTCCAACTTTGCTTTGACAAAAGTCCTTCTTTATTTTTTACACTGATGTTAAATAGGCTTCCAAGATTAAAGCCCTGTATTTGCTTACCACAAACAATTGGTTGGCAGTGCTAGAGCACAAATGAGGGTTGCTCCCAATCTAATCTGAGTGAAGAAAACAAATATTTACACAAGCAGTAACTTTAATCAGTCCAAATTATTTCATTAGCCATGTTTTAAGCTAAACTTTTCTGAAAGTTTACCCTCCAAAAGTTTCCTTCTCTCCGCAGTTTTTTCAATTGCCCTTAGTAATTCAGGTTCTTAGATAAATTTGAATTCCTAAATAGAAAAGCAAAGTGTTTTATTGCACTTGGGGCTTACATTGCTGCCATATCTATTCAATATTATTTATATCTACAAATAACCTCTGCTCTTGTCCATTCTCGAGTCTTTATCAGTGCATTCTGGCTAGATTCATGCGTGCTGTAGTTACTAACTGTGTTAATATTACCAGTGAAAATTATTACTTTAATAAAAAAGAAAATTTAAATTGACATTTGTGGCAAATAAAACACTATAAAATTCCTCAGTAATAAATTTGCTTTCTTTTAAAGCTACTCCCCAAAAGGGATTTTAATGGGTCTCAGATGTTCATAAATAAGATTAGAGGACCTTCCAAAAACTGATGATGCGAAGGGAAAGATACCATAATCTTTTTTACCTTGAAGAAAAGAGAAAAAAATAAGAGAACCTACTTTACCTTCATCCCCACATTTGTGTTGTGCGTGTCCACTCGTGCACGCAAGTCCTTGTTGGAGCGTTTGCCCAGAAATTCCTTGACAAATTTATTGGCATATTTCAGGTTGTCTCCACAGCCTCCCCACTGCCAGGCCTTGCGGTTCTCCAGGTCTGGGGCTTCGTCACACGTGCAGCGCTCCATACGTCCTGCACTGCACGCTTTGGCTAAGGCATGTGTTAGGCCCGCTGAGGAGATGGCATACAAGAAGGCTGTCTCTTTGAATCCTGGGGAAGCATTTTTAAAATAGAAATTATAGAATCTAGTTTCATATATTAATAGTCAGAAATAAAGACATAGTATTAATGTTTAGAAAGTTTGTAAATTTCTTCATGTTTGTATTTAGAATTCAAGAAGGGTGCAATCTTTGGGTTGGTGTAATCATGATCTAGTAACTTTCAAATTCAGAGTACAGACTTCTCAAATGGTAAGATAGGTGTATGAAGTAATAGTCAATTAATTTCCAATTCATTTTAAACCATTTTGCAATCAGTCTCTTTTTTCCCCTTTAATACAGTAGTACTAAGACACTAGTATTAAAGGAATAGCCATGAAATGTCCCCAAATGAGTGTTCGGATCTTAACATCTGTCATCCCAATGCTATGTAGTTGATGCAATACAAAATTCTGATAATAACAATGCAATCTAGACCACAGTTGGCACTATGTAGATAATGTCCAGATTGACTGTCAAACCTTTATCTTCAATCATTTGCAACAACAGGATCTTATCTGCTGCTTAAACTTCTACTTCTGATGAAGCACTCTACTCACACATACAAGCCATCAGCAAACACCCTTTGTATTTTATGCAACCAAAATGGCGACATTTTCACAATAACATTTGTAAAGTACTAATGTGAGCAATTAAATTGTGATACCAACAAACAAACTAGCCGTGAATAAAACCTGGTTCAGATTTGAGTTGCTGGGTTAACAAGAATGAAATAAAATAAGCTTTTTTGAGAAAACTTTGCTTTCATAAGTTTATTTCAGATTGTTTTCACAAATCAAAACTTGTTTAATCATCCCTGATTTGACTCATCAATTGAAGTTTTCACAATCAAAACTGTTAAACTGTGTCAAAGAATCTCTATTCGGTATAGAGTTACCCAGTTCCAGTTTAATCAGTCTGACAGATATAGATTGGCAGCTATTGGTTAGCCACTTATGGTAAGTAACGGGTGTCAGCCAGACGAGAAATCTATTTAAGCCAACTCTGTCAACAGAGCAACTCAAGAGTTAGTTACAGTTTTACTTCAAAGTGAGAGTCTCAAACATCGACACTATAAGGTGTCATGTTAAATAATTTACCTTCAGATCCAGGGCTCGTAATAATTCATACTTATTTCATCAGATGAAGCCACATACTGACAGCAACTAAATTACATTTAAAAAAAGACCTTGTGGCTGCAGATCTCTTCACTCACGTAACACAGAAGAGTATTTTATCACGCCATGCTCTCATTTTTATAGAAAGACCAGTCAAGAAACGTCAGAGGATTTCATTTGTAGACGTTGAATGCATTTTTTTTCTTTACTTCTTTTGCAATTAGAACTGCAAAATTTCAGTGTCCTATTTTAATGGGAACTGGCCATAACTGGAGTATCAGTCAGATATGGCATGAAAATTTGTGCAAGTGCCATTGCACATTACGCCGTTTAGTACAAGTGTGATCAATAATGAAGACCCACACTGATAATAGATTCTGGTTCTGACAAAGAGAAGTCAGTGAAACCTTACTCTAAATTGCAGAATCAGGACATTGACCAGTTTTCAGACAATCAAGTTGATACAGGGATCTACCTGTCCATGTAATTACATCTTTAAGTAACTCCTACGTTGCAATGGGGTTTAATTTTACACACCTGTTATGTGCTCTCTCCTTGACTGTAAGTAGGAATTTGTATGTATATATAATAAGAAAATAGTATGCTATAATTTGCTCTTACCTCTTTTTAATATGTTGGCGCGATGCCGCCCCTCTAATGTGCAATTCCACCTCTCAAAGCGAAACTGATGCTGGCATTCTAAGGCACTCATAATTATGGCCTCCCTCAAGGTATCCGCCACGCCCGGGTCTCGTCTGCACATCCTGCGCTGCTTCTTTTCCAGTTTGAGACGGTCACAAAGCTTGTAGTGGGCCCTACCTGTGCTCTCTTCTGGTAGAGAATTCAGTGGCAGAACAGACAATGGTTCATTACCAGTCAACCTGTAGTAAAAACACAATGTTGAGGGAAAAGTGAGGGAATGCAGCAGCCACCTCAGGTAAAGTTGAAAAGCCATACTGCAGAAATAGAACAGGAAGCAAGCTGGGAAACGTAATGCTCAAAGCTTAGTTAATGTTCAGGTAAAGTCAACTAGAACAAAGTTAATGTTCAGGGAAAGTCTCCATTTCTTAGAGGCTTAAATAAATTTTGATACAGGATTGTCTGTGTAGGACAGCAGAGGAGGAAATGTTCTGTTTTTTCAATGAAGTTCCAGAAATTGGTCTCATTTGAAGTAACTGAAAAACAAAAATACATTCAGCTAATTATCTTAGAAATTAGAGATTTTTGAGAGATTTGATGTTAATGATTCAGTGATACATCAATGGAGTCTTAGCATTTTAAAATCGACATTCCTCTGGCCCAGAATGTCTTGAATAAGTTTACCTTTACATACATCTATGAGTTTTATTGAAAATCTACATTATCAACCAAGTGAAATGACATTAAGTAGTTTTGCAGTGGTCTTCTTACAAATTTGAGTGTGTATGCATTTCTATTTAGCTTTCTTTAACCCTCCCACAGTCCTAAGACAATGGGAGGTTTTTACCTTGTGCATGGTCCCCGCTTTTATTAGGTTTTTAGGATCTGACGGTCTGACGGGACACCCACTTCCAGTTTTTAATGCTGTGCTTTTTCTAAGGGTCGCGCTAAGATGGTGGGAGGGATAATCTGATGCACAAAGAACAATTCAGTGCCACCCATTCCTTAAGATATCCACAGGGAGAACTCATATGAGTTTAATCTTAATTTGAAACCATTTGGTTTCAGGATCATAATTGAATTTAATTGTTTTTCTGGAAAGCTAGTCAGAATGTATGGGCAGATGAATGGAGGTAAATACAGGGCAATCCTGGAATGGGATAGGGTTAGGAAACTGTTTAAAGGGGTCGGTGACTTGAGACAAACAGAAGTTTACTTTTCAGCAGGACAGTAACCCACACATAAAACTTGAGCAACAATTAAATTATTTAGATTACAGTATATTAATTGTATTTTTGAATGGCCCACTCAGAGTCCTGGCCTAAATGGTAATTAGAAGGAACTTACATAGAATTTTTTCCAGTTATTTTGAAAGGACAACAGCACTTTGCACAAGAGCCACGTTCACCCATTCACACTCACAAATCATAGGCAACTTGGGATCAATGCCTTGCCAAAGATTAGAGGAGAACAATAGAATTGAACCTGCATCCTCCTGATTGGAAGACATCTACATTGATGTTGTAATTACTCACTGATTTTGACAAATGTTAAAAAAAATAGCTATTAAATTCAGTCTGCAAAGTTGGTAAAGACATACCCCAAAATGGCATTACAAAATTCAAAAATACAATGGAAAAAGACATATTACACCTTTTGGATTTTTATATACAAACATGTTTATAAAATCTTGTAAGAATTTTGTTCCACTAAGTGAAAATTCTGACATTTTTGATGTTGTATGATATACAATTTGTGACTCTGAAATGACAAACTGACAAAAACATTTAAAAGTGGGTGAGTCATTTTGCAAAGCATTGTCTAACAGGCAAATATATAAAATATCAAACCTTAGAATGAGAAAATGTGGTAAACTTGTATGTCTTTTGTCAGTTTATATAAAGGGAGCCATCTGCACATTTTAATCCACTGCCACACAGCTGGCAAGACCTATAACCGGTCATCTCAGACTGTGATAGTAAAAGCAGAGTTTTGCTTTTGTAAACACATATGGGGTACATGACCGTTAGCCTGTGACCAGTTTGGTCACATCGCCTTTCAGATCTGGCATAGTAGTTGCTCATTATGTGTCTTTTCTGGCCTCCTTCATAGTCAAAGCTGAAACTGAAGAATACACAGACTTAAAGAAAGCCACAGCAGCACAGCTGCAGAGGTGTGTCTTTCTGCAGCTTTATCTTCACCCTGTTCAGTTGATTATTGGTACAGATATAAAATATCATGATTTTTATTATGGTTTAAAAGAAAAAGTAAATAAGAGTCTGAAATTACCAACTTTAAAAGCAGATGTCTTATTACTGAAGTGAGCAAAGGGAGAAAAAGTAAATACTTCAGCAATCCAAAGGATTTTTAGTGCATTTACTTTTATTTGAAACTATGGCAATATGGATGGAGGATACGTTGACCTAAAATAATTGTTATGGCCCTGTTCGAATATATAAGCATTTAACATCTTACCTCCAGCAGATGACTCTCTTGATAATTTAATTTAGAATAAATCCATACAAGTTAGTCTTGGACCGAACTGCTAGTACAAGATTAAATTGCACATGTATAATATAAAATAGATACCATCTATTTTCTTGACCCCAACCTCAGAGATGTCATAACTTTTAATGTGAAATCATTTCATAGACTATTAAACCATCATGCTGTTTATATTAAATGGTTGTCAAGAGATTTATGTCCACAGAAGATACTGAGAATCTGGGTTGATAAGTTTGTCTGGTGAGTTCAATTAAAGGAAATCTACTTAAGAAGGATGTTCCACATTATTAAGCAGGCCACAAGTTTCAAAAAATATGGGAAGGAGAAAGGATCTCTCTGCTGATGAAAATCATCAGATAGTGTAATGCCATATGGCAAGGTATGAAAACATTAGATATTTAAGGAAAACTGAAGCGTCATTGTACTGAGAAGAGATTTGTGGCTAATTCAGAATTGGGTTTGTACTGATAAAGGCATAATGAGAAAGGTTTCTGTTAGACAAATTGCGATTTAGAGAGCAGATGTCAAAATGCTCTTAAAAAGCAGCAAACAGTTATCTGAAGCTGCTGGTGCCTCTGAAACCTCAAGGTGGAGGATCCTCCAAAGGCTTGTGGTGGATGAACCTACTATCGGCCACCCCGAACCAGAGCTCACAAGCAGAAACAGTCGCAGTGGTCCCAGTCGTACATGAAGATCAGTAAAATTTAATTTATTGTACTGAACAAATAGTTAATAGTTCATAACTTGAAAATTATACTGACCATCAGTTGCATTGACCATTTAGAAAAATCTGAGGAAATATAATTTACATAATAATTTGGAACACGGTGTAGTAATAGTGTTTGAACAGAACCTCACTTGAAACAAACTTAACTATCCTTTAGAACTTTATAGGGATCTGTAAACTGGCTAAAAGATTTTAAAAAAATAACCTTCGAGATTCTTCATCCTTGCAAAATAAAAAGTTTCCTTGTTTTCACATTTTAAAGCAAACAATCTTAATTTCTCCTACCAATCCTAAAAGTTCTACGCACAAAAATTATTCATCAACACAGAGGAGTCATCACACCAAATGGGAATACTGCCACAAACTGTATTAAAATAAAACAAGTCTTTCTAAGGTGTCACACTCTTGCCAAGTATCCACGCCAGGCGAGGTAGCAATCCAGACCCAGGGCTGGTAAATGGAGATCTGTATTGCTTCCTCTTTAAGCACTGTATTGCTTGTCAGAGAGAAATCTGTCACTGCTCACATTCAGTGCAGCGTGTGACATAAGGTCACAGGAGTTCCTCAACAAGAGATTTGTTTTATTAAGTCCAATAACTGACTGAACGGGCTGAAATGTTTCCCCCTTTAGTCCTTAGTTGGAGTTTAATGGGTCACAGATGCTTCAGTTTGGGATTTGTTTTAATGGTGCTCAGCATGTCCATCAGTTAGAGCAGCCAAGTTTGGGATGAGTCAGAAAGTCTTGCTTAAACATGACATGAAATTCTTTATTTATTTAAGTGCATCTAATCTAACCACAATTAATTTTACCTTTTCAAAAGATGATCACTTTGTAGAAAAAATGTAAAATGCCATAATATTGCCCAAAATTGTAAACAAAAATCACATAAAAACAGAAAAGCAAAAACTATCTCCATTCAGCTCAGATTAACTGGTTAATTAGTCAGGCTCTCTATGTTGGTCTGATAAACACCTTTGCCACAATAAGAGTGTAGGTGGCAGTGCAAAGTAATGGGTAGAGAAGAATAACTAGTTGTCTCCAGCTTTGCAGATCTTGGTTACGACAGCACTCTCTGACATCTCATTAAATGCAATGGAGATTTTTTTGCAACTTTGAAACTTTTCCCTTTCCAAAGCTTGATGTACTGAGATACTGTAAACTAGTCAACACCAACATAGATTTTTTTGAGGTGATTCAAAGCATGCAAACTATTTATATGTTTGCATGCTTAAGTTTAAGTAAGACTCAGGTCTTACTTAAACTTGACATTAGTAAGTAAAATGTCATGTCAAAAGATAAAAAGCTTTCTTTCTTAACAGTAACTTATGATTTGTTAAAAGGATAAATTAACATGAAAAGATACAGAAGAACACAAAAGAATGTCCAAGTACATAAAATTACAATATTAGTAAGTGAGACATCACAGATTAAATAATACATAAAACAAACACGTAAAAAAATGCAAATCAATACAACAAAAGCAATTAAATATATATGAAATTATAAATTTTTTTGCTATATACTAGTAAAAAAAAATAAAAAAATCTATTATTAGGCAGTAGTCTTGATGAACTACAATATTATTACCTAACCAAAGCAATTTTTTTCTCGAAAATAGCATCTATTGTAACATGTTTTGTTTTTGTGTCATGCATTGTAACAAAAACAAAAAAAACTGACCCTCAGAGGATTAAACTTCACAAACTTGTGACATTCATTCTTTTTCGAAGCAAAAAGGTGAACTTATCAAAGCTCAAGGAAGTTTATATATGGTATGATTTTACTACTGTCTATTATCTCTTTTTGATAAAAACATACTTTAGGCAAAATTAGCATGAGGGCAAAGGGTCCTGGAAGAGGGAACAGTTGTTAAAATCTCTAGAGAAGAAAGTACTGGCCAGCTTCCTCACTTGTGCAATGTTTCCGCTTTGTGATTGCAGTCGAATAATATCATAAGCACACAATGCTGCAGTTCCCTCAAATGTTTAGACACAAACCAAACTAAAACACAAAGCTTTACTATACTGACACAAAGCATTAAAAGTAAAGCTTGCATCTTGAGTGAAAATGGAAAACTGCTGAAAATTAAAGATAATATTTTCTCTAGGAGCAGAACCGCAACTCCTGCTGTCAGACAAAAAGGTCAGACATTCCAACAAGATGATGTACGAAAAGAGTATCAATCTGTTGTTTTCAGTGAGGAAGGAACTCATTCAACTCACTTTGGGAACAACAGAATTGCAAAAATATTTAGTCGCTGATTCCCAAATATCTAATCAGATTTCAGAGAAAAGGGAATCCTTGGTGACTTTGCATCTTTTTAATGAACCAGAGATTAAGTCATTAAGTCTCACATATGAGGGATTGAAAAAAAAGGTAAAAACAATCAATGGTTGCTTGAAAACTAATCAGTTATTCAGATAATTTGGTTCAAAAGATGAATCATGAGAGAGAGAGAGAAATTACTTTCAAAACTATGACCTGAAACAACATGGTTCTTCCTGTCGGTTTTATCAACTGAGCTCTAACGTGAATATTTCCTAAAGTTCAACTGCTGCCTGTATGACAGTTAACCCAGATCCAAGATTCAATAGATCATTGCTTAAACCAATTGCACAAACATAATTAAAAAAGTAGCGTAGCCATCTCCCATTTCTCAATCAAGGGAAATGGTCAACATATTCCATGTTCTGCATGCAATTTGCATGTCATTTCTCTGCATGTATTGGCTCTTTTTGGGACCTCCTGCTTACCCCCACATCCAAAAAATCACTCAGTGCTTCAGTGTTTAGCTGTGTCTCTTTTCAGGATGTAGCCATTGGCAAAGCCATATCTGCCATTGAACACATGTACTTTTTTTGTTCTTTATTAGAAAGTACTTCTTGTCCTCTCAAGCCTCAGCTCTTCATGTCTGATGGTCAGATATACGCAGCCTGGTTCAAATGGACTTTTGTTCCTTTTACAAATCCTTCGACTGTCATCACATGCCTGTTAAGGACGAGACTAGCTTTTTCCAAATAGTATTAAATAATCAACTGAATTTGTGCTGCATAAAAATTATAATTGTTCTGGACTGTACAGAACCGAATATGTCACCCAGCACAGGATGGCAATTGATATTAATTGAATTTGATATTATATCAAATGAATTAGATGGACCCTTTTCACATCCTCCTCACTTTCAGTAGCCAAGCTATAATAGCACGCAACTTCTGGGCAAACAGAAGTTGTGTTCTGCCCATGAAAGACACTTCACTGTATGATACATTAATATTAGATTGAGTCCAAACAAAATTGACCTGACACATTCATTTCTGAAGCGAAATATATCGACATGTATCAACTTTAGAAAAACCACCAAATATAAAAGTCATAATATATGACATTATGAAACATAGCTAATTATAGAACAAAGTTGGTTGCATTAGAAGTTCAACAAAGAAAAACTACTTTTAGAGGATGAACACATTGAATTAAAGAATGTGTTTTCATCTCATGCACCATTTTCTGAAGGTGTTTTTTGTTTGAGGTGTTGGCACAGCAACAGTGGCTACCCATGGAACATAACACCAACATATAAAACGCATTATAATCCAATGTGAAGTTCTCACTGATGTTTGCTCAGCTTTGCTTTTTCCACTCACACACATGCTTCTCTATACACTTCTCACAGACATTGCTGACATACTCTCACGGTGCACCTCCTCCACTGTCTTTTCACTTAGTAACACAGGAGTTTGTTTAGTCCCTTCTCTCTACCTGTCAGCGCCTCCCATTGCCCGTGACATATTTACTTTATATACGTTTTCCATTGCAGCCAGTTCGAAAAACAGCTCATTTCACATAGCGAAGCCTCAAAGTCAGTCCCTCGAGGAAATTATTGACCAGCTCTCTGAATTTCACCATCAACACTCCCTCTTATGGCTTCACACTACGGTCCTGCAAGTGACCCTCAGCTGGTACTGCTGAAAATTATTCATTATTCATGTAAATAGAACAGAAAGTATATTAAACATTGTTGAAAAAAAAACAAAAATAAAACACAAATATAGTGCAGTTTTTGGTGTGTGCATGAAATCCAAAAGTTTGGAGCAATGCAAGTTGAAACTTCATGTCTTAAAACGGTTCTGTGTCATCTATACAGAGGACCGCTGATAAATTCAAATCAGATTATTTGTAAAACAAGATAATTGTTAAGATATTTCAAGGATGTGTTTTTTGGGGATTGGGGAGGTTTGCAGCTTGCATCCAGTGTCCATTTATGCAGCAGTAATGCTGCCTTCATTTTTTTTTTTCTGGAGTGTGCTTGTATCTATGTGCACATGCATGTGGGCTCCAATGACCTTAAGTCAACACCTATACGAGTCTGTAGTGGCTGAACGTGTCCAGACAGAAAAAGCACAAAAGCCACAATTTCTCCATCAGTCTATACTTGCAGGTTGTGTGGTCTTATGTCTCCAACATCATAACCAACCCCCTCCCGCTCCTTACGCTTTCCCCCCTACTTTCCAAACTTCCTCTATTCCCACTGGTCAATATCTCTAAACGAATGTCAATCACTTGGCCCAGCTGTTTGCTTAAAACAAAGTGTCCTCCAGACAAAACCCCTGCTGTACAAGAACATAACCCACAGAAGACAGTGACAGACACGGACATGTGTCCTGGAATAGCTTAACTGTCATGAAGACAAACTACCCAGCTCACTTGAGGCTAATCTGTGTGTAATAAATACAAGAGATATTAATCATTAAATTATATACTGAGGTCTATAGAAAGTTTATCTTGTTAGGACAGATATATTTTTTCCTTGCTTTAACTTTTTCTTCCTGCCGTCTCAGCCATTAAAGTGCCCCACTTTTTTTTTTTTTTTTTGTGGCAAAGTTACATACTTTTCCTCAGAACTCTTGGATGAACTTCAGACCACCCGGTCCAACTCCCATCTGGTATATCACAGCCCAGGCCATGCCAAAGGTAGGAGCAATGTGAGCGTGTGTGGCGTTTTCCCACTAGCCCACTCTATTCTCTGGCTGACAAAGTGCTCCATAGCTTAGACCTAAATAATTGGAGAAACTATGAATCAGTGTCAAATGACTCTCTGGGTCAGGCAGTCTCAAGACTATTGTCCACCTCCATAAAGTTTATGTATGAATAAATCCTACACTAGCCACTTCTCTCCACAGTGATATTGATCATTTTTCCTAATTGTTAAAAAAATAGGAAAAATATACATAAGGCTGGAATTAGATTAGTTCTGGCTGACTTTACAAGATATTGTGATGAGACCTAAGAAGCAGGGGGTCGCACACTACTGTGATATAATAAAAAAGACTTTCAAAGCCTGGTAATGCTGGTATTAGAATTATGAATTTGCCATTGGTTGAGTAATGACTCCTGTGGAAATTTCATGAAATACTTAAGAGCCCCGATTTTCCAGTGTTAAGGGGAAGTTGATTATCTTCTATGACTTAACAGGATATGACCTAAAGTTATGTCATTTCGTCCTTTTCTGGTCATTTACACAGAGACAAATAAAGTGTGTGGAAAACACCCACACACTGACTGATGGGGTTTGGTACATGAACAGGTCTTCTAAAAATATTTTTAATTTGAAAATGAGATGAGTAATATTCATGAAGTGCTTTGTGGTGGCCCAATAGTTGGGTTTGGGAATGGGAGTGGGACTATGGAGCATGATAAGAGGTTTAACTGCTATGTGAGAACTCAATGCGGCTAAGGTCAGCAGCTCAGTTGCAGTCACTGTGTGACTGGCACAGATTGGGTGTGCAGCAGTGTCCGCATGACTCCCCTGATCTAGCCCACAGCATGGCACAGAGCAGCCCTGTACCAGCGCACCAACACCCCAAACACCTTCAGGCACACAAACTTGGCTCCGACATGAGCACAGATTGCAGGTGTTTGGTAAGAACAACACTAAGACTGGAAATATCATTCTTGCTTCATTATTTTTAAAACTGAACAAAATATTACAATTACTGAAATAAAATAAGATCCTGACTTTTGGATTTGACTGCAGTGTCCTTGCAGTGCAGTCTTTCTATTGTAGTTTATAGTTTTGATCACTGGATTTTAACTGAACATCTAACATATAACTTTGTTATTTCTAAACAAGCAGTTGGATGGTTTGTAAATGCCCCCCTAGGTAGTATAGTTAGAGTTGAGGACATATTACTAGATGATAAGGAAGTTCTACAAGGTTTAATTTTCAGGTTGATCTTAAAAAAGATCAAGCACAGCTTTTTATTTCAGTGATTTAATACTCCTTGCCTTCTGCTTCAAAAGCTTTGGGGGCTCTCCAATACAGTACAAGAACAGCTCTGTCTCCTACCACTTGTTTTAAATGCAGACGAAATATATTTCTATATATATGTTGTTTTTTTCTTTACAAATTCAAAGAGCATTATTGGCTGTGTCTAAGAGAATATAAGAAATGGTCAACAGTCAGTGTCTACTTCTAATTATTTTTTATTCTTAATTAATAAATACTTGTCTCTAAATACAGTCTATTCATCAGCTCAAGTATTTATTATGAATTGACAGTCTAACCGGACAGCCGCCATGCTGCCTCTGTTCGACAGCGAAATTTTCCAAGCTCCTCCTGCGCATTATGGCAAGACCATATGAGGGTTAAAAGAACTTTAGTTAGGTGCTTGTTGTTTTTATTTCCCTGGAACTTGTCTTCTGTAAACAATTGTCAATTTTAGTTCTGTTCTGTTTCTTCTGTAAATACATTTCTATAACTAATTTCAAACAATTCAGTCACAAACACCAACCCCTGTTTGGGTTACCCTTAATTTTCAGGGCAGTTTTCTTTGAAATTTCCATTTAACTTTCTCCAATTTTACTTGTACTAGCTCCACATTTTAGACACACTGACACTGTTAAGTCAGCTTGTTGAAGGGATTTTTCATATCCACTTCAACAGAAGGATATATATATGTAATCCTTTCCATTGTTTCAACTCACAGTTTCTTTGTTAGGGACATATTCTCTGTTTTGCCTAAAAATTTGGTTTAATAACAAAGACAGGTTACTAGATTTGTTCTTACTTTTTTCTTATCTTGATGTGAAAATTAGGTCAATTATGTAATTTAATGCATCATGTTTAATAGAACATTGGGCATGTTTAACAGCTGAACGGTGTGTGTTCAGCTGTTAAATAAAAATGTTTTGTGTCATTTTAACAATCAATTGACTAAGAGAAGAATTTGCATGCTCTTAAATATGCAATCCTTACTAACCAATAAATAAACTATGTTTAGATTCTGTGGAAGATAATGAACCATGAAACTTTCATCCTTAAATTTTCTTTTGATAAGAGGATGGTGAAAAGGAGCCACCCGCTACAATAGAAACACCATAAGCCATGTTTAATATGAGAATGAATAATTTGTGCTTATTTTTCAGCCATAGAACAAAGGGCTCTTGCCAGTAAATAAAAATTAAATGAAGAGCCAAGTCAAGTATTCAGCTGAGAAAAATCCATGGAACTGTTATTCAGATCATCTGTCATACCACTTTAACCTCTGTTGAAGTGGTATGACAGCATGGTTCATGCTTGCAGTACAAAATCTAATGTAATTTGTACTGAAATATAACAAAACTTCATATTTCATCAGTTGTGGAAATAACTGATGAGAAATGTGAATCCAATCCAAACTTCTTTTTACTTTATGGTATACATTTTTTAATATTTTGGTTTTGCAGGTCAACATTTTTAATGGTGCTCATGAAGCCCAATAAGGGGTTCCACAAAGTTCAATTCTTGGTTCTCTATTGTTTTCTTTATGCATAAACAAACTGAAAGAGCAGTTCATACTCAAAATACCACTTTTGTGCTAATGACAAAGCAAATTATTATTTCTTAAAGAAATAATCCTGACAAGAAAATATATGCTATTTCAGTTTTGTTAATAAATTAACCTAAATCCAGCAAGTCAGTAGGGGTTTCTGCAAGATTTAGTTCTTGGTCCAATCCCGTTTTATAGATAAATTCTTTAAAAGCATTTTTTTTAATCTGTGGCAGAGCATTCCATACTCATTAATTTTCCATAGTCATTTAGCAAGTTTGTACAGTAGTTCCATTGGGTTGAGTTCTTGGTCCAGTTTTCCTGTTTACATAAATAAACTGGGAGAGAGCAATCTAAAATTATCTTTTTTGGTCAATCCTCAATGCATGTGTATTCAATTACCACAGACTGTAAATTTAAAGACTGAGAAAAACCTCACCTGTGCTTAGATGATGGAAAACACCGGACATACTGGCCACTCTAACGAGCATCATTTAATCAATGTCTTACCACTAAGTGTGTCTTGAATCTATTAGGTTTCCAGCTGCCAAGGTGATTTGATTTTTGTTTTACGACCAGTAGGTTTCCTTCACTTCTCTTTTAAACTATCAACTAATACAGCAGGCTTTTGTTGCCAGACTGGAACAGCCATCTTTTTATAATCAGATATGCATTATAGCTGCGGTCTCTTCTGCATTCCGATGGGACTGGAGCTGTAGGATGTGAGCATGCCAAACACAATTTAAAACCCTGGTTAAACCATGTAGTCTTCAAAAATATCCTGTACATCCATGTTATTTTACACTGAAAGTCTCTTAGCAAATCACAACAAAGAACACTGAGGCCTTTGTAATAAAGATGTAGCAACTTTTTGTCATTTACTTTGTTTTATTAGATGTACGAGCCAACTTGTGGCCATATTTCTTCTCAAATCCATCTGGGAAAATGTTCGTGACTGAGGATCCTCCTGTATACTAAGACTTATCATGGGTGTAGCAGAATTTTCCATGTGGATGTACAATAGGATTCAAAAGAAATTATGGCTTGGCCCAAATCTGAATCTTTTAAAACAGAAGTAAAAAGGGGAGCTTTGTTTTCTTTGCAAGAAAACATATGATCATTTATCCAAGATTGGAGGTTTGCAATGGGTGTAAAGAGAATCCTATTGACTTGGCTCTCTCTAAAGTGATACCCTTAGAGGTGTGGCTGTAGCCACAGGATATCCTATGAAGTTGGGAAATCCCTCTATCAATGGTACTCCATGCCCTTGCTGCACAGCAGGGCTAATCAGTGTTTAAGGCTTGGTAAAGCCTTAAACACAACCTGGGCTCATACCAGTTCTGCTTCTAATAAGAGTTAATCACATAAACTCCTGCAGGGTTGGTGATTAGAGCAAGAAGCTTTGAAATTAATTTTAAGATTTCTGACCCATGCCAAAGAGGTTTCTTTAAAAATATGCACCACTTCATCCACAGCAGGATCCAGTAGAAGATCCAAAGATGAGAAACGGTACTGACTGAAGTATGCACAGTGCTTTTCAGAGTATGTCCATGAAAAGGTTTGACAATTTTGACAAATTGTACATGTATTTTATTTAAATTGCACTTGTCAGACTAACTCAAAGTTGTGCATAACTGAAGTGGTTGAAAAAGAATGAGTTTCAAAATAATGTTAATTCAATATTTGCTTGTGTCGCCAAACTGGACTGAATGGCTTCGATCACTTCCTACATCGTCGTTGCTAAGACTATAGACAGACCACAGTTCTAATTCAACTCATAAAAATCAACGTCATTGATTATTATGAATGTTTCTTCTCTGATTTGTCTGGTCTAAATTCTGCCAGAGAAGTGCTGTGAAGAAATATTTGAATTGAGCAGAATTGTGCTGGAAGGCAATGGCTGGGCTAACTTGTCTGTGATTTAATTTCAGAATAAATCCAGAGAAGGCTTCAAATGTTTGCTAGAGGATAGCTTAAAACAAAGTTACGCAATAAAATCCTAAACTGTGGGCCTTGTTTAAGTCATTCAAAATAGAAATAACAAAATACAAATGCAAACCTACCAAGAAATTGCACTCCAGCTAAAGTGACAGGATGAGAAATGAGATCATCAACAGGAAAATCAACCAAAATTTCCATTGTAACTCTGGAGGAGCTGCCAACACCCACAGCAATATGCCAATACAACTACTACCCATCTTGCACTGTAGAAATCTAGTCTTTATGGAAACGTTCCAGGAAGTAAGTTATTGTCAAACGAGCTATGGTCAGGGAATAAAAATTAAACTGTGAAAAACTAAAATTGCACATAACCCTGAATGCATCGATTTTACTTTCACACATGGTGGTGACAGCATCATGCCATGGTGATATCTTTATTAACCAGAGACTGGGAAGTTGATCAGTATTGATAGGTAGATTTATTGACAGAAATATTGATTTAAATACAAGGCAGAACTGTTGGAGGTTGCCAAAAAAAAAAAACACTTGATACTGTAAACCATAGGTTCAGGTTCAACCAGAAAGGCTCTAGACTTACACCCAGCGCTACATTGAAAGATTGAGAATTGAGAATTTGTGGCAAGGCCTGAAAATTGCTGTTTCTTGACACTTCCCATGCAATCTGACAGAGAATGACCAAATATGTTAGTCTCAATGCAAGATTTTTGCTTTAATTATGATTAAAATGTAGAAGGTTCAACGGACATAAGTGATTTTGAAAATTTACTTACGCACAACAATGCAGCTGCAGTAGCAAACTGATAACAGATATGGCAGCAGTTTAACATCAACTACTACACTAGCATCTTTCCGGATGGCGGGGTGTCTAATTGGTAGATTCCAGATGCATGACTGTGGGTAGGCTTCCTGTATATGTCGCACACGACAAACTAAATTAAACAGAAAAAAAGGGGAAAAAAATTCTTGACTCAGTCTGAGGACCCACATTCAGCAGAGTTAACAAGACCACAGAATTACATGCCTTATACAAACACTCAGATTTAAGCCAACAGAGGCACCTCAGGGATCAGACATGGGTCTAAAATTTAAGAAAATAACTCATCAACATCATGTAATTTTCAGCTTGAGGAGTTTCTTTAACTTTTCCCATTCAATCTGTAATGATAAGTGAGCAGCAGATAGGCACCTGCCACAACAAGCTGAGGGAACATACACAAAAAAAGGGCTTGCATTCTTGTGGCAAAGAATGACAATTTATGTGGGTGCTCAACTACGCCAGGAATCCCACCCCACCCTCGGGTGAGTGCACTATGGGCAGGAGAGATTGTGTTTATGTTACACTTACGCTCCACCGCACTCTGGAAATTGGGTATGCAACATTGACTATTTTCAGTAAATCAGTACCCAGGACGCCCTAGGAAGACTCACACTCATGGAATATTTATTTGAACAGGTTTGTGTTTGCGTGCATCCTCCCAAGTTAAGGCCGCAACATCGCTGGTGTCAGGTTTCTGAGAGCCTTGCCACGAGGCAGTCACACTTTGAATCTGAGTCACCTGTTCAGGCAGTTTCGGTATGCTTGGCAGTACTCAATCGTATTCTCCTCTGACTGGGCTGTGTAATAATAAATCTGAAATATGATAACCCCACATGCCCCCACATCACAGAGAACAGAGCTAGAAACAAGTGCTAATTGAATGAGTCAACATGCATTGTCATTATGACCATCAGGGCTGGTGCATATGCCACTTTGGCACATCAGCTTTAAAACATATCACCTGCCAACTTAACGACAATGGCAACAGTAAGGAAGTCAGGAACAGAAAGCAGAGTTGCATTTGTTTCTTCTATGTGATACAGATGCAAACTGAATCTAAACACCAAATCAGAGAGGAAAAACAACCGATGTACATCACAAACATGCTTTCCCTTAGGAGTTTCTCCCATCAGAGACTTTATTGTAGTTCACAACAACTTGAAAATCATTATAAACACTACGAGTGGCAATATTTAAATTTTTATGTTTAAATTTGGATTTAGAGGAATTATGCAAAAAAAAGAAAATCAAACATTTAGCAAGTAGGTTTCCTGTTCTGCAAAATTATTTTATGGAAAGACAAAACCATACTTGAGCTGGTGAAAATTTCTCACATTTGAGTCTTACAACCCCTTAGGGGGTAATTTTTTGTGGTGTCTTGCAGATTCACCACAGTTCACAGAACACCTAATACCTCTGGATCCTGCACATCCATACCTACCATAAATTTGACTGTGCTGGAAATGCCTCAGGTGTCATCACTCTGCAGTCTGTAACCATTTGTCTCTGTATCTGGAGAGCACTAACGACACCCGTGAGGAATTTTTGCTAAGAGAAACAAAACAAAACAGGCAGGTAGCTCTTGGTTCGTTACAGTGCAAAATCTTTTCAGATTAGTTGCAGGTGAAACACGACAATTGGCCAAGTGGACCTCATTTTAATGGCCTTATCAGATCCACGGTTAGTCTGAGGAATAAGTGAACTCAGCAACTGCACAAGTTCCCAAAACCTGCCACGTCACCTTCAAAAGAGCCTCTAATTTTTACTCATAATTATATGTTTGGTTAATCAGAATAAGAATAATTTTACATTTTACTGGACAATTTGTGTAGAGTTTGAAATGAACCGATTAATTCTTCTGAGTGTACACTGAAATTACTGTCAGTTAAATTGGAAAAGATAGACAAATGTTGCACAACTTTTTATAGTTGTGACTAGAGAGGTAAATATCTGGTTTTATTTTAGAACATACCATTTCAGTCTAAGACATGGGTCTTTAACCCAAGTCCTCATGGGCCGGAGTCCTGCAATATTTTTCTGGTCCGACACACTTGAATCAAAAGGCTGATTTACCTGCTTACTACACAGACAAGTTCTCCACAGTGCTGCTAATCTCCTCATTATTTCACTCAGGTGTGTTGAAGTGGAGGCCCATCTAAAGTTGCAGGACACTGGCCCTCAATGACTGGAGCTGAAGACCTCTGGTCTAAAGTTTTGGACTGTTCACTCTCAAATCGCTGTCATCATGACTAAACATAAGAAGAAAAAAGTCTTGCTTCCTTGAAAATATGCTCTGTCCTCACTTAAAACTATACTTCTACACTGAGTTTGAACACCTCTTGCACCATTAATCTCTTTTTTGTTTGGATTCTTCTCCTCTAACTTAAACTTCTTTGATCGTGATGCAAACCTGCTTGCACCGATTTGTCCTCTCTGATAGTGGTTTCTTTTTGCTCGTGTCAATCAGATGGGTATGAAAGTGTGCAACCATGACATCATTGCCTTCCTTAGCAATGAGTTCATGGTAGTCAGAGTTTATTCCAAATTATGGCAAAATGTCTGAATTTAACTTTACACTGAAATAAGGACTTCTGATTGTACAGTTAAACATAGTGCAAACCAAAGGAGAAAAAAAAAAAAAAAACTTCTCCTTGTAGAGGGCTCTATAGACCTCACCTGAAATATGACTGACAACAAATGACAAGTGGAGGGGTGTCTGGTCAGGTTTTAGTTTGGAAAAAAAATAGATGGAGGTATGTTCCTGGCTCTACAGTAGAATAATGCTGTAAATCACCAAGCTGTTTTGGATCATTAGCGCGATTCAGATTGCATTTCTAAGCCACCTGGGATCAATGCTTCTAAGTCATTAGTAATAGTAAAAAAGAAAAAGAAAAAAAAAGACACTGCTCTAGTTCAAGTGCAGGACACGTTTGTACTGAAGTATATTTAAGAAATCTGATGTTGGTTAAGTAACAACTCATGAACTTGTGTTAAATATTCACTGCTCTAAGAAATTGGGGACAAACAGTATAAAAGGGATATTAGAGGTGCTGAAGTGGTGCGTGGGTGTCGTATTTTGTACCATTTTAATTTTTGGTCATTTTACACCACTATTTTCAGCTTCAAAGGGAGCTGTCTGCTGTGGGATATTTCATACCAACCATGAATGAAGATGTACCCATCAGGGGGACATTCTGTACCTGCAAACAATCAACAAATGTAATTTCTCATAGTCTACTGTATGAACAATTATATTGATAAATCAAAATAAATAGTGTCCACCAACTTTTGGTTGGTTCGGGGGTCTTTAAGAGCCTTAAATGTTTCATGATTTATAAAAATACTTAATTTACAATGAAAAAAAAAACTGCCCTATGATAATGAAATGATTGCATGTTTTGACATGCAAAATGAAAGTATAGAAAGGGCAGTTTGTAGCTATCTTGATGGGCATATCTCAAAGTGCCCCCCAAGTCGTTTTCTGCCCAGGGCTCTATAAAATATTGGGTCAGCTCTGTCTGAAAGTAAACATTAAGATAATGAAACTGTAAACAGGAGCATTAATTGCATTGAAGTAAACTCAAACCCAAGCCATCCCTTTACCCCTCAAAATTAAACATTATTGTAGGTATCACATGAGTCATGAAGGGTTCAGAATTGCAAATGAATACCCCAACACGTGTTCCAAATGTTTAAATTTGACCGGGGCAGAAGAGAGAGAGAAAAAAAGCAGGGGGTCGAGGGGGATCTCGCCATAGCCTCCGCGATGTTTATGCTGGATGGGGGGAAATTTCTGTGCAAGCTGAGCAGACGATTCGGCCACCGGTTCAGTTCAGTCAGATTGCTTTATTGTTACCAGCTGTTGGCTCTGAGGCGCACACAACTCACCTTTCGCTCCGCGCGGCTGCGTCTCGGAGTCGACTCAGGATGTGATTTTTTTTTTTTACAAACGCTTTAGCAAAACAATCAGCTGACGCTCAAAGAGTGACTTTGCGGTGGGTGCTGGCTCAATTGTCGGGGCAGAGAATGGGGGTGAACTATAGCCTCAGCCAACATTACTCCGAGGTTGCGTGTCGACCTTTAATAGACGCTGCTGTGCTGATAGTTGCCCCCTGCTCCCAGAAACTGCAGACAACCTGCTGCAGACACCAGCTGCGAGGCCTCAAAGTGACACTTCTCTGGCCCTTCATGCTCTTAGAATCTCAACAAATCACTGTCATGTAGCCTACCCAGTGTAATTTCTAAACTGAGCAAAACGTTATCAAAAAGTAATATATAATATATATAGAAATAAATACCTGCTTTGTCATTCAAGAAGCAAAGAAATCAATGAAGGCAGCATCGCAGCCCTCCACTTACTTGCGTGTGCGTGTGTGTGTGTGGGGGGGTGTGTGGGTGTGTGTGTGCATCAGCTCTTACCCGAAGTAAGCTGTGGTTGGTCCAGGCAAGCTGAGAAGATGCACTATAACTGTGAACGATAACCATCCCAGGAGTAGGTGTCCATCCAGCATTTTGCTGCGGCTCCAGGGCAGATCATTTCGTTTCTCCTGAGTAGCTGTGTAAAATCCCTTGTTGTAAGCTCAACACTTCTTATACAGAGAGGCACTGCGCTCCTCCCATGAACAGAGAGAGAGAGAGGGGGGGAGAGGAGAGAGAGGCATGGCAATACTGCACTGATTCACAATTCCCTCTCAGGTTTCGCTGAGATTATTTATCTCTTGGTTTGACTTAATGTATGATTAGTGCGACAGCTTCCTCTCTGTGGGACTTTTTAAGCTCTGCACAGTGGAGTTTGATGACTTATGTCAGGATGAGATGAACTGGACAGTTTGATAAAATGCTTTCAGTCAGTAACAGTTTGTTTCCAGGGAAGTTTAAAACGGTACAAACAGATGTAATTCTGTTTAAGCTGCTATAGTTTTGTTGTTGTTTTTTTTTTGTTTTGGGGCAGATAGTGAAGCTTTTTTTTTTTTTTTTTGTCTATGATTTTCCATTTTCCATTTGTTCCATTTTACAATGCTTTTCTTCATGTCAGGTTAAATTAGCTTTGTATTTATAGCACATGTTGAAATTGACGTTACCCTCATTTAAAGCCATCACAAAAGGTAGCTATATCTTCATTTAACCTATGCATTATACAGAGTAAAATATCAATCTAAGCCATAGTTTTATGTGCATAAAAGTAAACTCAAGTTATTTAATCTGGCTAAAGAATTTTACATGTTGAAATTGCAATAAATGAAAAGTTAGGACTCAAGTCAAAATAGTTATGGAACACAATCCATTCCCTTGGCAGTGATCGAAACCCAGAGCAGAATTAAAGAAGATCACTGATGTTACTTTCAGCTGGAGTGCTAAGACTGTTTCCACATACATATTAAGGTCTTTTTGGTGTTAGAACTATTAACACACCTGGGGTTTACTGTACTTTGCAGAAATGTTACAGTTACAGCTTTGACCAGTTTAGCACATTTGGAAATTCCAGTGCTAATTTTTCTTTGCACCATTGTTCAAGGTCAGTCAGACTGAATGGAGAGTGTCTGTGAACACCAGTTCTCTGAAAATCTCAAATAGTTTTAGACCTAAACTTTAACTAAGCCTTTCTGAAACATGAGAATGTTTTATCTAAACCTCTTGCTTCATATCTCTGGCTGTATATTCAAGGTTGCTTTCTCGCTTAAATGCTGACCTCTCAACCAGTTTTACATCTTTGTGTCCTCTTACCGTTTTTCTTTAAATATTGCATTCTAATAAACTCCATCCATCTTCCCATCTTCTGCAACCGATGTCAATATCCATGCAGCATTCCCACTGCATGACGCTGCTACTGCCACATTTCATATTGATAATAGAGGGTCCGGGAATATTAGAATGCTAATATTCCTCTCCTTTACTTTGCCTTCTTTGGTCTTCAATATTCTGCTCTGAGCAGGTGTATTTATATTGAGCTTAATTTTCACACATCAAGTCAAATCAGATGGTTGTATATGATTTTATTTAGAAGTATGAGAGTAAAAATCGGGCGGGAGAGAGAGCGCATTGCTCTTTTACAAAATCCCAGAAAAATAATTCTGATTTGTTGCTTGTACTGTGAAAAACTGTGAAACATTCAAGAGCTTTTGCAAGTGACTATAGGCCCCACTGTTGTCAATAAGTTGATTTAATTTCTTCAAAAGTCAGAACATGTTTCAGAAAAGTCTTCAGTACATCTAAGCGCAAGAGATTGTGCGGGAGTTCCCACATGGAATAGAAAGCCAGTTCATAATAAGGTAAATTTTCTAAAGAATAACTGCAGGCAGTTTCTCAAGAAATCTGAATGAAATTAAGATTAAAAACCTTTAATCATTTCGCAAAAAAACACATTGCGCAATAAGTTGGCAAACTATCAGTTCTCAAGGCAAATATTCTGATCTCTTTGGCAAGTCAGTTCCTGAATTCCTACGCATTTGATTGCATACGATTTAGAGATTACCAAAACCTGCATTTATTGTCACAGTCAGAAAACTGTAGCATGCAAGTTCTGCCGGCTCATTTAAATTTTGAAATAAATATTTTAAGTTAGTGTCATATCAGGAAGCAGAATTTACATAGTTTACATAGTTTACATTTACATAGTTCAGAATTTTTATTTTATATGACGATTAAACTGACCGCATTATTTCCAGATAACATATCTTGTTACAAATAGGAGTCTTTTGAGTACTGTGTAAATACATGTCAATTGTGTGGGTGTTAGTTAAAATAATTTGTGTTAGTAGATACCTTGTGTTTTGTCGTGAAAACACAGAGGTATCTGAACTTGTGTAGAACCCAACGCCATGTTTAAAGGAAACATGGCGTCTGCCAATGCACATTGCCACTGTCATGCAAAACCTTTGTACATACGTTTCATTAAATTTTTTCTATGAATATCAACAAGTCACCTTTCACATCTGTCCATGGTTCCCCAAGCCCAAGTAAGTATCACTTGAAACATATCAAAAATTCATGTGACTTTGTCCAAAAAGAGTCAATTAATATTTAGATTTTAAAAAATGTTGTTCAATACACAGTTGCATATTGACAGATCATTAATTGAAAGTAATTGTTGTTTCCTTGAGTATAATGCTTATATAGCATTATACTCATGAATAACATAAACAATTCATCAATTATGTTATCTATATACAATTATGTGTAGCAATACCAAGTGATTGCAACATCAGGAAAAAGGAGCACGAGAAACTGGAGAAATACCAGGGCCTCAGGGAAGAACTGGAGAGGGCCTGGAAGGTGAAGACCACAGTGGTGCCTGTGGTCATCGGGGCCCTCGGGCAGTAACCCCAAACTGGAGCAGTGGCTACAACAGATCCCAGGAACAACATCAGACATCTCAGTCCAGAAATGTGCAGTCCTTGGCACAGCCAAGATACTGCAGGACCCTCAAGCTCCCAGGCCTCTGGTAGAGGACCCGAGCTCAGAGGATAAGAATCACCCGCGGTGGGTGAGAAGGGATTTATTTTTTATTTTTTTATATATGTTTCAATGTTCATAATTTGTTCAAAAACTGTTCATTAAATGCGTCAAAAACTAGCTACTTTATAACGTATCTGAATTCATGGCATTTATATGAAGTACATATTAAATGTACTGCCTTCTTCCAGCTCCACACATTATGATGTCTATACTTTTCCTAAAGATTAGTGAAATAAAAACACAATTTCAGCTAAGCTTTTAGATCCCACGAAGATGCTTTTTGCATGATTTTGCATGTTCAGCTCATGCTCAGCATCCATTTAAAAGCCCATACAGGTGAACACATGAAAGCCCAGGAATGTTGTGTTTTTCACCATTATAAGCTTGTCAGTCATTCCCAAAGGGCAGTTATTCAAAAGCCCCACAGGCCCTCAGTAAGAGTTGTGCTTCTTAATAACACCTGGTGTTAAGGAGATCAGCGGGAGGGTTAGTCAGTACATGACAAGAATGGACACTAATCCCAAGCCATACCCACTGGTCCTGCATGTCTCTCGAGTGGGATAATTGATTCCCACACCCTTCTTAAAACAAGCTCGCCTCCTCTTCTCAGGCCCAGCAACCTAGAGAACAGAGCTTGTTTTCGTTTGGTGTCAGGGGAGCACAGTTGCAAGGACAGCAGTGGATCGTTTGTAGTCTATGTGGTTGAAATTTGTTCGGTAATAGACACTAATCTCTTTAGGTTGTCAGGGATTTTCCCTCACTGTTTTTGGAGATCTTACCTCTTTTTTCCTAATTTTTCCTGCCTCTCTGACCCCCTGTCAGACTAATATAACTACCAGAGAAACCCACCCATCATTATGAGTGTTGGAAAGTTAGTTCTCTTTCAGCTGCAAAAGAGGCCTGAATACTTGTCTGAGATTATTGCCCGATTGCTGCAAGGTTTCTCTAAGCCCAAAGGTTAGCCCATGCTTCAGCCATTGAAGTGAGATGGACTTACCAAAAGAGCAAATGTGAGATTTTAGGTATTTTCTTGGAAAGAATAATAACCTTAAATGAAATTCAAAACATTTCAGTATGACAGGCTATATAGTTTGACAACTGTAGTATATATGAAATATTCTCTTTGTCGTTACAGATTAGACAAGTAAAAGGATTTGAAAAGATGCAGATTATTATTGCAAGACAGTGTATCTCGTTCAAATTGATTCATCATGTGGATTTCATGAAAATTATAGTATTGTGTTGTAGATCAAACATTTTTATGAGCAAGGAGCAAAGATCAAATTCCGTCTCCTGCTCGTCTCCTCGTGCTCTCTTGTATTAGCCTTGGTCTGACCTTGTCTTGATATCACTTCCCTGGAGAGGAATGCAAGCCGTACCCGTCCAAACCCAGTTACCACCAAACTCCTCATTCTCACCATCTCTACTCCAGTGAAGGGCGATATGATCTTTTCCATGTACCAGACATAATTTGCGGCTTGGGTTTGGAGGCTGACGGTGCGTCTGCGCCACTCTGCTGTTTCAGGCGTCGAGGCGCAGCATCCACTGCAGTTCACAGGCTGAAGAAAAAAAGAGTTACTGGAGAGGAACTGAAGTTGTTGTTTCTGAAACTATACCACAGATCTCCACCTTTGGAGGGTCTCCAAGATGATTACTTATGATATAATACTTTCCCTATTCATACAGCATTTCTGGTGTAAAACCGCCTACAGTGCCTTGCAAAAGTATTCATAGCAGTTGCTGATATTTTTTTCATTGGACAACCTCACTTATTTTGTTGAATTTTTCTGTGAATTGTTCAGCAAAATCTACCACATTATTGTGAAATGAAAGATAAACTTTGATTTTTTTTTTAATATATAAATCCTCATTTAAATTTAATACATTGTAGGTAATACTTTGTGGAACCAACTTTTTCTGCCCTACCAGAAACAAATATTTTGGGATATGTTTTAACCAGATGTTCACACTGGAAGACTGACACAGGTCTTCTTCCAGGATTACCATGTATTTAGCTCCATTCATCTTCTCAATACATCCTGTTACTACGACACTGCTAAAAAAGTAGCATGATGCCATGTTTCACCTGGTTTATCACACTGAAGATCACTATGACACATGAAGCTTAGTGTGTAAGCTAAAAGGTTCAGTTTTGGTCTCATCTCAACAGAATATCTTGGTGATCTACAGTTCTTCACTGGGAAGAGTAGTCATCTTCCAATTGAAAAATTATGCGTTATATTTCAACTTCCTTCTCAGCTATATGTTGCTGGTGCCCAAGGCGAGCCACTTAACACCAAGCTGTGTACCAATCTCTGTATCAATGGGTGACTGTGTGTCGATTTATAAGTGAGGATGAATGAATATGTCTCTTGTGAAAGTGCTTTCAGTGATTTGTGACCAGAAAAGTTTAGCCCATTTACCTTGTCTTCTGTGTCCTCTGCATGACTTGTGGCAAACTAAGCAGGACTTCTTGCAGATTTCTTCTTGCCAGTTTTCTAAATAGACGACCGAACGACTACAAGCCCTTTCCTGTCAACACATTCTCTCACTTTGAATGTGGTTGAGATTAACAGGAGCTGACTAAAATTGCACATTGATGTTTGAAATTTCTGTTTGTAAAAAATGTTGACTACAATGTATCATTTTTATTCCACTTCATAACAGTTTTCAAATTAATTTGATTGTTACCTAAGATTTAAATAAAGTTTGGCAGTTTGTTACCACGGTGTGAAAAAGTTCAAGGGACATGAGCACTATTTGCAAAGCACTGTCAAACACAGTACTTGAACTTAATCCTAAAATGCATTTGTAGCAGAGATAACCTTTTGTGCATGCACATTTTCTTGTGAAGTGTTGACACAAATTGTGTTCAAGCATGTAGAGACTTGTTGGTTATTAAACCAACCAACCAGGAGCCACATTTAAGTTGCTGCTGCTGTTCTGTAATTGGAATACATCTAAATCACAGTAAAAAGGGGAAACTGTTTTTAAAAAATGTCTTCTGATTTGTTGTATGAAGAAAGGCACTGAGTGGGTAACATTTTACAAATATGAGCTCACATTTCTTTTGCTTTCTCGTAAACAATTACATTAATATAAAACCACTGTGGGTTAGGTATTGTCCTGCCAAAGCTGCGTGATACAATCCTGTCATGGTTTCTGAACAACCTGTGAAACACCCTGCCTGAGGGCTGTTTGCAGAATTGCACTTTTTTCTTTAGCCTTGAACAAACACAGCCGCTCTTTCTCAGCGTCTCACTGGCGAGAGCATCCACAGTGACACAACACAGTCTCAACAGCACCGTCTGCGGTGTGTGCAGGGAAACCTCAGGTAGATATAAAGTGAACATGTCGTGGTCTCGACCAGCAGGTGCTGTTGATGGAGTGGTATGATCTGCATTACGTAAAATTAATGAAACAAGACAGGGTCCGACCGAGCAGGTTCACCCTGCACAGCCACCCTTTTTGTTGATTGTAACCGGGGGATGACCCAGAAGAGACTGACTGCAAGGACAAGAGAATAAGAGAACAGAAAGAAAGACTTTTTATGTTTTTACGTAAAAAGGTAAAAACATAAAAACGTAAAAATGTAAAAAGTCGGTGAACAGTTTTTACGACTGTTCACCATTGTAATAACTGTACTTTAATTTTACGTGTGATCTTTTCCCTGAAGCTCAATAACATTAACTTTTACATTCCAAGAACTAAAAGAAACATCCTGTATATTTCAAAATAAACCTTTTGAGAGATAACAGTTACCATAGGATTCAAAGTTGAACATGCTGCTACAACATGGCTGGAGATCTCTTCAATCTTCGATTCTGTGTGAAAAATTAACAAAAAAATAGCATATGACTGTGAACTTTGAGAACTAAGAGGTCAGTTTTAGAACGTTAGAGGATAAGCAGCACTATAAAGATATAAGAACACATCAGATTGGTCATGAACAAAATTGTGGACAATTTAGATGACAAAACATAACATTAGTCAATCTATCAATTGGAACTGGATAGAATATGACCCAACCACAACCCTGATGACCCAGAAGAAAGCCTCAAGCTGAAACTCCTTGGTTTAATTAATTCTTGTTCAAATGTTGCTATCGTCTTCACTTTATCCAATCTACCAAAAGTCTACCAAAAATGGTTGTCCACCTAAAGTGAAAAACAAGACAAGGAGAGTTACTGGCAAACCAAAAAATGTTTTGCCAGTAACTCTTTGTGTGGTCAGGTCCATCTCATTCTGCTAAAATCTGATAAAACATGGGTTATAATCGGCTTCTACAAACATTAAGCTTTTCTGTGAAGATCTCTAACTGACAAATCTATTGATTTGCAATTTACTCTCTAAATAATTTAAGATTGTACTGATGACGCACTCTATGCGTGTTTTAGTGGTCAAACCCAACAAATGTGATGTCAGACTTTTCCAGGGAATCAAGATTTGAAATGGTCCACCACAATTTTCCTCCTTATCTGAAACCTTTCAGGCTGTATTACCAAGAGGCTAGATAGGGATGTCGACGCCTGTGGTAATGCCCATCCTGCAGATAAAGTGGACACAGAGGCAGTCTTTGCTTCTTTTCCCATGCCTATGCTATAGAGGGGAGAGTAATGAGTTATTTTCCAGGTGTGATCTCACAGCCGACGGAGGCCAAACTGTCATCAGATGAGAGGTTTATTTTATTTTCTCAACGATCTGAAGCTGCAACACAACACATGAAATGGCAGATCAGAAGAGCCCATCCTGATGCAAAAACTCCATTCTTCTCTTGACCTAAGCACTAGACACCATGATTTTGATGATCAGGTCTAAAAGGATAAATGTCTAATTTGACTAGATATTCAGAGGGATTTTATTTACATTTCCCTCCAGATGTTTTCCTTATTCGTATCTGGCCATAGCAGAAAGATTAGATTGTGATTTGTGGCTGAAGATTGTATTAGAATGTCCTTAATGTATCAGAGAAAGCTGCTAGGAATTCAAACGATAGTCTGCACCTGTTTCCCATTTAGTTGTTTTTATTTCAAAGCTCAGAAGTGATGATGAGTCTGTCTAGAGCTACTACAATGCTGACATCTAGTGGTGCAGTCACATTTACACGCAAGCCTTGCAGAGCACAGTTCAGTTTTTCCCTAGAATTTTTATTTTTTTTCCCCAACTCATAAACATGTTCCGGTGCACAGAGGAGTATTAACAGCTTACTAACACGTCAGGAAATTATTCATGGAGAACCGAGTGAAGTAATGAAAATGTGATTTATTCAATATTTTTGTACCGCATGATGTTATTGTGGCTGTTTAATGTCAAACAGAGGGCGTCTCACTGAGGGCAGTGGTGCAGTGAAATGACAACACGTGCTGGTTGGCCACCACTAAATGACATCAGTGTCCCTGTGAGGTCATGTGGCCACACAGAGGAGACTTGATGTTCTCCTGTTTTCTCAGTGAAGGTGAGCTGAAAGGACAGCATGCAGGTGTGAAAGCCAGTTTGTTTTTTAGATGAATACACTTCTAAAACCTGCTAATTCAGAAACAAAGTATAACAAAAAAGGGTAGTAGAAAATCCAACCTCTTATTCCCCATGGGAATGTGCAGTAAATACTGTACAAGATTGTTCTTATTCAATTTAATTTGCTCTTGGGGGTGTTTAAATGGAAGAAAACACACTTAGTTGAGGCACTCACTTTCTGATTTGCACCCATCACTATTTCCTTGATTATGTAGCAGTTTTTTGTGCCTTCAACTTTTTATATGTTTTCCCATGTTAAACCCAAAAATGTCAGTGTATTTTATTGAAATGTCATGCGATAGACCAACACAAAGAAGTGAAAACCTTGAAATGAAAACCAAGATTGGAAAACACTCTAAACATCTTCCCATCAACTCTATGCTGATGGGAGTTCAGGAGCAACTCCAATACAAACAAATCAACAGTCTGCACAATCCAATGATTTTTGCATGTAAAACATTTACCTATTGTCTTTTTCGTGAAGTAACAGAATCATAGACCAGAAAAAGAGGAAGTATTCCGGGATTGCAGAAGTTATTTCAAACTAGGAGCCTTAAAAAAATCTGTTTTGCTATATGTAGGATTGCCCACCAGATGTCAGTAGCATCCAGATTCACATCACCTGTTGAGACGTCTGGACGTCTGTGGGCCTCACCAGGACTTTCCTCTCCCAGGCAAATCAATATCAAGATTTTTTTAAATTGAAAACTTCTGTTAAATTATAGAGTAGTTGAATAGTAGAAATAAGACTTGGTGGAACAAAGATAGAAGCAACAATTGAAGGAAATGAGGAGTTATATATGTATATATATTTTTTTTTTTCAGTACATCAAATAGAATAAACTTGACCAGTTTGCTGACTGTGACAAACATACCGTGAAGGGATCAAACATGCATGAACTGTAAATCTTAAAGAAAAATAAATTTACTTATAGTCCAGATAAATGTTACAGTGAAAATGTTAAGCAGTGAAAATTAAACAAATCACATAATAATAATAAAAAAAAAGGTCAATGACAGGTAACCACTTTTCCGTGCAATAGTAATAAGGCAAAAAAAAATTAATAAATCATCAAATAAATAAAACTAAGCCCAACTGTGACAATATGACTGCCAGGTATTGTGCAAAGTTTCAGCCTTTAACTCTAGATGCGGATCAAATAAAGTGTTACTATGAGCATACAAACAGATATTTAATCAGACCTGCTATTTAATATTTTTACAGAGTATTAAAAACTTTTTTTTGTAAAACAAAAAAATATAAATATTAAGCTGAAATTCCAAAATAACACTGGTTCAAATCTTAATGATCCAGAATCTATCAGTTCTGAGAGTTTCCCGACATAAACTTTTAAAAGTTAATATATTTTAGATAAATTATTAAAGCTACCATCAATATATGGTATTGATGGCAGGTCCATACTAATATATGGGGACATTAGTATTACCATGTCTTTGCTCAAATAACAAGTTACCATTAAAAATAGTTTAAATTATATTTTCTTTGATCTATTTAATCTGTACATTCCCTTCTGTTGCGTCATAGGACATTAATTTTAATACGAAGAAAAGCACCAGCGTCTACAAAGAAGAGCCCGGCCCGCCTATCGTTAAATCAGTCATCAGTCTATAAACGCATGTCTGCACCGATTTAAATTCAACAACTTTTCCGAACATTTCTGTTAATTAAACTGGGGGAGAGGAAAGGTAATAAAAAGCGAATAATAGTGTGTGGCTTTAAACTTTGTCCCGTTTCACATATCAATCATAAAGATGTCAATGCCTCTTGAATAAATGAGAGGGGGCAGTGGGGAAAATCTTGAAAAAAGTCCTAAACTTCTCATTTTACATTCAACACAAACAGGCACAATTAGAGGACTGGGGCTCCCTAATAATGACTCCCGAGCAATTCACACATATTTATTTCTGCATTTTAGAAGCTTCAAGCCAGGGAGTGAAATCCGGACAGGTTGTTATAGCTACGCAATCCACAGGGGTTCCGATGTCTATTTAAAATCCAGAGGACCCTCCCTCTCTCCTTTAAACAACATTATATATCACACACACACTGCATGCTAATGCCAGCAATTCTCAGTGAGCACTAAAACACATCTTTAAATTAGCTCATTCCGGCTGACAAGGCAACAGAAGGAACATATCATCAGAATTTCCCCTTTGGCAATACCTGCTGATTGGGTCCTTGACAAAAAAAAAAAAAAAAAAAAAAAAAAAAAAAGCACAAGGCTTTTAACTTTTAATATTTGGCTCCTCAGTTCTGCCACCAGCACTCGCGAAAGACTGAAAGCCTTTTTTTTTTCCTGCGGTTGTTTCAATATTGAAATAAAAATCCACCAGCTAATAGTTATTTTCTTTTTTTATGATTATTTATTTATTTATTTTATTTTTTTTTTTTTTTTTTTTTTGCTTCACTGTTCGGTTCTGGTGCGCGGATGAGCGCGCATGTTGGCGTCCTGCTGAAGAGGTTTTGCGAAACTTTAAGGATGATATACCTTGGATGTTTCCTGCTGCTGTGTGGGCTTACGCATGTCATAGCAAGCTATCCCATCTGGTGGTAAGCTTTACCTTCATTTCTTTTACACCTTAAACAGACGGCGACGTGACTTTTGTTGTTGTTGCTGTTGAAATGCTGAGAAGCGTCTGATGGTCTTCGATCCATGTGCGACAGTTTGAGAGGTTGTAGTTTCAGTTTGTTTTCTGACAGCAGCTGGACTCTTACGCACAGTAATGATCCGTCAGCTTCTCCTTAAGCAGATTTAAACAGCCCGCAAAGTCTTGCTGACTTTGTTATTCAGATTTAGTTATTAATTCTGTTTATTGTTTGTTTGTTGTTGTTTTTTCTTTGTCTAACTCATCATGAAAATGTGTTGAAACTAAGCAGGTGCGTGTCCAGAAAGTTTTAAAACTGGGGGAGGCAGATGGTGGTTCATTTGCACATAAAACCACAACAACAACAACCCAGAACAGCATTTTGGGAGTTTGATTATGCTGTCTCTAAAGATGTGGATAAATATATCCATATTAATTAATAAGTGAACATATAAATGTTCCAACTGATAGACTTGTCCTCTTGTGTTCTGAAGATATACTCCTATAAAAAAAAAATAAATAAATAAAGCATTTAAAATGAAAAGCTGTCCTGTCCAGTGTTGGGGCCTGCAAAATATAGTAATGGCCTTTGCCAACTTTGCCATTGGAGCGACTGAAATAAACACGAGTTGACAAAAATTTACATTTCTATTGGCATTTCCAATCAAGTCTAATTCTGAAAACATTGGGCTGTATTTGTGTGAGAACTTGATTGTCAGAGACAACATGAGTTTCCACCTATCCAGTTTTTATTTTGGGGGCTAGGGGTGAAGAGGAGGTCATTAATGTGTCACTGGCAGACATTGAATGCCCTGCTTAAATTTGGGTCTCTATTCAAACGTACATAAACATGGGTTGCTCCCTACAAAACATGTAATTAACAATTATTTAAGCAGGATAAAGTTTATGCTTCTAAAAACAAACTTATACACAGACCTGGGTGTATCAGTGTGGCTTCACATAAGGCTTAAGAGAGCTGAAGAGAGTTTTTACATCCATCATTTTCTATTTTTCTTGTTGTCTTTCCTCTTTATTCACTTTTTAAAAATTATTCCTACTGTAAAACCAATTCTTCTTGCTTCATTTGCACAGCTGAGGTGCTTCGTTAGATATAATGTGAAACAAATGGATGGCTTTGAGGAAAATTTGTCAACAATAGAACAAGAGATTGCATCAATCAATCAGTCAATCAAATTTCTCTAGTCTCTGTTTATTGATGGGCATGTCAAATATTGAAAATCAATGTATTTACCCTATTTATTTAATGCATCAAACTCAATCATTTGCACTAAATTAGGTTTATGAGCATATTAACCAACATCATGTTAGAATAGAATAGAAATTTCCTTTGAGATTGATACAAGACATTGCTGTAAAAACACTGTAAATATAAAAAAAAATGTTGAAGTTATGTAAAAATAACCATATTTCACATAAATAGTAAAATATACCAAGATTTGACACTGCATAAATAAAACAGTGTTAATGCTTCTTCGTCTATTTCAAAGATGTTTTCTGTATGTTTATGATACTGATATCATTGGAAGGTCACTTACTTTTCATGTGACCCAGTTTCACTGAGTAGTCTGTAATGTCTCACAGTCAAGGTAATTTTCAGGATATAATGACTCACTCATGCAGTTTAAAGTTAAAATAAGTGATTCAGTAGTCCTACATATGACAGACTGAATATTTGACCTGCATATAAATCACTGCAGATGAATTTATAAAGCAGGATTGAAACTTCAAAGATGCATCTGTTTAGATGAATTAATATTTTTTGCAGCAAATAATTTTAGGCATTAATTGATTGTTTTTTTTACTTCTTTAAATTACCATTTAACCATTAGTAGTGCTTAAAACAGTGGTGCATTCTATTCTGTCTCACCACATTGGTTCAAGAGTGGCATGAATTATAAAATCAAGAAAATAAAACCAAAACCTCTATGAGTTTGGACTAAATCAGAATTTTTAAAAAGTTAAAAAAAAATCTATTTCTGATTTGTGATTTGAAGCAATTATTCACAAAAAAAATGAAAAGGATGGTGAGAAAAGGTTCATGTTTTCTGGTATTTCTGGAAAGTATAGGTGTTTCAGGAGTAAAGGCTTGTCCAGGGCTCCATTTGTGCAACAACTATTACTCAAATTGATATTGATGTATAATGTAGAATATTTTTGAATGTGCACATGGCACTTTTAAGGCAACTAAAGAAATAATCATCCTTCTCTGTATGAGGAATCAACATGTGGATATGCTGGCAGGTCATGTAAAATAGCAAAGCATTTCCTTGAGAAAGAACAATTACATTATCCTGAATCCTGTCCCAATTCTGTAGTTAATGTGATGGTCTTGAGCCTTTAATTTTGAATTATTTTGTTTCTTATAGTTGGGTCTTAGTGTACTTGCATTTTTAGTCCTGTAAAATATTATTTATGTATTTTGCCAACCCTAACCCATTAACCCATTTAAACTCATTTTTTCCCAGACATGAAAAAAATGTTGTGGAACATATATGAAAAAGTATGTTTTATAATCAGTCACAATTATGACCGGTGGGATAATATGGTGTTCTTATTAAAATGAGCAAAAGTGCTTTTTCCAAAGAGAAAAGATCATAAAAGGTGAACATTGTTTCTTTATTTGAACATATCTTGTCACAGCATTATTTTAGTGCAACATTTGCTCTGTAAAGTACAAATTTGACTTTCTGTATATTCTAAGCCAAGGTATATTGAGTGTCCCTTTGAGATCTATTTCCATGACCTACTGACTTTGTGTCAAACCTTTGCATAACAGAATGAGCCACAATCCATGAGAAGGTGAGCAAATCGGTTGTCCCTCCTATGACACATTTTAAAAATAATATCTAAAAGTAAATTGCCTGTACTTGTATAGTTCTTTATCAAGTACTATACAAATGACCTGAAAATGCTTTTCACCACATTTAGTCATTCATCCATTCACACACACATTCACACACTGATAGCAGTAAGCTACTGTATTGTAGCTACAACTTCCCTGGCAGTAAGGCATTCATACACTGGCACCTCCGGGTCCTCTGACTACCACCAGGCATGGCAGGTGAATCGTTCTCTTGATCAAGGCCACAATGACTGACACAGTCAAAGTGGGGTTCTAGCAGGCAACCCACCAGTTGCAGATTGGATAAACTCCAACCTCCTAAGCTACAGATACCCTATTTACAGGTGCACTTTTGAGATGGGCCACCACCACCTTTTGGACCTGATCATGATTCTGTACCTCGAGGGGTTTAGGTCTTGAAGGTCTACACCTCTCATGTGCTCATTGATCTATTTGACATCAGTCTCTGTGTAGTTCTTTCTCATATTTATTTCTACTGTGAAAATACTGTTGTCTTTCTAGTGGACCAGCGGTTTCTCATCTTATGTCAGAACCTCATTTGGAACCTCTTTAGTTTTAAAGGGTACATCAAAGAGATAGTTGTCCCTTCATCATAAACTTTGTGGGTGCTAACAGAGTGCCACATGGTGAAGGGGTAGGTCATCCTCTTCTCCCATGAACTGATCATATGTATTCAAAATGTCTAAGCCACCACTGCCAAAGTCAGTAAGGATTCCATCTTTCTCATAACTACATTGTTGTATACTTTGTCTGGCCATCACTAAGTCTAACAAATCAAGAACCACACTCAAAATTAATCTTAAAAGAGAAGAAGTTTGGAGTTGGAAGAATATGGTATGTATTTTCCATATTCCATATTCTTATGCAATATGGAATTCCATAAATAAGCGTAACTAGGTCAAATGTATAATCCTAACAGTCACTATTGTGACCATCAACATGTTTATACATCTTGCTCACACACCAAAACAAGTTTTGTAAATCCAAATGTGTATATCATAACTAGACACTTTAAAGATGATGTGCACTAAAACTCTTTGTTGTATGTGTATTTAAACATACATTACTAGCCTCTTTTCGAGGAGGTTTGTGACAGTCTTCCTCTCGCCAAAGTGCAGCCAAGATATAAACAGCTCTATTCATGTGATAATTTACTCTAAACATGTGATACTGCATAAATATTACCCAAACACTAAACTTTCAATATTTGCTGAACATTAATTGAAAATCTAATCAGTAAGCTTTTCAGAGTCCTTGAAAGTGAAATTAATTTTTTGATCACTTTTGTGACGGTAGATTTAAACTGGTATGAAGACAAAGCAAGGCTTTAAAATGTTTCAAACCAACAAAAAAAACTGCTGCATACTGTTTCTGCTGAGTCCTTTTATTCAAATGCCAGAGAAAGGGCTGGAGTAATCACTGTTAGAATCAGTGTTAGTTTGTTGCTTTCCCTCCCCCACCTGTTGCTGAACATTGCTGATCAGCTGAATTAGAAAAGCCTAATTCAACTGAAAAAAACACAAAGAGTCATGGTGTGGAAATTGAGAAACTGTTGCCAGTCGCTGACATTAAGGTGACCCAGTTCTAAAACTATTAGCATGTTTTAAGTGAAGCTGTTGATATTAAATATAAACCATGGAATTTTAATCAAACTCAGTGTACGATGAAGATATTCTTCCTGGGGACAGGTTTTGCCATTCAGCTTAAACTGTGTACCATATCCTAAACACCCCACTTAGCATAACATTTTCAACTCTATTTATTTTATGCCATCAGGCTTTGAGAGCTAATGTCATGTCAGTTAAAATACGTCCATCGATCATTACAGGTTTTGTACAGTAGAACAAAAATAACAAAATATGTCCAGGTTCCAAGAAATCATTTAATATTTGGCAATGCTTTAAAACTGGGTGGACCCTAATCTACTTCCATTAATGGGTCTCCTGGTGTTAAGGCTGATGAGAAACTAATTACACACTCAGCTGGAAGGAAATCCTGACATAACACTGAGCCCACTGGGTGGATAGATGATTTTGATCAAATTTGTCATCTAATTTTTTTGTAATCATTTCTTTAAATCATTTTTTCCATTCCCTACTTTGAAAGAAAAAACCTTGGAAGGCAGGTTTCCACTCTGTTACAGTTGAAATCATGCTGTAAGTGGAAAAATCTGTGCGTAAACTGCAAAAGCAACACAGAGCCAGGCAAACACGAGATCTGATTGGCTGAGTTGCTCCCACCAAAATAAACAGAACTCTGACTTACTGACAATGGAGCACGTGTAGTAATTCTATAAAACTTTATCTTTTTATTTTTTACATTAGCCTCAGCTGAAATAACTCAGTTTCTTTTGACTAACATTTTCTCTCTGTTTGCAAACAAACATGCAAGATGTGTGAAAACCATGTCTTCAATTTAAGGTAAAGAGGGAGTTGTTGCTGGCAGATGCTGCAGAATTTTCAAGTGGCCTTCAGAAATAGACTTTGTGCCCATATTAGAATGTGGCGTTGCAGATCTGCACTATGGCGGGTTCATGTCTGCCTATTCCCAACCTGCCATGACATAGCCTGGCTGCACCCGCCGCCCTCCCACCATCCTTCTCTAGTCCACCCCACCTTAGAAGATAAATACCTGGAGGTGAAAGCTTGCCACACATTCCTTCTCCCAAACATATTCTCTTGATGTCAAAGTCGACTCCAAGGCCCCAGGGCCCACGAGTAAAGTGGTAATTCTGAGACACCTTGCTTGGGCTTGCTGAAATATGCATTAAACATGCGCTGGTTACACTTAGATTAGAGGGGAAAGTCTATTCACAGTGCAAAAAAATACATTCCATATGTTTTTCTTTAAGCTAAACAGTTTTCCGTACATTAGCCGTGGCTTTTTTTACTCAATACACTGAAAGTCCTGCTCTCTGCACAACAGCAGCTCCGGCAAGATAAATTGACTTTTTTTTCCCTGAGGAATTAGAGAGATTAAAGTAAAGACCACACAATAAATACCAAAAATCCACACAACACACAGAAGAGCAGCAGTTAGCCTTAAGTGGTTGTTGGAGATGGTCTCCAACAACACTGCTCTTTATGCAACAGTTTTCTGCAAAAAAAAAAAAATCATAAATTATGTCTACTGGAACATGCCCTGCCTTCTCTCGTAAGCCATTTCCTAACACAGGAAGGGATGGCACCAACTTACTCTGCTCCACTGAGACAGAAACACATCACATTGAGTCACGGTGAGTTTGTGTGTAATTGTTTAAGATCCGGCAGAGGCTCATGCACAATGGCTTTTTAAAGCACAGATCGAAGGGTTATTAGTTCCTTAAACCAAACTCGATCACATGTTGAATTAAAACAGCATTTGAGGTGCTGGTAAATTTGTGCACAATGACAAAAATGATTATTTATCACAAGTAGTTTTCTACAGTTCTTGTGAGAGAGAATCCAAGTAGGTAGGTTCTACAGGTCTCAGCTGGAAACTATCAGCTGCAGGGTAGACAAATTCACAAAGGCAAAAAAGAGTTCACACAGCAGGAGCGTCTTGTTTACTGATGCTTGCAGCAGACAAAAGCTGATTTTGTCTAGAATAAATATCAACTTGCCATTGCTCACTGACTTACTGTATGTCTCAAAGATTACTACACAGACATGTTCCTTCTGTAGAAAGAAGAAAATGTTCTTTCCCAAGAAAGAACACTTGTGAAAGGCCCGTTTGCACAGGCCTTCTGACATAGTTGTTGATACCAACGAGATGCTTGGATTTACTTGATTTTTATACGGTATGCATTTTTATTCTTTATCCGTTATTATTCACAATTTCTCAAAAATAGAAAGACAACTTCAAAATATTTAGTGAAGTTGAACTGAGATTAATCAAAGTCTTCTTGGGAGAAGATCTGTTCAGTATTTGCAGTTTGAAGAAAAATAACTGCCTGCAGGGCTGTGTCAGGAACCCGGTAATCTTGCGATCAGTTATTAATCCCTGAACAACAGTGAGCAGGTTAGCAGAAAATGAGCAGCTAAATACACCTTCGCCTGCTTTGGGGATACATTTGTAGAAGAGAAGCAAATCCATGTCACTGAGGGGGCAGAGATCTTATTTGACATGCGTAGATAAGGTCTTATCAAGGTCAGCAAGAGCAATGATGCTTGTGAAAGGCAGTGAAATCCTGCCCTATTTAGAAAACAAATCTAAGTTCTGAAAAAGTAAGAAACACAAAGTGAAAATATTAATGCAAACCCTTCAAATGAGATTTAGTGTACAGTGATTCAAAGTACAACTGTAGTCACGTTTCATAAAAGACTCAGTCAAGTCAATTTAATTAGATAGTTAAAGTGTTTTCAACAAATAATCCCTATGATGTCGACCTTTCATTCACTGGACATTCAATGGCATTCAATTTGGTCTAAAGTTATTCTTTCTGATAGAAAATGAAACAGGCATCTATCAAAAGATAATGCAATGGGACAAACCATCAGTTTTGTTAAAAATAACTGCTATTTAAAATAGATTGTTATTTTGTATTTAGTTTAAAAAACAGTACAACACTTTTCAAACCCTTTACGTTGTTGACCAGCCTACTGCTTGTCTCCACTGATATTTGTAGTATTTAGCTGGGGATGACCTCCAACTCTTTGAGTGCTATCATATGCTTAATCCATGTCAGGATTCACATTGGGCCTGTTTAATATAATTCCAAATTAAAAGATTAATGCAAGCCTAATTTTGCGAGGGGTTTGCATAATTTTGAGGTCATATGTATTTTTTGATGGCTGTTTAAGGTTGGCTGTCGGTAGTCTTTCCCTAGTCCTGAAAACATGTTGAAATTAACTTTTTTTTTGAGAGGTCCAATTCAAGCTTGGGGCCAACCAAGCTTGAATTGGTTTTGAAACCATATCTAGACAACTCTGGGTGTATTTTTGCCATACATTCTTTTAACCTTGCACTTATTTTATTTTATTTGTTTTACGCATTGTTCACACAAGTGGGAGCTTCGTAATTTCTTTGTCTGTTTAGCAAAAATTCGCTCTGGGAAAAGTTTGCGCAAAATCCCTCATGGCTTCAGGGCTCATCATTATGTATTAAAAAGTTAATAAGAAAAACAAGCGTGTTCTCTAGCAATATTAAAATGTGTAGCAAGACCAATAAATTAATGTCTGGAAAAAAGTGTTTTATGTATGCATTACACAGTGGTGCTTCTTACTTCTCAGTCCTTTCAAAGCTGAGTAATAGAAATAAATAGACACTGATAATAAAGATTGAGAGAATTATAAAGGTGTAAAGGCACAGAGATGTAATCAGTGAGCCAAGTTTACACTTGTTTCTTAAAGCATTTTCCTCAAAGAGAAAAACTATGAGTGGGAGGGGGGTCTGCGTTGCTCTTAATACAGTCTCTGAAGTTTCATTGTAGGGTTTACACTCTTATTACCCTAAGCTGACAGCCTGTTAAGTGTGCGGACAGCTAATAACAAGGTGTAGTTTTTCCAAGTTGTCAGCTTAAGGTCTATGAAGACCTCTGGATACGTTGCAGACTTTCATCTTAAACAGAAACAATGCGGTGGCAGGGCTACAATTTCAATACACATGAAGGGCAGGTGTCTTTGGAAAGGGTGGTTGAAGGGATAAAGGATAGACACCTAATGGTAGCACTTGATATGACAAATAAACACACACAATCAGATAAACTCAGACATAAGATTACACTGCACAAAGAGGAAAATTACCTCCCACTTCAGTAGTGAGACATCGATTCAGACAAATAGGATAAGAGGATATAATTATGAAAATGCACTGACACTGTGACTGCCTCTCTGCTTGTAGGTCACTAGCAGTGGGCCACCAGTATTCATCAATAGGTACCCAACCTATCCTTTGTGCCAGCATACCAGGTCTGGTGCCGAAGCAGCTGCGCTTCTGCAGGAACTACGTTGAGATCATGCCCAGTGTGGCCGAGGGGGTAAAGATTGGCATCCAAGAGTGTCAGCACCAGTTCAGAGGCCGGCGCTGGAACTGCACAACAGTCAATGACAACTTGGCCATCTTTGGGCCAGTTTTGGACAAAGGTAAACTGTGTATGTAAATTCAGATTCATGGGCTTACCTTCACTGAAGTTTCATGGTCTAATACGTAAGTTAGATGTGTACTTTTAGGCTCATTGATGGTAATATTGGGTTAAAGTTGTAACTAACGTTTGATCTTGTGGCACACAGTTTACAAAAATTAAAAGAAAAACCACTTGCAACTATCAACTATCAAGATTTTCTTTAAAATATAGTCATGTGGACATAAAGATAGATATAATAACCTTAAGAGAAATATTTCTTTGTATCTTTGCACAACTTTCACAAGCACAATGACACACATAAATATAAGAAAGCCAGTGAGCTTGTAGATGAAGAGTATGCCAAAACATTAATGACGTTCAACTTCAGTAGCTTCAGTTTGTGTTTCAGTGTATTACACTCTTTGCAAAGTTGATATAAAAGTCTTTAGTTCTCCAAACTACTTTAAAAAAATAAAAAGAAAAGTGACTTATGGTCTTTCTGAGCTGATTAACTCTTTCATTAACTGTTCTGTTTTCTCTTTGTGTTATATTTGCAGTAGAAAATCTGCATTCCCTGCATGCATCATTCATTATGTTGATTCAAATCCTTGTTTAAATAGTCTTGAGACAGAACAAGCTCTGAGGGGACTATATGCATGAAATGATGTACACAATTAGCCCAAGGCAAGTTAGTTCTGTCTTGTCTGAGTTTTCTTTTGGAGGGGATCTCCTGCAATTGCTGTACTTTCCTTAAAAGACACCTTGAACATGAGATTTTGAACCAAACTGAAAAATGCAGTTTTTCTAAAATATATTTTCACTTCAGAATATGATGACTTGCCTGTAATTGTCTGTTTAAGAAATGTGACCACACGCTTTAAGGCATTCAGACAAACAAAAACAGCAAAGAATAAATAAAAAGGATCAAGAAAACATGATATATTATTAAATACACAAAAAAGAATCTTTAAATAATATATTTCTTCCATTAGCCTAATTTCACCGTGAGAATGTGGTAATTTTCTGTAGTGTTTTTTTTTTGGTGGAGGTTTCACACTAAGCTTTACAGGGCATTGCAAAACTAATCATGCCCCTTGAACTTGAACTTACATCCACAAACCTCAATGATTTTAAGTGATACACCAAAACAAACAAATGCATGGTAGGGAAGTGGAAGGAAAATAACTCACAGCTTTCAAAATATTGAAAAAAAAAATCTAAAATGGCTCAACAAACTGATAAAGAAGTCTGGTTTTGTTTTGGAGACGATTGTGAAACCACTGGAGATGATGATGCAAAGACGGATTTTACAAAAAATTACGAAAATTATGGACAACTCTGACCATCCTCTTCACAAAACTGTCTTAGAAAAAGTACCCTGCAAGAGATATTTCACCCTGTGTGAAGAGAAATTTTGCAGAACTGCCATTCACTTTAATGAAATCTGAAAGATTGTTGGTGTATATCTCTAACAGGTTTACAGTCTAAAATCTCCCCCACTTTTCTTTACAAAGTAGCTGATACAGGTGTTCAATAAAATTGGGCCAATTATAAGTTTTGTTTTGGCTCATGGACCTTTGCCACAGTCTCAAAAATTTTGCAGGTACTCAACTCCATAAATAGTTTAATCAACTCTGACCAGTTTTTCTGCCCCTGCTGAAAAAGAACAATCCTGTAGCATGACAGTGCCACCACCATGTATCACTGTGGATGTAGTGTGTTCCCTTAGATAATGTTTAGTGGCATTTAACCAAAGCACCTTTTTTAGCATGCTTGCTGTTCTTCCTACAATGCTTGTGGCAATTTTCAAAAAATTAAACTTCACAAAGGATTAACTTTAGTGTCTTTGAGCATAGTTTCAGACAGAAACTTTATGACTCACAGTTTTTATCCTCATCTCAGAGCTGAATGTTGAAAACAAGTGGTAGTTTTCCATTTAGCAAATTCACACATACAAGAGAAGATGCGAAAACATTTGATAATCATTTCTGACAGCATGTACTTATGTTTGACTTATACTTGGACAATCAGCAATGCAAGATACTTGCTGACATGGAATAATAATTATGGCTTACCAAAATGAAATAAATTCCTGAACAACTCTTTTTTCCATCTATGCCCAAGGGGATATAGCTTGGTTGTGAGTTATTGCACAAAGCTTAGTTTCCAGTAAGCAACTATTTCTTGCTTTATCACAGGTAACCTACACCTCATCTGTTAGTTGATCCTTTGCCTGATGTTGTTACAAATGCTGCTTGACATGTTGTTTTCAAAAAAACATTTCTAAATTTAAATTCAAATTTGTTTTGTAGCTTCCTATCTGCACTGGAGGAATTTATGCTCTTTCTCTTCCATGTCGCTTCTTGTGCTTTCTAAAATAGGATTAAAAAGTGAGACCGGATGTGTGCAATGTGGATGAGGGTGGGAGATCTAAACGTGGCGGCTAGTTTGCTGAAGACTGATGCAAATGTGGCCGTTTGGAGGTCACTTAGGGCAATTGCTTTTAATAAACTCTTGAGTCAGTTGATAGAAGAGGCTTGAGCTCAAGTAGGTGGCTAACGATAGGGGTTCTCAATCCCAGCCCCATTGTGGTGCAAAATGTCACCACATCGTTCCCATTGCCCTCCCCTCCCAACTCTAAATTGCAGGGGTACTGACTGGAAAGAGAAGGCCGCTACTGGGCTTTAGTAAATCATTTTGATTGGATTAAGGTCAGCCGGGCCAGTAATAATGTGAGAGGTCAAAGTGGCTGGATTAAGTGCCTTTGTCTGAAGATGAGGAGAGTGGCTCAGGGGCTCACAGGCCTTTGATAGGTTTTAGTCAGAGTGGGCTTCCATTTCATTGGATTTGATTGATGCTGGTGTTTGTCTGTGGAGTGAAGCCATTGTCCCCACTGGTGTCTGTTTGTCTGCAATTCAGACTGTTGTCTTTCAGTTTCCTCTTGGCATTATTTTGTGAGGAAGAGTATGCACCTTATTTACTTCAAAAAATTAGTTACATTACATCCCATGACTGGCGGTGCTAATCTCATTGTCATGATGAGCATTTGAGTTAGTTTAACAGAAGGAGTCAGGAATCTTGTATTTAAATGAAGTTAGAGCAAAAGATTTAAATGGAAAACAATTACTTAAAACTTAGAGAAACTAGATTCTACCCAGTGTAAGCACAACTTTCTGTTACCACACACTCACATGAATGAAAAGGAAAGCAACTCCTGCCTTTAAATAAGGCACATTCTTGTTAGAACTCTCTCTCAGACGTAGCCTAAACCTCAAAGATTCTATCCATAGGCACACCCCACATCTCAAGGCCTGCCTCCAGGCTATGTCTGCGTCAGCACTCATTAATTTACATTAACTAAAGTGTCAAAACATGCACTGCTGGAATCTGTGTGTGATGAAAGGTAATAGAAAGCTGTGCAGGTGTTGTCGGTCTTTGCGACCAACCCCAGAGCTGTTGTGACCTTTCTTGCTATCTGAACAACAACTCCATGCTGTATGGGCAAATGCACATTTCTGTTTGTGAGTCATATGATGGAATTAGGGAGTGCAACTGTGCTTCAAAATGTGGATGGTAACTACATCACAGGTGATGAGACCTATGCAAACAGAAACTGCAATTTACAAAAGTATTTAAGGCCATTAAGCTTCTTCACATAATGTACCATACAACCAGAAACTTAGTTGTGTTTTGTTGGAATTTCATTTGAAAAGACACAAACTACAACATAAATGCGAAGTGAAAGAAAATGCTTCCTAAATCCATCTGTTGCCAGAATTACAAATACAAAGTCGTCAGGGTACAACAACAATAGTCACAGGGCTCTAGAGACTAGAGACCAGAAAGTAATTAGCTAGTTTTCTTGTGGAAAAAAATGTCAAGCTCAGTCAAATTGGATAGAACAGCAAATATTGCCACAGATTTTCCATACAATTTAGATGTGGAATTTGACTAACTATATACAATAAGTTGTAGTATAGTTCCTTGTTCCTATTGTTGTATCCTAATGCAGGATAAACCTGTCCTGTCCTCTAATAATTTCTTCCTTGACTGCTATGCTTTTTGCTCCATCCATCATTTCCATAAACTCATCCAGCTTCCCTGCCCCTGCTGCAAAAAGTGTTCCCCCAGCATCATGCTGCCACAGTCATTGTGGAAGTGGTACTTTTTTTTGTTTGTCATAGATAATGGTTTGCATGTTAGCTAAAATGTTACATTTTGTTCTGAAGTGAGGAGATAACTTTCTTATCTGTTTGCTGTGTTGGCATGCACAAACTTTATCTCTGCAGTTCCTGCAGAACTGCCATGGAGGTCAAGGCTTCTTCATGACTTTTTGGTTTGAAGTTTGGGCATATATATTATATATATATATATATATATAATATATATATAAGTTTTGGGCATATATATATATATATATATATATATATATATATATTATATATATAATCTCAACCATGAAATATATATATATATATATATATATATATATATATTATATATATATATATATGCCCAAACTTCAAACCAAAAAGTCATGAAGAAGCCTTGACCTCCATGGCAGTTCTGCAGGAACTGCAGAGATAAAGTTTGTACATGCCAACACAGCAAACAGATAAGAAAGTTATCTCCTCACTTCAGAAGAAAATGTAACATTTTAGCTAACATGCAAACCATTATCTATGACAAACAAAAAAAAGTACCACTTCCACAATGACTGTGGCAGCATGATGCTGGGGGAACACTTTTTGCAGCAGGGGCAGGGAAGCTGGATGAGTTTATGGAAATGATGGATGGAGCAAAAAGCATAGCAGTCAAGGAAGAAATTATTAGAGGACAGGACAGGTTTATCCTGCATCACAGCGATAAATTTCAAATGTGAAAGATTTAATGACAAATATATATATATATATATATATATATATATATATAATATATATATATATATATATATATATATATATATATATATATATATATATATATATATATTCATTTTCAGATGATCCTCAAAGCTTTGACCATCTCCAGCAACGTATGCTTAACCTGTCATCATGATCCTGTTTTCTCTCAAGTATTTTCTAACAAACTTCTGATGCCTTCACAGACCATCTGGATTCATGATGATATTGTATCACTCATAATATCATCATGATATTTAATTGTTTACTAATTTCTGAATGCACTTCATTGCATGGGAATCTTATTTATGGGTGTCAGTGTAAAGTGCACAAAAACTGAAATTCACCCCATACTTTTCAGATGCATTATTTGTTTGCAGTTTTGCAAATTATGAATGTTTCTTCCACATCAAAATGATGTGGTAGTTGTTGTGGGTCTATCACATTTAATCCCAAGAGAAATTAAGTTCATAGAAAAAATTCAAGGGATATGCTTTTTTTTTTTTCTTTTATCTTGGCATTATTCAAGCCAGGAAGTATAAGTGAAATCAATAAATCCCTCCTAAATTAACCAGGAGGATGTCAGGAGATAAGGGTTATGACCTATGACCTGAGGATGAGAAAGTGTAACTATTTAGGATGAGCTAAAAGGTCTTAGCTTTTCACAGAACGTATGTCTCATCAAGCTGGGGGAGGGAAGCGAACACATCAGTATATCATTAACTCTGGGCAAGAAAGAAAGAAGGGGTGTGGTAAATGGAGTTGATGGGGGGACCTTAGCCCCGCTCCCTGCTGGGTGCTGCTCAGAGCACAATATCTTCTCAACCATGAGATTAAGCAGGAGAAAAAGTGCTTTTCCCCATTCACACGCCCTTTAGATTGTTTTATTAAACCATGTGAATAGGGATTTCCCTGTCTGCCGACAAGCGGGGTCCAGCCAATGCATAGTTCTCTGTTGCTATGACTTAACTTAGTCCCCACTAATCACTAGCCAGGGCAAATTTCATATAAAATATCTGGGTCCATTGTGGGACTAACACAGCGTGACTGTGACAGCACAATAGGGGATTGAACCCCCCAGCAGGTTGTAGGGACCATTTGGCCTGCCGGTATCTAGCAAAGTTTGGTTGAAAAGCATTGTCTAAGAAAAAGTGCCCTTAAATTGGTCGTAAAAGGGAGAGAAGCTGCTGAACTTATGTAAGAGAGGACATCTTCCGGCGAAGTAAGCGCTACAACTGGAGGTTCGTTTGCCTTCAAGACGTACTACAGCACCAGGAAGGTAGCATGGTACCAAATATGACACCTCATAAAAATATAGCTTTTATTATTTTTGCATAAAGCCCTGGAGCAAAAATAGAGACTCTGCAGTGTGAAGTGGAAACTTACAATAAGGTCACATCTGCTATTTGTATTTCTATATTTTTATTCTAAGGTCCTGCATAGTCCCACCAAGACAAAGCTATTTGGGTTACATGTACAAGGTTGGGAGTTGTTTCCCACAGCTGCATCAGACCCAGACTGCCTCACCTCTTGTTTAGGAGCTTTTATCCTTGGTGTAAAACGCATGTGTTATCACTGCCTGGCAGAGCTTTTCAGCCAGACCTGCTTCATTATTGGTTGTCTTACGAGCTCTGAGTTGTGCACAATTCATAAATAAACCTGATTGAGTAATTTTACCTGAACAGTTCTTGGAAATAGTTTTTTCACAACAAGTGTCAGGATTTAATTATCACCTCAGAACCATTTACCAGCATCACATTTCTTATAAATTACATCTATATTACTGACATTTTAGAATCAAACTTATTCATGCTTGTTGTGTTTATATTATTATTAAGAAGCTCATAAAAGACTCATGTATGACTCTTGACACATACTATAAGCATCTTATTAGACTCTATACTTACTGAGAGATTTTGGGAAAAGTTGTTAACATCTATAGTGTAAAAGAGTAAAAAACAGCTCCAATTTACAATAAAATACAGGCAGCTGTGGTTGCCAGAATTTTACTATTTAAATATGTTAAAATACTGGCAACCACAGCTATGTGTATTTTACTGTAAATTAGATATGTTTCTTCTTTTTACAGTGCAAACATGTTTTAATTCCACTCCAAGTCTATTGTACTTAAATGCGTAAAAATCCACATTTCCCCATATGTGTCCCTCAATTGAGCCTCATTTTGGTATTAATAAATTTTTGCAATGTGACTCTATCAGGTGGTGCCTATTCGTTGATGATTCAAATTTATATTTCTGCATGTCATTAGTAACTTGTCTAAGACTAGGTAAAAGTTTTCAATCGGTGATATTATTAAATCACATCCTTCTCCTAAGCTGTTAATATATTCCACCACCTTTAGGAAGCTAACTCTTTAGTGAAAATATTTTAAGCACAAAAATTGTTTGCCAAGATCAGTTAAGGTTGTTTCACAGCGATAAATTTCAAATGTGAAAGATTTAATGACAAGCACAGTTTTGTTTTTTTTTTGTTTTTTACTGCTACTGTTATGAAATGTTGGATACATTGAATTTTGAGACTATGTTTAGGGTGAGAAACTTGTGACCTTCAAAATTTAAATCTCAGAGTATAGAGACCGAGTCATTCTCCCAACTTTAAACTTTGAAAATTAAATTTATGAGTAGAGCTGGAACTCATCACTACATGGCATGCTTGAACTTAAGCAGTGCTAATATGCAGTATAAAAACCAAAGTGTTAGAATGGTTTTAATAGTAAACCTCATTATTTACTGAGGTAGAACTTGTTATAAAATGTTTTAGTATGATTGCTCTAGTCACACCTTTTCTGGTTACTTTCTGGAGAAAAGCTTGGTGGTAAAAAAAAATGTAAACAACTTTGAGCCTCAGAAAAGTATTGGTTTGATAGCTTATTACACTGTTACTCTGTTGGATTAAACAATGTGAGCTACCACTGCACTTAGTTTTTGCTTAAATTATTTTTGAAGTGATTGTTATTAAAATAAAAGCGTTTGTTGATGTTTAGTAACCTTGGATGCATTTCATTGAACCATGAAATAGCTGGTGGAGGATTCAAGAAGACCATTTCTCTTGCATCACTCTTTTAATGCCCCTTAGTCCTCAAACTGGTTGGAACCTGCTGCAAGGGAGGAGCTCCTGCTGCCTTTAGCTACATGTGCCTTACTTTTTTTCTTTTCTTCCTTTGTTTGTTCTGCCTCTCTTTCTTAAAATACTCTCTGACTCTCTCACACACTCAAACATGTCAGCATAAACTGTCTTATATGCCGCTTACTACTCAATATCCAATTTACTTATACTTTTTGGGTTTCATTCCCTTTTCAAGTTCTACCTCATTTTTATGCACTCTATTTGGCGAATGACCGAGGCACCTGGTCAATAAAGACACAACTCCATGTCGTACATTGTCCCTTCAATGCAAGGTTGTTTCCTAACCTCTCAAAAGCTTAATTGATTCTCTTAATTATAGGTCTGTCAGGCCTGTCTTTTCCTCTCATCTCTGTAGAAGATCCTGATCCCTCTGACTCATCAGTTAGCTATGTCAAACACAGACAGGGAGGACTTTCCAGCCTTATTTAGAGACAGCACGATTGATGTCTGGGCTGAACAAAGTCACACAGCAGTATAACAGATGAACGATAATAAAGGACTTCTAATATGCAGTTCATTTAATGTTGACATTAGTAGAAACAAAATGAACCCATGTCTGTGGACAAGGTGGTAACCAATACTGTTAATTATAGCTCATTCCTGAACATAATCACATTAATCAAGAGACCATTTTTAGCTTTTTATTTTGCAGTTTGTGTACAAGAGTTTTTCCTACCCATCCTAAACACGTCCTTGAAATTCTCTTTGTAGCTACTCGAGAGTCTGCTTTTGTTCACGCTATTGCCTCAGCGGGGGTTGCCTTTGCTGTGACCCGGGCTTGCGCTGATGGCTCAGCCACCATCTGCGGCTGCGACACACGTCACAAGGGCCCCCCTGGAGAGGGATGGAAGTGGGGTGGCTGCAGTGAGGATGTGGAATTTGGAAGCATGGTGTCCCGTGAGTTTGCAGACGCAAGGGAGAACCGCCCAGATGCACGCTCTGCAATGAATCGCCACAACAATGAGGCAGGAAGAACGGTCAGTTATTCTTTAGATTCTGTGTAATTGGTCTACTATTCTACTGTTAGGTGTTAACTTTTTATTTAAAAAAAACCTACAGTCCCTCAACGACAACATGTTCCTGAAGTGCAAGTGCCATGGTCTCTCAGGAAGCTGCGAAGTCAAGACATGCTGGTGGTCACAGCCGGACTTTCGGGTCATCGGCGACTACATGAAGGACAAGTACGACAGTGCATCTGAGATGGTGGTGGAGAAACACAAGGAGTCCCGTGGTTGGGTAGAGACGCTGAGACCCAAGTACAACTACTTCAAACCACCCACAGAGCGTGATTTGGTTTATTATGAAAGCTCACCCAATTTCTGCGATCCCAACCCAGAGACAGGCTCCTTTGGCACCCGGGATCGCATCTGCAACCTGACATCCCACGGCATAGACGGCTGTGACCTGCTGTGCTGCGGCAGGGGTCACAACACCAGAACTGAGAAGAGAAAGGAGAAGTGTCACTGTATTTTCCACTGGTGCTGCTACGTCAGCTGTCAAGAGTGTGAGAGAGTCTATGATGTGCACACTTGCAAATAGACTTGTTGAGGTTCTTAAAAATCTGAGAATTGTTTCACAAGTTTCTACCTGAGAAAAATGTGTCGTGTAAACACACAAAAATGACTGTTCATTCTATTCGGGGATGCTACGCAGAGCTAGTCTCTGCCCAAATCAGCTAAAAGTGTTGAACATGTTTCCATACTGAGAGCATCCTTCATGAACTACCATGCTTGTATCTACGTTTTAAAAGGTTTTCATGTTGAAGTAAGAACAAAGGACTGCTGACGAATTAACAAACACCATATTGGTGTTTCTCTTTCATGTCAATAGTAGCTATTTCTATTAAGAATTAAACAGCAATGCCATTGGTACCCTTAATGTTTAATCATCTTTTGATTTTGAAAAAAACAAAAAAACAAAAAAAAAGTTTACATTACAAGTTGCTCAACAGCATGCATTCCCCTCTTTGGTTTTTATATGTATGTTTCTGCCAATGGGCGAACTAACATCATAGTTTCATAGTGTTATTGATGTTTAGGTAAGAATGCACTTGCACCTCAGTGAATGTAGCTATTTGCTGTAACATGTTTACACATCCTCACAACCTTAAGCTAATGTGTTTATATCTCTTTTAAATGACAAACATTATCTGAGAGTAGCCAGAGTAGCTACATACTGCTGAAACCAGAGCATTTCACCCATTATATGTAGTTTTATGTATTTTAGGATTTTTTTTTGAGTAAGGTTTTGTGAAATGGCCATAAGGAGTTAATTATTTACCTGCAGTACACAACTCTTTTTGGCATCTATATGTAGTCCAAATTCATATTAGATGCTGCAGAAATCTAAATTTAATAATCCCTCCAAAAGGGGCCATGAAAAAGCAAACCTCTACCATCTTAAAACAACTTCAATTTTAAAACGCTGTTATGGGTCTTGAAATGCTGCAGTTTGCACCTTTAAACCAAGAATGTCCAAAAGTTCATGCAGTGAATATTTGTAGCAAGCAACGTTCTCTGAAAACCGCAAACCCAAAAATTGTTCAAAAAATGGCATTGCATATCAAGTGAGTACAATTCTGTTTATCAATATTGTACAAATTCCCCAAACGCAGCAATCTCTGTTATTGAGTAACTGTTTGGTAACAGTTCCTTGCATCCCGTTGTCAACCTTGCAGTTATTCTTAATCCTGAGGAAATATTTTGTGACAGTGGAAAACAACAACTTTGTCTTTACAGAATATTATGAAGCATCTACATTCTGGTCCAAAAAGATATTACTTTTCAGTTGTTTTAAGATGATAGATGCCAATTATCTGTCTTGCCCCCTCTCACTTTAGCCATTACCTGATAAACATGATGCAAGAATAATCTACTGCAGGAAAGACATTTATTTTAGCCAAACTCCAACCCAAGATATTCTTTTAAGAAAAAGCTATACTTTCATATACAACCAAGGGGAAGAAATATTTATGGGACTGTCAGAGATCTATAGCTAAGACTGCAAGGTCAGCTGGGAAATATGAAGCTTTCTCTCCCTGGGTTTGACAATATTAGCGAAATCTTTGATGTGGAAAAACACTGGTATTTGTGAAAGGGTTGTGTCCTAGTATGTAAAATTCAGACTTAATTATTGTTTTGATTTTCAATCAATCAGAAGGATACTCTCCTGCCATTTTAGTTCAAAAATAACAATAAAATGTTCATTTATGAGCTATGTAAGCTCTGTTATGCAGTATACTTTACAGTTGTTGGAAAATAATGACCAAAACCTTTGTTTGTAATGATTCTGAGCAATGACTTCCTGTTCCCTAAACTAAACAATGAGCAGCATCACTGAAGCTATCAATACTTCCATATTATATTGCTGCTAAGGTAACATGAGTTCATGTTTGTTTCATGTTTGTTTATTAACTTACATAGAATACATCTTCATCCATGTGTGATTTGTGTATTCTTTGCATGTACTGATTCTTTCTGTGAAAGAAAACTGCTTATTGTAGTTTGGTAAAAATGTGAAAAATGTTTTTTTATATAAATTCCTGCTTAAAGTAATTCAAATTTAACTAAATAGGATAAAATAGAGCTTGATTTTTTTCATTTTCAATACTAAATATTGGCTTAACAAGGTGGCCAACATGGAGGAAAATACAATCATATAGGACTGAATTCAAATACTCAATAAAAATACATTTAAAAATAAATAAATCAAAGCAAAGTAGAATACATATAACACAGTGGAACAAGTTCTGGTCATGTTGCCCCTTTATCAATTCATACTTTAGTGGATTTAATTTTTAATTTTTATTTTTTTATACCTTCTTTGTCTACATGTACCAGTTTTGAAACTTCGAGTAATTTTTTATGATCTTCTCATAGTCTACTGTAAAGAAATGGGGTTTTCTGAAACCAATAAATGTAGTATAGCAGCAGGAGGTCACTTAAAAGTTACATTGCTTTCATCACATGGCTCAATTTGTTATGATCTATTTCTATGATTATTGGGCTTCATCATTTTTTTTTAAATACCCAACTATTGAGGTAAACAAACCGTTTAATAATGGCACATGAATGTGAAATGGAAGTACGAATTGATAAAGGGCAAAATAGCATTTCACAATTCTGTTTAAAACAAAAACAGTGCTTCAACACATTTCAAATAACACAACAAAATATCTCCTTAATTTTTTCGATTTGCTAAATTTTTGGCTTGCCTGTTTAGTTATATATTTAGTTCTATTGTCTCATTTCATCAAATGTATTACCTGTTCTAAATACATTTTGTAAGATGTTGTGTTTATTTTTAATATTCCTATAAGTCTATGTTCTTTTTTTTTTAAGTTTTGTTGCATTTTACTGTATTTCACTTCTCATGTCTTTTAGAAAGCAGATTAATAGAGACTATCTCCTTTGATGTAAGAAGAAATGCAGAATAATATTTATTTATCTGGGATGACCTTTGAATACCGAAATGAAAACCGGGACACACAGCTGGGTTGTTACTGTGCCACTGAATTTAGTCTCTCTGCTGTGGTGAAAGGTGTAAAATCTATAGGAAATAATGTTTAACACAACATGTTTACAGTGTAATACTACTGTTTGTCTCAGGCTTTTGTTCAGCCTGTGACCAAACTGAAAATATTAATAAACTGTTATAATAGGTTTTACTTTTGAATCATTCCTAATCAATTACAGAGCGGCCACCATCAGTGCATGTTCTGAAACTGATCATGACATTGATTACCATACACTTTGTATGTGGGTGACTCCTGTATGGAGGATGTGGATCTGTTCTAATTTTTTGAGTCTTAAATCCAAAGTTTTGTACAGACTAGTTCTCGGATTTTATGAATTTCTAAGATTTGATGTTTTTTTTTATAATTATTTATTACATGCCTTGTACATATTAGTGAGTAAAAGTATATATTTGCAGAAATGTGTTTTTGAAGCAGTGTTGTGACTCTGTAGCCTTTTTACCTCATCTTTTTTTCCACTGACAGGTGTTGATCCTGGTGCCTGTAATAGATTTCTAAAAGCTAACTCTGTAACATAAAAAATAAAAAAGACTGAACTCTGTGACTTGTTTCTGAATATTAAGTCAATGTGGATAAAGATGACCTCCTCTTTAGGTTTGCTTTGATTTCAGAAGTTGCTCCTTAAAGAATGATTTGTCCCTCAGCAATGAGTGCAAACATAAGTGTGCAAACATGTTAGCGGATCTTAATACAGGAAATATTTAGTCTGCATTCAGGTCAGACACTGAGAATAAATGTCTTTATTTGGTTTAGCATATTGTAGTATAATGCCATTTTTTTGCATTCTGAACTCCAAAAACTCATAAGAGAGAAAAAGATCTTAACACATACATCTCTCAAAAATCTCTGTCATTTTCTTCAGTTTAAATTTGTTTGTTGGATGAACAACTCATACAGTGAAGCCACTAAATGACTGCATGGAGCTGCTAATGATCCTTCTTCAATGTACAGTGCATGAAGGTGACAGGAAATGTGAATCTTCACCAGAGATAAAAATTATCTGGTGAAGAATCTTCATCTCTTTATCAGAGGAGAGATGAAGTGAAGAGAGAAAAATCTCTCTTCACCTGAGAAGTAAATCTCCACCAAATTCATAACACTCAAGAAGATTTAGACTGATTTCAAATCCACTAAAATCATTGAAATTCTTCTCATTACATTAACCTCATCAAAATGGTCATCATAGTTATTGTGAATATAAATTTGTCAATAGTTAGCCTTTGTTGAGATTTTATTAGCAAAAAAGACTCTTGAAACAGTGTAGCCAAATGTTCTTGCAGCCAGCAGATCAGCAAAATATGGGGAAAGAAACTCATTTAAGTAGTAAGAGGTTAGAAAAAGATAGACAATTGTTTAAAAAAATGACACCTGGTTGAGGCATAACTGTAAACAGAGCCTACCAGTTTTCCAGCTCAGCCAGTGGACCCCTCATGGTCATCACCAAAGACCAGGTTTTACTGCTTTCTAACCCCCATTATCACAGAGAAATTTGCTACCCCTGTAAAGTGGAAGTAGCAAAAAATGTGATACCCTTCCACTCTCATTCATGTGGATTTATTAGCTTGACCACCCCCTACATAAATAGTGTAAAAATTGTCTGTCAGGGTGTATCCTCACTTTCACATTCCAGCACATTCACAAAACTGCAAAAACATTTACAGCCTTCTTCATGCCAGAGACAAATACAAAACTTTGAAAACTATTTCTGTGGTTCAGGTTTGCTTCAGTGACTTGAAGGGTGACACCAGCTAATTCCACATTGTGACCTTTGACATTTTTTACACCACGTGAATGGGTGTAAACAAGTACAAAACATGAAAAAGATCACAGGACAGTCAGAAACTCTGGCCCTGAAGCAATGCAGTATTTTGCTGAAGGAAATGGACCCTTCCCTTTCGGTCAGACCCACCCGCTGCAGCTTTGTCACCCAAGTGAGATGAACCTTGTTAGCAGATAGTTGCCAGAGGAGGCTACGGCGACTCCACTGGAAGAGGTGGCATCCTGACTGTGAGAACTTTGACGCCATCAGGCTGCAAGTAGCACAGCCCAATAACCATATAAATGGGAGACAATAGCCTTGATTGCAATTAGTTTCTCTATTTTATGTCCTGTCTTTAATCCTTAAATATGTTAGACCTTGCATTTCAAAAGAACAATGTTGTCATGGGACTGGATAGGGATGTATATATGGTGAAATGATGCAAATAGGCCCATGCACCAGAGACAATGCAAATGATTAGAAGTCACACAGTGGTTACAATCTGCTGCTGCTTTTCTCGAAATCCTTTTGAAGCTTCTACAACATAATCCCTGGTATTAGCATAAAAGATGATGATTCACATAAGATGGCTGATTTGACTTTTTTGAAAACAAGTTGAAAGACAGAATTAAATAAAAATAAATACATAATATATTGGTCAAAGTTTTACAATCCATACCTTACATGAAATGTTTTTATCTAGACTGTAGTCTTAAAGAATGTGATACTCAAAGCTTCTCGTTGTAGGTCATACACTCCAAAGGTGACAAGGCTTAACTGATCTACACAGACGAGAGCAGTGTGTGGGCACTTCATTATGTAACTGACTTTGAAGCCAGTCTTTTGATGTCAATGTGCTCTTCTGTCTAACATCAGAACATCCCCCTCCATTTCAAAGCGTCTCCTTCAACTCTCTGAAAACACCACTTCGCCCAGATGTAGAACAGAACCAGACCTCAGATGATTGATGACTCTGAAACATTTTTAAATATTGTTCATCTTAAAAATGTTGTAAATCTTGGTATTCCACTGAATACGTGAGCTTGTTGAGTTATATTGAGCCCTGTGTTACTTGTAAGTGACAATGTTTCTCACTTCTGAGTTCTAAATCAAAACAACCAAATACCCTTGACACTTTGAATAACACTTTAGCTGCTAAACCGAATAGATGCATTTGTGTGTGTGTAAAAGTATAAGATAAGGATATATATATACATGTGTATATGTAAATATGAAGAGATGATGAAAAATCTAAAAGGGACATGTAGACTTATACCTCTAAATAAAATTGCGTACAACCTACTGCGTAGCAAATTATCACTTTGTGTTGGTCTATCACAGAAAGTCTCATAAAAGAATAACTAAGCTTCTAGTTGTAATGTGACAAAATGTGTGAAAATAAATGAAGAGGAATGGTTTTATATCCCAAGCATTGAGTTCTTCCTTTAATATTTTTCCTAAAAACTGAAACATATGCAGAAATGAAACAGACTTTTCTGCTCCACAGCCCACAGTGTGGATTGTGTTGAGCCTATCGCCTGTTGTGAAAAAGGATGATGGGTTATCTAAAAGATGACTGAAAAGAACAGCTGTCATGAGTAAAGATGTGACACCTGTAAAGCCTTTTCCCTTTTGAAGTGCTTGTTTGTATTGTTGGGAGCAACAAAGGAATTTTACCACGTCTGTACTTACAAGAGAGCATTAGCCAAGCTGGGGAGATAACAAAGGAGGAGGGTGATTTGGGAGGCATACTAATGTGCTCCACCCTCTACAGGTGTGTGTCAACGCGGTGCTAAATGCTCTTACTTTTTCTTTTAAAGTTCAGAGGCACCCCGTGTGTTCAGGTATGCTGCTGTAAGATGCAGTCCCTCAGTGGTGGTGAAGGCAGCAGGAGGTGGGGGTGGGGGGAGGTTTTCAGAGGGTCATCCACCAGATTAATGCAGGTTGGCGTTGGAGAGGGGAGGATGAAGCAGACATGATCACTCATTAGTCACCCTTTCACCTCTCTGTAGCTCCAAGCGTTTCAGCAGGAAGGATAAGAATGTATACCTCTCCAGTGTCGGTTACTTTTCTTGCTTATGGAGGTGTAAGGGTCACAGTTTGATCTTCATTTGCGCCAGAGTTAATCCTGTTTTTCTTTATCATTACTTTACAACTGTAGTTTTTTTTTTTTTTCGCCTGTAGTGGCAACCTTTCATCAGCAGTTTATTTCCACATAACAGTTTATCAATTACTTTTCTAAACACGTTCTTGTATATATCTGTTAGTCAGCTCTTAAAATATAGCATGAATATAGCTTTCATAAACTTTCAGAAATCACAACGTACAAAATAAAAAATGGAAAAGCTGCCTACATTAGCTAAAATTCATACTTCGAAGTATAGTACTGCCAAAAATGTCATAAAAGAGAATGTGATTAAATGCAAAGCTAATGGTGAGGATTTATGTAATGTTGTAGGATGTCTTAAAGTCAAATGTTAGCTGTCTCCAAGATGGGGTTTGTTTTCTCCTCATAGCTTTTCTCTACTGCAGTAGCAGATTAGCAACATCTATTTTTTTACCATCTCATCACAATCTATTAAGAGATATTGAGTTTTGCCTTCATTATAATCTGTTTGTCTCAAATGTACTCTGACTTAAAGAAGGAAGTTCTGTTTCCGTTACTTTTTTTGTCTGTTTCATCAGCTGTAATGAACAAACTGTGATTAAACTTCAACAAATACTTTCTCAATTGCCACTGTGCCACAAACTACGTTAAAAACTTGTAAATTTTTTAACAAGTATTTTAAAAGGTTTAACATGCAATGCTTTGACCTTGCATGGCCTTGTATTATTTTCAATACAAAATATAAAACTTGATTTTATGTTTTATTTTAGCATAATATTTAAACTTTTTATAGCTTTTTTTTTAACTTTAATTTTTTTTTTATTTTAAGTTAGTGTGTTTCTTTACAGTGGGACAGATTGTGATAATATGATTGCTATTTTAAGTGAGGTAGTATGTTCTACTATTTCAGTGATTCATAAAATAACAATAAGAAAGACAATTTTTTTGTAAGAAGTATTTTGAAACATATCTGCCAGTAAACACAAAGCTTAAGATGCTTCTGTCCATGCTGTGTTGTCACAAAAGTGTTTTGGTGTGGTTTAAAAGAATTAAACTTGTGTAAGACATACCAGGAACAGTTACCAATACACTGAGCAATTTCCTAAATCCACAGGAACACAGACTAAGTTAATATTCATTTTCCAAAGGCATTCTTTGCTTTTTGTCATTGACCGTTTAAAGAAATTTCTGTATTCAATGCACACATTTTGTTTTAGTTCTTTGATTTACAGACTCAGCATAATGTCAAAAGGTGTCCACATCATCATGAGTAATTGAGACCACATATATCAATTACAAGGTGACTGGTAGGGGAGAGGAGAGGGGTTATCATTAGCAGAGACTGGTGCTGGCCTTTGGTAGTTCCAGTAATTACCTCACAAAGGGTGGTGCTTGCCTTCCCACTGCTTTTCCCACACTGCACTGCAGGCTCAGAATTCCTGTCGGCCCCAGACCTGCAATCTCCTTGGTTTTAGACAGCAAATTACTGACAAGTCCCATTCTTCTCAGCACTGTAATTGCTTTTTAGTGCTGTTTTTATTGAGGCAACCCTAGCCCTCTTGTCCTTCCCTCAATAAAGCCGAGTGAGGGAGGGGGCGAGGGGTTAATATAGATGACATTAGTCCCTAATTGGAAGGTCTAGAACCTACAAGATGTTTCATACATCTCAGGCCATTTTCTAGGATTTTGGCTAATTTTTCTGCATCACATTCTATCAACTTCAACATTTAAAATGCGTGATAAAATATATGTTGGCTTCAATATTATATTAAAGGAGGGAGATTGAGAATTGGGATACTGTGTTATAAGTCCCTTTATATTAGTCTTTCAATTTCTTACTTTCTGGAAATAATTGGAAACCCTGGCAAAACAAACTGCAAGTGAAGCAAACATCTTGAGATTTATACAGATCCTTAGCATCCTCACAGATATTAAACTCTTTTTTTTCCTTTTTCTTCAAATAGTCACTTTTCTTTTGTTTGCTACAAGGATGAATTCTCAACGTTCCAGAGCCGGACAACCAAACAGTTGCCATTTGAAGTGAGGGGAGAAAAAGAAGAAAGAATAGAAAATGTCCGAGGGATTAAAGGATCTAAAGGGATAGGAGGTTCTTGGTGTGATCCAGTTTGGTTGGAAAGATGCAAGGACTTAACAAGGATTTGTGACATTAGAATGCATTGTGGCATTATGCCCATGTTGTGCAGAATCAACTAAATTGTTTAGAATGTTGTGTCTTTTACAGACCTATACATCGTTCATCCTGACTTTACAAGAAAGTTAACGCAGTCTTTTAAAAAGCTTTTCAATGAATGTAAGTGGCTGCATTCCCATTGACTTAAAAATTCCACAAACTTGAATTACAAAATTACATTTGCTCATTAATTGAAAAAAAAAAGCTCACGTTGTTTTGATAAAACGTTTTTGTACTAGGATGACATAGTTTTTCTGCTGCATTGTAATTAGTTTATTTTGCAAAACTTAAATTTTCACATCACTCAAATTCTTTGATCAACAACTGCATAATTGTGATTGGTGGGAAACACAAAGATGATGGCGCAACATGTTTTTTAATAACTTATTGTGTGAACAAAAGTATTCACACATGATTTTAACCGTGTCTCTTATGTAACAGAAACACATCAAGCAAAACCCCTTTTGAGCTAATATGCTCAAAACATGTTTTGAGTCAATGGAAATGCAGAATGTTGCATTCTGGAGGATTTTAGCAATTAAAACAACTCTTACTTCAAACTCAGGAACAATATCTTCTCGAAATGCAGTATTACTATTTACCAATATTGCCTAATATGTCAATGAAGTACATTTTGATGGATAGTTCAGAGTTCCTGAAATGAGTTTCTGTGAAAATATCAATACTGAGACCTGCAAATGTCATAGTGCTGTTAGTTTTGACAAGAAATAAAAGTTCATCAGATGAGCCTTTCGATTTAACTGATTTTAGCAATTTCTGAAAAGATGAAAATTGTTATATCTATAGGAATGTGACTGCATCCGGACTAAGTGCAGCAAAATACCTTGAAGCAACAACTTGCAATTGACTCGGGCAATGACCTTATTCATCTTTGCCCGCGTGTGTCCATCTCACTGTCACTCTAAGCAGGTTTACACCTCTGACCCTGTCAAGAGTGTCAAATAGCTTGTTCAAGGCCTTCAGTGAAGTATGATGACAGGCCCTCTAATGCATTACAGCACAAGTGCCATATCTTCCCCGCTTCAGGGCAGACAGGTGCACAGTTGAATGAGACGCAAAGGCCAAACATGTAAACAAACAACCTTATACATACATTTGATCAAGACAAAGACGTGACAAGTGAGATATTTGTCACAGGAACTGCATGCTAATTAAATGTACCTTTATTTTTCTAAGATAAGTGAATAAATAGAAAGCCTAGGGCTTTGAGCTAAATATATTTAGTATCAGTGCAACAATGTTTAAATGGTTCAATTCATTCAGGAGATTAAAAATATTTTTGATGACCAGGACAACTGAGTCATTTTGTCCTTTTGTCAATTCATAGCAACACTTTCATATAAAACCAGGGTGCCATTTATCATAGATGCACTTTTAATATGTAGTTGTTAACTTGTTCAGATTTTCTGCAAATTATAAAAGATCTACATTGAAAAGGGACACAATGACCTGGACATGGCAGTGTTGGGTTGCCATCTCAAGCTGCCATTTATAATCACTCTCTCAATGTCTTATATGTCTCAATGTTGCAGACATAAGTTTAAATTGCGATTCAAAGAATTCAATTTCAATAACAAAAGTAAAAACTCTGAAATCCTGAGATGGACATGACTTTTTTTCTTAAGGATGCAATATGTTTTAGTATAGTCGTGTACTCAAAAGTGCAAGAGGTTTGCACTATCTTTGAGGCCTCATCCATTGGGATGTGGATTAAAACAGAGAACATGGGAGGGACAACTCATAAAAACCTGTATGCATAACAAACATGAATCAACTTCAATACAACCCTCTAAAAGAAAGAAGAAAGTCTTTCAAAGAAATACCTTTATCCTCTCTATTGTTTCATCTTGAAATGGCTCACCATCAGAGCCTTGCAGGAAGCCTTAGGTGAGATTCAAGAGTAGCATTTGTGGACTCAGATTTTACACCAGTCAATGTGGTATTCTTAGTTCATTGGCTGTGATGAAATATCCGGTTCAGTGAGGGTCATGAGAGGATGGTGGGAACCTAAAGAGCTGGACCTCGGTAACCTCACGAAGAACCAAGTCATCCTTCAGGAAATCCAGCACTCTGGCATGGACGATTTGTTCAATGTGTGAACTTACACCTTGCCAGTATACCCACATCCTCCAAGCCAGCGATTCCCAGTCCTAATACACCATCCCTCCCTCACCAGAGGGCCCCATGTTCATTCTGAAGAAATACGTCTTTTAGAAGCTTGTCTCAACCATCTGTCACGGATATCCCAGGAAATCTACCCATCGACACCAATGGCTTGCATAAATAAAGTGCCAGTTGTGATTGGACAGATGAAAGAATTGCAAATGAAAAGTAATAATTCTGATTAACTACAGCACAAACTTGGATCTCAAGCTGAAATTATAGGTCTGTAAAAATTATAATTTGACATACTTGGTGGAGGAGACATATTTGATGTTGATGAAGGTGTTTTTGTCAAATTTGATGGTCTCCAATCTCAGCCTTTTATTTCCATGTTATATTTTCATCTGTAAAACAATTTGACAATGCTCATACAACTAATTCCATTATTCTGTGTTGTCAAAATACTAGGCAACCTTCATGTCGTAACACAAAAGCAAACATTTCTGAACGTATCCAGGGCGGAGTGCAAAATTTTATGTAAATCCCCTTAACGACCTTTTCAGGGCGCCGACAATCACCATACAAAGGTGACTGGCAGGCGACACTGGTGCACATTTATCCTTTTGCCCCAGCCCGTCTTTCTCTACAGCGCCCCCTGCTGTGAGAGGCGTGGGGTAGGGTGCCCAATGGCACTTGTTGCCAATGGAAGAAGCCAGCATGGACCCTCTCATGGCAGCGATACAGGTCGTTGCAATAATGTTCGGTTTGTTTCCCGCTTCACACCACCTTTGGGATTTGGCCCGCCCGATAATCCAGTACATGAGACGCAGAGGGAGGTATCCCATGCTTGTCCATCCGAGTTCCAGCCTTGTTTAGCCCAAACCCACTCCTTTGTAGACTCACACAACTGTCTATTGGTAGTCGAAGAGGCCATTTCATAATACGCTTCCATTACCACAATTATTAAGGTTATTGAAGCCATAAAGTACAAACCAAAAATCCGAAATAGGTTGTTCAACTAAATGTAATAATTTATGAAACCACCACAGAATATGTTACCGATGAATAAAAAACTTGTTCACAGACACACACTCTTTTTCTATGGCACTGTTTGACACAGACGCACACACACCAGCGTTCCCAAGCCCCTGACTGAGTTTTTTTATCTTTCCTAGGCCTTGTCTCAGAGGGGAGTCAGGCCCCTACTGAGACCTTATCCACTTCCTGCTGCAAAGCCTGTTTTGCCCCTTGGCAGCCCTTTTCCATTCAGAAACTTGTTTTAAGACCCATTAACCATAAATTATTTTGCTATAAGTAACTAAGAAATAAAGAAAATACATTGTGGTTGATGTTTTAGGTAACTTTCACATGGGCTGAAATGCACATGAAAGATGATTTTTCTCCTAGAAGAGGGACACTGCCTTGAAAGAACTCCCAGGAGTTTTACTGTAGCCGTCTCCTATGAGGATGTGCCCCCCAGGTGGGCATAAGAGTTCCAGGAATGACATTTTACCAGAATAAAGAATAGGTTAAAAAAATAAACCAAGAAAAAAGAAAGAACAGGATGAACATGTCATTGTTCTTGCGTTTGTGTATGTGTTGGGGAAAAAGTTGTTAGGCGTGTACCATCACCAGCGGTGCCATCAAAATTAGTTTGTGTGTGTGCGCATTCAGAGGGGTGTGTGTGTGATATATACACCCCCCTACTGTCCTATTTCCAGTCGTCTGTCCACACATAACAACTGTCAGTATCCAGCGCGATATGAAGCCGAAAACAAGGATGACGAAGAGCAACGCTCAGTTGGATATTACCGTTGGGTTTGGCATGGACTATGGTGGATTTAGCATCACCTTAAGGACTAAACTGTACCTTTGCATTTTTTATGGTAGGTGCATATGCCATGATGTTGTCCATCCAGTGAACTCATTGGGTGACAAACTATGGCTTTTTATATTTCATTGGGATTCAGCTCGCTCATCCAAGAATATAAGAATCTCATATTGCAAGACAAGGTTTAAAAGCAAATTTGTTTTCAACTTGGATGTATCTTTCTTTTATGGATTTTTTTTTATTTTTTATTTTTGTTAGGGAATACATATGTGAATCGGCTATGGTCAGCAGCTAAAGACAGAGCACTTAGAAATTAAGACTTGAGAAACAGAAAAATAAATAAGAGACGTATTTGTGTTGTTGCAACCCAGCATGCAGCTGTACTGAACTCTTGCTGTTATATTTAATATGCCAGAGAGATGTTTGCTTATCTGATGCAAATGGAACAGAGTATTGCCTATGTGAAACCAGACCTCATTGGAATTTGATAGGAACAGTGCAGCTTTTATACTCTGTACATGAATAAGCATTTAATTTTTGAAGTGATAAAGTTTGTAATTTTTTTTTAAACCTGAAACTCAGTGGATTATTCTAGCTGTTTCCTAATCCATCTATTTGTTTTCTAGTCCCACTTAACCCGTGCTGTCACGGACTTCCAGCAGTTTCCGGGAACGAAATCATGCCCACGGGAAAATTGTCTCATAACTTAAGTAGTTCAAAGTGCAGATGCAGGGAGAAAGAGTGGATGTTTTGTCATCTAATTCATAAGAAAGCTGTATAATTACATTTATTTGATAAGACTAAAAAAATCTTTGTTCTCAAAAAAACTGATGAACCAAAATTAGTCAAACGACGAACTGAAACACTCTTGGATGCATCTGCAGGCGAGTAAACTTTTAGGAAGCAGATGAGCGGTTGGCCTTCATAATGTGAATTTGTTTGCACTGTACCTCCTAGAAAATTGGATATTTTCTAGAAGGTACAAACTCTCTGTTTGGTTTCCACCAAACGGAGAGTGAAAAAATTATGTGAAAATGTTATTCACTTTGGGGAGAAATATAAAGTTGATGGGTATAACATAGTGGTGTGGATCACTGAAGCATGTGTGCAGATATGTTGTCCAATCGGGAGACTTAAACAAAATAAGCTGTTGTATGAAATATGTGGGCCTTTTTAGATAGGACCCTTTCATTTCACACCTAATGCTGTCAAAGGAGGGTATTTCAGGTTTGAACTGAAGTTAATCTTGTAACAGATTTTAATAATATAATCTCTGCCTTTATGTATCAGACTTTTAATGTAAAAGCCTTTATGCTGGTTTCAACCCATTTCTCCTGTGTTTTTCATAACTTCATAGAAACCAGATGTTGGTGAGATCTCAATCTGCATGTTTTGTCTACATTGCACTGTCTGTTATAAAGTTGTTATTCGGGTCATAACTTCTGTACCTTTCTGGTCTTTCACCATTCCAAATAGCAAAATGATCAGAAAAGTCAGGTGAGCTATTGCACCTAGATTTACTGGAAAACACCATTTGGTCATGCAACAGCTTTGCCAAAATCCTAAAATAGTTTTTCATTAGTTCTTGATGAACTTGCAACTCCTACAGGTCCCTTGTTGTGATTTTTATTATTATTATTATTATTTTGTGTCTAGGTTATTTTTTTTTATTTGTTTGTGGTTTTGGGGGATGGTTTAATTTCTGCATGTACAATACAAGGCTATTTAAATAAATTTGACTTGAATCAGAAGTCATTCCTGCTTGAAGGTCACTCTGGGAAAGCCCCTCCTACCAACATGTTACAATTCTTCAGTGTTAGGTGGTCTTCACGTTTTCCACAGTCACCTTGGTGCATTTCTCAGATCAAGACTGAATTTCTCAGAGATACTTGTTCAATCATCAAGTCATTGTGTCATTTGTGCATATCAAAAAGCAGTTTCTCGTTTCTTTGAAGAGGTAGAAAATTATTCTGTACATTCATGCAAGGCAAAAGAAATTAACTTAATCTATGGTCATCTGCGAAAAAGACAGAGAAGGATTTAGGTTAAAATGTTTGAGCAAATTCCAATCTAGTTAGAAATATGCAAACCAAAAAGAAAAGAAAAAAACAAAACAAAATAGGAAAACCAACAAAGCCTGCTGAATATGTGACTCTACAAGAAACTAAATTATTGTTGCAATAATTACCATCCACTCATTTAAAAGTACAGCAGGTGCTGAAAGCAATCTTTCAGCTATTCAGCAGTGCAAAACCACAAATTATTGTTGAAGAGTGAGATGGCATTATGCGCCTTCCCTGTGTGGTCCCTCAGCCTTCTCCCCTCCTGCTGCTCTCCTTGGGCCTACTCCCCTCCTGCTGCCCCCTCTGCTGGGGTTAGTGGGCATAGTTGACCCTGGTTAAAATTCAACTTTCTCAACAATAACATGGTTAGTCATGTCCTTAGGGCCTGGTCGTGCAGGGAAAGAATATCCAAATAGCAAAATTTTTAAAATAGATATCTTAAGTTACCCAAACAAGATTATGAATTTCTCTCTTGAGGGTGTAAAAATAATTCTGACAATGAAATGTAATGTTGACTTTATTTAAGCCAACATAGGACAGCCAGGAGAAATTGTTCAAACTTATGATTTTTAGTGACTAAAAGCTCATGATTTTAATGCTGCCTAGTTTCATAAAAAGGGTAGCCATGAAGGCATTTGGGAACTGAGGTGATCCATTTCTGTTAGAAATTGTTAGTCTCAAGAGCTACTTTATTGCTATAATCTTTTAGTACAGCAGGTCTGGACTGCAGAGACACCAGAATAGCATCCTTACCCTTTTTACTATACAAACTCATAACTTCATAACTTGCTATTCACCCATGAAGTGAATAGCATTTGGTTTGATATTGATTTACTCAAATTGGGGTCTTCCTTGATATCATAATTTATTGATATTACTCTTTACATTTTCTTCAGCTTAATTAGAAACATCCAACACAATATGTGTTACATACATACTACCTGCAAATTGATTTCCAGTGCTGATTACAGAAAATTTGGTATTCTATAGTGGATTTGTGAGATGTCAAAAATTAAAATTTCAAACGTTTGAAAAAGTTTTCTATACCTGGCATTTTTTTTGTTGCTCTCCATTTCACTACTTTACTAATTCATTAAATAGACACTGCACGATGTGTCTTCATAATCATGGAGAACTCAAAAGTAAATGAGTGTTCAATTGGCCTAAATACGGTAATCTTGGAGAACTATATGATAATTTATAAGAATAGAAGAATATCCAGTTGCTTGAAAGCAAAATAGAAATAAATTCTTAATAATTTAAAAGGTTTGTACTGCATATTATTTATACAGGTGATCAAATCATTGAAAGTAACATAAATGCTGTGCCTTCTTAAACATGCCACATTTCCATGTAAAACACTCTATTACTTATCCATATTATTACAAATGGTGCCTTTTGAATGAAGGTCTCACAACAAGATTGAAAGAATCTTAACCCTCTCAGGCTCAAATTACTTGAAAAGACTGTTTAAGTTGTTGCAAATCTGCAACCCCTGCCTGGAGAGGGTTAAGAATGTAAAAGAATGAGTCTTTAGTTTATATCACATCAGTCCAAATAAAAACAGTGTCAGTTCAGAAAGGCATTGTGCTTTTTTTATTATTAATTTGCCATAATTATGTTGCAGTTTTGGATACCTAATGCAAAGCTTGAGAATTTGTCTAGCTGCTGTGGAAGAATAAAATAATGAATTAATTAATGAGGGAACTATTATTAATGACATGGTGACAGAGTTTAGCAACCATAACATAATGACTTCATGCCTAGCATTAAGTAAGAACCCTTAGTCTCCATTCTGAAATCTGGAGGTGTCTTGTGGTTTCTGCAACCTTGACATTAGGAAATAATGGTATCATTGTGGATTAGGATCACTTCCTAAAAATGTAACCAAGAACAATATGTTTGGTATTCTAGGTCAGGCAATAACTTCATAATATTTTATACGTTGAGTCATTCACAGCCATCTGTTGCAGAGGATTCTCAGCTCTACATTTTGGAGCTGACCACAAAAACGTGGAGTATTATTGCAATATTGGAGGAACAAGTGAATAATGGGCCACAAACAATATTTTGAGTGGTGGCATACACTGAATTATTCTGCATATGATATCCTCCATTTTTTATTTTTTTTTTTGAAAATTTGGAGAGATGTAGCTGCTGGTGCTCTTGGAGCCACTGTGTGAAAAGGAAGGTGTTGAATCTTTTATTAAATATTGAAAAACATATATAACTAAAAATAGTAAGAAGAAGAACACAAAACTGAAGTTTGAAGTTTTTGATAACAATCATATTATTTTTTTCAATATCAAGAATTGCTTTAGGCTTTTATTAACTTACATCAGTTTAAACCTTTTGATTAACTGTCTTTTGTAATAGGCATCAAGACTTATTTAGTCACATTTTAAATGCTTTTGCAAAAGTCAGGAAGAGGATCCTGGATATTTTAAAGTTAAAACTCTTAAAGAGAAACAATGTATTAAGTCAAATTTCCCCTGTCGGTTGACTTCTTCATGAACACGGTGTGCAAAACAGCATATATTATTTAAATAAATAAATAATAACTCTACAGTTACTGTTTGAATAACATTGGCCATTACAAATATGATCTGTGGCATTCTAATTACTTTAATCAATCCATAATGAACTTGCCTATAAAATAACATAAAATGAGGATGTTGACATGATAATGCTCAACCTAAAAAAACTGACAGTAAAAGATGGATTCCACCGAGATGCACTGCAGAATGGAACAGGAAATCAGCTTTACAATATGGATGATCAGAAGGTCCCTATGTCCACAAATATAATCTTGCACAAACACAATTTTGATCAATATTTCTCACTTAAAATAGCATACAAGGTGCCTTGAATATTTGACGGTAACATTTAAGCTTTAATTTGAAAAATAAACCTTTTCAGTTATACCTTTAGTTCTTGTTTTTTTTCCCCATATGTCAAAGGTGCATTTAAATTTGGCTAATAAATCTGCACAGTTTCCCTCGAGGGAAAAAGTATTCCGATTCAATTTCCGACATGTAGCAGAAAACCTTTTTCCACCTTCAACATGTGCGTGCGATTCTCTCCTCGACCACAGGGGGCGATGTCTCCCGGTCTGTGATCGCTGAAGTTTAACAGGAACCTCTGACGTGTCAAATCATCGCCATTTTCCTGTAAAGGAGGAAACGCCTTAAGGGAAGAAAACATATCGAGCGAGTGAGTTGAAACAATTTATAACAGAACTAAATGTTTAACCTTCTGTGAAATCTTACTGTAGGCTGTAGTTATACAGGCAGACATGTTTGTACGAGCTAAATAAAACTGCTTCACGTGCTTGCGGTATCAACACATTCAGAAGCAGAGTAACTTACCGCTACGAGAGCTTGTTTCTCTCGACGATGCTGTCCTTAGCTTCGTATCTTCCCCTTACCTATTTTATGCTAGGTTGTTGTTAGAATATATAACAGCGTGAATTGTTTAAAATACCATGTAGTTGGCGTGCTGCCTTTGGCGTTATTGTACCGCAGCACGCTATTGTGGGTGTTCGTTTGGATAGGTGGGCAACTTTTCGCACCGCACCCTGAACACTCAGCTGTAAAAGCTGCTGCAGCCTCCGCGGCTTCTTGGATTGGAATCCAGAAATGGCCCCAAGTGACACATAATTCTCACGAAGCAAATGCTACTGTAAATGTTTTGGATTGTCAACTAGCATCCATGTTAAGAATAACATCGGTAACATGTATTGCATAATTTTCTTTTTTTTTTTAATCCTAACTATGTAGAACTATTTAAAGAGCAGTTTAACCAAAACTGCTCTTTACACATAGTGGGACCATTCACTATGTGTAAAGTTTGTACAATAACTTACTCTGAAACAAATCAAGAAATTACTAACACCATTGGTGTAAATTTTTTATTTAATGTATCTGTGAGGATTTATTTACCACATTTATTAAAAATAAAATTGTTGAATTTATTCTACAGAAGCTTCACCACGCTATTTGTTTACAGGTCTCATGAAGAAGTTGGATGATCAGTGTTTTTCCTCTTCTTGGTTTCCTATTTTTTGGCTTGTTTGTCACACTTCAGTATTTCAGAACATAAAACCAATTTAAATATTGGTTTAAATATTTAAATTTAAACCAATTAAATTTGTTTAATTGGTTTAACATGTTGACATGTGTAGTCAAAGACAACACATGTCAACACAACGTTCAGTTTTTAAATAAAGGTGTTTTATTATTAGAGGAGGAAAAAATCCAAACTTACATGGCTCTGTGTGAAAATGGCTCCCTGACCTAATAACTATTTCGGGCACCCTTACCAGTAAAATCTGCATTGTTCTTGATAACTTGCAATGAGTCATTTCCAGTGCCGTAGAGGAATTTTTGCCCACTTATCTTTGCAGAATTGTAATTTAACCACATTGAAGCATTTTTGTGCATGGGCAAAGTCATGCTACAGCATACCAATAGAATTTGGATCAGAACTTTGACTACCCCTGTGTGGTACACAGCAGAATTCATGATTTCACAGCCAGTCCTCCTGACTGTCCCAGACAATCACACGACCACCAACACATTTTACTCTTGGTATGATATTGTTTTTTTTATTTTCTTTTTATTCTTTTATACTTTTTCTATTTTTTCTCTCTCAGTATTAAACGCTTTTACTTAAAAACTGAAGTTTTTGTTTACTTATATTATCTTTGACTTTATTACTCAAGAGTGACAAACATTCATAAAAGGAAAATCAGGAAGGGCATCATCACTTTTTTTCACACCACAATAATAAATGAAATAAAACAACATTAAAGCAACATCTCATTGTTCAGATGGCTGGAGATTGTAATTAGTTAAGAATTCATATCCTTGTCTTTTCTTGTATGCAAAGGTTGTTTATCCAGGAGCCTAAAAAGCAGTATATTGTAAATGTTTTATGCCACTAACAACATGAATGAATAAAGTGTTGTAAATTACATTTATTTTACCTGTGTTAAACTTTTATGTCTTGGGTATCTAAAACTGTGTGTGTATTTTTATATCTTCATATTTTCTATTGGTTTTACTTTTTTTTTTCATTGAATAGTTTGTTTGGAAACCACTGACTTCGAGATTTCTATGTCTGATAAAAGCACCGATAGGAGATTGGTGTTGCCAGTGTTGCATTAGAGTTATGGATTGCTACATTTTACTCTGTTCAGATGGGTGTGGAAAAATTGCTGCGGTTTTACAGTGAATGGATACAGAATCACCACAAGAGAAAACATATTTCAGACTTGTCAGCATTTATAAACACAAAGCAAATCTTAAAAATTTCATTTTGATTATTCATATTGATTTATTTAATTTATTGAAGCTTTGAAATCAATATCAAAGCTTCTCATGGTGCTAAATTGAGCAGCAATTTGTTGCTTCATTGGTCATCAATTGTTTCTGTTTATCCTCAGATTTGGCGGATTTATCACAGCGTTTTTGTCCTGAAGTGATTTCTTTTCCCATCACCGGCAGCCATGGGGAATATGTTTGCAGGGCTCTTTAAAATGTTCGGGAAGAAGGAGATGCGGATACTTATGGTCGGCTTGGATGCTGCAGGAAAGACAACTATTTTGTACAAACTTAAACTTGGAGAGATTGTGACAACCATTCCAACAATAGGTGGGTCAAATATTGTGCTTGGCACATAGCTGGACAGAAGGCTATTTGAGGTGTGTCCTGTCTGGCTGCTAAAACATGTTGGTGAAAGTGCTGTTTTTATTTATTTTTGTGCTTTCTTCCTTAGGGTTCAATGTAGAGACAGTAGAGTATAAGAACATCAGTTTCACAGTATGGGATGTTGGCGGTCAAGACAAAATCCGACCACTCTGGCGTCATTATTTTCAGAACACACAGGGTAATTTTTGATTAGTTTTATATTTCATTGTTAGACCAACTGCTTTGTAAAAATGCTCCTAACGCTTTTCTGTCTTTTTTTATATATATATATATTTAGGTCTGATTTTTGTCGTGGATAGCAATGACAGGGAGCGATGTGCTGAGGCTCGGGAAGAGCTCTTGAGGATGTTGGCTGAAGACGAACTGCGTGATGCTGTGCTTTTAGTGTTTGCTAACAAACAAGTAAGTAATGAAAGCCTTAAAAACATGATTGGCATTTTCTGTGTTAGCCCTCTCTTCTGTTTTTTTCTAGGTGCTAGCTTTTAAAATATTTCTTCGTGATTTGCTTGCAGGACCTTCCAAATGCCATGAATGCTGCAGAGTTGACAGACAAGTTGAACCTTCACTCCCTGCGTAACAGAAACTGGTACATCCAGGCAACTTGTGCCACTACTGGAGACGGTCTCTATGAAGGACTTGATTGGCTGTCTAATCAGCTCAAAAACCATTAATGGCTAGAGCATTTAAAAAATACTCTGTTCCACCCAATCCCTCATGTTTTCTCCTTTCTAAGTAAAACTGAATCAACCCCATACTGGAAACCATCCCTCTGCTCAGCTTTACACAGGCCAGTAGTGGGGTTTTTCTAATCTTGTAAAGCTTTTGTTAGTACACTTTATTTTATGTAATTGTAAATAATTTTTGGTAATAGGGATCTTCTTGCACTGACTTTTCTTGGCTGTTGGGTGGCTTTAACTTTGACAAAGAAATTAAGAGAAGAAATTTACCAGAATATTTTGGCCCCAGAAACTCAACACAATCAAATGGCCTCAGTTAGGTAATATAAGGACTGATCAGTGGGGAGGGAGAGTGTTGAAATAAACCGAATTATACTGATGCACTACTTGAAACCTCTGCAGTAATATGTAAAAAATCTTGAATTTAAACAGAACACTGGCATTAACCGTTTGTACTGACATTGCTCTCATCTGTGAACACTCACCAGCTTTTTTGTAAAAAAAAATTGATGGAAGTGAACATACTGCAGTGATCGCACACTATCTGTGTAATGGTGTCAGGTCGGCACTGGGTCAGTTTTGATTTTTCTATTTAGGAGTCTCAGGTTGGTCATATGTAGCTTTTTCAGAGCAAGCATGTCTACTGGGTGTTTATATCTTTACCCAGAGGAGAAATTCCTTGCCTACTGAGTACTTATCCCATTAACTCTATAATCATTTATCTCTGAGTGTACTGTGTGAAATATATTGAGCTGTTTGGTGCCATATTTTAAGGTTCTAGGCAGCTGACCGCATGCTTGATTCTTCTCAGTTTGGGGATACAGCATTTTGAAAGCAATACCAAAATCAGCTGCATCAAAGTGCCACCATCTTTGATGTAAACAAAAAGCCAAACAAATGCCTTTATTTTTCCAAGATTTGTCTTACAAAATGTTGGTGTTTCCTTGTTGGTTTATTATGTTCTTTTTGATTTCGAATCGCCTAATTGTTCTAATATTGCAATAAGTCTGTCGATGTTAATGTTTGTCAAGATTTGTGGAGGGTTGGGGTCACATTGCAATAAAAGTGACCGGCTACAAAATGATTCTGGAGTTTTATTGTACTACACAATCAAAACTGAATGGTAAAGCTTTCAGTTACTGTCACTAAAAAATGTGTATTCAGTCATTTTTCGTGAAATAGGACTCTTAGCTGAGCAGTGTTTCTTATTTTTATTTAGGAGCTATGAGTTACCCTGATTTCCTTAAAATCTAGAAAAACCAACTGATTTAAGTTTTAGTTGTTAAGTGGATTCAAGCAATGTATTATTTGACCTTGGTTTGAATACAGCTCTGAGTGCCTCAGTTTTGTTAGAATAATTTGGGAGTAAAGGCATCACGAAGACCAAGGAACATAAAAATGGATAGAAAATGTGAACTCCAAACCTGCATGGACATCCGACTAAACAGAGACCAGGAAATAAGGGCATCAAACATTGGCTTGAGTTGAGAATTGGTAAACAGAATCAGAGTTACAAAGGTTTAGATCAATATTCATGTAGAACGGCACAAAGCACTAACCCAAATCTAATTGAGAATCTATCAGAATACATTAATTGGTAGTGTGAAATCATCAATGTGTATGAGTATTTTTGCAAGACACTTCAGCAGATTCATTAAGAACCCTTGTAATATTAATCACTTAAGTTCATACTTAAGAAAAATCATTATGAAATGAGGAAGAAATACAATTCCCATAAGTGATGACCTACCCACTGTTGAGGTTAAAGCAGTAATGTGAAGAGCATACCCTGCTTCACTTTGTGTAAGGGTGGCAGTCTAGCATTCTTGCAGGTTGATTAGGCTGCCATGGTTAATGCAGCCAAGCCTATAAAACATGGCAGGAGAGTGTGGTAGTGGTGGTAGGCGTAGTAGTTTGAGCCTCAAGTCCCACATAGGGTGGCTTTGTTTGGCCTCTGCTCCCGCTGCTTCATCAGCTTGGTTCGTGTGTGGCGGCAGAACGGTACTCCATCAAAAAAAAAGACCAGTCTGGTATTTGGCACTCTTCTTAATGAACATCTTGCTCTTTTGTGTGTGTGTGTGTGTGCGCACCCCCCAGGTACCAGCATGCAATATCTCCTCTTTCAAACCCATTCAAGGCAAATGCAAGCACTACACTCTCAAGTGAAGAGCATACCACTAGTATCATACAGCATCAATAAGTATCAATCAAAGCCATTTCAACTAAAAACCTAAAACTGGTTTATTAATTATATCTCAATACAATATGCTTCATAATTTATTAAATTAAAACTGTGTCCACATTACAATACTATGTTTCAATGAGAAGGAAAAAGTGTCAACTAATGTATGTTAGAAAAAATTATAAAACATAAAAAGATGAAATTTTGCCTCAGGAATTCTTTGGAAAATCAAAGCCAAAAAGGTTTTGGACAAACAAGCAAAACAAATACAGTTGTGAATTTAATGACAAAACTGCTTCGGAAACAAGATGGACTCATCACCAAAATTAAATAGAAACACCAAGCTCATCTTTCTCACATGGGGAACTAGTGGTATTACATAAAGCATAACGTAAGAAGCATCACAGTATTCCTGGCTGACCATGATCCAGGAGGTCCTAAAAAGCTGTGTTTGCACTATACTGGTTTTGGTGGGGGAGCGAGCGACATTAGTCGTCCGAGTCTGTGTCGTGGCGTCTCCTGTGACTTTGTGTGGCACCAGCGGGGGCCTTCTTGTGGAAGGCAGAGTTACTGCGGGCTGGAGACCCCCCATCAGAAGAGTCTGTATCGTGCCTCTGCCGTCGATGACGGGGGCGGGACGGCTGTCGCTCGGCCTTTGCTCCCTCCCTTGAATGGCTGTCATGGGGTCTGGCTCCACTCTGACTATGGTATGATGGATTATGATGATGGTGGTCCTTTCTGTGTCTGAAAAGTAAAAGGAAACAATCAATGAGTGGGGTGAGGTGGGGTATCTGATAAGATGTAGCACACACTACTGGGGCATCAGCGACTGCATGGTGCTTTATGGGGGACATGCAAAAAAAAAAAAAGTTGCTATAAAGTTGCTCATATCAGTAGTTGTATTTGCACCTCTCAATCTGTAAGTAAATTGCATTGATGCAGCACCTTTCACAGATAAAAATCACAAAGTGCTTCCCAGATAAATTAAAAACAATGATACCCTCCATATGAAGCAAATTCTATTCGTATTCTCATAAATTACTTCCTACAACTCTTGTAAGCATCTTAAATCCTAAATATAAGAAAATACCAAAACTGAAAAAATAAATTTGCTAGGAAGCAAAATGGAGAACAGTGTCCCATCGCCATCTAGTGGTGATCTACTATTTTGAATCACTGGTGTTAACATGAAGACAGCACAAAGAAATTATGCACAAGAGTAGAAAGCCTTTGATGTCATTGCAATGAATGCATACATGGACATTAGAGTGGTGCCATTGCTAATTTTTAAAAACATAACACAAAAAATCCAGAGAGTTCTGTACAAAAACATAATCTAAAGCTGAAAATCCTGTGAAGAGAATGTGAAAAAAGGAATTAATAAAAACGATATATATATTTATATTTTCCTGGTTTTCCAGTGAGTGTCAAGCTAATACAAAACAAACAATGGATGTACTCAAAAAAATAGATCCCAAATTCCCTAATTCTGGACACCAAAGGCTGAGTGAGGCCTTTGTTGTCCAGAGAATGAGTTGTTTCACACTTTTCTTCAGTTTTGCTTCATGTTTTTATCAGTCTAAGGATTGCAGAATTTTTGGAAACCTGATTGTTGTTGTCTCCGAGCTGCCATCCCATAATAGCAAAGGCCCGATCTCTTTCACTTGAAGAAATGCTTAGCCAATGTTCAGAGCAGCGAGTTTCAAATGAAATGGCCACAATTAATGACAATTTACCGACATAACTTATGTAACATTAATGAATAAAATAACACCTGCTATTAGCAATTTTTATCTCTACAAAAAGTAAAGTTGGAAAAAGCAAAAATGCAATTTTTTGAGGTCTTATCAGCTCCTGTGGCCTTTATTTGTGTGTGGTCAGACAGGAAAGAAAAGAAACATAGTGACCACCATAACCACAAAATATCCAAACATTTCCAAGAAAATGAATGAAAATATAAAAGTCAACCAAATCATGCTTCCAAGCTGGTCTTTGTGATTATGATATTGCACACAGTGAAATTGGATGATGTTTCTGATTTGATACGATGTGGGGATTATTTGAGTACATCACAAACCAGTTTGTCGTTGGACATACCTTTTCCTGTTATCATCCGATGATGAGGACTCGGAGGTTGACGAATCTCGTCTTTTCCTTTTCTTCTTTTTTTCTTTCTTCTTCTTTTCCTTTTTGTTCTTTTTTTCTTTCTTTTTCTTTTTGCTCTCATGCAAACTAAAATTAAACAAAAGTTGACCTTCATTATCATGGCCTATTCTATCCAGACTACCTTTTCATCATGTCTGCTTAATGCTGGATGTTTTGAAGATATAAAGGGTCAGTAAGATTCACATTTACCCTTTTTCTGTCTCTTCTGATTTTTCAACGCTCTCAGATGTTTTTGTTGCAGATGTTTCTTGATGACCTTCAGTCTTGTGGTGCTAAACAACAAGAATGGTTACAATTTTGCACTATGGTGGAGAGATTATAGCAGGAAATAAATCTTAAGTAACCATTAACTGAACCTGCCATTGTTACAAGGATCAGCATCAGGTAATCTGCATTGAACAGTTGAAAAGGAAACTGAACTCACTGTAAAAATCGGCAGACCCATTTTAGCCGCTTCTTTCTCTTTTTGGGACAGCAACATCTTCCGTGACCCCACACTTCAAACACAAGCAAAGGAGAAAAATGAGCACTTTGTGTCAGCCAAGGCCATTTTTTTTCAGTTGCACTACTTAACAAAAAGGGAATTCTTTCAGTAAACTAAAGAACCAGAAATAAACAAATATTACATTTAAGACACACAACCATCCGTGACATTTTAAAATTGCTTTACATAGTTGGATTGTATGAGATATGATTCAATTTGCTGGTGCTGGCCAGGACTCTGACCACATGGATTATTTGGATAAGCTGCAGTTGCCTTTTTTTTCCCGCAGATACAATTACAAAAATCTAACTCATATAATGTGGGCCTATAATTTGGCTTCTTTAAAAGAAAACTGAGTGCTGATGTGCTTGTTTCAATAGTTAAATGCATTCATTTTCAAGTCGGGTAAGACTGGTTACAATGTTCTAACCTGCAACCTGATTACAATACATGGGCTCACATTTCAACTTGAAATGGAATCATTGCTAATTTCATATGATATGGGTAATCACCTGGAGCTTCCCAAGCCTGATATACGATCCACGCTCCTCTCTTCACCGTCTGCCTCTTCCCTTCTACAAACCTCTACAAGATCCTGTGAAAATTGAATTAAATGTAAACCTTTTGATCTTAGGCAATGGTGAACAGATTTAGTCTGTTCACTAGCAAAAAAACGTACCTCTTTGGTAAGACCAGTTGGTTGTCTCTTTATAACTTTGTGACCTCTAAATTGAAAATGTAAATGGTTTGTTAGGCATTTTGAAGCTCCAAAGTTCTTGTGTTAAATAAATGTACATTTGAATTCATACGTACAGCGCAGCCATCAGTGCTTCCTCTTCTGCTGCTTTCACAGCAGCAAGCTCGTCCTCTTTGGATAACGGTTTGCCAGTTTTTTTGTCTTTTGCGTACCACGTCAGATCTTTACCTTTTTGCCATCTTCCAACCGGTGCCATCAAGGAGTTTCCTAAAAACGAAACAGAGCAAGTGGTTGGGGACAGTTTAAATGTTGATGTCAATCAAATAAATTTGGAAGCAAATTTTTCCTCCCAGTTTCTTGCATTTAGATTTTTATTTTATTTTCACTGAGCACTCACTAGCTGGACGGTTTAGCTTTAATAAAATTATTAATTTCCCAGTTGATATGAGAATTTTTTTATGTTCTGTGATAAATTGTATGTTTCATGCTCATTTTATACATTTTCAACACATTTTAAGAGGTTGAGTGCTGTATGTTGATTGAATCAGGGAATGCTGTCGCCTCTGGAGCCCATGGACAACGGGGGTCGAGACATGGAAAACAGGAGACTGAGTACTGTATGCTAATTGATCACGGACAACCGGAGACTGAGTACTGTATGCTAATTGATCACGGACAACCGGAGACTGAGTACTGTATGCTAATTGATCACCGACAACCGGAGACTGAGAACTGTATGCTAATTGATCACTCTCTCAACTCATGGTCAAGTCGTGGGCAGGGAAGTAGCATTCTGATTGGCTAACCGTCAGGAAGAGGGGAAATGGCCATTCCCTTCTTTCATTCGAGGATTTTTTGGTAATGAGTATAAAGACGGAAAAGTCCCATTGTTGAGTCAGAATAGAGTCGGAGTAGAGTACGGACGCCCAATTACGTGTTGCTGCAGCTCTTCCCTGAACTGTCGACTCTCCGGTTCACTGTGTCACGGTAAGAGCGGATTGAAAGAATCTAAGCATTGCGTATTGTTTGCTGTGTGAATAAATTTGCTGTAATCTGTAAAATAAAAGGACACATTTATTCTAGCAGAACAGCGTCTTGTCATTATTTATCACCGATCACCCCCGATCCTGCTTAAAATTTCACAAAACACCAGTAAATAGCATACACATACTGACAATGCAAAGACACTCCTCCTGGCTCTGATTGTTTTTCCAGAAGGACCACAGAGTGTGATTCTTTTCACAGACCATCTGTCTCATATTATATTGTCACAGCAAAGTGACAGTTTATAAAAAAAAATGTTACCTACTGCAGCTTTAATTGGTACAGACTGAAGAGATTTTAGGATGAGGACATTTACTCAAATCTCATTTAGGTAAATATCCTAACTAGTAGCATCTTATATCAATCAAAGGTTATTTATTAACTGTTTGGTAAATGAGAAAAAGGTGTGTTAAAAGACCGAATCAATTTATTTTAGTCAATCAGGTTGTGTTAAGAAGGATCCCAACTTCGGACATATTTCTAAATTGATAAATGTTGTGTGATATTTACAGATGTGTAAAAATACCATCTAAAATGTAATAGGAAGTGTTGTGGCTCACCCTCTTTGTACAGGGAGTCAATGACTCCTCAACAAGCATGTGACTGTGTAGTAGGCCATAACTTAATCTTTATTTTTTTTAAGACCTTATGTAGCTCCTGTAAGTATCATCAAAAGGACGAGAAACAAACTATTATACTATATCAATTTAAGCGTAATCAATATATACAGGGTTCACATATGGAAATTAATTGCTGAATAAATTAATTTCCCGATGTTGTTCTAATTTACTGAGATGTACTTGTGTAGGTTTCAAAAAATTAGGACTGCAATGGGAGGGGAGGTTTTACATGCTAAAATGTTTAACACAATTTTGTAAATTGTTTTCTTTGTTATCGTATTTGTTTACTACAGAGATACCTCAACATATAAGTTGGCAAACAAGTTGTGCAAGGCTAACTCGCCTTTTATGTCACATCTGTGCTACTACGTAGCTCCTCTTGTCTGGCATTCTGACTTGCTGGTCAGCGGTCAGGGCACAGACCGCCGAGAGGCTCTTTTGCCTAAAGAGGAGGCAATGTGAAAGTGGAAACTAGCTGCCGGGGAGTGAAACACGCCTTCAAGAGCAAGCAAATCAAGCCGTCCAGATTCTATGTAATGAGGGACTCTACATCAAAAGGTAAGAGACAGCCGTATGAGGGGGCAACATGTGTTTACTGCCTGCGAGTTTTGGCTATCTTCCCTAGTCGTTTTCGTTTGCTCGCTAGCCGTCTGATTAGCCCTGATAAAAGCTACGCCTCTGAACTTACCCAGATAATTCTCTCTGTGTTTATCGACTTTCACGTCGTCCCAGTTGAACTGGTCCTGACCTCCGCGTAGGCCCCCAGATCTTGACGAGCCAAACATTTTAGGCAGAAAAAGTCCCGCGAGTCGAGCGAAAAATCAGTTACACGCCGCTAGCGCACGCAGCTAACGTGCTAACGAACCGTGTGATTGGTCGGGCCTTCGGGAATCTTTCATCCGGGGAAGTTGTGTGGTGAGTTTTAACGTCCCACTATCGAAAGGGAGCAACGCGTTCACTGGTATGGTTTAATTTTGGAAACGTACGCCAATTGAGGCGGATGTTTTTAAATATAGCAAAAGAAATTGCAGCAGCGCTGCCTCACAACTAGCCTATTTCAAGTAGCTATGGTAACACCGCGTCCTTAACGTGTTTATACAGCTATTACGAACTACTTGCAATAATTAATATGAACATAATAAAAAATATCAGTTATGTACTGACATTTTCCTGAAATGTTCGTGGCTAAAGTAAATTACGAAAAAAAACCGTTTCCTCGTTTTACCGCGCGTGGTTTTGACGCTGAAGGCTGATGTTTTGGTCCGCAGTGATGACGCAGGCAGCAGCAGTTTTTATCTAATGGCTCTCACAACGAAAGCTCAGGCCAGTAGAGGAAGAAAATCCTCCGGAAACGGCCTCAGAGGCTTGGAATAATCTAACCCTCGATGTACCTGAGACATTTTACAAGACTATTTTCAGGTAGGAGGGATGATGTTTATGTTTTATCGCCTCTTTTCATCCCGGATGTCTTAATGTCTGGGTGTGCCATTCATTCCTGGAGTTTGCTTGTTTACATAGTGTACCAGGAAAAGATGGAGCTTGAAATGTGGGGAGTTTTCAGATGATTCTGATACTTTTTTACTTTTTCCATTTGTAATTTATTTGGAGCTGAAGCAAGTAGGCCTACTTAAGGAAGCATTTTAATCTATAAATACCAACAAGCTCATACCTTACAGTACAAACGGCAAAATTCAGGTTTTAACTTTTCAGTAATTATATTCACTTTAAGGGAGCATGATGGATCTGCAGCTTGTAATGTCAGTCACTGCTTCCACACTTTATTTAATTAAATCTTTCTAAATCAATTGGTGCTCATAATAGTTTAAATTTCTTTGTTTTGAATTATAGTTGTTTGAACAACTAAGAATAATCAATCAGAACCATGCAGTCAGAACATTAAAAAATGAGATTTGAATCTGGGTTGTTGTTCTACACAGATTCTAAACACTCATTACTCTACATGTGGTGCTAGTTTAGCTTCTCTTTGTCTGCATTGTAAGAATGTCTGTATTTTAGTTGTATTTCCTCAAATGTTCTGGAACTTCCTTCTTAGAAAATCACTGAGGCAGTAAAATAGCAAAAAAAAAAAAAAATAACAAAAAGTAACAATACTGGAAAAATAACATGCCAAAACAATTTTAAAGACTTAAGTTTATTTATTTATTTACATTTTAAAGAATATTTAAATGATTACTAAGAAAATGTTTTGTCAAAATCTTTTTAGTTTCAATTCGTTTGTCTTCTGGCATTTATGGAACTCCTGAGATTTAACTTTATTCAAGGCAAAAATACTAGTCACATGAGTGAGAGTGCACGGGTTTAAAATTAGCTAGGGGGCTGTCTCCAATAACTATCAGATCCTGCTGGTTGTGGTACCATGTGATTTTTGTTTCCCTTATTATCTGTTGCAAAGAATAAAACAAAACAGAGGCTGGTTTAACAGGTAGCCCTGCCACACCCTCTTGCTTTCTCCACCCCTTTCTATTTCTGCTTTCGCTCTGTTTTATCTCAATCGTACCCTGACAGCTCATTTCATCTCTTCACCTGCTTGAACTCTTGTGCATTAAAAGGTAAGGAGAAACACTACAGATGGCTCTCTAATCTTTGTTTGAGCATTCTGATGGAAGACATCGGTAGTGGATTAGATGTAGCGTCAAAGTGTAGAAACGGTGGGAATATGTGAGTCGAAACAGACTCTTGGCTTGAGCTTTTTTTCGCAAGGAAGTTGTTGTATAATTGAGCTTTAAATGGCTTTTTGTGTGCTATCCAAAGCAGCCTTTCTTCTTTCACCTCTTGTATGAAGTTGTTTTTTGTTATCACGTTCAGGTTCAATAGTTTCTATTTAGTGACTTCCCTAGTGACTCTGGCTCAGAGCAGGCAACTGTTAACTATAGGCCACATCGCTTGGTTATTTTTCTCCTCAGCATTACTCTTCTCAAAAACATTTACCCACCAATGCTGAAGTGAAAATTTTGCTGGAGAAAAATTTTTTTTAGACCTAGACCAATTTTTACTTTTATGAGTAAATCCTTACTGCCCCACCTAAACATTTTTAAATAACTCCAGCCCTTTTCTCTTCTTCTGTTTCAGCTATGGCTGGACCCAGGCCTGTGGTGTTTAGTGGTCCGTCCGGGGCAGGAAAAAGCACCCTGCTGAAGAAACTTATCAAGGAACATGAAAATGTGTTTGGCTTCAGTGTCTCTCGTAAGTGTGTCCTGCTGATTAATAAAAAGTCTGTCTTGTCTTTTTGACATTTTGTGTTCATTATTTTGATCTGTATTCAAATAAGTGGAGAAGAGGAATTTTATTTTATGGACTTTTGAACATATATTATCATGTTTTATTAGGTTTCAGTTTTGTTTTTGATTTTTTTCAATACTTGGAAAAAAAAAGAATATTCAAAGTGCACTTTGAAGAGTGCACTAGTGTTGACAGGCAAAATGTATCAAAATAAATGCATTATTTTGCCATTTAGAGGAGCAGAAGTTGAAATATAAACACATTCAGTTAACTTTCTTTGTTTTTCAAACCGTATAATAATCCACAGATTGTCCAAATGGTCTGTAAGTTGGCCAAATGTCCGTGTGCTTGCAGCTTTACATCTGAATAGAGACAAGCAAAATTTAGCTTTGGTCAAAATGCAAATTAGCTCAACAGTGGGAAGCACTGACCTAATAGCAGTAGACCTGCTGATAAAGCAGGAAACCTCTGTTCTGTAATGGTAATGCTACGGGTTTAACTAGATTTGGAGATCAGGTTATGGGTAAGCTATTGTGTAAGTTTCATATATGCTTCCACTCTTTTACTTTTATGTAATGGATGTTCCCTCACTGGAGGGAGTTACCCTCTCCCCTATTACTTTAAATGGTGGTGATGAAGTTGGATACAATTTTTCCTTTTCTTTTAGTGATCTGCTGGACAACATTTCAAGATGTGTCCTGTTATTTGCAGCAAACTTGGTTTTATTTTATTGGTTTTCTTTGCGATTAGGATGTCTTCTACTCTTCCAATTTGCTCTATGAGTGTGATGATTTCTCTCTGAATAAATGCATAACATAAAAGGAGAAATGACATCTGTAAGTACTGAAACTTTTGCAGTTCTGGAGAATCTAACTCTTGTATCATTTAATCTTCCAGATACAACAAGAAACCCTCGTCCAGGAGAAGAGAACGGCAGAGGTATAGCATCTGTCTTTGCTTTCACTGTAATAACAGCAGTCCACATGCTTTCTGGTTTTTCTATAAGCCTGATCCCTCCGTGTTCTGGTGTTGGATTTTAGACTACCATTATGTTACACGGGAGGCTATGCAGGCGGCCATAAACAATGGCGATTTCATCGAGAATGCAGAGTTTTCTGGAAACCTGTACGGCACAAGCAAAGCCGCCGTCCAAGCTGTCCAGGCCAAGAATCTCATCTGTATCCTTGACATTGACATGCAAGGAGTGAAGAACATCAAGAAGACAGACCTCAATCCCATGTACATCTCCATCCAGCCGCCATCCATGGAAATCCTGGTGAGCATAATTGGAATTTGTACAGCAAGATTGGTTCTATGAGTTTTCCTGTTTATAATCAATCTTGTTGGGCGTTACAGGAGAAGCGATTAAGGGACAGGAATACAGAGTCAGAGGAGAGCCTTCAGAAGCGTTTACATGCAGCCAAGGTGGACATGGAGTTAAGTAAGTTTATTCCCAAAACTCTAAAGTAGAGCTCCATAAGTATGTTTAATATGAAACGTTCTCTTATGGTTTCTCCCATTTAGGTAAAGAACCTGGCATGTTTGACGTGGTTATCGTCAATGACAATTTGGATGACGCTTATAAGAATTTAAAACAAGCTCTTCTTGAGGTGAGCTACTTTTGCATCAAATGAGCTAAACTGAGCTTAACCAGCAAGCTGCTCAACAATTGAGAGAAGCTGTGAGGATGGTCAGCTGTATTGTTTCAACTTTTGATGGAGGAGACAGAAGATGCTGCTGTCATTTTGAACCCAATAATTAAATGTCAAAGCACATGTGTTTACAAATGTGAAAACACCTCTGGTGAGGAGGCAGTGGTGTTAATTGGTTTCCACTCACTCTAAAGTTCCCAAAACTCTAAAACATGTAGAAACATGTAGAAACATGTAGACTTGCAGTGTAAGCACAGATCATTAACACTGGAGCAGATGAGATGGTTGGCTTGTAGTCTGCTGAGAGTATTGTATCTGGAAAGTCAACAGATTTCATACAGTTTTCATCAGGAATTAAAGATTCCAATTAAAATGAATCTTTTGTTGAAGTTCTTAAATTTAAAATGGGCGTATCAGTTGAATTGTGCCAAGTTTTGTCATGTTATAGTCACAAACCTCAATGTTTCTCTAAACACAAAAAATGACTGAAGCTGCTGTGGCAATTTATTATGGTTTTTGGAATACACAATATGTTCTAATATTGAAAACATAAAAATCTACAAATCTGAGCCTGAGGTATAAATTTTGTAATGAGAATACCACAAGAACAATGCAGGGTTTATGTGTTTGATATATCTTGTAATGGGCTTGATTTCTCTCTCTGTAGGAAATTAACAAAGTCAAGAAAGCCAAGACTTCGTCGTAGAAGACGGCACAGCCTGGCACCTCATCCATCCACTCCCCCATAAGTCTAGACCTCCATTTGACTTGTACATTCCCTCAGATGGTGGTCTGTGAAACTCAGCTTACTATAAGGAATCAACAAACATGTATTTAGATTAAGTTAATTTTAGTTAAAAAAAAAAAGGGTTTTATTTTTAATTAGCATTTTTAGATTTCTTACCTTTATTCTTTGTTTGAAAAAAGCTACTCCAATGAATTTTACTTGAAGTCTGACTTGCACAAAACAGGAAGATTCCTGTTGTTACGGAATTCTCTTCAGTCGGGACTGCATGGTGTTCGTGGTGCATGGAACAGGGAGCAGCGTGACCCATTCCATCAGGTGGACAAACCAATTTTAGGATGTAAAGCCAGTTGATATGAGATGCTGGTTGTTGACACCAAACTGTGCTCACCTGGTGATGTCATTTAATGTCAATAAAGTAGGAAAATCCAGAGTTGTGATATGTGGTGGTTAGGCAGGGTTTAAAATTCATCTGTGGCTGTTTACTTTCAGGAGGTATATGTAAGTCAGGTATTCTTTTGAAACATTACTTTTATTCCAGAGTTGGTAAAGCATTTTAAAGCTGTTTTGTTGTTGTATATGTTAACAGTTTTTATAAGTTTCATTTGGATTGTGTTGTGCTCAAGTAAGTTAAATCCAGTCTTGCTTAGAGAAACAAATCCTTTGTCATTGTCACTTTATGTTTTAAGCGGGGTATACAATGTTGACTATTTTACAAGTGTAATTTTATAAACTTTTATATTGTGTAACTTGCTCACATTGTAGCTTTATGTGTATAGTGAAATTACATTCATTGGACTATAAAGCATAAATAAATGGACATATTTAAGGTTTATATATTCCACAAAACAAAAAAGCACAGGAAATCAAATTAAAGGGGCAGTATTATGTAAACCAGATATTTTGTTGAGTGTTGCATTAATAATTTTATGTATGTTTGAGAAATTTTCTAATCTTTTCTGGCAGCCATTCGAGTTTGCAAAACGCTTGATGGGACTGAGCGCTGCCTTTTCCACAAAGCTCTTTGGAGTTATAGTATCTAAGCAGAGTTTGTTCCTCACAGAGCAACCCTTGCCCACGCATCCCCCATTAATCTCCTTCAGACTAGCAGCAGCAGCAATTAGCAAACAGCTGGTGGAACTGCACATCTGCTGAACTCATGTAAACTACTTTTCAGGGCAATGCTCCTAAGAATGAAGTTAAAGGCTTAATAGAGAAACATTGAGGTGACATGCTGAAGGTAGTAGTTACTTGATTGTGCTATTTTTATCACAATGTGTCTGAAAAATACATACTGCTGCCCCTTTAAAGGACATCTATGATGTACTTGTAAACTAGCATCAATAATTTTTTCCAGCAACTCTTACAAAGTAAAACTATTAATGGAATTTTGTCAAATCAATTCATCTGACCAAAAGTTATGTATTCCTGATATTGTTCACTATTTGAGCTAATTCTTAATTCCGGCAATACGTCCTTTGGAATACTAAATATGTTATATGTTAAAACTTCAATAAAATGTTACAGATACAAGATGCATTATTTGTTTAATCACACAAGTCTATCTCAGTACCATATGCTCAAAGACCTAGTTTAATTGTATTTAAAAACTGAAATTAATATGCATTTCTTAGAGGATTTTAAACATTTATCAATTACTTTTGATTATTAAAGCTTACAGCTGATGAAAACCCAGAACTTAATTTATCAGAAACTTTAATTAGACAAATGGAAAAAACACTAACCCTTTTACCCTCTTTCTTTAGTCTTAACAAGAGCTGGACAGCTGTTCAGTCAGAAGAGTTCCCAGTTATTGTTCAGGTCATAAAAGAGCTTTAACAAAATATTTCTGTAAGATTTTTAGTTTTCTGAGAAACGGTGTTCTTTATATTCATCATTAACAGGAATACATGCTTTAAACAATATTTTATTTCACTTTTTCATTCAATTTATTTTTCAATGATAATTTAAAAATAAATGAAGATACACCTGTGTATGGTAATGATAGAAGAAGCAGGTAATCTTTTAAGTATTTTCTGTACATTTATTTACTTTGTGCTCAACCTCATTATTGTCCACAACTCCACATGAACATTGCAAGCAATTACAATCTGTTAGACCTAAAATATCATAACATACATAGTCCATACCCAATCGATGACACCTTAATATAGAAACAAGCACAGCAACGTCTTCCAAGAAAGTGATGTCCTGGAATTTCAGGTCTATCAACATTTTCACATAGTGTAAATACAAGACGGTTCTGCTTAACACGTTTGGTTTACAAAGCAAATACATGCAGTCACTCATAAATATGTCACGGACACACAAAAGGATGCCCTTGTTGAACCTTGAATTTGCAGGCAACTGCCAAACATCAAAAGGCCCAAATTTGTCAAAGAAGCTTTGTAAAAAAAAAAAAAAAAAAAAAGAAAAGTAAATGATAGAATATGGACGTATGTTTCAGTTATCAACTACTAAGCCTTAGTTGATGGTACCTGAAAAAAAGCTAAGCAATCTAAAGTTCACCAAGGAATCATTCATACATCTACACCAAAGTTTGTCTATGATTTAATTGCACACCAGTGATTAAACCTAAACAACAGCAAGCAGTGCAGAAAGTCAGTCTTCACTGTTCATTGTAAGTATTTTCAGTTTCAAAGCTCATAGACACTGTGAAACAAAAACGCTTCTGAAAAGTACAAAAAAAAAACCTTGATGATATGATACTAATATGCATTTAATGACAATCCAGAAATAAAGTCAGAGGTGTTCAAAATGTCACTGCTTGGATGAGTTACTATTGCCGATATGATGATTTTATGATGGCACGTCTATGAAAACAAACTTCCAACTCATTAACAGTAAAATGTTACTTTATATTTCCTTGTCATCTGTCCACTTAATTTATGCTGCATGTCATGCAGCAGTTAAAATTACAGAATGAGACTGAAACTTGTCTATAGAGACATATGTATCCCTACAATTTGCAGTTTCCACATTCCCTTGCCTAAAGAAAACTCTGAATCCCGCAAAAACAACTGAGGATCAGACTATTTTCTGACTGGCTGCTTCAAAACGGAATGGTTTTTTAAATGTAGTAGATATTATTTTGTTAGATTATTTTAACCATGCAAGCACAAATTATCCATTTAAGACTAAGGATTTGTGTCACCAATTAGAAGATGTTTACTGGCTTTGAAAGGGCTTCTCTTTAATTTGAAGAGTGACAGGATTTCCAACTGATGTGTAGCCGTAGGTTTGAGTGGACACTTTTGTTTTAAAGCTCTGCTGCCCGCCCTCTACTCTCTGCACCTCGGAGCAGTAGGAGGGCTTCACCTCTAGCTTTGCATGGCTCACTTGGATTGGGACTTGTCTCTCAGTTCGGGGTCGAGCTCCGCTTTCTTGCGGAGAGGTAGAGGGGAAAAGATTGTTGGAGATATGCTCCCTGAAGCGGCCAAAGAAGCCACTTCTTTGCCTTGGAACAATATCAGGCCGCCCCACATTGAGAAACACTGGCTGTCCCACTTGGGACCCCCCGATCTCCCTCTGAAGGACAGAAATCTCACAGGGTTTCTCATCAGAGATGTGAGAGGAGCTGGAGGAGCCGTAGGTTTCGCCTTCTCCTGGGATGTAATCCTCCAAGTCTTCCAGGTTCAAAATACGATCTCCTTGTTTCAGAACTACTGGTTCAGGCTCCTCAGTATCCTCATCTTCAGGTTCAAAGATAACAGTTTGTTGATCATCCTGGTCATCAGCATCTTCAGCAAGTGTTAGGACAGATGAAAGTTCATGTGGTTCTCTCGAAGCAGAGCCCGAAGCGATCTGAGGCTCGTCTTCCTCCCAGGAGACGCTCTGGCTGCTGATGTCTCCGTTCAGATGTTTCTGCGCCTGCTCCACCAGCTTGTTATTTGAGTTGTTGGCATTGAAGTTGTCTAGGGGAGACCTCTTAGGTCTGGAGGGGGTGGCTGCACGATCAGAGCCTGCAGGTGAAATTCCTCTTCTCCTGGGCAGTCTGGGAGACTTATTGACCTTATACTCGATGACCTCCTCCACCTCAACCCACCTGGGCCTGCTCTCTGCTGCCCTGGCTCCAGTCCCCTCAGACTCAGTAACATAGAGGGTTGGGATGGTGGTCTTTCTCGGGGTGGGCATCCTTCTTGGCCTGGTTGCAGGTGGCTCAGGGGTGGAGGTCTCAGAGCGGTGGGCTCCAGGAACAGTCAAGCCTGGAGATCTGTGTCTCCTCATGCGTGGGTTCTTCACAACAGTGGTAATGGTCTCCTCACTGGAATGAATGAATGAATACATGAGCAGAGGTACTGGCATATTTGCAAAAACACATGAGACTGAAAGGCTTAAATAGCCACAACGTAATGTTAGATACACACAAGACCTGTAAAATTAAACTCACTGTAGATGTAGTTAATCACTTATCGGACAATGTATTACCGTCATCTTTCCTATGTTTTCCTATTTTGTAATTAAACAATATTTAATTGAGATAAAATTAATTGTCCCAAAACAAGCTTCGATACCTATACACCACTCATGAAGTCTTACAAGATTATATGTGAGAACTCTCCATGGATGTAGTTTGTTTGAAGGTCTGGAAAAAAATGGAATAGATCTGGAATGGTTCAGACCTTGGAACTGTAATCTGCCTAAATGTCTAAAAACATCACTGACCCAAATCTACAGCAGGGAATTCTGTGAAACTGCAGTGGATGACCACAATTCACGATCCAGATTTAGTTCTGTGTAGCCTTGTTAGATGAACTATAAATTGCTCGATAGAGTGTTTAGAAACATAATACAATAATAATTGCTCTTCTGACATTATTTCTTCCTTTTTCTTCTAATAGTCATCATGTAAGTAAGACCTAAAAGTTTCCTTGAAGTTTTTTATTCAGTCGTAGAAGTCAAGCTTAGCAGCAGGTTTCCCAGTTTGAAGGACCCCGCCGGTGGAAAAAGCCCCTCCCTTTATCATCCATATGATAGAATCCTTTAGCACACAGACTTTAAATATTACACAATCTATAGAAAGGATTACACACAGAAATGTGCTCTAAAATCTGGTTCAATCCTTAAAAAAAACAAAAACAAAAAAACACTAGAGTTACATAAAACCTGTAGCTACATTAGAATGCTTGTCCAACAAATTCAAGTATTTGCAAGGCAAATTTTCTCAGAAAAACAAACACAAACAAATTGTCTGGAGGATGGTTGTGTATCCTGCAGCACCAGAGCAACGTGTGGCTCTTTAACAACTCCATGATTACTCTTAACAACTTTAACCAAAATCACATTGAAATGAGCCATGATTTGTATGTGTATTTTCACACTCCTGTCAACATTTCTAATGATTATTCAGGTTTTGCAACTTTTGACAAAAGTCAGAACAAAGCTAACTTTCTGATTTGGTTTGACTGAGAATATGAGCAGCAAAAAGAAATTTCTTATTCATCATGTTAAAGACTCATCACACTCACATTATAATGGTCTTCTTTGGTAGTTTAGTCTCCTGTTCGGTAACTGAAACAAAAACAGAATAACCAAAATTTAAAAAAATACATTTAAATGACAACAACGCCCCCACCAAAAAAACTATTATGCAATAACATGTGCATAAAATAACCACATATTGAAAAGAAATACTAATTCTTGTTGTTAGACTTACTCAGAGCATTCAACACACTGAAACTGTTAAACTAAAAGGCAGACAGAAAAGCCCTACCTTCAGTGGTGATGGCCTGCTCCCCACTGCGGACCACAGCGGAAGGAAAAACTAAATCTGCAGCACATTTGGCACTGCCCAGGCGGTTTGACACCTGGCAACAGCAGGAAAATATTTTTAGAATCCTAAATATGACTTTGTACTGCTAATTGGTAGCAACTAGCTTCAAATCAATTCTTAGGTGTAAAAATTAAAATAGGATCACAATCAAATCTGCCCTTAGACACCCCCAATGACTCAGCAAACCTAAACAAGAAGTAAACAACAAGTCAATGGAGTGGTAAATCCAGGAAAACCTCCCCATCAAAACACTTAAAAGGATAAGTGACTTGTTGTTATTGCAAAAAAAATAAATAAATAATACACTGCAAAATTTTCTGCTTGTTATCATAGATTTTTATAATAAACCGACAAGGGAAAATGTAACTATGTATATTCATTTCAAATACAATTATGCAATCTTTAACCATCCAGAAAAACAAGACAAAAACTAAACAGAACAGCAGCGATGTCATCTCATTTTACCTCGCACTCGTAGTGTCCAAGGTCTCTCTCAGTCAGGTTTTTTACAACCAGAACCAGAACCCCACTACGGACCTCGCTGTAGGTCTGATACTTCTCCTGGTCAGTCAATAGTCGGCCATCTTTGAACCACCTTGAACAAGTACAGAAAAAAAGATAAATATGCTAAATTTAGAAATATTGACACACTCAAGCTTTTTCACATATTGCCACATTACAACAAACTTCTGTCTTTTTTTTTCAAATTTTACGTGATAAAACAACACATAAGTGTGAAGTAAAAAGAAGATGATAAATACTGGTATTATTAAGAAAATGTTCAAATGTAAAACTCTGAAATTTAATACAACTATTGCGTGGAGACCTCAGACGTGTGTTATTGATTCTTAGTGAACCATGTGACTCTAAATGCTCAAATAGTTGAAACATTTCCTTCTGTTAGAATTAGTTGAATATTACTTTGGTTGGCCTTTCATTTAAGATTCTAAGAAAATACAAGGAAGTTTGTGGTTATAATCTGACTAATTGTGACAAAATAAAATGAATAAAAATGCTTTTTGAAAGGAACCAGAATCTTCAAAAGTCAAGAATGAGCAGCATTAGCTGTACTTCAGACAGTCCTACCTTATTTTTGGGCTGGGGGCGCTTTGTATCACACAAGTGAACTGAGCATCTTCACCAGCAACGAAGACAGCATTTCTCATTTTATTTACAAAACGAGGAGGCACTGTGTCAAATACACAAAAGATACATGCGATGTTTAGGTGTTTGTGTCAAAAAATATACTTCATTTGCTTCCTATTAAGCAGCAAAATCTTCACAGATATAAGAGCAGTACACAAAACACTTAAAACACACTATTTTTAGCAGAAAGCAGAGGGCGCCAACTCCTTATTGACTGCAAAGGGCAGCTATATATTTTTTAATCTGTGCTATGCAAAATATTAGCGCAACTTTGGGAAGGAGGAATAGGGGATAAAAACATCATTGGTAATGTGAAGGAATGTATGATAAAGTCTTCAACTTTGTATTCTCACTCACCTTGAACAGTGATTTTTCCAAGTGTAGTTGCATTTCCTGCTGGGCTTGATGCAAAGCACATGTACTGGCCGGAATCATCTGCAGTCATGTTATCCAGGATGAGTGTGCAGGAGCCATCAGGGTCCTCAATGATGATGTGATGAGGATCTGCCTCTACTGTTCGTCCATCTAAAAAACAACAGTTTGAATACCAATTGATTTAAAAAAGTCATCATAAAAGTTATTTAATGCTTACAGTGTTTTGTAAAGCCAAGCGAATGAGCACATATTATGTTGCTACCATCTTACCTTTGTACCAGATAACAACAGGTTTAGGCACCCCAGTAACTTTGCAGGCAAGTTTGATTGTTTGACCCAACTCTGCTGTGCAGTTTGCCAAAATTTCTACAAAATCAGGGGAACCTGGAAGAATGTTTACATCATAAAACATTAACAATTAAAGTAACAGAAAAATAAGAACAAAGTTAAAGAGAATCAAAAAACGCTCTCACTCCATGCAGGCATGCTGTAGCGCTGCTGCAGCTCCCTGAGGTCTCGCAGCCAGGAGTTCTTGATAATGACCGTTCGGGCCTGTAAAGTGTATTTTCTCACAGAGTCCTCCCGTTCATGCCATATCTCAAAGGCCCGATCATCACCTTCCACCGTTTCGTTCACATCGATGTTATTTAGCTGCACCGAGATGAATAGTACAACAAGAATCATACTGAGTCTGTGGTAAAATGTAAAACAGACAGAAAATTATCACTTACCTTCATCATGTTCTTAAAAACATATGCTTGTGTTTCAGTGTTGCTGTCTCTTTTGGGTTTGCAAATGATACAGTAATTCCTAAAGAGGAAGACATGGCGGTGGTGACCTCTAGAGGATGTTCTAACTCCAGGAGCTCCCTCCCACACTTGGAAAGGTCCCTTGAGCAAGAAAATAATGAGAAAAAATAAGTAAAAAAAAACAATCAAACATAAAGCCACCAAAGGCCTGTGTTGCGTAGCTACTGATGAAACCATTACCTGTCTGATTGGTTCTCCAAGAACTTCCAGGGTAGCAGGATAGTTCTCGATCAGGGAGACATGGTGGGTGTTCTCTGAACGCTGAGGGAGTGCAGACACCATGGCGTACGCCTCTTCCAGGAGGCAGCAGTTCTGGCCGTTTCTTGCCTTGTTTCGGATGAGATCCTGTAGACAGCAGCCAAAGACATTTAGAAAGGCTGATTAATAATCAGATATCAAAATGGGAAATGACTTGCACATCTGAGTCACATACTACATACCCATTTACAATATTAAGAAGGTATTAAACTTAAAGGACTGTCTGTTTGTTGGCTGTTAAATCTGTCACCTTAAGGAAGGCCTTGTACTTCTGAATCCTCTCCAGGGGTTGCTGCAGGTAAGCATTTATGCTTCGAACTGGAGGATCCCCAGGGCCTGCAGTCGCCTGCTCTTTCTCAGAGTACTCCTATTAGAGTAAACGATTTATAAATTAATGTGAACATTTTTCAGGGAACAGTTTGGTATTTTTGTGATAGACCAACACAAAGTCGTATACAATTGTCAAGTGCAAGTAATGTTTTTCAAAAGTCCACACAAATAAAAAACAGAAAATTGTGGCATGAAATTGTACTTGATGCCTGTAAGGTCAGTACTGTGTAGAACCACCTTTTACTACAGTTACATCAGTTACATTCTGGGTCAAGTCTATTCTGTATCTCCAGAATAAGTTTTTAAGCTCTGAAACAAAAGTTTCTTTAGATCAAGACTTAAATCTCTGATTAGGGTTACTTTAAATTAATGTTGACAGGAATACATTCATTGCATTGCTTGTTTTTGATGGACTGAGCTCTCCTTTTTTTGTTTCCTTTATTATTTTATAAACTAACTCTGCTATTGGTTGAGTTGGATTTCAATAAGGGTTATCAGAGTAAAGGAGCTTGGATATAAAATAGATTTTTATTCCTAAAAAAATAAACCACTTCATAATTGTGTGCAGTTATGCAGTTATACTGTTATACTGTTGACGGCTGTAAAAAAGTCTAGAAGATTTGAATATTTTTGAAAGGCACTTCATTTATCTAGGATTGCATGTGAATCAAGGTGCCACTTAAAACCAGATACCTTAAAGAAACGATGGATATTTTTGTCACTGACAGCAGATTCAGCTTGGCTCTGTCCTACAAGATACTGGAGGTAATGTTCAAATCCTTCCTTGTTTTTCAGGAAGCACATTGCCACATCATCATCTGTGTCACAGTCATGCAACTTTGGAAGGAATGTCCTAGAAACAAAATGTGGGAGACGAGGTTCATGAATACAATGCATGTATTTGATGTGGTCCTTTTTAAAGGTTTAACAGATATTGCTGGTAATTAAGATGTGGGCTTACTTGCTGTGGAAGGACTTGATGTCATCAACGTTCCTGAAGATGGCTTCTTTCTGGCTGCAGACATCAGGTGGAGCATCTGGGCTGTCAGAGTGCTTCATGTGGTGAGAAGTGAAGAATTCCACCTCCTTGACAAACTCGGATTCTCCATTTATCAGGTCCTGCATCAGCTGGCTGTTTGAATTAAATAAAATTTCTTCAGAGTGTCTTTACAGTTTTCACAGCTTTATAGTGACTTCAAATTGTGCTTCATTTACAATAACTTCCGCTTGTATTCTCCTTCGGAAACCTCTTCTACACTTGTTTCTGGAAGATCCCCTGCATCCGCTGAGAGCTGGGACAAACATTCATAAACACAAAGTCATCAACAAGCCAAACTGCTGCAAAAAATAACAAGATTTAAAAAAAACAACAACATCCAAACATGTTGATCTGAAGACATACTTTAAGTTTTTTGTCCAAGTAGGCCGGTGACACCCAGCCTTGTCGTGAAGGTGTTGTTTTGGTGGGTTTGGTCCGGACCAACCATTTAAGAGGATGAGCTGAGTCCAAGACCTCCACATACTGTCCCTCTTTAAGAGAGATGGAGTCTTTGCTTGCAATAGTGGGATTGTAGTCCGCAGATGCCACATAAATGTCAAACATCTACGAAAATATGACAAGGCAGATGGTCTCTCATCAGTGAAGTAAATCAATAAAATGACTTTGATGCTCAATCTCATTTTTCTATTTTCATTCCAAGTTCAAATTTCTCTCATTTGAAATTAATGCTTGCTTCCATCTTCTGCCTATTTATTTCTGTTGTTAATGAAAATGATCTGCAATGTGTTGCAGAAGTCTTTTTTTTTCCTTTCAAGTTTTTGAAACATTTTCAATAAACACTAAAGACAACTTCAAATGCCAAATCTGTGATTACTTTGGCTTTGTTTTGAAATAGCAAAACCTTGTTTACAGTGGCTACTTCTTGAAGACAAATCAAAATTTGAATAAATCAGCTTTGCAAAACTACAGATCAGATATCATTGAAAAATTCTGATTGGTGCATCTCTAATTATTACCGTTGGTGTCAGATTGGTTGTTGATGTGTATATATCTAATAACTAGTAGCTTTATTCTCAAAATGTAGCTTTGTATGAAAGTGGGTTCCCCCATTACTAATTGTGAAAATGAAAAGTTTTTGTAAACTTCTTTAACACAACAAACAAAACAACTCAGTTCCACAGCTTGTACCTCTCCTCTGGCATCTCCATCATCTGACTCTGAGGACGAATCTGCCATGAGGGAAGGTGGTCGAGATCGACCATGATGGGGAGATGGAGAAGGTGTTTTGGTCTCATCATCACTGTCCACACCTGGTACTCGTAGAGAAGCTTGAATGACAAGGTTAAGAAAGATGCTTGAGAAAGAAAGAAAATATGTACGGCATGCCCTCTCAGTGTTTTCAATTGTTTTTTTTAATGTGTAGAAAAACACATTTTGTCAAGGCAGTTGTATTTTGAAGTGTTGTCTAAAAACAAATTTGTTCACTTTAACACTTGTGCCAGTTCTTAATATTTTGCTTAATAAGTTTAATAAAACTTGCAGTGAGTTCAATTTGACAGTTCTACCAACTACTCATTGTCAGAGTAGACGATGAGTAAAATTGGTTGTGATGATATCGTAGTGATAAGACCCCGGTGTTGTTTTAACTAATGACTACTTTGTTGAAGCTGAAATTCTGAAAAAGATCAGCAAGAAACAATTTCTTCTTTTGCCAAACAATGCATTTCTGCTGCGTTAGTGGCAACATGCGGATACATACATGCCTGTCAATGAGTTTGTATTCCAGCTGTAAGCTGACAGAGACAATAAATTGTGTTTGAATAGATGAAAGCATTTGGTAAGATTTCAGGTATGTAAGGTAAAAAAAAGAAGAAATCCATGTAACAGCTGTGCTTTTGTTTGTGAGAAAAAAAAGTCCTTAAATTATTCTAATGATATAAATATTTCTTAACGAGAAAGAAAATTTGTCGCATAGTTGTGATGCTGATGCATTTGGTATACATACTGGCAGATTTGGGCCAAGATTTCATCCACTGGAGCACGTCGTGATTCTGTAAGCTGTCTGAATAACAAATTAATTATTTAAATGGGGAAACTGATTAAAATAATGGTGTTAAGAAAATGGGGTCTGTGTGAGGTTAATAGAGTTGTTTTATGTACTTAATAAAACATCAACGCATGCAGTGAAGCAGTAATAAAACACCACTGTCAGGTTTGGTGTCAGTTCTAAATGAATAAAAAAAAAAACACATTTTAGTAGCTCATTATTATAACATTTAATTTACACAAAATGTATAAATTGGCAGAGCAAAAAATTAGTGAAAGCCACCAAACCTGACTGGAAGACTAAAGCAATTTGCAAGTAACAGCAGGAGGAGGAAAGACATGCAAACATCAGATGATGTTTTTTCTGTACACAGAGAAAACTGGAACAATTTGGAGTTACATGATTTTCCTCCTGAATAATGTCTCAAGAAAAAAAGCCAATTCTGAATAGGGCAGTAAATATTTTAGGAGTCATAGCACTCTGCCAACATTCCTTCTGGAAGCTTGTTGCATGTATGGTGACAATAAATTAAAATGCTGCACACCACAATTTCATAATAGGTGTTCATGCAAGCTACAGCTACCTAACATTCTGTTTCATTTTGTTGCTTACATTCTATGCTAGCAGAGCGTGAAATTGTACGAAACTAAAATTAAAAGTGAACATCCAAATATTTTATCAAAACTGCCTGGTATCAAATACTTACCTTGTGTGATCTTTGCTGAAACCATTTCGGTGATCTGAGAAGTGAGTTTCATGAGGAATTCCTCTGTGCCAACTTCACCTAAGTAGGGTATTTTACCTTCTAATAGTATGGTAAAAGTACAAGAAAAAAGTGAATAAACAAACACCATGAATACTACAGTATTTTGTATTGCATGACAAAATGTAAAAGCAATCTAGACATATGGAAACTTTTCCTAGACACTTTTTAATATGCAGTAAAAAATGACAAAAAAATTATTATTTGCTGCTTGTATTTTATTGTATTTTTACCACTTCCTCTGCCAGGCTCTTCTTGTGGAGGACTAACTGTAATCCCAAGGATCCTGAAAATGAATTATATTTTACACGTGCATCATATTTGTAGCATGATGCAATTAATTTGCATGCACATTCAAACTGCGGTACATTTATTTATTGGCTTACTTACTCTGAAGCTGCAGTATTTTTCTTCAGTTGTGGTGCTGTCAAAAAGGAGAGCAGTATACACTTGTTTATAACTACAAACACTTGGCAGACTTCAGTCAGGTCTGCTTGTTTCTTTTATGCAGTGAAGATACCACAGCATGATTTTGAAAATTATTTTATTTTTAGATAAAATGCAAAATATAAAATTGTTCTTACTGTCATCCACCTCAAGCTGAGCATTGCAGAGCGACTGCCCTGCCCTATTTGTAGCTATACAGGTGTAGATGCCAGTATATTCTTTATCTACGTCCATCAGTATGAGGCTGTGCTGGCGACCAGAGCTGGCTATTTTGTATCCTTTAGTATCAGGTTTAATCCACAAGACATCCTCTGATGATTTCTCCTTCAGCCAGGAGACCATGGGAGTAGGAGATCCTAAAAGAGCATAGGTGGAGAACCTGCTAAAATCTGCAAGGAAATTAAAGGCGGGAGGGTGTGTGAAGAAGTTTAAAAGGCAACGTGAACTGACCTTCGACCTTGACTGAGAGAGTGATGCTTGCTCCTTGTTTCACCTTTCTATTGCTGAACTTCTCAATGAAGCGTGGAGGCACCAGCGGCTCCTTAGAATCTTTGTAAAAAATCATTGCAGAGGAAGTTTAGAGATGTTTCTTGTTTACAGTCTAATTACCTGTTGCAATTTTATAGTATGAAAAGTAGTTTACCTTTTTTATCCTGTGGCATAATTTCCCCAGGACCTGTAAAAAATCTAAATGTTACTATGCATGGCTAGATCTTGAGCTCAACGCTGAAGCTCTGTGCCTTACAGAAAATGATGGATTTGCAGTTTAGGTCTATTTAGGTGTGTGCATACATACTCAGTACTATCAGACGGGCAGAGGAATAAGCAGAACCAGCCGCATTGCTGATATAAGCAGAGTACTCCCCCATGTCCTCTCTCTTCACTTCAAGGATCTCCACAGCATGAAGATCTCTCTCTGCTAAAAGCTGAATCCTCTCTGACGGTCGGAGAGGCTGGCTATCTTTGAACCAGTACACTCTCGGTTTGGGAAACCCTAGAAGACAGAAATACGTAGAAAATATCGCCCTCTTCATCCTCATTGATCTTATGTTAAATTCATACATTCAGTTCATCTATTCATCCATCATCTTTGGAGAAATCTATTTTATAAAACTTTGTCTCACTAAACAGTTTAAATGAAAAACAGACCTCCCCACACCACAAAAAAATCCTACGATTAAATTTAAAAAAAAAACCTAAATTGTTTATCGGCAATTGAAAATTGTAATTCGACAGCTCAGGTATATCGGTGGGCTCACCTTTTACTTTGAGTTGCAATTTAGCAATAGGTGAACCTGGACTGACATGAACATCATGAAGTTCGTGCACAACTTGTGGTAGCTGATCGTCTTCACTTACGGATTCAAATGTTTCAGTTTCCCTACTGGAAGAAAGCATACATCGCAGTAGCAAAAGTTAGCATGTCAACTGAGAGGGTGAACGTCAAATATTCTAACACTTGTACTTACCTGGACACATAACCTTTAGCACTGACATACGATGAGGTCTCAGTAGCATCTGCAGCAGTGTCATAATCTGAGCTGCACGACACTAATAGAGATAATAATATATCTTATTCAACAATGTTTGATGAAAAGGCTTTCATTTTTTATTTATTTATTTTTTTATTAAAATGTTTGCTTCATTTTCATACTCATTTATTCACTTCTACTTACTGTCAACTCTAAGTTCAGCTTTAGTGGCGGCAATCCCACTGCTGTTTTCCGCTGTGCAGCGATAAACGCCCATATCAGTGGGCAAGACAGAGGTGATGATGAGCTGGTGACAGCCCTCTTGGTCCTCATTGATCATGTAATGGTCATTTTCTTCCAACAGCTTGCCATCCTTATACCAGCGAACAGTGGGAGGGGGCTTGCCAATCACAACGCAGTCAAAGCTGACTGGATAGCCGTCAGGAACATCCTGACTTTGTAGCTCCGTCAGGAATACTGGAGCAGCTGGGAAACAAGAACAACTGGGCCAATTAGCGAAAGAACACTGATCCTAGACTGAAAATATACTTGGCATAATTATCAACCTGAAGTATGAATTTTTTTTCTACATTTTGTCACTTAACAACCACAAACCTCCATGTTCAATTTTTTATATGAAAAATAAACACCAGGCAGCACATATATCAGATGTGGAAGAAGAGCTTCACATAATTTTGACTTTTTCTTTCACTGTGAAAATAGGATGCTGAAAAGTGGCACATTTGAATGTGAAATTGTTCAGAAAGTGTGAATTAGACAGTTAAAACTGTAATGCTTACCTGGAGCTCCAGTCAATAAAGCAGGAGGCTGTCGATCCTGTGTTGGGGTCTGTGTACCATCCTGAATGTAGCCCATCTTTCTAATTCGCAGCTCTACTTTGTGAGTCCCTGCTGCGATGATGGCGGTCTCTATGGGTACTCCATGGACCGTGAACATCTCCTGGAATCTTTTAGAGGCAATCTCAGCCTCTGATTGGGAATCAAAGCGAATGTAGATGTAATTTTCATCCTCCCGGTAAGAATGAGGATCTGGGGGATGCAAGTCGCCCTCGTCTGCGCTGATAAATGGTTCCTCCTCAACATCAGGTGGGAGTCGTGTGCGAAGAAGGCGCCTGAGACGTCTGCTCGCCTGTCTCAGCGACTCGTCCATCTCACTACCGGAAGAGCTCTCGGGTTCACTGTCGGCACTGTAACCTATTGTCAGGGGTCGTCGGCCTGATGATTCCCTCACCGTTCCCACTGTCACCTTAGCACTGTGAGACGTCACTCCAAACTTGTTGGTGACCTCACAGGTGTAAACCCCAGTGTCTTTTGTGGTGATGGCAGTAATGACCAGTGCACAGGTGCCATCATTGTAGATATCAATATGATGATGTTTGCCATCCATCAGCGGTTCACCATCCTTCAGCCAGCGCACCTTTTCTGGTTTACCTTCTGACACACATTCGAGATGTATGGTGTCATTAGGTTCTTTGGTTTGGTCTTTAAAAACCTCCTTAAAGATGGGACGCATGTCTTTGCGAGCCTTGTAACCTTTAAAGGCAGCTTGAATCTTGATGGCAGCATCTGTCAGCTCAGGCTCCTCCTCTTTTGTGATCTCCATGATACTGGCCTCCTGAGTAGACAGTTGCTTTTCATCTGTTTTTTGAATTATTGTTGTTTTTGATTCAGTCTGCTGGACTGTTTTCTGCTCTACCATTTGGAAATGAGCAAAGAACTTCTCTGCTGTTAGAGTCTCTGTCTCACTGGTTGTTGTTGCTTCAGTCTTGCTGCTCTTTTTCAGGTAAGATACAAGTGAGGAGCCGCCAGTAACTGTCTGATCCTCGGAGCTGATGGACTGAACGGATTCTGTCTGTTTCTTGGACACATCGACCTGCTCTTTCTCCACTGCTGTGATTTCTACTTTTTCTGATGACACAGACTCTTTCTGCTGTTTTTTTCCGCCTTTGCTATTGTCCTCAGGCTGTTCTGAGATGGAGTCCAGAGTGGGCTCTCTGCTCATGCGACGTTTCTTTGCTGATGCGTCCCACAGATCATAGAGTTCTCCTTCCTCCGCAGACTCGGGAGGTAGACTGGGCTGTTCTATTACTTTTGTCTGTTTTACATCTGAAGAAATTACCACAATATGGTTGAAGTTAGAGCACAACAATGCCATGAATGCAACAGTACCTAAAATTATTTGGTTCCGGATAAGTCAAACAGTGTGAATACATTGGCTTTAGGTTGAGACCAGTAAATCAATTCAAAAAGTGGAACTCATACATAGAATCATTGCACACAGAGCAAAAATATTTATAGGGTCTGGTCATTTAAATAGTTATGTAGTTATGTTATAATTTGGACAAATTCCTGAGAATGACATGATTCTTCAAATCATCACTATCTATAGAAACTTCACCCTAGACTTCAAACAACTTTGCTGCTCTTCTTCCAGGCTCTGGGATATTGATTTTTAAATGAATTGAAAATGTTCCTTTCATCTGGAAAGAGGACTATCCCCCAGGTTATTGAATTGACTTTGTTACATGCTTCTGTCAAAGCTGCACTTATCCCTGCTGTGTCTGCACTTTGTAGGCCATAATATCACTAAAAACATTTCTGTATTTTCAATATACATACAGTTTTCATTGGTCTGATGTTACGGTCTTATCTCCTGAGTTTTGGGTGTTCAACTATAAACCTCACTGAAATTAACAGAAATAAATACTTTAAATCTGTTACTCTGAGATGTGTGTAATGACTCTAAATAAGAATAAATGTTTTAAGATTATGTACATACTGAAATGAAATTAACCTTTGACTGAATGAACACAATAACTTTGAATCCAATGCTGTGCGCAAAACATAATAGAATCAATAAACCTCCTCCTCACACCACCTCCTTTCTAATAACAATTTTATTTAGATTAATTCTAAATCTAAATAAAGATGAGCATAATTGAAATATTATTAATTGTTTATTTATTAAAGAAACATTTGATTTAATTAAGATTATCTTATCCTCAATCTTTTGTTTGTTATAATGACAGCATCCCTTAAGACATAAATCTTCATGCCATGTGAAAGTTATTTAGAAGCAATAAGCAAATAGCTATGTCTAATAATTGAGTGTGCAGTGATATTTTAGCCAAATGTATTTGTCCACTCACCAAGCTGCACTGTCAGAGGGAGCTCAACAGGCTCTCCAGGCCCAGCTTTGTTAATTGCTGCCACTCTGAACCTGTAGCCACTCCCAGGCACCAGTTTTTCCACAACAAATTCTGTGTTGCAAACAGGCTCAGAATGACATGGAAGCCAGAGGGCGCTGTCTACAAGTCGCATTTCCACTCTGTAGCCAATGATAGGACTCCCTCCATCATGAAGAGGAGTAAACCAGGAGAGAGCAACAGACTCTGTGGTTTTACGGAGGACTTCTGGATCCTCGGGGGGGTCAGGTACAGCTGTTGAAGTGACACACAAAAGGTTGAAAACACACACAAACACCCCCCGTCCCTCCCAAAAAAACTGCAGATTCATTGCTTCTTGTTTATTAAAGTCTTACTGATGATGGTAAGCTTGGCCAAAGAAAGTGCATCCCTGGCTGCAAAGGTAATTTCTTGTTGGGGCATAAGAGGGGCCTGTCTCAGGACAAGGCAATAAGAACTGCCGTTAACCCTCATGGCCCAGAGGTCGCTGGGTTTGAGTTCAACGCCATTAGCGTACCAGGTCACATCTGCTGCAGGAACAGGCTCAGTAAGCTTAACACAAAACTCAACCTTCTCTCCCACAGCGGCCACTTTGTCCTCCAAACCCTGCACGATCTCCAGTTTCCAGCCTTAAACAGAAATAAAAACACAAAGTGACGCTGAAAATCTTGGTGATTAAAGCTTACGATGCAGACAGGTTTATTCATGTAAAATTATTCACGCATAGTACATGTATTATTTATGTAAAAATTACAGACTCAAAACCAGAGTTCTAAGTTCTTTGATTAATTCAGGAAGGAACGATGGAATGAACAAAGAAAGAACAAAGGAAACATAAGTATCAAAGGACAGAGGAAAAACACAATGAATAAAATATGTAATGGCACAAGGGAAAAAAGACCAAATGACTTTGATATAGTAAGATAGGAGGGAAAGAAGAAGAAGGATAAAGAATGGATAGATTCTACACAATTTATAAAACACTAAAATTAATTTGCAGACTTTTTCAGCCTGTCTAAAGATCCAAAATTTAAGCAAATTGGAAGCACCTTTGACAGTGAGCTGGGCAGAGGTGGAAGTTGTTCCAGCTTTAAATGTTACTGTGCAACTGTCTTTGTCATGCAGATCTTTCAGGAGCAGCAGATGACGTCGACCACTTTCAAAAGACACAATCTCTGCTTTAGGGGATTCCTTTACTGGTTTTCCATCAAGAAGCCAGTGACAGTCTTTGCTCTCAGGGCGAGAAAGGGCGCACTCAAACAATGCTTCACCCCCATCAAATGTTTCCACGTTTTCCAGGCCTTGGACAATGTTAATGGGTTTGTCTAGAGAAGTGGAAAGACAAAAATATAACATTAACAAAAGAAGACTCCTAAAAGACATTTTTTACCAACAATACTGTAAAATTCAGATGCATATAGCTTTTGTTGAAAAGGGAATACATTTTGTAACAGCAGCAAAAGATTTGCTTAGGAGTTCGACCAAGACGAGGAGATTTTTTTAAAGGGTGTTGCCCTTTCTATGTGGAGGGAAGCTCACCTTCCACATGAAGTGAAGCGACCACAGAGGTACCCTCTGCCTCACAGGAATATGTTCCCGTGTCGGCACCGGAAACACAGTTAATGTACAAGCGAGCAACAGTCCAGTCCTGCTCCACTACCACCCTTCGGCCATCGGGCTGCAAAAGCTGCCCATCTTTCCTCCACTGAGCTTTGACTGGCCTGGAGAACTGGCAGATGAACTCAGCCGGTTGGTTTTCAACCACCCAAAGGTCCTCCATATCGTTCACCACCTCAACCGTGGGATCTGTGGTCAGGGTGAGAGGTTTTGTGGGGAGTTGAAGGAGGCGATATTGTCAGGACTTAGCCATGAATGATAAGACTGGGGCATGCCATATGATGTAAGGGCTTTGTAATCCCCAAAACAAGTTCTTATGTTGTTATACTTTACAAGATTTTTTTGTTTTTCTTTTGTTCCGCTAATGCACTGGAATGCACTGGATATACAGATGGGGATTAAAAAGTCCAACAGTGCTGGCAGCAGATAAGAGAGAAGGGGGTCACAAATGGACAGAGTGCCAATGCTGAACTCGTGGGAGTTGCAGAAGAGTTAGAAGTTTTAGTGTTAAGGGCAGTGAAAGGACAGGGTATGTGAATGAGAGCATCTAGCCAGTCTGGATGGGTGGAGCAGCACGTTTTTCCTCTATTCTCACCAGAAGTCCAAAATATAATTCAAACATTCCACATCACATGAAGAAGTAATTTGTTGGATCTAAAAAGCAAACAGATATTGGTCACTGTTTAGAAATTCATAGAGTTTGGGCTGCACTGCTAACTTTATAATAATCACGATTGCTTGTTTTCTATCTTAGTATATCTCACCATCGCCCCCTGGATTCCAGTTATTTATTTTTGCTGTTATCCATCAGAGCATACCAATCAGATTATTTTTAAAAACTTTTCATCCACTATTTTACAACAAAATTGTTAGAAACAACCTTAGATTAATGAGCAAACAAATAAAGGTATCAGTGCAACAAGTAAATTACCTTTGTAGATAATATTGATTTCTCATGAGAGATAGTTAGAAGAATATATTACCAATACACCAAACCACTTACAGTTCATAAAGAGTAATTAGCATTAGCTGAAGATGAAATTGGCAGCTCAAAGCTTTACAAAAACTGAAGACCAAAAATTGGCCATAAAATTCTGGTCATATCTGGATGAAATACGTTTGACTCAGTCAAATCGATTTTGCATTTTTTAATTAATACAAATGTGTATTAATTAAAACACACTGGTGGGTGTTTAATGGAAATAATGTAGTTGTAATCTGAAAAATCATATTCACAATCGTGATTATCAGCTTGCCATTTCAGCAGCCCAAAACACATCTCTTATCCAAAACAAAATACAAATGTATACTTGCAATATGGATTTTCAGGACCTATCAAATAGCTGTTCAAGTACTCTGAACTGTATTTTTTTTACACCTTTGGTGTGGTGCTGCACCCAGTTGTTTGTTTTGGTAATATCAAACCATACAGCATGAAACTCTAAACAGTATTATTAATAGAATGTAAAACAATCTGGCTCATGCATGATTATGTGTAATATAAAAAATATTTTAAAGTTTAAAAAAAAAATATATATATATATATATATATATAGATATATCTATATATATATATATATATATATCTATAGATATATATATATAGATATATCTATATATATATATATATATAGATATATCTATATATATATAGATATATATATATATATCTATAGATATATATCTATATATCTATATATATATAGATATATCTATATATATATATATATATATAAAGACTCTATAAAAATTAGAGAAAAATGTCACAAAGAAAAGCAAAATTCACTAGCATTGTTCTAATTTACTAATATTTATTCAATTATTTAGAATAAATATTTCCAGTAGTTTTTTGTAAAAGACTGACAGCAAGTTAAAACGTGAAGTCCTAAAAGTGCCGCAATGGATACATTTTTAAATAAATATGTAAATGTCAAAATTAAAATTAAAGAAAAAAATATATATATACAAATAAAATATAAATATTTATGTGTTCAAAAATTGTTTGACACATACATTAAATTATTAATTGTGAAACAACTTATTAAATGTCACTTTAATATTGACTTGTATAAGTCTTAGTCTACTATGTTTGTGGTTGTTTTATAGATAAATAAAGGCATCTATATTAACTTGGATGTCAAAAATGTGTTAATGCATGAGATAAATAAATGCTACATATATTAAACAAACTAGGAAGTCAAATTTAAAAACCATGTTCAATATTCAGCTATTCACCTATTCAGTATCATTTTGGGGAAAAAAAAAAATCATGGATTCTAAGGGTGGCAAAGTAAAGCGCTTCAAAACTTGCACAAACCAGAGTTTGGATTTGCAACAATAAGTAGCACAATAACAAACTTTGTGCTAGAGCACTAACTGCTCTCCCTGCCCAGTGTCAGCTTTATATCTTTCAAAGTGTGACTGTCAAAAACATTGATAGAAAATTATTTATATAGTCTTTCTCTGCTGCCTGGTACAAAAACCCCCCACAAAAAAACAAACAAGGAATGGTACCAGTTCTTGGACCTGCGATTAGGGACCATTGGTTTAAACTGTTAACTTTGCTAATCATATAGAGCCCAACATCCAGTAACTTTAGCCCTGCCCACTGACGAAAATGCTGCATTGCAGTGTAAAACAAAGGAATAACTAAATCAATCCTAAAATAGTAACTTTTAGTCACATAAAATAATATTTTGGAAATTATCCATTTGATTCCAGTTCTAATTGTTGAATGACACATTTCAATAATTGGTTCTTGATTTGGCACTTTTAGAACTCCATGCATAATGCAAGTCAGAAATAATATTGTTTAAAATTCTGCATGACTGAGATCCTTAAACAGAATACCTTTGACTAAGAGCTTGGCTGATGAGGTTAAGTTGCCCGTTTTGAAGGTGACAGTGCCTGAGTCATCTGTCGCCAGGTTCCTAAAGGTGAGTGTGTGGATAAAGCCCTGTTCCACCCCTATATCAATACAGGGGCTGTTCTCCAGCAAGGTGCCATCCAGCCACCACTGCACCTTACCAGGCGCCCTACCAGAAAGCTGGCAGGAGAATGTTGCCCATTCCCCAACAAAGACGTCAGTGGTCTTAAGACCAGTAACAATGAAGACTTCTTTCACTGTTGAGTGAAAAATACACACACATGCATACACTAAGTTTTAAACAAATTCATTATCAGGCATTGCATCAGTTTAACTGACAAAACGAAACAATTCAGCAGACAGACAGTAAACAGTAAGACAGACATAGAAGGGAGAGCATGGAGGCTACCTTGCACTGCCAAAGAAGCTGTAGTGAGCTGCTCTCCCGCATCACAGGTGTAGTAACCACTGTCATCAGGTTCCAGGCTATGAATACAGAGCTCTTGAATGTGTCCCTCCTGCTTCATTTCATACTTCTTACCAGGTTGGAGGACAATACCTCCTTTCCTCCACTCAACACGGACACCTGGCTTAGACACTTCACACTGTAGGGTGATATCATCACCCTCTATGGCATCCTGGCTCTTGAGCTCTTTCTTGAAGAACACTGGGGCACCTAGCGGGTTAATTAAGTATATCATCAATTGGAGAAGTTGACAGAAACTTACACAAAGATAAAAAATGCTAGCATAGATATGTTGTTCAGTCCTATCTTGGTCCAGTTTTCAATTTAGACAGGAAACATTCTTGTTTTACCTTGCACAGTTAAAGTAACTTCACACTGTGCATCTCCAGTATCACAGATGTATATTCCTGAATCCTCTGGGACCAGGTTGTGAATTCGGAGCTGATGCAATGCACCATTCTTCTTCAGGTCATACTTTATACCAGCTTGGATTGGCACATTGTTCCTCATCCACGTGAGAGAGGCATTGGAGTCGGAGATGGAGCAACTGAGTGTGATGGTTTCTCCCTCTACTGCTGCAGCGTTATGAGGTTTCTCTAATATTACCACTGTAAATATAGGAAACAAAAAGTTCATTTCCAGTGATATGTCTTTTTTTTTAGCGTTCGTGTCCTAACTTTGACTTGCATAGCATTATCTTTAAGTTTCCTATATATTTTCTGTGCTTTTCTTACATTACTTTTTATAAAAGGAATAATTATTATGAGTGGTAATGCTAATGATAATGAAAAATTAAAAAACCCGTTTAATTGTTGATGGAGATGTTTCTGGGCAACAAAACGCTAGAGACGCAATGTCATCTATTTTACCTTTGGGTTTCTCCTCGACCAGAAGACAAGCCACACTCTTCTCCTCACCAACGACAAAGGCAACATCACCTGACTCATCTGTGGTTACCATCTTCAGAGCCAGTCGGTGAACTCTCCCCTGAACGCTCATTTGATTCAGATCATTATTTTGAAGGAGGTTGTCTCCAAGCCACCATTCCCCATGAGTGACGCCTACATGTGACAGCTCGACCTCAAAGATGGCGTCCTGACCAGTGGTCACGGTAACATCATGGAGCTCACGGACAATGCGAACATGTTCTGAGAATGAATGTGAAGTGAAAAGTGAGGTCAAACGGATCTTTCAGAGATATAAAACTGAAGCCATGCTAAATCATTTTAAAACTTTGCATTCTTCAATCCAATTGAATGTTAGTTCAACACTGAGTACACAAGGTCCCTGTTTTACATTTAAATAACTGGAAAGGACCCTCCTGCACATACTAACTCTGTAAAATGGCAGAAAATGTTTTTTCTATGAGAGGTGCAGAAGCAGTTACCTTTGATAGTCAGCCTAGCAGTACTTTTCTTGTCTCCTGTATCACATGTATATTCACCACTATCCTCCTTGACCAACTTGTGTATCACCAGGCTGTGAGTGGTAGCTCTTTGCTGAATGGTGTACTTCTTTCCCTGAGAGACAACAGTTGAGCCCTTCCACCAGGTCACCTTACAGTCAGGACTTGATGTCTCGCAGGACAGTGTGGTCTCTCCTCCCTCTCTGGCCTCTTGGCTTTCCAGCTCCTTTTTAAAGGATATTGGTGGCACTGCCAAGAATACCAGTTAAAGAAGATGAGTATTATTAGGCTTTTTAAGTATTAGGAGGTGAATGTGGCCTCCAGGTAACACACCATGAATACATAAGGAATAGACTGTACGAAAAAGCAACAAACAACATGCATAACGAAGAAGATGACATTACATAACAACACACTAAGACAGAACATGAAAAGAGGTCTTAGAAAACAAAACTTGGTTGTTTAGAAAGGAACCATAAACTGGTGAACCTGGTCTTTGAACAAAATAAAATGAGCTAAAATAAAGACATAGTCCAAATGCTTTATTTTTTATGACAGTACTTTTCATACAAAATGAAAACGAAGACATTCAACATAATTTTAACAGGTGTTAGTTCAAGAATGTTGTGATGGACACATGATCATCACACTGATCACATATAAACCTGTATTTACCCCGGGCTGTTGACCCAGTTCAAAAATCAACTGGGGTTCTGAAATTGACCACTTTACATTTCATGGGACACAACTGGTTATCAGAAATAAAAAATCCCTTCTTACTAACTCCTCACTCTCACAACCTTTTCTAGGTATGCAAGAAACTGCGGAGATATTAGGAGAATCTATGTGAAAAAGTGAAAATTTTAGAAATATAAGAAAGAAGGATATATATATATATATATATATATATATATATATATATATATATATATATATATATATATATATATATATATATATATATATATATATATGAAAAAGAAATGGCTATCATGTTGAAGAGCTCTTGTAGTAATTCATCAACAATATCTCCCACAATGATAAAGATGGAGAACATCGGAGAAAGGTCCAAATGACAACAATGAAGGAAATCACTTAAAACTATTTCTGCCTTTCTTACCTCTGACTGTGAGAGCAGCAGTGGAGGTGTGGTTTCCTACTGTGAAAGTGACTGTTCCAGAGTCGGAGGCTGTGACACCTCTAAGAGTGAGGCTGTGCACCCGGCCCTCAGACCTTATCAGATTCATTTCGTTATTTTGCAGAGGGACATCCTGGAGTTTCCATTGTATCTGTGGAGTCTCCTCATGAGAAAGCTGACACTCAAAGTGGACATCTTCCCCCTCATCAACAACGCAGCTCTCCAAGAACTTCAAAATCAGAACCTCAGCGGCTGCAGAGACATTGCAGCAGCACACAGATATCGAAAGGTTGAAACTGCAGATTGCAATAAACTTTCAAGATTTCAGCTTAGCTGTTATTGGAATCATCAAGTGAAGAAAAACAGCATTCTGGTGTGTTCATGCTTAGCAAGGATTGGGCACCACAAAAAGTGATAAGTGTTCCAGTTCAATGTCAAATTATGTGAAGAGCTGGAGGACTCATTAAGAAATGTGCAAGAATAAAACCTAATTTACAAAATTAACGTGCATTGAAAGAAGGTCTCAAAAATAACTTTTCTTAGAGAGGAAAATTCCAAACAAGAAAACATGAGAAGGGATGTAAAAGGTGGTTGTAAGGGTGATGCATGAAAAGAAATCCTACCATTAACATTAAGGGTTGCTGAAGTCTTCTGGAAGCCAGTATCACAGGAGTATTCTCCTGCGTCACTTCTCTGCAGTTTATAGATAACAAGCTGGACCACAGTCCCTTCCTGCTTCAGTTGGTATTTGCTACTGGCTGTCAGCACCTTGTCACCACACCTCCAGACCACACTGGCTCCCAGTTTGGTGATCTCACAGCAAAAGCTAACAGACTCCCCTTCCTGTCTTTCCAGGTTTTGTAGCTTAGTTTTGAAAAGGACAGGTTTGGCTGTGGGAAATTGAAGAAATGATCAAAGATAAGAAGAAATAAGAGCGCAAGTCCAATTTCATCATTCCTTAAAGTCACTATCAATGCATGGTGAAGGTATTCCAATGTATTTTTCCCATTTTATCAACTTAGAACCACAGACTTATGTGTATTTTATTGGTCTATCACATAACCAGTCTGATCCCTGGTCTATGTTAATACTTTTCCAAAGCTCTAAAGATCTTAGAAAAGTAAGCACCAGAGACAACGTGCCACAAAAGTTCAGATCTTGAGCTTAGAACCTGATTGACTCAATCTGTCAAAGACAAAGGAAGAGCCCACTCAAGCTATTTGGATACCAACAGTAGGTTGTAAACATACCCTTCACAGACAGCTTTGCGGTGCTTTGATGTTCACCAGTGTCACATGTATAACTTCCAGAATCCTCTGGTTCTACGTCATGGATTATTAGTGTAGCCAGGTTCTCTGTTTGTCTAATTTCATATTTTCCACAAGGGCAAAGGCCAAGTTCTCCTTTCCTCCACTCCAAAGAAACTCCTAACTTGGAAAGCTCACACTGTAATGTAGCATTCTGGCCCTCTTCCACAGTCTGACTTTCCAACTCGCGTGTGAAAACCACTGGGGAGGCTGAAGAACAATAACAATGATAAGTAGTCATTTGACACGTAAAGAAAAGAAATGAAGAGGTAAATTCATGGGAGGAGAAATTAATACGGATGTGAAAAGACAGACTAGATGGATGGTAAACAAGGTGGTCTTCATCATACCATTCACTATAAGAGATGCAGAGCTTAATATGTCTTCTGAGCAGCATGAATAGGTTCCTGTGTCTTGAGGAGTCAAATCAAAGATCTGTAGCTCGTAACGTAATCCATTTTGTTTCAACTGGTACTTTTCTCCATGACTCAAGACTTCAGGTCCTTTCTTCCACTGTACAGGGACTCCGGGTTTAGAAAGTTCACAGTGCAGAGTGATGCTTGCTCCCTCCTCTGACACACAGCTTTCCAGGTCCTTAATGCATACGACTTGAACAACTGAGGAATCAATGATTTACATAAAGTATTGAGTTTGATGTTTTGAAAACACGAGACAAATTCTAACAAACCAGTCTTTCTTATTAGGTGTCTTACGAAGATCACATCTTTAGAAAAAAACTGTTTCTAAATACAGACATACAACCAATAAACTTTTGTCCATCAAGCAGACGTGGCCTTCATGGGTTGTAGCAAAGACCCCACAGACAATCCACATAAATAACTGAGTAGAAAACACAATGATGAAACAGCACTCCATCCACCCACAACTTCATCTCTTGAGGTTCGACATAAGAATGGCAGTACCCTTTTAGACCACTAAGTGTCAGTGCTACACATTCTATCTTATTGCAGACGTATGCATTCAAGTGAAAGCAAAAGTGTGTTTTTTAACATGTCAAGCAAAAGAAGAGTATTAAATATAAAAAAGAATGTGATGGAGAATGGGATAAAGTTTTTACAGGTGTTTCAATATTGAATAAAACAGACGAGAGGTTCAAGCAGATCAATTAAGATCAACAAAAAGAAATGGTATTAAGAAAGACAGTTCTCCAGGCCTCTGACTTCATTCATTCCTCATTCTAAGTGGTTTAGGTTATCCAGCAGTGGAGATTGTCAGAACTTCAAACAACTAAACGTCTTTCCACTCTTGTTATTAAAATGTTACTATTCATTAGAATAGAAAGTACTCCTCCATTAGTTCTTCTGGGTGTTCTTGTGTATACTGCTCTATCTTCTCAAACCTCCAGTCGATCGTGCCAGATGGCCACCCGTACTGGAGCAAATTCTGCTAGAGGTTTAATGAGGAGTTTTCCTCTCCATTGCCACTACATTTATGCGCAGTATGACGTAACCTTGTAAAGTCAACAACACACTATCATCATATCCTCATCCAGGAGGAGTGAATGCTCATAAAGTTTCATAAATTTTGTGCTGCATTACAACACAGAAAGCTTTAAGGCCAACATACAATAGCCTATCTGTAGCAGGAGACTGACACAGCACATCACTATGAACACTCCTTTCACAACGTGAAACATGCAGCAGACATGCAGCTCTTATTGTAACAAAACATACAACTGTAAAATAATGACTCAGTATGTCCCTACCATCCCGGCATACAAGACATCCCCAAATCGCTCAAAAACAAACTGACATATATGTAGCAGCAAATTTTGATGTGGAAACATGAGTTAGTAGCTACCTTGTGCCTGGATTTTGGTCTCTTCACTCTGAGCAGCTTGTTTAACAGTCTTCTCTCCTAGGACTAAACACAACAATAATCTCACAGTGTTACAGAGGTGTGTTTTTGCTGACCCAAATACAACACCAGCATGGAGCCAGAAGAGCAGACACAGTCAATAACAATGCACAGTTTAATGTTACAAGCTTACAACTCTGCCCTAAATACAAATGTTCTTTTATTTAATGCAGACTGTAAAGTGTACAAAATCTCTGGGAAAAGAGAAAGCTAATAAATACTGTATGCTAAAATATGATAGGCTCCTCTTTCGACTCTACTTCAAACCAAATTCAAATAATTGTGAAAAGCAGACAGTATTCCCAGCATGGCATGCAGCACTGAAGATTAGACATAGAATTGAAACAACACCGTAAAATATTGATGAAATACAAACACAAGAGAAGAAAACAACACCTTTTCTCTGAATAAATTGAACAACAATTGTATGTTTTCAACCTTTGGATAAATTTTAAACATCTTATATAGACTAAAAATATTTTTCAACAAAGACTCTTACAATATCCAACAGATACAAACAAGCTAGTCATATTACCTTCATGTTCTGTATGCAATTCTCTTGAGCTTCTCTGATTTTCTTCTTTCAGTACTTGCTGTTTAGGGGCTTCACCAGTAGATGGCAGGTTCACAGCTACAATTGGGAACAATTGCAATTTTATATAAAAATACACAAGCTGCATGAAGCACTTATGTCTGGTCATTAGAGAAACACAGCTGATAGATGCCGATACTATTTCATATCAACAGTCAGCCTCAATGCAAGAAACAAAACATCCTTGGGAGTGCAGAAACCTGTGGATGTACGAGCTGAAAACATGAAATAAATGCACGCTAGGTATTTGAAAATGAGAAATTCAAAAAGCATATGTAGCCTGGAAATGAGACACCATGTGAAACAGCCAAGTTACAAAGCAACACGTTTTAATTTGAACATATAGAACATTTCTCAAGGTGAAAATCTTGAAAATGTTACCTTCTACAGTTTCACTTATCTCCTGCTTCTTCTGCTCAGTGCTTTTAACTTCACTTGCCTTGACTGCAATGCAAGTGCAACAAAAATAGTCACACTATAAGTTCTTTAAACGTTTCCAATAAACAGCACTTTATTAAAACAAAATAACAGAAAACAAAATAACAGAATGATACAACAGAAACAGCCATACTCTGAGATTGTAAAAAATACTAGCCAGCAAGGCTAAAATGATATTTTAGATGCTTTATCCTGATGTCAGTCTGCTTTTATCAGTGACCTGCAAGCACTTAACTCAGGAAGCAACACAATAACTTCAAATTTAAACTAAAAGAAAACGACTATACAGGACTATACACTTTGAAGGATACATTTAATTTGAGCTTACATCTATTATAGACGGTCCAGACAAGTCACAGGAAGACTCAACAACAAAGACACAATTATCCAACTGAACAAAACATACAGCTCAGAATCACCCAACCATATTTTTGTACCTACCTTCAGTTTTTTCTTTGGTCTCCTGAGTTTTGGGTTCTGGTTTAGCACCAGAAGGAGGTGTAGACAGCTTCACAGCTGAGAGAAAATAATGCAAAGTCAGTGTGCCATAACATAACAGATTATCCATATAAGTTTATGAACTAAACACAAAATAATAGATTCAAAAATGAAAGGCAGGGATACGTTTGAAAAAACACCAACAGCAAATAACAGAAGCAAGAAAAATACTTTGTTAATTTGTGGAATTAACTCCAGAATTGTGATGCCATATAAGTGTTGCACAATGTTGAAACAAGATCATATAAAATGTCACAATGGTGAGTTCACCACAGTAAAACACATTACGTGACAAAAAACTCAAGAATTTGACATGTCAGCCACACACAAGAGGAACATAAGGCAAGCAAACAAAATTAAACAATACGACCAAACACAAGAGCAACTTAACAAATTTAAAAAATTACAGAGCAGATTTTAACATTGATACAATTAATTTCATGCAAAGAATACACAATCAATGAAACTTCAGTTTTTCACATGGCAAACAAATACATTTGTTTTGTTAGGTTTCAAATAAATCCTCTTCCTACCCTTGATCTTGAGGTCGGCTGTGGTCTTCTGGTCTCCACACAAACAGCTGTAATCTCCACTGTCTTCTGGCACCAATTTATTAATAATGAGTTCATTCACAGAGGCCTTCTGCATCATCTGGTACTTCTCTCCAGACTTCAGAACTTGTGCTCCCTTCTTCCACTCTACAGAGACTCCAGGTTTGGAGAGTTCACAACGTAAAGTAGCACTGGCTCCCTCTTCAGCCTCTTGACTCTCCAACTTCTGTTTGAAGGTCGCTGGTTGGGCTGCGTGGTTATTAGTTGGCATTTTGTCAATGATATACCACAACAAATAGAACATAAACAGTTATACAGTAATACTCAGCTGAACACCCAGGACTAACATGGACAGTTAACATTCTTTGATGACAGACTGGAACTCCAACCAACAACCTTAAACACATACATAAAAGAAAAAGACACTCAAAGTAACTAGTTGTGATAAAACTGATAAATCCTCCTCCTACCCTTGATCTTGAGTTTGGCTGTGGTCTTCTGGTCTCCACAGACACAGCTGTAGTCTCCACTGTCTTCTTGCACCACTTTTCTAATTACGAGTTCATTGACAGAGGCCTTCTGTTTCATCTGGTACTTCTCTCCAGACTTCAGGACCTGTGTGCCCTTTTTCCACTCCACATGGATTCCATTTTTAGAGAGCTCACAGCATAAAGTAACACTGGTTCCCTCTTCAGCCTCCTGGCTCTTCAACTTCTGTTTGAAGGTCACTGGTTCTGCTGCATGGTTATTAGTCGTTACACAATCAATGGTACGCCACATCAAATTTTACATAAACAAGCACAATTCAAAATAAGGCTGAACAACAATGCCTAAGTCTGACAGTTTGCACACTTTGATGACAGACAAGATCTACAACACACAACCTTAAGTACATACATTAAAAAAAAAATAAATCGAAAAAGTAATAACAGTTGAAATCTTCCATGACAATAAATCCTCCTCCTACCCTTGATTTTGAGGCTGCCTGAGGTCTTCTGGTCTCCACACACACAGCTGTAGTCACCACTGTCTTCTGGCAATAGTTTGCTAATAACAAGTTCATTCACAGAAGCGTTCTGCTTCATCTGGTACTTTTCTCCAGGCTTTAGGACCTGTGTTCCTTTCTTCCACTCCACAGGGACTCCAGGTTTGGAGAGCTCACAACACAAAGTAACACTGGCTCCTTCCTCAGCCTCTTGGCTCTCCAACTTCTGTTTGAAGGTCACCGGTTGGGCTGTGTGGTCATTAGTTATTACAAAATCAATGGCATGTCACAGCAAATTTCACATAAACAAGCCCAAATCACATTAAAACTGAACAATTAGGACTTACACTGACAGTTTGCACACATTGACGGCAGACCGGAACTCCAACAAAAAGCCTTAAATACATACATGAAAGAAACACACACCCCCAAAAAATCTTGTTGTAATAAACTGACTATGAATGCTCCTCCTACCCTTGATCTTGAGATTGGCTGTGGTCTTCTGATCTCCACAGACACAGCTGTAGTCTGCACTGTCTTCTGGTACCACCTTGCTTATAATGAGTTCATTCACAGAGGCATTCTGCTTCATCTGGTACTTCTCTCCAGACTTTAGGACCTGTGTTCCCTTCTTCCATTGCACAGAGACTCCAGGTTTGGAAAGCTCACAATGTAAAGTAACACTGGCTCCTTCCTTGGCCTCCTGGTTCTCCAACTTCTGTTTGAAGATCACTGGTTGGGCTGCATGGTCATTAGTTGTAACATAGTCAATGGGATTCTTGCTACAATAAATAGTAAACGAACAAGCACGAAGTACACCTACACTGAACAAATAGGTCTAATACGGACTGTTTCACACATCAATTACAGACAATATCTATAACAAAAACCACAAACACACAAAAAACTCTCATAAATAAATCCTCCTCCTACCCTTGATCTTGAGGTTGGCTGTTGTCTTCTGGTCTCCACACATACAGCTGTAATCTCCACTGTCTTCTGGCACCAATTTATTAATAATGAGTTCATTCACAGAAGTTTTCTGCTTCATCTGGTACTTCTCTCCAGACTTCAGAATCTGTGTTCCTTTCTTCCACTCCACAGAGACACCAGGTCTGGAGAGCTCACAATGCAAAGTAACACTGGCTCCTTCCTCGGCCTCCTGGGTGTCCAACTTTTTCACAAATGTCGTTGGCAATGCTGCACAAGTGGGTTTTATATGACAGCAAAATTTGAAACAAATAATAAGAAAACTTCAAAGGTTTGATGGTTTTTCAGTGAATTTCCCAAACCTCTGATAACAAAGATATGAATTCATACCAACACTTTTAGGTTAGCAAACGTTGTGTAAAAACAAAGATAATCTCCCCCCTCTTCATCACTAAATTCACAATTTTAAGTATACAAAGAGTAGACCTGAGTCATGTTTTTCTCTTGGTATAAGGTGTTCTTGTCATTTCCTCCACTGGATATTTTAGGCAGCAGGTTTCAGATTATTTAATGTTTTAGTTGGAGAACAAAATCATAAAATTCGATGTAGCTTATGAGTCATCTAATGTAAATGAAGGGGAAATGGCATTTATTAAATTTTTGTGTTAAGTAATTGAAATTAAAGTTTTCAGTTCCATACATATTCCTAATTTCTCACCTTTCACAGTCACCTTTGCCATGCTTTTAGCAGTGCCCACATCACATGTGTAGATGTCAGTATCCTTCTCCTCCAGGTGTTTAATGATGAGAGTTAGGACCTTCTCCTTCTGGGACATCTCGTATTGACCTCCAGCCCTGAGCTCTGTGTGGCCTTTCAGCCACGTCACCACGGATGGAGTTTGTGCCGTTTCACAACGTAAGGTCACAGAGGTCCGCTCATCCGCTTGGATGTCCTCAAGCGCTTTGGTGAATTTATGGATCGGTTCTGGTAAAAGTAAAACCGGCACATTTTAGAGAGTAACAATCATTTCATTGGTTTGTTATATATTTTTTGGGAACACGAATGTTCAATATATGAATGGAAAAAGAAAGAAAATTGTCTGATTTCATGTCGGACTATAATGTTTAGCAGCAATGTGTTAAAGTGAATGTTCTGAATATTCTTAATAAATTAAATGTAAAACAAGTATCTGTGTCTAAAAGGACATGTTATTAACATGTACTAATCTCTACGAGTTCACAGAAAGAAATACTCAGGAAGAAAAAAAGGAGAATCTGAACTTAAAAAGTTAGATTTATATTGTAGTTTGATATTAAACTGCTACTGAAAGTGGTTTATTGTGAATATTTCTTCTTTAGAATATTCAGATAATATGTAAGTAGAATAGGTTTTTATTTTCAGTTTGAAATAAATAAATAGTAAGTTGGCCAGCTGTGTCTATATATGTAAAAAAAATAGTTCATAAAGTGTATACATTTCATCCTTACCCTTAATTTCCAGTTTGGCTCTTGTGGTTGCACCTCCAACAACTTCACAGCTGTATTCCCCAGAATCTTCAGCTGACACATTGTGAATGGTCAGCTTCATGAGCTTCTCCTGTTGACTGATCTCATACTTTTTGCTTGTTCTGATGGATTTACCATCTTTGGCCCACTTTACGGTAAAACTCGCTTGTGTAACCTCACAGGCAAAAACAGCATCTTCGCCACACACAACAGAAACATTCTGAAGCCCATTTGATAGAGATGAAGCTTTTCCTGTGCCATAGAAACACAATGTTAAGATGACTAATTGGTATGTGTGCCTCTATTTCAATCACCAATTCTAAATAGCAGTTGAACAGAGATGGCAATAAGCTATGTGAGAACTATTCTGATACATTCAAAATTTACGAGCTGAGTTACCTTCAACTTTTAGTGTAGCTTTGGTGCTCAGGTCTTTAATGCTGAAGACCACCTCACCAGCATCAGCAGGGGTCACATCCTTCAGGGTCAGAGTGTACTTCCGCCCCTGACTGGAGATCTTAAAGCGACCTCCGTTTTTAACAGCTTTGCCGTTAACAGACCACAAGCAGTCATCAATGCTCTCACGTGACAGAATGCACTCAAAGCTGCATGTGTCTCCTTCATTCACCACAACGGATTTCAGTTTTTTTGTGATACCGATACCAATTTCTAGGACAAGAAAGAAAGAGTTTTTTGAAAAATGTTTTTTTTTTCTTCACTTTAACTCTAAATTGCTTACCTAAAAGGGTACTCACCTCTTACAGTGACCTTTGCCTTTGTGACTTCTGTGCCAAGATCACAACTGTATTCTCCGGCATCTTCCTTGGTCACATCCTTAACAATCAGTCCCAAAGACTTGCCCGTGTGAAGGAGCTCATATTTTGGTCCAGCTTTTAACACTTTATCCTCTTTTCTCCATATAGGAGAAACTCTTGGCTTGTTTGCTTCACATGTCAAAGTTATCATGCCTTTCTCTTCTCCTGTGACATCATCTAGTGACTTGAGGAACACAGCTCGTTTCTCTGCAGGTTAAGAAAGGTGGCAGAAACAAACAGATAGATTTATTTCTATACACTATAAGAAGATGAAGTCCAAACATTAGCATCTTTGTCCACTCTAATTAAATCCAGAAGCATTCATACCCATTGAACTTTGCCACATTTTGTCATCTCACAACCATAAACTTTAATATTTATATAGGGATTTAATTTTATGGATCCACAAAGTGGAAGCAAATGAGGCAATATATATAAGTATAGCATGCATTTGTAATAAGCTTTCAGCCACAGAGCATGAGAATGAGCGAAAGAAAGAAAACAAGTGGAGAGCAGAGAGCAGGCTGTCACTAGATGGGAGTTATGGGAGGCTGTTTTGATTCACTACAACGCATCGGCTCTTTCAGCTGATGCTTTTAAAATGACTCTCCATCACTATTGGATGGAGAGCAACAATAAAAATACATTTAAATCTTGCCACAAACTCTAAATTTAATATAGGTTTGGACTTTAAGTAGGCTGTTATAACATTAAAGGTATGCTTCCATGCCTCTCTCACACTTATGACTTTATTTCAACACTGACTTTCTTCTTGCCGCTCTCCTATAATGACAGCATTTTTGACATGTACAGCTCTTAGCTGTCCTCTCAACAGATTCTCCCACCTGACCTTTACATCTTCTCCAGAGTTACCATGGACCCCTTGTTTGCTCCTCTGATTAGTGTTCATCTTGTTTGACAGATCAGGTTAGGCAGATGGTCATTTTTTAAGTAAGTGCAATTATCTTTCCATTGTCAAAATGGATGAAACAGAACTTCATCTAAAACCCAAAGCTTGAGGTATTGCTTTTGTTTCCATCTCTTATGGATGTTTCCATTCCTCATAATGATGCGAGAGACCAGCAACATATATACTGAGTTTATATTACATACAGGTCTATTTATCTCTGTGGGTAATTTGTTAAACTGGAATTTATTTAGTAAACTACAAAAATACTTTGGTCTATAAAATCCCAAGAAAATATATAGACATATGTGGTTGCAATGTGACAAAATTTCACAAAGTTCCAAAATACTTTGAATGCTTTTGCAAGGCACTGCAATTATATGTTTTTGAGTACTAAATTAATCTAGGTAACCAGGAAGTTTGAGGCCAGTTATTAAAAGACAGCGAATGGCATTGCTTACCTTTGACCTTCAATGTAACAGATTCTTTCACTTTGCGTACTTGAAAGGTGATAGTTCCCCCATCCTGAGGAGCCAAGTTCTTCAGCGTGAGCTTGTGGACCTTACCCTCATGTGTGATGGTGTTCACCTCATTGGTGAACAGGACCTTCTCATTAAGAAGCCACTGAGCATCTTCATCAGAGTAGTTGATCTCACATGTGAACATTGCATCACTGTCTTCATCAACCTCTGTGTCAGTTAGATGCTTGGTGATCTTTATTTCTCGGGCTGAGAAGTTAAAACAAGAAAGTAGTTTTAATATCAATATAAGTTGATATATATATATATATAAGTTCATATTATGAAGTTATGTGAGTATGCAGTTTTCCATGAGCTATAAATCATACCTTCAACAGTTAGAGTCCCTTTGGTTTCAGCAGGACCTGACTGACAGCGATACTCCCCACTGTCTTCTTCAGTCAACTTTTGAACAGTTAGTTGAGCCCTTGCAGCATCTTGTCTTATGTTGTATTTATCTGATGCTGCCAGAAGAACCTGACCTTTGAACCACTTCACTTCTTTAGGTGTCGCAGAAAATTTGCAAGCAAGTGTAGCAGAGCTTTTTTCATTTGCCTTTATATCTTTGATATGCTCAGTGATCTCAAGTGGGCGCTCTAAACATACAGAAAAGTATATGATGACAACAGTATTAATACAGAAAACAAAATATACCCAATTGTTGTGTGAGCCTGAAAAAAAGTATTCACCTTTGACTGTGAGCTGAGCAAGAGATTTGCTTTTCCCTGCAGCGAATTGAACTGGTCCAGTCATTGATGCTTTGGTCTTTTTAAAAGTGAGACGATGCATGGTGCCTTCTCTCTCCATCTCGACATCAACACCCTCCTGTACAGGAACTCCATTCAAAGTCCAAATCGGAGGTTTCACCAATTCCATACTGACTTCAACTTCAAAAACAGCTGCAAAGGGTTCCGTCACCTCGACTGAACTGACTTCCCGTACAATACTGATAGTCTGTTCTGTAAGAATCCCAAAAGATCAAAGTAAGAAACTGCAAATTGCATCCATTATTCTCAAGATAACAGATGTTTGTAGAATATGTTATTAGTTATGTGACCCAAGAATGGCCATTCATATAATTTTACTAGCACAAACTACCTATTGTTTTCTGTTTATTCAAGATTGGATTAAGGGGCCAACAGGTCAAGGGCGTAACCATGACATTCCTGTCTCCAACGGCATACTCTGGCTCAAATTGAGGGATTCAATGGTTTTCTCAGGGCAGAAGGTCCATTCTGCAAATTCTGGATTTCTCTCAGGCTATCCCAGCAGTTGGATATGTCTGAAAATCCTAAAAAGGAGATATCCAAAGGCATTCTCAACCGAGCCTCAAACTTCTTTCATTAGATTCTTTCACTGCAAAACAGTAGAGGCTCTTCTCCGAACTCTCCTTTCCATCTCCAAGCCCATCTTACAAGCACAACAAGTCACTGAGATACCTAAGTTCCTGTATTTGCAACAGATACCTAGGTAGGAGGGACCAGTCCACTTTTTCCTAATTTAGAATTAAGTTCTTAGAGTTACACAAGCTGACTCTTATCCATGCACCTAGTGTTCAGGCGTGAATCACTCCAGTGCCCACTAATAGTCATAAAATGAACATACCATCACAACCTCGTCATTCGAAAATGGTAACAAGAAGATCTGGAGGTTTAATGAATATCACAGGACCATAATTTCTCTAATTCAGATGTCTAATTTAAGACCAGTCCTTACCTGGAACGTCACCTTGATTTCTCTGGTGCTGGGGACTAGGTGTGGTGGGCTATCTATTGTCTTGTTGACACCACGGGCCAATGCTTGACAACCAGGTGCACGTTATTGAGGAGCAAGGCTTGGTAGTAATTATTTTATCAAGTTTTTATATCTTTGAATCTTTGATCTACTGATAATGTTTTCAATTTAATTTAGAACTATTAAAAATGTACATATTTGGGTCAAATCCATTTCTTCAAATTAATCACACTTACATTTAAATCCATGAATACTTTCTGTTGTGATCCAAATCACTTAGACAAATTATATAGATGTTATCTGCAGTAGCATTTAAAACTTTTCGTTTGTTTTACAGGATAAAAGTTAATTGATCTCAATAAATTAGTAGGTGAGATTGGTTACAAGAAGAAACAAAATACAAATTGGTAGATGTCCAGGTTTTATCCCATTAGTAGATTATTTCACACTCATAAATAGATCTATGCCTCATTGACTCTCAGTCTGATGGCTTATTTTGTGGGTGTATCTATTCATAACAACATTAAGTGTACAAGTATTCTTCGTCATCTTCTGTTTTACCTTCCACAAGCACTTTACAGGATGTCTTGTCATCTGTAGCATCGCAGGTATACATGTCTTCATCACCAGAATCCACGTCATTGATGGTGAGGTTTCGGTACACATCTTCACCTTTGATCTCGTACTTTTTGCTGGCTTTGATCTCCATCTTGTTCTTGAACCACTTCACTTTTGCACTGGCACGTGACACTTGGCATTCAAGATGAGCACGGTGCTTATACATCGCTATCTTATCCCTGAGTTTCTTCACAAACTTGACAGGCAGTTCTATAGTAACATGAACATGACGTGATTGTAGACTAGTAATTGTGTCTCAAAAAAGGCCTATCAGTGCAAAAGGTCTTATTATAGCTCGCGCTAAAGCACATGATAAGAATGCTATTGCTCTATAATTCTCCCAAAGCCAGAGAAAGCAGACGTAGATATTATGGCAATGGAACACAAAAGCAAAGCTATAACATAAAAATGCCAGATAAAATCCACAAATTGATGCAGCTCAATGTAACTTTGACTGTTTCCCATAATTTATATTTAAACTGAATAAATTTTGCATATGCAATGTGATCATTGGCAGCAAAAAGTCAAAATTACTGGGTAATCACACAATTGCCTATATCAAATCAGAAAACTAGTTATGCCAAAATGACAGGCTAAAATCCTGATGCAAAAAAAAAAAACAAAAAAAAGTTTGATTCTTGATAAAATGTATTTGAGGTGCCATCAGGCCTCAATGAGGAATAAAAACCTAAATGCAATTTGCAATTGGATAGTCGATACCATCAAATTCAAAGCAGTCAGAATGATTCAATGCGTTTCTTATTTTTAGATAAATATAGTAGGTATGTGAAGATTTTGTCTTAATATTGTATGTTGTGTCAATGTCAATGTGTAGATTTAGAGGAAGTATTGCTTACAATTTGCAGGTAGGTATGGCGTTCATTCTAACAGTTTTGACCCAATGGATACGATTAATCCAATTGCAAAACTATAAAAGGTTATTGACTTCATGCCATTCTCCATTCAGCATTTGAAAAATAAATATTAAAAAAGACAACAACAACAAAAAAACGCTTACCTTTCACTTTAAGTTTTGCAGCTGAAGATGCTTTTTCAGCTGTAAATCTAATTTCACCCATGTCTTCAGGAGTTACAGATTTAAACAGCAGTACATACGTTCTGCCTGGAAGAGGATAAAACATTTTCAAATAAAAACATAAAGTTCTAATTATTTTAAGCTTTTTAAAATCCTTACCCTCTTGTCTCATCTTGACATTTTCGCTGGCTTTAATTTTAGTATTTCCTTTGAACCACTGGTACTCCACGTCATCGTGAGAGATTTCACAGATAAACGAAGCACTCTCCTTCTCCACCACTTCCACATCTTCTAGCTTCTTAACAATCTTGATATCTCTGGCTATAGAAACCAAATTAAGAATGTATTTTGTTAGAACAATGAAATGCACTTTGGTTTAACCACTTTGACTGGTTTAATAAATTTGCAGGTAATTAATCACCTTGCACAATGAGCTTAGCTGAAGTGTTATCATCAGCTGTGCGACAGATGTAAGTGCCTCCATCTTCAGGAGTGCATTTGTTGATAACTAATGTGCGCTTTCGGCCCAAGGCATGAACAGCAATGTTCTTTGTTGGCTTCAGTTCAACATCCTCCTGCAGAATTGTTGTTTTCAAAATGTTATTAGTATTATTTTTGAATAGTATATTTTTATTTTGCTTCTATAGATGAACAAGCAACTTTTCACCTTGAACCATTTAACTTCTGCGTTGTTTCTAGACACTTCACATTCAAATGTTGCCTTTTCCTTCTCAGGAACATTGATGTCCATAATGGGTTTGGAGATCATAGCAGGAGGTTCTGTATGATTAGGAAGTCAAAAAATGGCAATGTTCAGACAATTTCCCAGTAGAACAAATAATCAGCAGAATTTACCTGTGACAATCAGTTTGCTTGAGGTATGGACGCCCTCTGCTTGAAAGGAAATAGTCCCAGCATCCTCTCTCTTCAGATTGGAAAGTGTCAGGATATGCTTTTTTCCCACGGTTGTGATGCGGCAGTTTGCCCCTGACTTTAACTTGGCCCCATCTCTGGTCCACGAGCCTTCAACATCAGCTTGACTCAGCTCCACTTCAAGAGTCACTGCCTCCGTTTCATGAGCTTTTGTTTCTGTTAGAGCTTTAATTACCTGAATCTTCTTCACTGAAGGGGAAAACAGCATTTAATGATTATCATACAGTGAGAAAGTGAAAAAAGTTGTGAATGATAGAAACAGTGTTTGATCAACTTTACTGCATTTGTGTTGTTAAGTCTTTTTGACAAATGTCTGATGAACAATGTCTTTTTAAGAGATTTGAAGCACAGGCAAAGAGTGAGTCTTGATTTATTTTCACGATTTTTGGCTTTAACTCTGACATACTAGATATGAACTTCTGGGCAAATTTCTGAATGACTGGTCACTCTCACTTTTGGAGTATCTACTATATTTACCATGCCTTAAAATGTTTTCTTCATAACTCAACTGCTTCTGAATTATTGGTGAAAGTCGAATCTAGAGAGTGTTTGTAAAAATGGTTATGACAGCAGGTGTTTCCTTTGAAGCAATCATAGTTGACAAAAGAAGCATGTTTCAAGCACCACTCTCTTTGAAATTAATCATCTGCCCTGCTAATTCAGTTGGAATGACAAATGATAAGTCCTTTTGTAATATTTTCCCCTGAGTTGATTAGAAGATTATTAAATAATGAGAAGGTAATTTTGTGTAAGGTCAGAAGCACAGTGAAGTTTTTTTTAATACCAATCAATATTTCTTCTGATCATTCTACATAGCAACCTGGACTAGTTTAACAGCTGAAACTGTAAAACTAATTTTTTTGTCAATCAGAAGAAAAATGCAAAGCAATCCTCTATACAAAATAAGGAAAATCTTTCTTTCATTGGGTTCAATTGTTCTAAGGTATATTGTATTAGTCTCTCCAAAAACATTAGGGATTATTCTTACTCTCAACAGTGAGTTTTGCTTGAGTCTTGTCATCCAGAGTCTCACAAGAGTATATCCCGCGGTCAGAATAAGTTACTCTCTTGAGAATTAGAATCTGCTTCGCTCCTTCTACTCGGATCTCTATGTTTCCTGTGGGCTGCACAACGACACTGTTCTTCATCCACTTGACTTCATCTGAAGGCTTACTCAGCACTACTTCCAGTTTTACTTCATTCTCTTCTTCCACTGTCATATTTTCCAGCTTTTTCTTAAAAGAGACAGGTTCACCTGGGAAAAGCAGATGTGGTGATTTACACATATTTTGTATTTTTTGGAAATTGAAAATAAACAAAAGTAAAAATAACAGCTTTTGCAGAAAACATTTCTAAGCTTACGCTGAACTTGAAGAGTTGCTTTGGAGCTTTTGCCTTCTGCATCAACACTAACTTCTCCTGCATCTTTCTGTGTGACTGAGGTGATGGTTAGTGCAAAGCTACCACCTCCATGCTCAGGTTTGTACTTGGGCCCAGGAGTGATGGGTATATTGTTGTGGAACCACCGAACATTGACGTCAGCCGGAGTGACTACACATTTGAAAATGGCATCCTTTCCCTCCATTGCAGCAATGTTGTTCAATTTAGTGGTCAACCTCACGAGCCTTGGTGCTGAAAAGAATGAAGCCAGTTTTTAAGATGCAATCAGGTGTTTTCATTAACAGGCGTACCCTGACTATAAAAACACATTGTGACATAAGAAGCAAATTCTACAGCCCCATTTACAAAAACACAAAGTTTGCAAAAAAAAAAAAAATAGATGAAAATGAAAAGCAAATTTCATTGTATTTAGGTCAATGGATTATTTCGGACAGGTCCAAGACTGTCCAAAATAACAGTCCAAGACTCTGTACTGGTCTTGTTCACAAAAATCATAATTCTTTAAACACACATTGAATGCTTTTATGTGTTTTATGGTTGACAAATGTCCCTATATCCATTCAAGGTTTTCATTTATGGCTCAAATATTTTGGCACAGTTTTAAAGATTGCAAGTGTATATGTAAATTTTCAGATTTAATTACCTTTAGAAGTTACTTTAGCAGAGGTCTTGTCATTTTTACACACACAGCTGTATTCCCCTTCATCTTCTTTAGTGACTGCTGTTACAGTGAGGATCCTTTTAGCTCCATCTGTTCTGACACAGTGCCGGTTTCCAGGTTTAATTTCATGGCCCTGGTGCTGCCAGAGAACATCCCCTGAGGCCTGATTTAGCTCACAAATTAGGCTGAGTGTTCCTCCTAACTCCACTGTAGCAGCTTTCAAAGGAACAACAAACTTCAAAGCTGAATCTGAAATGAAAGCATGGGGTGAATTTAACATTTGCAGAAACAGATGTAGAAATAGTTTTATTTGACCTACCTTTAACCTGAACTTTGAATTCCACTTTGTCATCTGGAGTTTGACAGGAGTACGTTCCGCTGTCTTTGGTCTCTACCGATTTCAGTGTCAAAGTGCGAGAAAGCCCATCTTTTCGTATTTCACACTTGCTGCTCTCTTTTATCTCCACGCCATCTCTGAACCACTTCACATTACCAACTTCTGTGGTCACTTCAGCCGTTAAAACAACTTTTTCACTTGCTTCAACAATAAATGTATCCTTGGTAGGCTTCTTAAACTTCACAGCTATGTCTACAGGACACAATTTTTAAGTGTTTTGTTGTAGAACATAATCTCTTCAGTTAAAACTTGACGATTATTTGTAATATATTAGTACCTGTCAATTGCAGCTTGAATACCAGCTTATCGCTTCCAGCTTCACAGGTATATTCTCCAGCATCTTTCTTCTCCATTCTGTCTATTACCAGCTCACGGGTCTTGCCCTTTGATTCCATGTGGATCCCCTTACTCAAAGTGAGAGCCTTTCCATCCTTGAACCATTTCACCTCCATTTTGGAGTCTAAAACTTCAGCACTTAGAGTGGCTTTCTGAGAGAGAGCAGCTTTCACTTCTCTCTGAACTGATTCCTTGCTAGAGAAGCCAGTTGTAGTTTCTAAAGAACAAATTAAATATGTATCATAAACATTTCAGTTCATCTGAAAATGCTTTAACATACGTTGCATTTTTCAGCTGGAAACACATGAAGAATCCAGCTTTGGACAACTTAGTTTACCTTGACTAGTAGATAGCTGGAAAGTCAAAAATGTAATCTTTTCTCAATCAGTGAACATAACACACCTAATATCTGTTACTGAGCAAAGAAGATTCAGAGATAAGCATTTTAGAATTAGTGTGTCAGATGAAGTACAAAGATGTGAGAGGCTATATGACAGGAAACTGTATTTTCTGTGACATGTCTAAAACTAACGTCATAGTGAGTCGACATGTTGGTCAACCCACATATGAACTCACTTTTATTCACTTTATTCACTATTCTGGGTCTTTTACTCTTCACTATTCTGGGTCTTTTACTCTGTAAAAGTCACAGAGTAAAATTTTCAGCATGTAATAGGCTGAAATGAGATTCTGTCATTGCACTGATTAATCCATCCGAACTATCAAGCTCTGTCTGTCGTGGAACGCTGCATTTGGAAATGTTAGGAGCTTTTTGAGAAGCTCAGAGTAAGGGTCAGGATGTGCATTCTGTTGAAAATATACAAGTAGACAACCTTTTTTGTAAAGCTAATGTGCTGACCACACTAACTGCTAATGCTAGACTTTATTTTAATAAAAAAAAAATATTTGAAGCAGTAAGGCACTGTTTCAGAATGACTGCTCAGAAACAGAGCAGTCACAACACATGATTTGCATTGTGTCCTTTCCTCCTAAAGTAAACAATTAAGATTTGTTAATGTGAAAGGTAGAATATATATATATATATATATATATATATATATATATATATATATATATATATATATATTATATATATATATATATATATATATATATATATATATATATATATATATATATATATATATATATATATATATATATATATATATATATATATATATATATATATATATTATTATTATTATTATTATTATTATTATTATTAATATTGTTCTTACAGATTTTTTATTGAATTAATTTGTAAAGGCAATTTGTCAAAATTTATCAATCAGCAAGTCAAAGTTTTATTAAAACCAAAGATCAAAAATCTACTTTCAGCCAGTGTAAACAAATGTTTTACTTGTTCATATAGAATTTTTACACTTGCTTATGCTGACTCAGTTAATTTTGGAAGTTGCTTACTTTATGTTCTTCTCTGCCTTTTATTTTGAACCCTTCAAAAAAACTGCTAACAAAAGGTCCAAGCAATTGAAACTTTCAGAAAAGCAAAGCTGTGAAATAAATCCAGTACAAAGATATGCCCTCAACAGAAATAAATATTATTTTCTTTACTCCTACCTGCCACATGAATCTTAAAAGTCAGCTTCTCTGTCCCAGCCTCACAGATGTATTCTCCAGCATCCTTCCTCTCGACACTGTCAATCATCAGCTGGCGACTCTTGGCCTTTGACTCTATATGTATGGTTTTGCTGGATTTCAGCAGCTTGCCATCCTTGTACCATTTCACCTCTGTCTTTGCATCAGCAACCTCACAGCTCAGAGAGGCTTTCTGCGACAGAATGGCTTTCACCTCCTTTTGGACAGACTCCTTGTTGAAGAAGACTGTCTTAATCTGGGTCTCTGTAAAAAGTAATAATGGAAAACGTCTTGAAGCTGCAACTGAGGTGTATTAAACTTTGGTGTCGAAAAAAACGCCTTACCTTCAACATGCAACTTAAAAGCCAGCTTTTCAGACGCAGCCTCACAAATATACTCTCCTGCATCTTTTCTTTCCACACTTTCAATTACCAGCTGGCGAATCTTGCCTTTTGATTCGGTGTGAATTGTTTTGGTTGAAGTGAGCAGCTTCCCATCTTTGTGCCATTTCACCTCTGTCTTGCTGTCAGCAACCTCACAACTCAGAGTGGCCTTCTGGGAAAGAGTGGCTTTCACTTCTTTCTGCACAGAATCCTTTTTGTAGAAGGCAGACTGGTCCTGCATGTCTATGTGAAGTAGGAATATATGACTTTGTTATCAATAATCTACTTTTTATATAATTTCCTACAGTTTCTGTAAAATATGTTGACCAGCTACATGTCAGTTTAGCTCTGGAACCTACCTTCCACTTGGAGTTTGAAGGAAAGCTTTTCCGCACCAGCTTCACAGATGTACTCTCCAGCATCTTTCTTCTCCAGGCTCTCTATCACAACTTGCCGACTTTTGCCTATTGACTCTGTATGTACCATCTTACTAGAAGTGAGCAGCTTGCCATCTTTGTACCATTTAACCTCTGTCTTCGTATCAGACACCTCACAGCTAAGCGTAGCTTTCTGAGACACAGTGGCTTTGACATTCTTCTGGACCGACTCCTTGTTGAAGAAGGCTGACTGGGCCTCTGATTAAACAGTCATGAAAGAAAACAAATCAGTAACTTCTCCTTAACAGCCTGATTTGTATGTGCCAAACATTTTTACCTGCCACACTGATCTTAAAACTCATCTTTTCAGACCCAGCCTCGCAGGTGTATTCTCCTGCATCTTTCTTCTCCACGCTGTCAATCACCAACTGGCGACTCTTGCCTTTTGATTCAGTTTGAACCGTTTTGCTGGAAGTCAGGAGTTTGCCATCTTTGTACCATTTTACCTCTGTCTTCATGTCTGCTACCTCACAGCTAAGGGTGGTTTTCTGTGAGAGAGTGGCTTTCACCTCCCTCTGTACTAACTCCTTATTGCAGAAAGCAGACAGAACCTCTGAAAGTAAAGGCAATAAAAAAATACAGTATTGGTATGAATAATAAATACAATTTCAAAAGACTACAAACTCTTTTGAGTTAAAACTGAACGGTTCTTCTTTTTTTAACATCAACGTGTGATGGCCTTCAGAAGATGACATAAAACCATTAAGACCTAATTCTCATGCAACGTCCGTGTGGAAATAAAAATATTTAAAAAAAGGAAACAATTGTGGGCAATGTAATTATGTATGTATGTATGTATGTCTGTCTGTCTGTCTGTCTGTCTGTCTGTCTGTCTGTCTGTCTGTCTGTATGTATGTATGTATGTATGTATGTATGTATGTATGTATGTATGTATGTATGTATGTATGTATGTATGTATGTATGTATGTATGTATGTATGTATGTATGTATGTATGTATGTATGTATGTATGTATGTATGTATGTATGTATGTAAGGAAGGAAGGGAGGAGGAAAGGAAGGAAAAAAGAACAGAAGGAAAGGAAGGAAAAAAGAAGAAAGGACAGAAGGAAGGTAGAATAGAATGAAGGAAAGAGAGAAAGAGGGAAGGAAAGGATTTGGGATAAGCAAACATCTCGTCTTACATGTCAAAACCTCCTGATTATAATAACCATATTTCAAAGTAACTGGTTCAGCCTTCCTACCTGATACAGTTATCTTGAAGACCAGTTTATCCCCTCCAGCTTCACAGGTATACTCTCCAGCATCAGTCTTCTCGATGTTTTCAATCACCAGCTGACGGGCGCTCCCCTTGGCCTCCAAGCATATTCTCTTACTTGACTCCAGCAACTTTCCGTCTTTGTACCATTTCACCTCCGTCTTAGAGTCTGACACATCACAGCTAAGTGTTGCTTTCTGGCTGAGGACGGCTTTAACATCCCTCTGAACTGACTCTTTATTGGAGAATGCAGCTACTGCTTGGGATTCTGAGAATAAAAACAAAGCACCCGCATGACAACAATTTGCATCATGTTACAAGCAGAAATATCAGTTTTACCTTTTATCTTGACATGGAATGTGACTTTATCAGCTGCTGTCTCACAAGAATAATATCCTTCATCATTTTTCTTGGCACTTTTAATGATAAGTTTCCTTTGGGTCCCTTTAGAGATGATAGTTGTTCTTTGGTCCTCACTAATTTCAACTTTATCTTTTTTCCATACAACAACAGCACTTGCAGAAGACACCTCACAGGTCAGCTCAAGATCTCCTTTAAGGGATGATGACATTCCCATGGGGCCTCTGGTTTTATTGAGAAATTTGGCAGGCTCATCTGAACAGAAGTAGAATAAAACTAAATTAATCCCAGTGATAGTAGTCGATAGTTATCAAAACAAAGCTTTTAGCCCAGGATGCTACATGTCCATTAGCGCAACATTATAACCATTTTAAAGTTCTAATCCACTTACCTTTCAGGGTCAGTCGAATTGACATCCTATCCTCAGATAAGACACACTCATAAAGACCCACATCTTCCTCTGTAACATTGTGAACCATCAGGATTCTCTTACGCTCTCTTATAATGGATTCATACTTCTTCCCCATTTTCACCTCTCGCCCATTCTTCATCCAAGCCACCTGAAAAACCAAACAGTCCAGTTTACCAAAGCACACAATCTAATTTTAAGATCCCTGATGGCACTCACAAAAACACTGAATCAGCCTTATCTGTCCCTTAGCACTGGCCAGAATCCATAAAGGCATTAACTCAGCATGGAGTCACCAACTTATATAGAGTTCTGCATGCTGGTGATCACACATTTTTTCACCTGAGCTTGTTGGTCTCCAGTACTGCACCTTCAGATTTAGCCTCTTGGGTGCCTGATGTTCTCCTTAGCCAACCTATTGGCTCAGAAAGCCATGCCTTGGTAAGTTTGCAGCTGTACCTTTCTATTTTCAAATAATGAACATGAAGTGCTCTGAATGAAATGTAAAAAAACAAGGGCTATTGTTTTCTAACCCAATCCTGCTGCAAGGTTCCTATCTGGTGTGCTCCTTGGTCTTCATAAAGCTGTTAGAAGCCTTCACTAAGAAGCTGTATATACAGAGAATTATTGGTAAGCTCCTTTATACTAACTAGTTAACTTCTGATGGATATTGGTTGCACTGGATTTTATTTTAGGGTATCATCAAAAAGGGAGCTGATTACATTTGCACACCAGATCTTTCAGAGTTTTACCTCTCCAAAATTTCTCTAATTTTCATGTTCAGGTTTGTGTTGGCTACATGACAAAATCTGAAAAGGTCTGAGGAGAAAATGCAAGGCTCTGTAAGAGGATACATTACTTTCCTCAACAGGATTTATTTTTTAAATATGAAAATGGCCAAAGTGATGAAAATAAGATGTTTTTCACACAAACCTGAGTTTCATAGTCTGACACTTCAGCACTCAGTTGAGCCGTCTCTTGGACACTGCAGGTTACAACCTCTGGATGGTCAGACTTGTTGGTGAATCTGATAGGAGGTGCTGTAACACATTTTTGTACTTAAATGCATGACTGAGTAAAAAATAAAGCTTGAGATTACTCTTACAAAAGTTAAGTGCAGCAAAATAATATTTTTTAAATGACATACCCTTCACAGATAGGATGCAACTGGTCTGAGAACCTCCACCCACAAACTTGATTTCAGTTCCATTCATTTCTATGGTCACGACTCGAATGAGCAATGTATGAATGTTCTTAGATTTGGTAATAAGATACTCTGATCCACTCCGCAGGAGGCGTCCATTTAGGGACCAGAAGCCTGAACAAACAGCCGACAACTCCACAGAGATGGAGAATTCCTCTCCAGAGACTGCAGAGCTGTTTATCAGGCCCTTCCTGATTTCTGCAGTGGGTTCTGGATAACAAAGACAAACATAGTATTTTTTAAAAAACAAAACACAGAAAACAGATGCTTTTCAAAAAATATAAAAGACTTACCAAGGTAGAAGCTGCCAGGTACTTCCAGAAAGGGACTCTGGCCAAAGTCATTTGTGGCAGAAATACGGAACTGGTAGCTAGCTTCCTCTGCAAAACTGCTTATGGTGGTCTCTGTGGTTGTGAGGATTTCTCCAGCATTGCATCTCTGCCAGGTAGAAGCACCAACTTTCCTCCTCTCCACGATGTATCCTTTAATGGGTACGGGACGGTCACTGTCAGGGGGAGACCAGTGAATGGTGATGGACGAGTCAGTCTTGTTCTGCACCACAGCATCGACTGGGGGATCAGGGGGATGCTTCCTGGGAGCTACAGTGGGGAAAACAAAAGTTGCAGATGTTCCTTTGACGGCAATACATTTTCATCTTTTCTTTTTTTCTTACATAACTATTGACAAGTGTGTCTTCAAGGTTGTATGGGAAAACTTTTGCCTACCTTTATTTATGATAGTTCACTTATATCTCCCTTACGACATTGTTTTTGTAGCATAAATCTGACATTAAGAATAGTATTTGCAACATCTGATAAACATTTTTGATGAAAACACAAAATTAAAACAATAGGACATATAAATTTAATTTATTACAATCTGTTCTACATACATCCTATTATCACATGAAACTTAGTCATAGAACGTGAAGTAACATACTTAGAATGTCATATGATTCATACACTTAAGCTCTTAGAAAAATGTTGTCTTTCACAACACAAAAGTTTAAATTTTTAAACGCTTGACACCCCTTTTCTGGTGTGGGGGCCACAATGAACCTTAGTTTAATTGCTGCTACCTCCATCAGATCTCAATAGCTCACTACGTCTTCAGACATCTATTTATAAATGTATTTGTTTTAAGTACATATACATATGTAGTGATTTTTTTGCATAGAAATTAAAACCATGATAAATTTGGCTTTAGGTTAGACATGCTGGAAATGCAGGTGTTAAAGTACATTGCAGGTGAAGGGCTCTTGGAATAGGTGGAGGCAGAAGTAGGTGCTTGCCAAGGCCAACCTTTCAATATTTATTGCAATAACTGTCTCTCACTATGTTATACAATTTACCACATATGAGAAAAGTCTTTGGAAATTATTTAACTCACCAGTGACAGAGAATCGTGTTGAAGTCTTACAATCTCCGGCCACAAAGGCCACCTCTCCAGAATCATTTGCCTGGCAGTCTTTAATTGTTAACGTGTACTGTCTAAGAACACAAGCAATTGAAGTACGAGAATCTTCCTTCAGTTTCTCGCCATTGCGAGTCCAGTAGGCATCTGGACAAGGATGCTCCAACTCAACACAAAAGATGACGGTGTCACTGACTGGAACGATCGTCCTCCGAGGAAGCTTCTTTGTGATATTACCTGGTACGTGGGAGTAAGATTACAGATAATAATACTTGATGCACAAAGAACAGCAAATATAAGCATTCATCTTAACATAATTAACCAGTGTGGTCTCACAAGCAGCTGCACTTGAAAAATGATTTATGAAACAAATGTCTTCAAAATTACACATAAGATGCCTGAAAATCCAAAGAGAACAGTTTCCCTACCCAGGACAGTGAGCTCAGCCACAGTGCGGCTGCCCTCTTTCATCTCGCAGATATAAACCCCATCGTCATTAGTGGTAACATTATGTATGGTAAGGCGGCGCAGAGTCCCATCCTCATCCATGTGATATTTGGTGTTGCGCTCCAGCCTAGTTTCCTCCATGAACCAGTCGGTCTGAGTGGCGATGAGTGGCACCTCACACATGAGTGTGGCTGAGGACTTTTCTTGTACCTCCACATCTTCCAGTTTCCTCTTGAATGGCACCTTTGGCTCTGACAAACAGAAAAACAACAAAATCTGCACATTTTTAAAATGACATAAAATGTTCTGAACTGCAGTGCAGTCGTTATTTAGAAGGTAGGAAATTACATGTTAAGTGAAGGCAATTCAGGATTAAATGCAGTGCACTCCAAAATTATTGTTACTTCTTGGAAAGATGTGTAAAAATGCAATGAAATAAGTTTAAATTGAAGAGGTATAATGTCAGTAAATTTTTAGAAAAATCAAACTTACAAAAGTAATAAAAACTTTATTTGATTTATGCTTTTTAAGGTAATTAGATTGTCTGAACTCAGATATTTTGTGTTCTGGTGTTTCCTTTTTGTTTGGTCTTTTATCAATGAATCCACAAACTATCACCACTGCTTCTACATCATCATTCATGGTATGTTGGGGGTTTTACTGGATTTTCTTCTGGAATCGGGATGTTCATGACTGGAATCGGTTCATATGTTGCTCCTGCCGTGTAACTGGACACACGAACCGATCGCACCTGTTGGACTTTCATCGGCTCGTGTCGTGTGTGGTCACAGAGGTTTGGAAAATCGGCCAACAATCCTTAAATCGTGATGTGTGATCCAGGCCTAAAACTCACAAGCTCCTCTCAACCAACTGCCCTAACGCTCTCTGACTCTGGTCGCTAAGGTAACATTTACACATCCCTTCAAAATAAGATACAGATGTGCCACAAAAACGACTTTTATTATGACTTTCATGGAAAATAAACTGCTTGAAAACAGCGCACTCTCTCCATCATTTGTCAATTTGTCATCATCAGAGTGCATGAAGGTTTTGAATCAACACAAATATATAATTTAATGATGTCATCCTCTGAGCCAAATTTTGTTCCTGGAGGAAGTGTCACTTGCAGTGGCCTAGAGAGGGTGAGTTCATCTGAGAAACTGTGAACTACTCATCACCAGTAGGAAATAGATGAAACACAACACCAACTTTCAAATGGTCAAGATGAATATAACCATGTAATTTATGGCCACTGACATTTAGGTAAATCTTAGGGTATAATACAATGATTTAAAATGGTAATTACAGTTATAGGTAGTGCATGGCATATTACAGCCCTTTTTACTGAGAAGCAAATGTGTGGTTATCTGAAGCTGAATATGCTTATCAACAACTGGGATCTACAATTTTATCTATAATATGTCAACTTTAAGAAAAATCTGTTTTTATCATTTTAATGTAGATGTAGGTTCGTGGTTCCCTAAGCTGATGGGATTTGGGCTACCTTTAGTGCTACAGAAAAAAAAATCCTAAAATCCTAAAATTGTGTATTTAAATAAATGTTGAACAAGTTCTAATATCCCTAGTCATCTACTTCTGATGTCCAAACTTGGATATTATAGGTATCAGCTGTCAGAAACATGGAATAAAACATTAAAAGAAAAATTCTGGGTGTTTAACAGTTTTTGTTAAATTAAAATATTACATTGAAAAACAATAATTTTCTTACCCTTTTGGGGTCAAAAACAAATCAGTAGAAATTTCTTGGAATTTAAATTTTGTTGGATTTGTTTTCATATTTAAATATATAAAATTTATAAAAGGCATACTTTCTGATGGTCCTCCCTCTTATCTCAACTTATACCACCAAAGTACATCATAATATTATTGATTATACTTTGCAGAGGTGAGTGTTTTTCACACCCTGCTCACAGTTTAATACAAATATACTACATTTTTCATGTTGATAAAGGCAACAACAACCAAAAAATGTCTTGTTTTTCTTTTTTTTTTTTTGGCTCTGGATTCTACTGCAAAAATCAAATTACGAAAACATGCATGAACTGAGATGACATTGGCACAGGGTCATCTCAGTTTTGTTGGCTGGCAGCAAGAAAGTCCTTGGTTCAAGTCATGGCCTGTGCCCTATGTGCTTGCTGTTCCAGTGGATGCTCAGGTTCTCAACAGGTACTTTGGTTTCCTCCTACTGTCCAAAACATGACTTGACTTATTGGGCACTAATTTCCCTTTAAGTATGCATGCATGGTTGTTTACAGTTTTCGTGTCAGTTTTGGCCTGTGGTAGACTGTTGCACTGTCAAGGGTATATACCCTACCTTTCACCAAATGACTATCTGCTTATCCGATATGGATAAGCAGATGTAGACAACGTTCCCACCCAAATTTTTGACTTCTAAGTACTTTTCCATTAATTTTCCCAACTACAATGTTTGTGATTTAAACTTTAACACATAGATAAGCCAGATCCTCCAAATACATCGTCAATGAATGTTAGTTTTTTTTCCTTGTTTGTTTTGTTTGCTTGTTGTCTTTTTACGGCATTCCCCAACAAACAAGACAAGTCAAAGTTCTGCTGTACCACAGCTCTAAAAAGTTTCTAAAGGTGATGGTACTTAGAAAGCTTTGTGTCCATTGAAGTTGTACTTGATACACAAATGTAGGTAATGGAGCAGCATCATTTTAAGATGTTGCTGACATAAAAAAGGGGTGGCCAACGAATAGCCCAAGGGACAATGATGTGCCACATTTTTTGTTTTTAATTTATTTTATAGTTAATAGTATCACACATCCTATTAATGAAAAGCAAGCGTAACGACACATTTTATTTAGTCATTAAATTTATATAATATATATAATGTGTTTTCATTTGCAAAATATCTTAGGGTGGTTTAGATGTATACAAATGTTTTTTTTTCAATGAGTGAACATTTTAAAACCTTACCTTTGACTGTAACCAGTACAGCACTGTAGGTCTGGCCTGCCATATTGGTGGCATTGCATGTATAGAGACCATTATCACTCTGTTTGCAGTACAGGATCTTGAGGATGAAGTTCTCAGCTTGATCCTCATAAATGACATGCCTGCGACCCTCACTGATGTTAGTTCCGTCCTTCCTCCAGATAATGTGTGGCTTGGGGTGACCCGTCACAAAGCAGCTGAGTTTTGCATGCTTGCCCTCAGTAACAGTGCAAGTGCGGGTGAAAACACCTTTAGGTAGACTGGCCAGCGCAGACGCCCTCAGCTCCTGCTCCAGGCTCAGGGAACTCAGGGCATATGTCATGTTGGCTTTGGAGAGGGAGCTGTTTTCCTCTGTGCGAAAGATAGAGATGTCCTTCTTCATTTCCTCTTTGCGCTTTTGCATGTGGGAGAGGAGAGAGGTACTCTTGTCTGCAGACATGTGCCGAGCATCCTGAGTATCCACCACAAGAGCTGCAGCAGCCTGGGAGCGGCCCACGGAGTTCTGGGCCCTGCAGATGTACGTGCCACTATCCAAGTTGCGCACACCTTGGATCTTTAAGGTGCTGCTTTCGCTGTTGGACATAATTTTGATGCGATTTGTTTCACCTAGGTAGCGCCCGTCCTTCTCCCACTCAAAGATGGCCTCAGGGTGAGCCATAACCTGGCAGTGGAAAACAACCTCTCCTCCTAAAGCCACTCGTGTGGAAGTGGGCTTCACCGTGAAAATGGGGGCCCTCTGAGACATCTCCGTTTGGAGGGCCACCTTCAGGGTCACGGCAGCATAAGCTTCCCCGATGTTGTTTTTGGCTCGACACATGTACTGACCACTGTCCTCAAGCGTGAGGTCATATATGGTCAGACGGTAAATGTCTCCATCTTCCACAGTTTTAAATCGCCCCCCAGACGAAAGCTTGAGCTTGTCCTTTTCCCAGGTGATTACTGGAGTTGGGTTGCCAACAACAGTGCAGCTGAGTGTAGCATCCTTGCCCACACCCACTGTGAAGGCCTTTGGGCGTGTGAGAAACCTAGGGGCTCCTCCAAACAGGTTTTGATCCATTTTTTACTTCTGTGATAAATAAAGCATATAAAGATACATTAATACAGCTACTACAACAAACAGTAATAAAGGAAGAATCTAAGGACAACTTGAGTTAAATATGACAACGGGTTAAAGAGTAAATATGGTAACATGAAAAAAATGTATTTAGAAATAAATTTTTCACAAAGAACTGATTTTTGTTTTTATTAAATAAGGAAGTAAATTTAAGTTTAGTTATTTTTGGTATCAATGTGTTTAAAATTAAGTTGGATACAGTAGTGTGATGTAAGAAGCTATTTTTAAGGAAAGTATTTTTTACTTTGTTACCCTCCTGTGGTTCATTCAGCTCAGTCTGACATGGAACAAGATGGATTTTGAAATATCAGCAACTCTTGTATACAGTAATTGCATAACACAATTAATAAAATTAAATATATGATATAATACATCATTATGCATATTAAAGTTACAGAATAAAGTCCTAATCAAAGCCAAATGAAACACCTCATATTATACTATTTTCTATGTGGACTCTATTCTAGTTTTATGTATTTTTTTATTGCATGCGGATTCTAATAATGTAAAGATTGGTATATTTATAGCTGTCAGCTCCTGTAACATTATACATTCTCCTTTCTCTGCACACATTCATCAAGCCAACCACATAAATCCACGCAGCCTGTTCAATAGTTTAATACCACAACAATAACTGAATTCCCATGTAACAAGGTCATACAGAAAAGATAGGTGTCTTTCAAAGACCTCTATCTGTGGCTCAGACCGCCTGTCCCAAAAATAACCTCAGCTGTCAGAGCCCATCTCTGCACATTGCCATTTGTAGAAACGAAGTGCTCTTTGATAAAGCCCCTACTTCGGAAACATGCTTTATTTCTAGCACAGTTCATTTTCTCTCTTCCAGTGAGCACAAAGGCTACAACAATAGGCTGAAATAAACAAAGTGAGGTAGACAGAAATTTCTTAAACTGGTTCTTCAATGCAAAAAAGTGACATAAACAAAACCAATACTGGAAGTTGTAGCCATAGCTAACAGTGACAGAAAATTAAATTATAAGTCTTAAAAGTGACATCAATTTAAACTGATACATTTACCTTTGAGTCTTCAACCTCTCAGGTAAATCAGCATCTGAGTCATGTGACTATTGGCTGTTACTAAAAATTTCCAGATTAAGGACCAGCTCTGAGTGTAGTAATCCCACCAAAAAAATGTTTGGTCTTCTTTGTGCACAAATATCCGTGAAATGATAGTAAATCCAGAAAGATGGAAGTTCCCCAGTCTCCTGTGGTGGGCTAGACTCCTTTTTCTTTTCTTCTCTGAGGGCTCATGATGCCAAATAGCTGACGTTCCGAGTTTGGCGCAGCCTCCTTTCCAAAATAGATCCTGTCATTTGCAGGGGGGATAGAAGATGGCCTCTGTTGGACAGGCCGGGTAACAGAGACACGGACACTGGCCTCTGTGGCTGGTCACTGCTGCTAGCTACACCCAGTTGAACAAAAATAAAAAAGAATATAACCAGGAAGAAACATGCTTTTTACCTTCAGGGAGGAATCGTTATGGCTAGATTTAGAAAGATGTAGGGCCCTGGGCTGTGTCCTGTCTTAGTGCCCCACCCATTCGAGTTTCTGTCTTGAACTACAGCAGATTGATTTGAGGTGTAAATTGTAAAGACTTGCTGAAGTTTGGCAAAGGCTATCATTTTGTAAAAATTAAATGTCACAGTATACAATGTTTAAAATGGAAAAGATAATTAAATGTCATCGTTTAGTTTGTTTTATACTAGAGGTCTAGCAATAATAAGTAAATAATAATAAAAACATAACCTCTGATGGAAAAAAAAAGGTTTTTGTGTCAAAACATTTCCCATACAATGAATTTTGAATCTTGCTTTGAAACTTCCAAATATTCTCCTGGCCATTGTAGCCACACTGCTCCATTGTCACTGACTCCTGTTTTTACAGCCTGATTCTCAGTTACAGAAAATTTACTGATGTAATTGGCTCGCTGCATAGAGGTTGTGGCATGTTGTTTTCCCACTGCTTCTACTGTGACAGCTGCAACTTAAGCAGCTGACCTTTTATTAAAATATGACCTCATACTGACTTAGGTGCCCGAATTAATACATTTTACTGGTTTCCAATCTGTGACATTTTTTAAAATGACAAAATCAAACAAATAATGTTCCACAAACCTAAGATTATAGCATTTTAAAATAACCTCTTTCCCATCAGAATAAAAATTAGCTCGTTTGTCTGGATGATTTCTTTTAAATCACTGATTAAGGATTGATTTATGACTTCCCCTGTGGGACCCTATTCCTTTGCTTCTGTGGTATTTTTTCAGTCTTTGACAGTGGGCTTTCCCCTCCCAGTTCCAATGACTGACAGCAGCAGGCCTCCTGGACCCTCATTTAAACTCATTGAAACTCTAGCAGACACTAATCCACTATTGCTGCTTGTCTCTGTCTCATCCTGTTCTGTCCACTGTCTATGGTTTCCATGTCGCAGAAAGAACATGGAGGAGCTGCCCGATCTGATCAATGACTCTACAGCTGTTGAAAGCTTTTAGGTTAGTTGCATGTCGTCATGCAGAGGTGTAAAATAGAAAATGATTTATGAGACTTGAGTTATCCTATCCTAAATTTATGACAAGTTTTTTTTACCCAAAAATTCCAGCAGGCTGGCATGATATATGGTATATTTTCAGAGTCATCAGGAGATGTTTAAAGCTTACTGTTCAACATACCAGGGAAAGAAACACAGTACCCATTTCTGCATTAAATCATTTCTTTTTGATGACTGGAGGAGCAAAAATTAGATGCAATGTGTGCCTTCCAGCGCGAAGTGCAAGGACCTTTATCCGACCTCCCAGTCATTTGAAAGACAAAGGTCATGGATGTATCATGTTCACAGAGCCAAACATTCATGTTACCTCCAAAACATTTGCATGCCAGGTGAAAGTCGAGACAAATGTTATTGTAAGAGCAGCAGATGGCGCACCTGTCCTCCAGAAGTAAAAGGCGTTGGAGGAAAAAGCAGTTGGCTGCTTCTTCATACATATTTACAATGCAGACATGTGTCAAGGAGAAATGCAACAAGATAACTGTAAAACAATTTATTTAAAATATCCTGCAATTAAATATTTATAAAATTCTGAAGATCAGCAGAATTGAGATACAAATAAATGGACTTATATGAAAATGTTAAAAACCTTTTATGAAAAGCCTGAAACATGTGCAAATAAGCTTTAGTTTCTTTTTAGCTAAAGGAGAAGTCAGAGGCCAAGTGTATAATGAGAATGTCACACTTGACATTGTAGTCAGGATGTAGTGCACAGAAAGTAAAGAGGGAATTTATAGGCCTGCAAGGCCCATGCGGTTTCTCCAAGGTACTTCTTGCATAATCTTTTGCTGCACTGCTTTAATATTTATCATATACACCCAGAACCAGATGCAGAGAAAGTTGTGGGTACCCTTGGAAAAGAAGTGCAAAAAGTAATTGTAGTTGCATAATTGGGGCCTGCCCAGAGCAATGCATAGGGAGAGCATAATAGGTAACTAACTATTGGTCTTCACCTAACAGAATGTCTCTTTATTATTATTGGGGCCTGCCTAGAGCAATGCATAGGGAGAACTGCCTCCATGCATTGCATGCCAGGCACCTATTGTTTTTCACTTCAAAATACTTTAACTGCTGCTTCCTCCTACCGTTAATGCAGCTCAAACTGCTGCGTGTCCCCTCACAATATATATATCATATTGATATATATTATATATATCAAAACGTGCAACTCAATCGCGTGAGGGAAGCTATTACTTTTGTTTGCATTCTCTTTCTTTCTCTAAGATGAAGGAAGACCAATAATTATCTAGCCATCACACAGATAACGTCTGCAAAAAGTGGCATGTTGGGGTCAAAAAGTCTTCATGAGAGCCTTCAGATTTTATCTACATTCCAACTGTTAGCTTAGGACTGCTGCCAGAGAAAAAAGACCCTCTTCTCTCTAACTGTAAACATACAGTACATTGCAAAACACTATCTGTAGATTGCAAAACACTATCTGTAACTGTTCCCAGGTTAGTAGACTGAACCTGAGCATTTTAGGCAGTTTTAGTGTGCAACAAATGAGCAAAAAGCCAGTTTATGTTCAATGTTAAGCAAAGTGAAAATGTTTTTCTCTCCAAAAATAGATACATTTATTGCAAGTCTTTCTACAGATTTTCACCAGGCGCCTACCAATTTCTTCTGATATGTACTAATAGAAATCTATATTTATCATATATTCTTTTTGAGATCTGTTTTTCTAAGGGCAGATAAAGATCTTTCATAAACAGCTACATTTACTCTTTAAAGAAACTTGAATAATGATACATCTAATATCCGTTTGGAGTTAAGAAAATCCCACCGCCCCACAGTGAATTAAACTAAAAAAAAAAGCTTCATTGACACCCTCAGACAAAAGTCCAGGACATGTCTAATTTTAACCAATGATATTTTCTAGGCTCAATAACCACGAATGAACAAAATTCTCAACAGAGAAAATTGAGAGCTTTTGTTTATTTCAAGAACACATTTCAACACACATCACACACACATCAAATGATTAAATACACTCAAAATATGATTTATCAGTCTCTATTCACAAACAGGGAACATGTATAGTAAAGCTGTGCAGAAAACAAGTTATTTTGGCATGTTTCCTTTGTCAGATAATGCCTAATTTACAGAATAGAACCAAACTTTGTAAGAAACAAACAAACAAAAACTATTTGTAAGCATAATAGTCATCATCTCTGAATAGCACCTTGTTCCAGTCTCTGCAGTATTTTGACTGGTGAGTAGTTGATAAGAAAGGATGGTATGGGGTTCGTCCATTAGGTCAAACAAAAGACAAAAGTCCTGCCTCTGTATGTTATATAAACCCAAACACCATGACAGGAAGCAGCGTCCTGGAGATAGAAAAGGCTGACTTACTGACACCAGGGCTAGTCATATGAGCAACACCCACAACTTACTTGATGCTATATCCACATATGAGCTGCTCATCAGAAAATACTGTACATTATGTGTGCTGCTAAGTCTATAAAAGTAGATTTGATGATTTAGATGGCATGGCTTTCTAAAAGAGCAAATGCTAATCCGTAACACTAAGGCACTGCTTATGATATAAATGGCTAACAATAAACGGAGAGCGTATGAAATCTGTGCATACAACTCAGCTCCAGAGTGTCTTCTACACAAAAGTTACGACATGTGAAAATCACAACTCAAAATTCACTTTCAATGCAACACACAACCAGGTGCATATTTAGAGTCTCCTAATTTGGTTGGAGAACGGTATTTTCCTTCTTGTCGGGAAATTACCACACATCTCATGCTGAGGCTTCATGCAAGAACCAACATTGCTTTAACATCATGCAGGTGGCCGTGTTGTTTTATGATACTAATAAATTCTGAACGAATGACTTATCACCTCATAGAGATGGTGAATTTTTTTATTGTTAAATTATTTGTCTAAAAACAAATCTTGTTATTTTTCCCCATATATGTAACATGTATGCTTTTGTCTTTTAAATATTTGGGAAACAAATGTAATACATATTCTTAAAGCCAATACCTGATGTTGCCAGAAGAGTCTATAGTTTTTGAGACTTTGAAATGTTGTAGAGCATCTGTAAACAACACAATAAAAAATTAAAAACCAGCCACTATGGTGACATTTCATATTTATGTAACAACTCCGGGAAGACCAACATCAATAAAAAATTTACTTAACACAGATTTGCAAAAGCAAATTTTCCCAATTATTCAAAAAATATTAAAGCTCATCTTATCTGCTTGGTAAATATAGAAAGAAAATCTAATTATTATAATTTATATATGCAATTAAATTCGGAAAGTAGTTGATGCATTTGTGCAGAGATATTGACTGTAGCCTAAATTCATCACTGCCATCGAGGTAATACAGCGAACTGGTTTTTAGATACTTTTTTAGCATACAAATAAGCAATAAACTGACCTAATAGGTATCACCTGTCTGTCGTGCGATTTCAATTGCAATAATACTTAATGCTTATTTCATAAGAAAATAACAAAAGTCCTAAAACCCCTGAACTAGTAATACTAAGCAAAATGTGGATTTAGGCCCATTAAACATGGAAAACAGCATGAAATTATATGTCAATGAAATCTGTAGAGGTTCTATATTCAAATATTAAAGGTATTGTAGTCAGCTTTTCAATAAATAAATACTTGGCAGCTCTTTAATAAATTGATCTGGTATTTGTAAAAAAAAAAAAAAAAAGACCTATTAAAGGATGAGTTATACACAGTCTATTTACATGTCACAAGGGCAAAAAACCATATTGAAATGTTTTACTTTTCAGATGGTCAAGTTGTAGCATAGATGTTCACGCCATTTTGAAAACCCTTGTGATGCACAAGTATTTGGAGAATTTGTGCAGACACAAGCACAGCCGAAGTTATGAGCCATGAAATTGCTTACATCCAATATCACGCAGACTCTACACGTCCAAATGAACTTTGTACAAGTTAATGATAAAACCATGATAAAAAGGATGGAAGACATATGGAATCCCTGATGCCATAGACTCCCTGATATGACACGATGAGGTGTAGAGGTGCGAAAACAGTGGTTATTCATCGGCAGACCCTTTCCACTACATGATGTTTGAAAGGTCTGCACTAAACTCTCCATGAAGGTCATTCAAGGCCACAATGTTCAGCGAAGAAAGAAAAATGTAAACACTATAAAAAAAGAGAAAAATTATTAGAGAAATATAGTCTTTCAGGTTACAGCTCCACAGATCATATTATAGGGCTGAAATTGGATCATGTACCTTATGACAAAGGCACCTTATGAACTGTGTGGGGTGGCCTTTTTTGGAGAAGATCCATTGTTAATCTCCTGATCATCTTCATTCTCTTCTTCTTCTTCCTCTTTCCAGCCACCAAGCTGAGCAGGGGCTGGCATGGAAATGTTGGAACTATGAGAGCTATGAGCATGAAAACCTGAAAAAAAAGAACATTAGACTATTACAGCAGAATTTATATGTATATAAAGTGGGGGAAAATCTGTTATCTCATTTTTTTCCAACTGAAATTTATGATTTGAAAACTAATCAGAACAAAATCAAATTTAAAATTAGAAGAATTATTTAAGAAAACTACAACAAACTTAGTTTTTCTACTTTTTAAATGAAAAAGTAACCTTAAAATTACATTTTACTGACACCAAGAGTCAGAACACTTAATCAGGAAGGTATGTAAATAGCATTATGAATTTTTGCTTCTAGTCTGTCCTTTGTCAATAATAATAATAAACACTGGCTATTATTTGCAAATGACGTTAAAGCAATAATGTCTCTCTTCAAAAAGCTCCACTGAATTTAAATGACTAGCTGTGATAATTAGTTCTGGATAATTAGCTTAAATCCCTATTGGGCTGTCTACTTGTGAAGTTGTAGGCTTGATTCCATCTTCCTATTGCTCCATGTTGATTTGTCCCTAGACAAGACATTTAACCACAAGTTACCTACTGCTCTGAGTGTCTGTGCATGTTTGTGAGCTTGAGTTAAATATTTATGAGTATATTTTAAATCCAGGTAAACAAACCAGGGACATGTACATTGAGAAATGTAGTTTCTGTATACAGTGCCTGCTATACCTCTAAGCCACGTGATGAAACAATGAAAAGTGTTGTTATTACTGCAACCTGGTTTTACTCGGGTATACTGTTTTCACAAATCAGAGTTTTGAGTTTCTGACCATCCGGCCACCAGTCAATATTAGCTGAAAAGTCAGTTAATATTGGTCACCAGCTGCTTCCACAAAAACAGCAGATCACCTGTGGTTGTGTGGAGATCTCTCATTGGCACTGAACTCTGCCAGTGTCCTGAGGTCCTCTGTGGATGGGAGGTCTGCTGATGGAGCTACACAGACAAACACTTGTTCAGAGTACAATAATAAAAAATTTAAAAAAACTAAGCAATGGATTAACATTTAAATTTCATAACTAAGCAATGGATTAACATTTAAATTTCATAACTAAAAGCTGGGCTCCTTGAGGGACTGATTTCCATTGTTTATAAACCAACCTGAGGTTTACGTTTGACCCTACAACAGAGTAAAAGTTATCAGGAAATTACCTCATGCATATAAATGGCATGAAGGCTCATCTCTGCAGAGGCAAACTCTGAGTGCAACGCATTGCTTTGGATGCGAGAGTCGCTGTTAGACATGCTGTAAAAGAGGAGCAGAACTGATGTTGAATTTGTGTAACATCTGCAACATTAGATCTCAGGTCTTAAAAGTACCTGTTAATGACGGTGCGGTCACTGCGGTACATGGTGGTTTCAGGGTAAACGGAGGAGGGCAGAAGGACATGGGGTCGGCTTCGGCTTGGATGTGCATGATGAGAGGTGGACAAAGAGGCCAGGACACTGGCAGCGGCAGATGCAGCAGAGCTGGGCGGGACGAAACGATGGTCTCGCCCTTGTAGACCGGATGCAGTGAGGATGGGGTGGGCCAGGACGCTGGCTAAAAGGCTTTCAGGCTGGAAGCAGTCACATACATGAAAAGATTTTAAGAACAATCAATTATTGTTTGGATGTTACATAAATGACATTAAGATTAGGCTTCCTACCCCAGTGCCAGACTCGTTGGAGTGCAGCGAGGTGCACAGAGGGGCCTCTGAGAGCAACAACTGTGTTGAAGGCCCACCCTGTGCGTCATGCTGCACCTTCTCCTTTAAGTGGCTGATGAACAGCGAGCTCTCCTGAGGTGGCTGCCAGCGGGGGTTCTTTAAGGTGAAATGCATGAGGGACAACTCCGTCTTGCCGTTCTCAGCCTGTTGATATACAGATGCCTCCGTCTGGCCATCTGACATCCACTGCAAAAATAGAAGTGTGAACAAATAAAGCAATGGGATTACTGTTGTTCTCCTGAATATATTGGCCTCAGTCCTGCCACTTAAGTTTAATAAGTCTTACTGTTGGGTTTCCATGCCGCCTAATATCCATCTGAGCAAAGGAGCAGATATCCCCAACTCCAACCACTTCCACAGTGAAGTTCCTAAAGAAGTCGATGATTTCTAGGGATTTGTTTCTCAAGGAGAATATGAGAATGAAGGGAGTAACAATAGGGCTTAGAAGTTCCTCCAAAATGAACACCTAAGGTAAACACAAAGAGATTAATTCTCCCTCAAAAATGCATCATTTCAGACTGAATAATCCAATGATAAATTGTTGGTAACAATCAATAAAAACAATCTAGTTCATTTTAGAAGAAACAAATGTTTTCCTATCTACTAATATGCTGTTCACCCCACCGCTTTGTATTGGAACAGCTGTGCCACCTCGTCACGGGTCTCGCTCTTGTTTGCGTCCCCCCTCCAGTGATCTGGCATGTAGTGGATATGAGCCAACACGCACTGCAGAAGCTGCTCCGGACACCAAACCATATGTTCATCCGGGATGAAAGACCTTATGCAAAACAGGCACAAAAATGGTAAAATAGCTGATCTGAACAACTTTTTTTTTTTTTTACACATTCATATTTTCTAGTTATAAGCAAAATCTTCAGAGCATCATATTGAGATTTTATGAAATAGACCAAGACAAAATAGAGCATTATTGTGAAAAAGGAGAAAAATGGGACATGGTTTTCTTTTTTATTTTTTTAAGATTAACATCTAAAAATTCTGGTGTGCATTGTTATTCTGCCCTTAAGTCTATAAGAGCATTATGTGCATTTAAGTATATTATAAAAAATATCTAATTACATTTTCTATTCTCTATAAATGATATAAATACCAAGTGATTTTGAGTATTTTACCAAGTTCTATGTCTGGCTGAGATTCTGCAGATTTTACATCCATAACTAAACATAAATGGAAACAACTCACCTGGTTATAGTGATAACTACACCCAGCACAGTGATAGCGGTCAGAATGTGCTGCACTGTAAGAACGTCCTCATCATAGACAGTCAGTGCAATGAGAACTGCCAGCACCGACCCTGAGAAAAAAGCAACATTCTTGGCGAGAACAGCCAGGAGCGGTGACGTGAAGGAATTCATGTATTTTGAAGTAGGTTTGTAGCCACGACCCAATCGTCCATGCAGCTCGTGGTTCAGCTCATTGAAGTGCCGCAGGTATAAACGGCCGTAGAGGGACCAGCGGCGTGCGCCCAAACTTCCAGGCTCCCTGCGGATCACTTCAGTATAACTAAAGAACGCGTAAAGCACCTGCCACACCAGGATGAAAGGACACAGCAGCAAATTGGCCAAGCCTATCAGCAGAATCACTCTGCTCAGCTTCTGAGCCAGCTCGAGGCGATTTCCACTGCGCTTGTACTTAGGGTGCAGATTCCATTTGTTCTGAAACAGAGAGCCGGGACCCCAGAAAAGGATGAGTTCAAAGTTGTACTTGAGGCCTTGGGTTAAGAAGACCACATTGCCCAGCAGGGGGAGCTGCAGATGAACTGGCAGCAGCGATTTGTTTATCATGGCCACCATGTAGTTCTTGAAGCGCAGGATGCGGTGATATATGTCAAGTTCTGTCAGCTCTTTCTTATGAATGCACATTTGCTGTTCCCTCTGCAAACTGATGAGGCGATCCTGGACTTCCTGCCACGTAAAGTTGCATAGTTCATCCTGATAAAAAGAAGGAAAGGGGAAAAAAAACAACAAAAGAAACTGATGAGAAAAACAACAAATTGCTTGTTTGTGGTTGTTAGTTGCATATCTTAATTTAGATCACCAGGTGGAGCATATACCATTTTAATCTTCAATGCTTTGATGTAAAACTGCCTGATCTCCCAGTAGCTCAAAATGTTGCAGAAGACTTTAATAAGTCGGTAGATCCAGAAGATGGCAGCCATTATCAGAAGGAATATGATCCAGCTGTTGTCTTGTATCCTAAAAGAAAAAAAAAATCCCTTTCTGACTCCCAGACTTCACATTTGTACATCAAAATCTGTTTTACATTGAAAAATAAATGTTAAAAAAAAGGCAAGTTATCTGTAAATAAATAAACAAATTGCAAAGAAAAGATTAAAATTGCAGAAGATGTGTTTAACACAGAGGCTTATGGTTGCAGGTTGGTGTTGCCTTCATCCTATATTGGCATCAAGGCACAGTTGGCTGATTCCAATCTGAACTATTTGGTGCATGTTGAAAAAACAATAACTTTCTTATTTTTACACAATTGCAAGTCATTTTGTCTTACTATGGCTATAAACAGACATATATTATGCAGTTGCAATTTTACTGCTGAATCTTGTTCCTTTCTCTGGCAACCACTGCTACTCTTCTCCAATTACACGTTTAAGCAACGTTTCAACCAGTAACGACAGGGCAAAGGCTTTGCATAATCACTGAGGGGGTGACATGTTTCAGGGTTCGACCAAGGCTGTTTTGATTGCCTTTTGAGTACCTATTGCTAACCTCATGTAATCCTTCACTCTACAGTTCCACAGATCCAAAGTTAAACCTCTGCTGAAGACTTTGTGCAGAGTGACAAATTTCAACAGCGAGAAACTATAGGCAAAAAATCTTGACCCTGTTCAATGGATGTCACTTGTGTTACCTAAAATATCCAAAAGCTTGTGGACACTACAGGGTAGTGCAAGTTACTTTTTAAGATTTTAAAAACACTTTCGAAACTGCTAACATTTTTAATATTACCATACCTTAAGCTTAAAGTTATTTTATTCAGATGCCAGATAAAATGATGGAGCTACTGGAGATTTCTATGGTCAAATGGAGCACATAATAGCACAGTGCCATCCCGGCCTCAAATATTGCTTTGCACTGTTGGTAAGCTAACTGAAAAAAAAGATAGAATACAGTTTCCCACATAAATGTAGCTGATAAAAATATTTTCAACTGCAAAACACACAGAAAGTCATCATAAGAAAACAAAACTTTGATTACCCATCAGTTATAATTAATGCAACCTTTTTAAGGTTTTTTTCTTTAAGAAAAAATAAATAAACAAACGGATCACATTTGTGATACTGTCAAAACTTTTTGATGCCATATGATGTCAGACACTTTAATGGAGAGATGAACCGTAATAATGTCCTCAATACACGTCTGTTAAAGCTCTTCAAATATGAAATTAGATAGGAGTTATGAAGTAGACAGAGAGACTCTGAACTGTGGGACAAGCTGTTCCTAAATTAGTGTACCCTGCAGTTTGACGTCACTGACTTTGACATAAACAACGTTTGAACTGGAGTCAGACTGAAGCTCAAACAGATGACGAGTGTCCCATAAGCCATAAAGAAGAAAGAAGGCTAAGTTAAAGCGACATGGAAAAAAATGTGGCCGCACAGGTTCCAGGAGTGCTGGTGGTGGGGTGCTCTTTCAAAGGAAAGGTAGCAATGTGTCATGTGGTAGTCAGCTTGTCAGTATCTAAGTCAGCCAGTTGCAGCTCACACCAAAGGTATCAGTTACACTGGCTGTTTCTCTCAAGCCACTCTGAACAGTGTAAAGCAACATCTTCCTGGAAGAAACCATAACTTATAAGAATGTTCCAACTTGAAGCAGCCAACCTTAAAATAAACAACAAATGTGGGAATGGAATACACTCCAATGAGAAACTGGAATATTGTGAATAAACATCAGCTCGCTCTGAGTAAAACTGATTTTAACATCAACAAATCTGTCTTTATCTTAACCATGACATGGCACAGGAAAATGTCATTTAAAAAACAACACTGCAAATGATTGCAATATTAGTACCAATATTATGTGCGTGTGAATATGTGAGTGAATTAGTGGGTGACTGAATGTAGTCTCAAGTGCTTTATCAACTATGGTCTAAAGCATAGACCATTTACGGGCCAAAATTCTTTTACATAAATAAAACAATAAATCTCTGCAGTATATACTAAGGAACCTTCACTGGCAAGCCTTACAGATACAAATCTACACAAAGTCCTCTTCATTAAATGACTAATCTCCATAGAGACCAGCAAAATAGCTGCCTGCTCAATATTCTTGTCCTGGGAAACTGGCCGTATCTTGCAGTCTACAGCCACATCTAGTTCAGCCCCCGAAGAAATTAAGTCACGCTGTTTAATTGGAACTACATTAGACTGGGCAGCTGCAAAAAGTCTGACAAATGGAATCTCTCTAAAGGCCAGTCTCTAATCCTGCACTCAGCTCGAGAACAAAGCATCTCATCAGACGGAGCAAAACGAGAGAACAGCCACAGGAGTTATGACTTAATGTGAATGTGACAAGTTAAAGTCATTTTATCTCTGCAAGAAAAACAAAACGAAATGTCTATACCGTTACTGTGAATTCTTGGGTGTTTGTTTATCTGTACCTCTGTGTGCACTGCTGGCTTGGTATAATGGCATCTGGAAGTGTCACTTTGTTTCTTTCATAAGGGTTCTGGCCTTGCCCGGTGTGGTTCACTGCTCGATTGGCAAAGAGGACATCATACTCCACACAGTTGACAAGGAATGTAGTGAATGTGACAACAAACAGAAACTGACTGAAAGAAAGAAAAAGAGAATGGCATTATTTTTCATAATGATTAATTGTGTTGAACCACATTTCTAACTTCAACAAGGGCACAACAATAAGTGATAAACTACTAATGCTACAGGAGGTAAACATCTTGACAAAAATTATTCTGGATATTCTTTTGAAATAGACTGAAATTGGCCTATGTGTCACATTATATTCATGCTCCAGGAGAACAAAGATTAATCAAACATTGCTAGACTCTCTAATCAACACTCTGAAGTATCAATAAATGCATTTTAAAACATTAGATTTACTTTGGCTAAAAATCTAAGGGATGCAAGCTGGTGATTTTAGATTAAAATTACACATTGGAAATGTCTACATGTTTGTGAAATGCTGCTGCTTCAACAAAAAATAAATATTTTAAGGCTTTCTACAATGTGGAGGGTGCTGTCTCAAGATGGATATTGAGATATTAAATAAGAATAAACTTAGCACCTAAAGAGAACCGATTCCTTTGAGAATCATGCATCCTTGAATAAATGAATACAAGCCTGATCTTGTTCCCACAAGAGCATGTGACAGTCACTTCTCATCATAAAGTCACTGAAAACCAACACCACTAACAGGCTCCTGCTTTAACCAAGTATGCTCTTTTTTAATGAAACATACGTCACTGTGCCTCAAGCTGCATCTTGTAAATATAATCAAAATGTTATACTTACATTAGTTCAAAGAATTCTGACAACATCATACAGGCAAAGCCATTCTTTTGATGATAGTGATAGATGTGAAGAGGCTGGTTAAGCAAAACCTGATATAGGTAATTTACAGTAAACATATTAATAAGTTGGCAGATCAAATTATAAGACACAACATAAATATATTTCATAAAAATTTAACAACAATTCCAACATTAAATTGGAATTTAATTTTGTTCTTTCTAGTAGTTTTATAAATAGTGAAAGGCTCATGAGGTTTTTTTCTACCTGATACCAAATTTCACTTTTCTCTGGGCTCTGACCTCTAATTGTGAATGAGAATTAGCAAAATGGAAGTCCATAGTCCACTTCAACACAGAAAAAACATGATCAACATTTTTTGATAACCCACTGAAAATGAAGAAATAAAAACATACTCTGCATTAAAGAATATTTCTAACTCAATAAAGTCCAAAGAGCATCAAGTCAGTTAATGAATTTATAGACTAAAGATAATGGGAAGTTTTAGTTTTGATACATTTAATTAATAGGAAAAAAATATTTAAGTTTTCATAATTTAACACCTTAACTATTAAAAAACCCACTGGATAAATGCATGTCATCCGGTGGGTTTGTGTGGACCCTCGTGTTCTCATGACAGTTAAGGGATTTTTAACTTGCTGATCATCGATTAGAGGTGATTACCAAGTGTATTGCAAAAGCTTAAAGGAAACAACCAAAGGTCAAAGAAAGATAAAAATGACAATGTGCCAGGGACAAATGGCTGTATGAACAGGTCACAGCCAAAAAACGACCGCATCCAAACCCACCCAAAATATGGCACAAAAATAAAATCATAAAAATATATCTACAAAGAAACTGAAAAACAAGATATAAAAAAAAACATTTGCCACATAGAACGGAAACAAACAAAACTTGCAATTCTAGACAACACAGGGTTTGATTTGTTTTTTAGTACTCTGGGGAGAGCATGTTACCTTCTCATACTTGTTTCATGTGGCCACTTGTTTTGCAATCTGACAGAGGTAAACATTACACAACCCGACACTTCCATTGCAACTATTGATGTGCTTCAGTTTATGTTAGCAAGCATTAATTTAAAGGATATTCTTGTAAAGAAGTTATCCAAGTTCTTGATATGGTGCCATGAGTCTGTAAAAAAAAATTGAGACATGAGTCATCCTCAGTGAGGAAACAACTATGACACAGCTGCATCCAGTCAAATTAGATGACTAAGGTAGATAATTGTCATAAGTCTATGTTTTTATGTCCAATCTGTAATAATAGAAATAACTACGTTTACCTTTTAGACTTTCGGGGACATGGACCAATAAGTCTTCTTCTCCTGGTGGAGAGTCTTCCTCGTAGTCCTCTATTCTCTGATACTCCTGGTAGGCTTCAAAGTTAGCCATTGTGCTTCATTATTTTGTCACCCCAAACTGTTTATAGCAAACACTCACACGAAACGAGCAGAGGCAGAGAACCGAGGCTACATTCTGTAGCTAATAAGCAGCTCAAGCAGTTCAAATAATGGTAAGAAAAGCTAACATTAGATTGCTAACTAGCTCGACTGACCGACAGCGCTTGTATAACCTTAAATCACCATGATTACAAGTAAAAACAGCGTTTGAGTTGAGAATTTAGTGCGCGTTGCCTCTGTTTGTTTGGTCCTGAATGTTAGCTGCGCTTATAAAAGATTACAAATAAAATCCGAGAGAATAGCAGCCGGTTAGCTTGTAAATGATTCAGCCCGTATGTAGTCAGGGTGACACGGTTTGTTTTGTTCCCGACTTGCTCTGTCCTGATGCTGATCCTGATCTTCTTTCTGGTTTGGTTTGAGAAAAGTCTTTGTATGAGCTCCTTTAAAACCCTCAAGTATTTCAGTAACTATTGTCGCTCTTTAGTCTCTCAGTTAATTCCCAACAAATATAAGCGACCCCATACGCGTGCCTGCTGTTTTTTTTTTTTTTTGTCTTTCACAAACAAATGTCAACAAAACACCACTCGCGTCACTTCCGCTTGGCATTGTATCATTTCCGCCTGTCATTTGTGGCTTTAACAGAATAAGTTATTTTTATTATCTACTACAGACTTAAACTTATCAGCTAAAAATGACAATACACTTTAAATGATTATTGTAATACGATATTTAAGATTCTCAAACAAACAAACAAAAACATTTAGACTCACCAGATGTCGCACTGGCATCATAGTGTCATTGTAAGTGGCAAGATTTACATTTAACAAATTTTAATACATTGATTTTTCATGCAGTAATATTCATTCTGTTATTAATGATGATAATCTTGAAGACAAAAATTAACAACTTTGCCTATCACAATTAAACGAAAACCAATCACAAAAACGAAAATCCTATCTTTAAAACCAACAGGTTTTTTTTTTTTTTTTTTTTTACATATTAGTAATAATGATAATTATTAATTTTTTATTTAACATTTATTTCACAAGAATAAACCCATTATATTATCATTATTATTGACTTAGTTATTATTATTCAGTGGCTGGTTATGGCTAAAACTCATGCGTTAAAAAGAAGAACGTGCCCCTCACAATATGGCGATGACGTTGACGTACTCAGGCGACTTTTACTCCTCCTCTGCGACTTTGTGGTGATTCGTCAGCGTCAGTATGGCAGCCTGCAGGGAGCCGTCGGATTATTATTGAACTCCACGTTTAAATGAACATTTTGAGTTTTTTGTTCCGGAAAAAAAGGTTAAAAAATGTCCCAGCTTCTGTGCTCCAGATTGTGCGTCACTGCTGGTTCCCGTTCACTCTCTTTTTCTTCACTGTGCAGTAAGACACGGGGCAAATGGAAGCTCTCACGGTAGGTTGAAGTGACCAGTTGCCAGATTAGCTAGTGACAGATTTGTATTAGGCCTAGCTCTGTTAATTACTCCTTAAGTGGTACCACTGGCCTAAAGCTGTTTGATAATATGTGGAACGGATAGTTTTGAATTTGTAATCCAGACAAAAGAAGAATATTAGCAATTATTCAAGGACAATGATTTATCCTTTCATAAAGGGTAATATGTCAAATCAGAACGTTACATATAGTTAACAACCCCTCTCTAACCTGAAAGAGTGACGCAATTATGAATCAGGAAGTATAACTTGGCAATACTTTCTAAATTAGAAAGAGTACCACATTTAGTTTGACCACTGGGGTGTTATAAAATGTTCTAAGTTGGTCATAAAATACATCTTAATTTGCAGATATAAAACATAGTTTTTAATAAATAAATTTGATTTCAGTAAAATTTACAATAAAAGCCATATCAAAAAACTGTCCATTTAAATGCAGGGTGATCAAGTGCACGTTTTTCCTCTGTACGTATCAGTTTCTAAAAATGTATGTTTATATGCTGTTAATGTGTCTATTGTTTTATATATTTGCTGTAGCTTTCTGTAACTAGTGAGTTACAGAAAGCCCAAAAATTCTTATTTGTGCTACGGTTGACTTCACAACAAATGGGAAAACCTAATAATTCCAAGCGATCTATTTTCTTCTGATTTTTCTGAAAACTAGAAAAGTCAAGTTTTCAGGAAACTTGTAACTTCTTCATAAAAACATGAAGATGTTTTTATGTGTAAAAAATATTTCTGTTTTTCATAAGAGATGTCCAGAAAAAAAACAGGCCACTTCAAATTATTATTCTTTAAGATTCCTGCGTATTTGCTTTTTTTTTTTTTTTTTTTTTTTTTAAACAAGGTTTTGATTGCCAAAATGAGAAAAATAATCCATGATTTGTTGGGACATACTTTAGCTGCTTAGATAAATGACTCAATCTCAGTTGTTTGTAATTAAAACTGTCCACAAACTATATTTATAATTCTCATACGCCTTCACTCATGCTGGTAATTTTGCCCCTTAACTATATTTGTAATGTCTTTTGATGCAGGTGGTATACAAATCATTCACACACCTCCACACAGCCACCTGACAATCCTTTGCACCGCATTTGGAACCTGACTCAGAGAGCCATCCACCACTCTACCTCCCGGACATCCAAATCACCAGGTTTGAAATTCATCCTAGGGCCTGCGGTCCTCACTGTTTCAGCACGCCTGTTCTGCCTTGTAGCCTGCTGTGAGGCAGATGTCAACAACAACACTCCCGAGGAAGTTATCCTCAAAGACTCTGTGCCTGACTTCAAATGGCACATCCTGTGGGAATTTGTCAAACCACAGCTGTTTGCGCTCATCGGTGCTGTTGTGGTAAGCTTCAACTGGTTCATTTAAAGTTGATTGCAATGATGCAAACTGCCATTTCCAACTGTTAATGCATTTTCTCTTTTCAGCTTGCTTTTGGTGCAGCTATATTGAACATTCAAATCCCATTAATGCTTGGGGATTTGGTAAATGTTGTGGCGCGCTACCTCAGAGAACATTCAGGTACCTACGTCAACGAGATAAAAGGTCCTGCTATGAAACTACTTGGACTGTATGCTATCCAGGTACCTACAAACATCTATAAACACACGGTATAGTTTTGAAGTTTAAGTCAAAGTTCTGTACTGTACTATTATGGATAGTAGGTGTTAAATGCACCCATATAAATACAGTTCCTTGCAAAAGTATTTGTACTTTTGTACATTTTTGCATTATTTCACATTTAGCCCATCATCTATATTGTTTTGTATTATAATTTTATGTGATTAAGCAGCATATTTTATTGCACAGTTAAAAGTGGAAATTAATGTACATTTAGAAATTTTTTTACTACAAATTTTTCTCAGTAAAAAATGTAATATTCTTCACCACGTTGCTTAGAGTTTGCTTCTATTTGATTTATGCATCTGGAGTAGGGCTTCACAACATTAGAAAAACATGCTCTGCGATAACATCGGTAAAGATTGCTATAATCATCAGGCTTTTGGTAAGTAAACAAATAAATAAACAATGGAAACAGCAAAACTTAGACTAACCTCAGATAAGGGCTAGTCCTTCCTGTTTCTGGAAAAATTTTACATTTCCATCTAAACACTGTTTTATTAATAATTTGTTTTTGGCGTTATCTTTGAAACAACTAAGCTGTAGATTCTCATTGAATTTACCATCTTATCATCTCTTTACAATTTAAGTCTTTTTATGTTGCTTTAAGTGTCACTAAATGTATTGCAGGTATAGAGAGCCTCAATTCTTGGTACCTCAACACTTAAATCAGTCCACACAGTTTATTGTTATTTATATATTGTGTGATATTGCACAAACAAAAATTTACAATTGTGCAAATAGTTTAAGGTGTTGTAATGTGACGCAATGTGAAAAAGTTAAAGGGATATTAACAGATTTGACCAGAACGGCATGTAGGTTCCAACATGAGTAAATTTTACCATTCGCATGCAAAAATTGAGATATCACTGATTTAAAAGGTTCAGTGGTCTGTTGTTCTGGTCCTTCATCAAATCTTTTTTGCAGGGCCTGCTAACAACTGGCTACATCATCTTACTGTCGAGGGTTGGGGAAAGAGTGGCAGGAGACATGAGAAAAACCCTCTTTGCTTCCCTGATAAGGTATATATTCTACAATATACATTGTATTAAAACATAATCAAGCAAAGTCACTTCAAACCTAAGCACTACTCTTTTTTTTTTTTTTTTGTCCCCAGGCAAGATGTCGCTTTCTTTGACGCCAATAAAACTGGGCAGCTTGTAAACCGTTTGACTGCTGACATTCAGGAGTTCAAGTCTTCCTTTAAATTGGTTATTTCGCAGGTATTTCCACAAGCATGAGTCAGCATTTTCGTCACACATCCCATATAAAAATTGCAACCATTTTTCCATCTTGTATATTTTCAGGGTCTGAAAAGCATCACGCAGACAGTCGGGTGTTTTGTGTCTCTCTATATCATCTCCCCCAAGCTTACAGGCTTGACAGTGGTTGTCCTCCCATGTCTTGTGGGAGCAGGAGCTCTTATTGGTTCATTTCTGCGCAAACTATCTCGTCTCGCACAAGAACAGGTAATATTTTATATTATAAATACTTTTTTTTTTCGCATTAGATTGTGTTACAACCACAAACTTCAGTGTATTTTATTCCATAATGGTGACCTGAAAAGAAAATGGATAAAATGTTCAGATTTTATTTGAAAGACCAACACAAAGTATTAAAATGGAAAAACAAGGATACAGAAGAAACCTTTCCTGGAGAAGGTAATGTATGGGAATGTCAAACATGTGGAAATAGGTACTGTTATGGGATTTTATGATTACCTAAAGAAAAGTGTTCACACCTTTGAATGACTCAAGGCTTGCTTACTTGTATAACAGGAAACAGATGCTAAAGCAAAGAATAGCATGGAAACAGGATGATGAAGTAAAGAATGCATGGACTCTTTATCTAGGATGTTTGTTCCTTTGCTGACCTGCATTTTTTACATTTTGACATAAGGAAATCCTTCTAGCAAAAGCCTGTTAGCACACGGAGCAAACAAAAGGAAGTGATGGTATAGTATTGATATGTGTGTACATAAATACAAATGTATAAAATGTTTATCGTGTATAATATTTTCCAGCAACCTGCCAATTACAGGACAAACTCCTACTGCTATCACTCCATCGATATCAACGTTTTTATTTAAAGTTTTCTATATCAGTGCTGTGACCAGATGATGACAAAATTGAACCATATGGTCTACATGCAGTGGTTTGTGTAGTTAGCAGTGGTCATCAGAAACCCTCTAGTATAACATGGTGGTAGCCTCTTGCTACAAAGAGACATTATTTCAGTAGAGTTTGAAAGCTGGTCATAGTGTATGGAGAAATTAGACTTTTCTAAATGTAGAACAATCATGAGAGAAACCCAGTCATGGGGATTCACTTTTTAGCAGGACAACACCCACCAAACAAGTAGTCAGTGCAGCAAAGTAAAGTCCAGACTTGAATCAAATTGAGAATCTGTGGCAAGACTTGACAAGCGATCTACACAGACTGAATTAACCCAGTAATCTTGAGCTTGTGATTTTTTTTTTTTTTGTTGTTGTTGTTTTGCAATGAACAATATCAGAATGTCCTTAAAGTATTGACCAAATGGGGCTCAACACAAATGCACATTGTACTATTTTGATTTTTATTTCTATTTTTTTATTTTACTTTATGGTATTGTTGGATTAAAGTTTGTGATTATAATATGACAAAATCTGAAAAGTTGAAGGATTATGAATACTTCTGTACGTTAATGCTTGTTGTTTGCTCTCAAAATCAGACATGAAAAATATTTTTCAAAATGTTTAATTTACTATCTGACTGCCTATTGTTCAAATCCAGGTAGCAAAAGCAACAGAGGTGGCAGATGAGGCTCTGGGTAATGTCCGAACAGTGAAAGCTTTTGCTATGGAGGAACGAGAACTCCGGTGAGTTAAGGCACTTTCTGAAATACTTCTTAAAAATTAACTATACTTAATAATTTATTGTTTTTTCTCAGACTGTATGCACATGAAGTCGACAAATCATGTGAAATGAATGAAAATCTTGGTGGTGGCATTGCAGTTTTCCAAGGCTTGTCAAACGTGGCACTGAACTGTGAGTGTATACATTGTTGCTGTTGAAGATCTGACAGTACATGTCAGATCTTCAACAGGTCTGAAGGTCTGACAGTATATGTCAGACCTCCAATAATGCCAGTGTTCTGATGCTGTCCAAACAGGCATTGTGCTGGGAACTATTTTTGCTGGAGGGACGTTAATTTCAAGTAATGAAATGTCTCCTGGAGACCTGATGTCTTTCTTGGTTGCTTCGCAGACTGTTCAGAGGTATGAGATGCACCATGTTTATTTCTTCATCTGATTCACAATAAAAAAGTTAATGCAATTGTCAAAACTCAACTTATTTCAGTAATAAATAATATACGTCTGTTTTGTGCTCAGGTCCTTGGCCAGTATTTCCATCCTTTTTGGACAGGTAAGTTAAAGTTACATGTTTGTTCTCTGTGCCTTACAAAAAAGGTGCAAGTGAAGGTGGCTGCACACTAGTGCACAGGCTAATTTTCAGATTTATATTTGTAAAAAGAACTTTAAAAACCAGCATTCATTTTATTTTCATATCTCCATTATGGACCACAGTGTCTTGGTCTACCACATCTAATCCCAATAAAATATATCGAGGATTTTAGTTCTAAGAAGACAAAGTGTGTAAAACTTCAAGGAATATAAATACTTTTGCAAAATGTTGTCCATATTCTTCAATTGTTACTTTGGCTTCTAAAGTTTCTTGTGGAATGAAACTTTCATGCAGGTGGTAAGAGGGATGAGCGCTGGGGCCCGGGTTTTTGAATACCTGTCTTTAAAGCCAACCATTCCTCTCTCTGGGGGAGGACGCATCCCCTTCCACTCTCTGATTGGAAGAGTAGACTTCATGAACATTTCATTCAGGTTTAACACATATAACATGTTCTACACTTCTAAGAACTGAATGAGGTTGTTACATAACATAAAATAAATGTTTATTTTTTTGTGCATCAATAGTTATCCAATGAGACCTGGTCATGAAGTCCTGAAGAAGTTCAGTTTAACGCTGCCACCTGGTAAAACTGTTGCAATTGTTGGCGAATCTGGAGGAGGTATTCTGACAGAATGGCATTACATTTCATTTTGTGATATCTAAGCGATTTCAAGGTTTACTCATAAAAGTTAAACCCTATAGGGAAGTCCACAGTGGCATCCTTACTGGAGCGTTTCTATGACCCAACCAATGGTGTGGTCATGTTGGATGGACTTGATATTCGCACGCTGGATTTGGCCTGGCTCAGGGGCCAAGTTATTGGATTCATCAATCAGGTAGATTGTTTTATACACCTTAATAATGAACACAGAGAATAGTTAATGTGTTTAAACGTCTGTTCAGATTTAAATATAGGTGTCATTGCATTCTCTTTTCTGTTTGAAGGAACCAGTTTTGTTTGGATCATCTATCATGGAGAACATTCGTTTCGGGAAGCCTGATGCCACAGATGCTGAGGTCATTAGTGCAGCGAAGCAATCTAATGCTCACCGCTTCATTATGAGCTTCCCAGATGGCTATAACACCATGGTTGGTACGTGCTGCCTTTTAAGCTTAATCTCTTTTGAAACGCTCTGTTGCATGTAAATTCTAAGCTTCTGGGTTTCTATATCTAGGTGAGCGAGGTGTGACGCTATCAGGGGGCCAGAAACAGCGGATTGCCATCGCCCGAGCTTTAATCAAGAACCCCAGTATCCTTGTGCTCGATGAAGCCACCAGTGCCCTTGATGCAGAATCCGAGCGGGTGGTGCAGGAAGCACTGGACAGGGCCACAAGGGGTCGCACTGTGCTCATCATCGCCCACAGACTGAGCACCATCCAGGGGGCCGACCTAATCTGTGTCATGAGCAATGGCCGCATTGTGGAGGTGAGGATTTGGAGATGCATGGGCACTCAATTAAATGTATTGGCTCATGAAGGAGTTCAAAAATAAACCCCCAAATGACACACTGTAATTTAATTTTTAGAAATTTATTGTAATGTTACATCTATCTAATGTATCATCTAACAAGTTGTTCTTTTCACATAGGCTGGAACACATTTGGAACTGCTGAGCAAAGGAGGACTTTATTCTGATCTGATCCGCAGACAAAGAGCTGAGGGGCAGAAATAAAGATTTACAAACAGTTTTCAGTTGTGCAGTAATACATTAATGAGTTCAATTTATGGACAACATCTGCCGGGATAGAAAATGAACTTGTCTCTTTTCGGTTAGTTTAATAGAAAAATCAAACATTTGTAAATGGTAAATGTGTGTTAAGTGTACCAAGTGGATTAAAATGTGATGATTTTTTAAATGCTACTGCACTGAGTTTATGAAACAAATTAAATTATAAAGTTTAGTTTTGAAAAATAAAATCTTTTTGAGATGAGAAATGTCTTTATTTAGATTTGGTACTTAAAGAATTTATGTTTAGCACCAATGTCTTATGTTTCTTTAAAAAAAAGTTAGTTTAAATTTGTATTTATATTGGAATACTGTACACCATTTGCAAATTTTGGAACAAATCATTTGGCTAACAGTAATCTATTCATACAACCTTTAGACATAAACGGCTACTATTTTTGAATTAATTTTGCCTACCTGTGCACTCCCAATTCTTTCTTGTTGGTAATTGCTATCTATATTACTTAAATGGATGACAACCTTGTCAGTGGAATTGAACTTTTAAACAGGTTTACACAGTTAAGCAATACATTTGGTGCATGGAACATACTCTTGAAATGTCAAAATGTAGACACCTTTTCTTCCAAGGCTGCATTTGCAATTTGAAGTCAAATATTTCACAGATATGTTCGTCTTCAGGTTGTACACCACAACTGCTTGTGTTTTTTCCCATGGAAGTATTTCCACTTTATTGTGAACAAAAATAATGTGTGAGATCACTTTTTTAGTGAGAACACCAGGAGTGTACACTTGAGAGGTGGCACTATTCTAACCTCTGATATGTTTGACAAACGCTCACTCAAGCACTTTATTTAGCTTCTTCTCAAGAAGAATTTTAAGAGTGCTATTATGGAAAAAAATTGCGATTTTTAAAACTGTGTTACTTTGGTATGCCTCTGTACCACAAGGCATACCAAACACCTTTTTAAAAACATTTAAGACTTAAACACCTTTTTAAAAACATTTAAGAAAGAATGAAGAGCCAAGTTGGTAATTTAACAATTTTTATAGCTATTTATATATCGTATATTATATATTTTATATTATATATTTATATATATTTCTTACACTAATTCTAAAATAAGAATGAAAGGACTTGTCATTTTGTTTGTATTTCACGATGCCAATGGTGAAATGTAGGAACCAGAAACATGCTGTCACATTGCAGTTTGCCCTGTCAACCTCTAGGTGGCCACAAATATAGTTGTGCTACTGTTTGCAATCCGACTATAAGCATCAAGTGCTTCCAGATTTAGCTAGCGTCAGTAGATACCGTTTCATTTTGTCTACCCCATTTTGGGGGGGTTTGTTGGTCATTGGTTTGCAAGGTAGCTCAAGGCTGGCTTCACTGACCAAATATGCAGAAATATGAAAAGCTTGAAAAAATTGGAGAGGGTAAGTTTTGTCTTAAAAAACATTAGCTGCTAGCCGCAGCTAATGCTAGCGTAGCAATGGTTTTATAGAGCTTGATCATTTAAACTAGGCTGTCAAATATATGCTCGTATTGACTGACCCTTCCTGGAAAATGCATCCTGTGCTGTTTCTACTATTTTTTATTAAATGTGAAATGGATTTGTTTACAATTTTAATTTTAGGATGTTGAATTCAGCTGGCGATAGGAAGGTTGCTAGCTTGAGTTGCTATGCAATTTATCGACAGTGGAGTGTTCTGTGATTAATGGGGCCTTGTTTATTCTGTAGGTACATATGGAACTGTTTTTAAAGCTAAAAACAGAGAAACGCATGAAATTGTGGCATTAAAACGGGTCAGGTTGGACGACGACGACGAGGTTTGAACCCATTGCTGACAGTTGCACTTTTTGTGATTTAGCATTAGCCTGCTGAACGCCCATCTCCAATGTATATTGCTTACAGGGGGTGCCAAGTTCTGCTTTAAGAGAAATCTGTCTTCTGAAAGAACTAAAGCATAAAAACATTGTCAGGTAAACCTGCTGCATGTTTTTTTTTCTCTATACGTATATACTTTGTGTGATTTACTTGTGGGCTGTAAATAGCTGTCTTGTTTTTCAATCTGAAATCGGCAACATTGAACATTCTTAATTGTATTTTTTATTTTAGATTGCATGATGTGTTGCACAGTGACAAGAAGTTAACGTTGGTTTTTGAATATTGTGATCAGGTGAGTTATTCAGCCAGTCTAATTAAACCCTTGAGTTTGGTAACTAAAGTCTATGGCTAAAAGACAATATGTTTATGATGCTTTGCAGGATTTGAAGAAATATTTTGACAGCTGTAATGGGGATCTAGATCCTGAAACTGTGAAGGTGAGAAATTTGGACACTGCAACTGAGAAAAATCCTACTGTTTTATTTTTTTCTACTTTGAATTATAAGTGAAACAATCAACATTTTCACGTGTAACAATGGCACTTTTTAAAGTGTTATGCTTCTATTGTTGACTGTGTTTTTGTAATGTAAAGCACCTGTCCTGAAATGTGCTATGCATTTTTTTTCTTTCTTTTTTTAAAGGCAGCTTAATGTTTGACATTTTGATCATCGTGTTTGTTACAGCTGTTAAAAAGTAAAAACTAACTGAATATCCCTGTCTTTACTCTGCAGTCGTTCATGTACCAACTGTTGAAAGGCCTCGCTTTCTGTCACAGTCGAAATGTTCTTCATAGAGATCTGAAACCACAAAATCTTCTCATCAACAGAGTGAGTTTTGGACTTTGACATGGCTTATGGTAAACATTAGTATGGGCCAGTCTACTTGCTGCTTTGAAAATGTTAAAATCAGAAATATTGCAGTGTGACTGATGGGTATTACTGTTTTGGTGACCTTTTTTAGCAGATACTTATTTAGTAGCTAGAAAGACACGTCTAAATCTGTTGGTACGCAGGACTGTAAGGACCATTCTGAAAATTATAATGAAATATCCACCTTTTTTTTTTTCATCTGTAGAATGGGGAACTGAAGCTTGCTGACTTTGGGTTGGCTCGAGCTTTTGGCATTCCTGTGAGATGTTACTCAGCAGAGGTAAGTTATGCATAATTAATATTGCAGGTGCTCTGTTTCCAGTAGAAAAAATAAGGCTAAAGAGCAGAATTCTAGGCTGCTGTGGGCAGAGTAAAGGAAACTAAGTCGGCGATCGGAGATCAGCTTCCTGGCTGATTTAAAAGCTTTAACCACAGTTTGTGTTGTATAAATTTACTTTGCAAGAAGTAATCAAGCACAAACCGTGCACCATGACTATTCTCACTCTCTCTGTATGTAGCCAGGCAGGCAGCACAATGCTGCCACCATGTCAGATGAAGAAAACAATCAAAATGGAAATTAATTATTTGCTAATTAAATACATATCAATGTATATAATTAAATAGAATAATAATAGCTACTGCAGTGTATGCAGAGCATTGCAAGAACAAAGAATGGCTCTCAGTGAGGCTCGAGGTCTATCTTCTTAGTAAAGAGCCATCCAGACGAATTGAATCGTTCGTGAATGTCACATCACTATATTGCAAACTTTGGTCACAGCCTTGTCCTATATATGTGACTCGTCAGTCATCACCTGAGCACAATTATTCAGCACAGTGAGTGACGTTTTTTGATAGTAAATACAATTTGTCCCTGCACAGCTAACTTTGCTAACATTACATCCACATAAGCTTACCTTTCTTTGAGCTTTTTAAAAATTAGTCGTACTCACCACCGTCTGTGAAAGTGAAGCGCTGCTGAATTTACATGTCGCCATTGGATTTCTTATGATTTATACAGTATTCTATTACTGATTAGACAGACATCTGCCACTCAGAGAAAACCACTGTGCACTGTCTTGAAGCGCCGCTTGTGTGAATTAAAGGTTGAGGCGATATATGGCAGCGGTAACGGAAACATGTAATAGTAAGTTACATTATTGCTTGCATTTGAATTGGTATGGTTGCGTTCAGTGACAACAAACATGTTAAATAAACTGGACAATATGTTGGCAATTTAGTTATATTTCCACAGTTGTGGTCTTGAAATTAAATCCCAAAGGCAGTGGAGTCAGAGACTAGACCAAGACCATCAAGAAGAGAACTCAAGACCTGTCTCGAATACTACAAAAATGCTAAGAATGTGCTTCTTGAACAGCGGTCATTGTAAATGGAGGGCTGTGTTTTGCAGTTGGTTTTATTATTAATATTATTATTTCAAATGATGAATCGAACGAGTACTCATGAGCTGTCCAAAGCTTTGTATGTCCACTTTCAACTTCTCCAAAATATTAACTTTGCCTGGTGTTTTTATAAAACTGTTTGTTCACCAATGTACTAAAAAGAAAAATTAAGAATATGCCTTCACAGAACCACAAATGCAATCTATTTATTAACGTGATTTTTAAAGACAATTGATTGAACTGGATTTTATTTATGGGTATCAGATTAAAAAGGACTAAGTTTTTCATCTTAATCTCTCACTTTTCTCATGTTTTTTTTTTGTTTTATTGAAAATCATGTATTTTCTTTATCTGCTTCAGTTATTAGGTGCTTTATACTTGCCTATCTGTCATAAAACTCTCTATTACTACTCGTTGTTGTTGACAAATTATGATAAATAAATTATGAATTATTTTCCAAGGAATTGAATAGTGCTGACAAACATAAGTAGACTCACTGGTTTTGTTTGGGTGACGTAAGGGATGAGCAAAGTGGACTTACTGATGTGAAAATAGAAAAAACTAAAAATCCAAAGGGGAATTGAGATTAAAGCACAGAGAGTTTGAAATCAGAGCATTTCTAGAGATAATTTTGTATATTTTGTAAATGAACATATTGACCTCACTCTCTCTGGGGTTCTAAGAGGAGAGAAGTTAGTCGGAAGTGGCTACAAGTAATGTGAATGTACATTGTAATTCTTGGAAAAGAAAGTTAATGGTTATGCTTTATAGTTATATGCCAAGACCTTTGAAGATTTAGGAAAATGAGTTTTGGGTAAAATAAGTGCAGAAAAATAGTTTTACTTATTTATATTTATCTTATTAATAATATTTCACTATTATTTGGCTGCTTTATGTTATTTGCCTACATAATAATCTGTTTCCCAAAATTTGGTAAACTGAAATCCCTATAAACATGTCATTCACAAGAACTCCGATCAATCTACTCCAGAAACTCACAAGGGACTTTCACTTTTGAACTAGAATATGGGTTTAAATCCTATCTCTAAACTATTCTTTCTAAATCTGATGTCGTTATCTAGATCATACTCCATTTCTTGTGCAAGAAAGGGTTAAAGTCAGGGGACTTGTGAAGATTAATTAAACCCGTGCCAACTGAAGTAAAATGTCCTTTTCTAATATAATTTACTCCTTTCTATAGCAGACCTATTGTATTGCTTCAAGATGGGGTTAACTGATGCTTTACAGCTCAGTTTCATTGAATAATATTCCTGGAACAGCTGGACAAAGTGTTTCTGATGAGAAAAAAAATGCCAATTATAGCAACTGCTTTGAAGCTGTTCTGTTTAACCTCATTATGTCTTCTGAAGGACCGTCATCTCAGCCATTTTCTTTATGCATTTCTGATGGCCTTTAGTTTATCAGCACAGAAACTCTGTGACATATTAATCAATGCAAATAACAAATGACCCTTCAAATGGGGCCATTTTTGTCTAGAATCGATTTTTTTTTTCTCTTTTTAATGTTCATCTTGAAACTGACTGTTTGATTTTAAAGAAAGTATGCTGGATGAATTGCTCTGATTCTGGAACAGCGATAAAAATCAGGCAATGATCATTTTTAAGGCGTTTCACACTGCTGCTTAGCTACAGAAAAAGAAGCCGTACTCCAATCCTTTAGTCCCATTTATCCTTACCTGTCAGCTGCTGGGTTCTTTTTTCTCCAGAAATAATGTTGTTGGTGTCTTCTTGTTTTATTCTGTATTTTTTTGTTTATCCTTTAAACATTTTTTGTATGTTTTCTTCAGTTTTTCAGTTGGGTTTTATGTTAGTCTCTTAACTAAAAGGTACAGAAGGCACAAAATTACCTTTTAGCTTAGAAAACAAGCAGTTCAGTCTTTTGTTGCACTTTTATTGCAATAGTTATTGACTATTGGTGAATCCTTACCTTGTGGTTCGGTTTCTCTGCAGGTTGTGACGTTGTGGTACCGACCTCCAGATGTGTTGTTTGGTGCTAAACTTTATTCTACCTCTATTGACATGTGGTCAGCTGGCTGCATATTTGCAGGTTTGTTTTTGTCATTTTTTCCATTAAAAAGATTGAGTTATTATGTGTTTGCTTCTTTCAGTTTATTCTTGTGAGAAAAAAATAAAACACAGTGGCGGGATTAAAAGTGCATAATTCATTCGCGTAAGAACAGAGCTCATTTAATTGCAGGAATTAATTATTGCAGTCAGGGCTCTGTCTCATGATGCTCATAAAAGCTTAAATGGCCACGCGAAGAGAAAGTCAGGCTTGGTTTATTTATGAAGTGCTGTGCATTAAGTAGAAAGAGTAAATGCGAAGGTGTTTATATTTGAGAACTGGGAAAACTGAAATTCTTCATTTGATAGTAAAACAGATGGATAATAAAGCATATTATTCTAAATGTTTATTTAAAATTCAATATCCAGATATTGTTTAGATGTTTCAGTCTCTTAGCCATCATCAATTTAAAATGGATTAAAATATATTTGCCTGTTAAAGCCCTTGTCACAAAAATGTTAGTGTTTTTTTGCTATGGTGGTACAGATTTTTTTATTTATGCTCCAAATACCCCCAAGTTTATTCAGTATTACATTTTTGTAACTCTGTAACAACCAATCCTTTGAAGAGGAGCCAGCGTTGCACTGTTTCACATCTGTTGACAGAGATACTGTCTGCCTACTGAAGAACAATCACACAATAAAATATAGTCCGAAATAGCATTTTCTGATATTGGAGGGTTTTGGAGACTGATTTGTGTAATCCATAATAAAAAATCTGATTTTTATTACTCAGGAAAAATGTCAGCAAGTTGTGTAAACATTAAAAATCACTAGTGATTTTTAATGCACTACAGTTATGACAGTGAGAATAGCACTTTTAAGTAGTCTAAAAGTATGATGTGACCACTGCATATGATCAAAGGTAAGCTGATGCTCTTCTTCCTACCATTTGTGGCAATGTTGCCTTCAAAAATAACTGGAAGAAAAATCCTGAGAATTTCAGATACAGTCGTGTCAAACAAATGACATCTCGATGTTCGTCCTTACAGTTGCTGCCTGCATTTGGCATGCTTCACTGCAGTAATTTAAGAACAAGGCTTTGATAGACAAAGATCAATAGGTAGCAGCAGAGCAAGGACTCATTAGAAAGTGAAAAATGTGAATCTGTGCTATTCAAGGTGATCAGTTTACCAGTTGGGGGCACTGCTTACTCCCATTTGGATGTCATAAGGTTGTGTGGACTTGGATAAATTATTAACACATGATTATATTTCATTGAAAACACAGTGATGATATTGTGATAAATACTTAAAAATTGAGTGTTTAAAATGAACCTCTACTATCAGGAGGAAAAAAAAATGTAAGTTTCTATTAAGTATCCAGTAACCAAAGCAGTTTTCTGTGGTGCATTTTATTTTGTACTAAATCAGTACAAAATTGAATTTTTGCTCTTGTTTTAGAACTGGCTAACGCTGGAAGGCCGTTATTCCCTGGCAATGATGTGGATGACCAGTTGAAAAGAATCTTCAGATATCCTTTCTTTTTTAAGTTGCTTCGGTGTTGACAAGAAGAAGTCAACATTGTCAATAATTTGATGTCACACTTTCTTTTAAACAATTTCTTTAACCACTTTGTACATTGTTGGGCACACCTACTGAGGAACAGTGGCCAACAATGACAAAACTTCCTGATTATAAGGTACATTATTATTGTCAAACTATCAATAATGACACTAAAACGTTTAAGACGGACTAATACAAACTAACAAAATCATTTTAACTAAAAGAATGTTATCTTACTGTATGTTCTACATAATCATAATAAACACTGTTGAATTGACAGATGCCTTGCAGAGTGTCATTGATACACAAGGTGGGAAGGCTACGAAAGAACAATTGTTAAAAAAAACCTGGCTGTTGTGTTCAAATATGTTAATGGAAAGTTAAATAAAGGGGAAAAGGTAGAATAGTCAGAGACACAAGTAACAGCTAAAATGAAAGCCTTAAGAGGGTAAAGAAGCAAAGCCTACTCAGGCTTGAACTATGGCTTTATGCATCACACCTGATATACATATTTTGCTTTTCTCCAGCCATATCCCATGTATCCAGCCACCACCTCCCTTGTGAATGTGGTTCCTAAACTAAGTAGCACAGGAAGGGATCTACTGCAGGTACTTCTAACATTCTAGTTATTTTGTCTTGTAATGCAGCAACAATCTGCTAAGACAGTTCAAAGATGTCGCTTTGTATTAATTGTAGTTACAGCAGCAAACTTATGCAAAGCTGTTACTGATATAAATTTTTGCTCAGTGTTGTTGTTTTTCACTCATTAAAAATGTTTTGTTTCACCCGATCCAGAACCTGTTGAAGTGTAATCCCGTACAGAGGATTTCAGCTGAAGAGGCCTTGCAGCACCCCTACTTCGCAGATTTCTGCCCACCCTAAAATGCTAAATTGCCTGTCACCGAGCCACAGCCGCAAGAATCAATCATCCTTCACTCTGTTTGGTCATTAGGAGCGATTCTCAACAAGGCAAATCCCTCACTGGGATTCTGACACTCCCATGCAGTTCATTTTGTTGTGCCTCTGTGTGGAACAAAGCCCCAGTGGCTCTGCTAAGCTTTAGGTCTTTTAAGTTAAAAGCCTGTTTTAATTTGGTTCAAACATCACTCCAAGTTAATTAGCACCAATGAGGGCAGGGTTACATTCAATACATTTTATTGTCATAAGTTTTCTTTTTTGTCTAAGTTAAATTCTCAAAGCAACAAACTGTTTTCTATCAATTTTCTTTAGTGGTCCCTCGTCATCTATGGTGATATAATTTGGTGAGTTAACGTCAGATGCCTGCCAAAGTGCTTGTACTTAGTGCATCAATCACTAACACGCCTTTGTGGAGATGTAGTTTCTATTCTTGATGGATTGTGTTTCAGTAGTTCTTTTTGCTTATACAAGTCTTAACACCTGTAGAGAGCAGTGTAAGTGTTAGTAATCCCATATCTGATATATTTATATTTGCAGGTGTGGAAGTGCGACTGAAAGTTAGTCAGCTTTTAACAACTTCTTTGTTTAGGAACTTTTATGATTGATATGTCTACAGTTCCAGTCAGAGGTTTCTATACGCTTATCATCTGTAATATATTATTTTGAGGCTGTTAATAAATTATTTAAACTGCTATTTTCTAGGATAGATTGCTTATACGATATACAGCTTCAGTAAATTTGTTTTCTACAAAAACAATTAAGGGTAGAAGTGAAAATTTTTTTTAAAAAAATCATAGATTAATAACTTCTAATCCTATAGTCCGGCAGTAAATTATACCAGGCCCACTGTATTTATGTTTTCCTGCAGAGGTTTCTGGCATAAACCTGGGTGGATATTTGATCACTCATCCTGGCAGAATATTGTTAAGTTGCTTGGTCTCCTGACCCACACTCAACTTTTCAGTATAATTGTGAAGTTTAGGTCAGGCCTTTTTAAGTCAGCTTTATCCAAGCCAAATCCAGTTTTGATGTTTGCTTGAATTGGTGTCCTGTTGGAACAGTTTTAACCAGCTTGCTGTTGGGTTGAGGTGGAATTGAAAAATAGAGAAAGATCTCCAGCATTATTCCATCCTCTCTGCAGCATGAATCCCTACAGTGCTTGATCATGTTCTTAGATTCTAACTCCCCAATCCACCAACACACTTCTTCCTATTGAGGTCAAATGTTTTCCGTCTTTACCTTCTCTGACCATGAAACGTTTCACCTGTTGGTATTATGTCAACTCAAAGGTGCTGTGGGGGTTGTAACTTGCTTCACTCAGGACTGTAACAACGCTGTTCAAGTAGTTTCTACTAATAAATTTGATTATTGCTCATGATGAGTGTATATAAACTCATGAACAAAACTGTGTAGCACTATATTTAAATTATTTCGCACTTTGTTTATGCCTTATTAGTGTTCTTGCGAAGCTGTTGCTGTTCCACTTTGGTAATTTAGAGGCAGTTATGTGAAGCATCAGTGTGTGCTTACATACAAGCAGCTTATCTTGCATCAATCAGCAGCATGACAGCAGCCTTGTTGATTAGATTTGTATGCTTCATGCACTGTCCCCACTTTACATTTACATTCCAGTCTCCCCAACCCTCTGTAATGTCCATTAGGGTGCAGGTCTGGATTGAAGGGAAGGTTAATGCATATCTGGTTCTGTAAAGCTTATGAGTAAATATCTTACCTGCAGTGCATACCTTTCTTGTGTCCATTTGGTATAAATTCAGATTGGTTAGCCCGGGTTGCTGACGCTAACAGCTAGCTCAGAGGACCCAATAACAAAGGGGATCGGTGTAGTTTAAAACTTCGATATCAAAAGCGACATAATTTATGTGAGCACTATTTAACTGTAAAATGCGTTACATCTGCATGATGTGATCTAAACAGTGATGATGAATGCTTGCATAGGGCATATTCAGTGTCCAATACAATAAATTGTAGGATTTAATTAATTTTTTCTTAGTATAAACTTGTTCTTTTCTTTAAAGGTTAAACTAGCTGCAGATTTTATTTTCCCCACCTGTGACTGCTACCAAATAAACAATTTTCCAAGAAATAACACAAAGAAGGATGAAAAGACCGCAGGCTATTTTTACTTTGAGGACTTAATGCGTTTAGCATTTCTTATATTTTAAATGCTGATTCAGAAGTGTTTGTTCCACAGACCATTGCAGATTGTAGATTAGTATGAAAAGGAACTTTTATTGATATAAGTTTTTATTCTCAGGCTTTTTGTTTCCATCTTTGCATTTATATTTGTGCACTTTGTCACAATAGTTTTGAAGATCATTACACGTTAAACACGGACATTCAGAATAATAAAGCTATTGCTAAGTAGACCAATATTTACATTATGACCATTTGTGAAACATTTACTATTTTGACACTGTTTATCTCTGCAATGCTTTTTTTAAAAATGATTTTCTACTAGTTGAAAGAGAAAACAACACATTTAATTCTGTAAACTATTGTTTTGCACCATGAGCTTTTTCTGTTTAGTAATTGCCATATTAACAGTTAGCTGTTGTATTCCGCTCCAGATGATTACAGTAACGTGTCTGCTACTAAAAGCAAAAGGGCAACTTTCTCACTGGGGAAAATATTTTTCCTTCATTGGAATTATGTAAAATAGTTAATGGGTGCATGTATTTATTAAACATGGAATGTCTGTTTTCTTTTACTTAAAAATGTAGCAAAACTTTTAGTTGGTACAGAATTGTATTCTCAGTAGTTGCATAGATATGTTGGATTTTAGTGACATTTTAAGCATTTAAAATGTTTGAAGGATGCGTGCTTTTGATTTAAATTATAAAGAAAAAAACAAAACCAACTTATTTTATCGTTTCTTTTTTTCTGAATTACAGCAGTAATAAGAAGCTTTATTTGAATGAAGGATGGGTTTTGCACTCTGGCTTCTGTGTTTGTATTCATTAGTAGAACTTTGGACAAACATTGTTACTATGTTAAAGCCATTAAGAATCCATATTTAGCTCAGTGAAAAAGGAAACACCTTTTCTTTTCTGTGAGAAATCATTCACTCCTGAGTTATTCAATATTTTAAACTTTGCAGGATAAAAAGCTGATGTCAACCTGATTTATTTTAGATAAATACATGTGAAAATTATGAATTCAATCATACTTCAACATTTGTTTTTGTATTTTTTATCCATAATTATACAGCAAATATTAAAGAGTTTTTGCACCGTAAAGATAATTTACCAGGTTTCAATAACCTCAGGTTTCAATTACATGTACATAAGAGATATTGTGCTATATATTTTATGTCATAGATAAGAAATGTTTGATTGTACCTAAACAGTTTTAATAGTCTTTGATTTTATATTTTCTACAACAATGTAACCTGTAAAGTTGTGAATATTGTAAAGTGACATTCATAGTTTACCAAATGGCACTGAATTTATATCTGATTCAGAGATAGCGGCTGAATGTGTTGTGAAGTATACCATAACAATTTAAATGTTTTTCTTTAACTTTTCTGAAAGGTTTATGTTGAGGCATGCACTTTGCTTGTTTAAAAGGAAACCCGTTTTCTTCATTAATCATATTCCAACATCCTTGAATAGCAGTGAATAGCTGCTGATGGTTTCGGTCTGTTTGCAATTTTTTCTTTTGCAACTTTCCAATTACATCCAAGCAAATTCAAAATTTCAGACATGTGAAAATTATAAATTGATCATTTATATAGACTAATTATAAATGATTCATTATGAATTAATCATAATTTTCACATGGGATTAATCTATCTTAATTTAACATCTTGAAGGTCTGTGCTAACGTGCATAAACTTAGTCTGCTAAGTAAATATATCAAATACGCGATGTGTAAAAACAGATATAAAATGCCATATGTCAGTCAAGATCTTTAAAAAGAGGAAATGTTTTAATTCATGGGCAACCACATAGTCAAGTGTGTAATAACTATTTAATATACAGAGTTAAAATCACATATCTACAGTAAAATACACAGAGTGCATGTAGAGCCAGATGAAACAACTCCAGGTCTCCAGATATTTGTGATGTGTGTGTTGGGTAGGATAAAATGATATTACCTGTCAGAATCTGTCTTAAAGGCACACCTTAGCTTCAATTTAAGCTGCAATATATTTTAACAACCTTTGCTTAAATAGCTAAGAGGTTTGTGTGTATTATTGTCAAATACATTTCATAAAGATGTGATGAAAACCCTTTTTGATTCATCTGACTCCAGAAATACACCATGGACAATACAAAGTGAACAGCATAGCTATCATTACATTGATAGATCTGATATATTAGGAATACATAATGATCATGCAAGGAGAAAATGTGTGATTTGCTGTAAAATATTAGCATAAAATAGTTTTGTTGTTTAGAATACTTGTATTTTGACTATAGCTATGCAGTAAATATCAATTTCATGAAGTTCACTGATGATTTCTGCCAGCTCAGGTACACTCTGCTGTTCTTTTACATGTAATAAGGCAGGGGTTGGGGTTAGAGGTAAAGACCCGGGACCTTCCAACAAAGCCATCATCTAGGATCTCTATGCAGAAAAGTCGAGTCAGTTTTTTTTTTCTTTTTTCCCCCCCAGAAACTTAACTCCCACCCAAATCCATCAGAGCAATGCAGCAGCATCAGAGCAGCATCATAGTGTAACAATAATTGGCACCTCTGTGTTAAATGTTTGGATGGTAATGGTTTTTATACAATGGCCACCTTCATACCTTTGTTACAATTGGTAGATTTATGTTTACATCCACTCCTGCTACTTATGCAGAATAATTTAATATCATTAATTTAGAATGTAATTAATAAATTCTTTTCAGTAATTCTATCATCCATAAAGTTAACCACTGTAATATATTTAAACATTTACCGCTGGTGACTTTAAAGATTATGACTGTCAGCTAATAAAAATACCAAAAAATATTTTGTAAAATTAGGACATAAGACCAACAAAAACAATTAATGCAGAAATTAAACAGCCCACTGAAAAGTACGTTCATGTACTGTACTTTACAGTAGGTCAGGTCTTCTTTTGCATGTGTTCCTGCTTCAATGCATTATGGCACTGAGGTGGCATTACTCTACTGACGTGTTAAGGAATGCAGGCTGTTTCATATCAACCTTCGGCTTGTCTGCTGGGTTAAGTTTGGTGATTGTCTTTCTCTTCTTTACTGTAATCTTTATTCTCGGTGAGGCTTAAGGCCTCACCGAAGATTTTACTTGATGGTGAATCGAGTATAGTAATATTCTGATCACTAAACAAGTATTGGTAATTAAAGTAGCGTGGGATGGATTCAAGTCTAGAGGATAGATAAAATAACCATCTCCTCATAGTTTTTAAGCAGAGTCATAAAGTGCTGTAAAATGTCTTGATAGCTGGCTGTGCTGACTTAGAACTTAGAAAACAGGCAGTGAACCAACACTAGCACATGACATGACTCCCCAAATTATAGCTGACAATCAAAACTTTAAATTGATTGTCAGGCAACTTGGATTCTGTGCCATATCCTCCAGACTCTGAGACCTCGATAGCTACTTGTAGTGTAAAACATACTTCCAACTAAAAAGAAGACTTTCAGGTCTCTTTTTAAGCCTGGATATTATGCTTTAGACATTGTCTCTGGTTCAGTAATGTTCTAACAATTTGTTTTATAATCTCAAGTCTATCAACCCTGTTGCTCGTGCACCTTTTTCTCTAAAGGTTTTTCTTTTCATTTATCTTTCCAATATAATGCTCAGATAAGGGACTCGGAATAACTAGCTTTTTCAGCAATTACATTTTTCGACTGTGTAGATAATGATATAACATTTTCAAAATGAAAATGTTTTTACTGGACTTATGTATACTGGATTTGTAGACCAGAGTTATAAAAAAATATATATATATCAATAAAATCAATACCTGCTAGAAATAGTTCTTTTTCTGGATGGAATTACAGAAATAAATTCACCAACAATATTCTAATTTAATGACATTTACCTATTTTCATGTAGCTCAAGTCCCTCTCCTTTTTTTTCTTTTTACACCATTCTCATAACCACATTTACCTTTATTGCTTTTACTGCAACTCCATTTATCTTTTTTTTGTCCTGAAAATGTAAAACCTTTTAAAAGATCTGCCTTAAAAGTAGCTCCGTTCCTGTTCCTGTTGTCAGAGCCTACGGCACATCATATTTAACAGTGTGTGTCATTTTAAATTAGAGCCACACAAGGCTGTCAGGATCACAGACATCCCATCATTGGCTTTCAAGAGATGGCTAATTTCCAAGGGTTTGTGCTTCACATCAACAGTCATCTAAGACACAAACTACAAAGTAATAACACGACAGCTGTTTGAACACCATAAAATGAAACTGTTACATCTAAAACCTTTCATGTGAAAGAAAGAAAAAGGTGGGTTTGAGACCTGTAGGTTGCTCAGTACCTACAGGTCCGATATTTGAGAGACAAGGACTTAAATACCTGAAACAAAGGAAGAAGCATGACACCAAGATAAAAGTTATGTACTTAAGCATGAATTGGTAAATATAGTTTATTATACTAGATAATTTATACATCACAAACTCTTATTTGTGACTTATTACATTTTCTGGGATTATAATGTTTGTATACAGTGGTCAGTCAATTTGTACAATGTAGCTCTTAATAAATCAACCAAACTGAGTAGTGCTGTGAAGCATGGTTATGATGTTTGAGGCAAATTATTTTATAAGTCAGCGTGTAATCCCCAAAAAGATGTAGAATCCAAATTCTATTAATGGATAAAGAATAATATCTATGTGTATTTATCAGTTAATAAATACTGATAAAATGCAATGCTTTATTTATTTATTTTTTTATAGCATTTGACTGCAGGTATTTACAAGTTTCTATCAAGTTTCGGAATGTCACCAGTCTTTTTAAACTCTTCTTAGTAGTGTATACATTACTATCACATGGGATTGTGCTGCTGAATACCTTTAAGACACTATGATGGAAGAACAGGTTAAATAAGAAGGGCAGCAGCAAGCCAAATGGTTTTTGTTCAAGTGAAATCAATGTTGCATTTATGAAAACTACCTTTTTTTTTTTCTCCAGAGATGAAAGTGATTATGGAAATTTCATCACCTCAAAGTAATTTTTTCACTTTAGCTGATATGGCTACGAGACTCAGCTCTACCTCCCAGAATAAAGTGTTTATTCATAACCCAATGAGACTCCATATTTGTAAATATGTGAAAAACCATTGTTTCCAAGTTTCAGTTAAATAAAAGTTTAGAATACCTTTTACTATTTTTGCATTCGGTTGTGGTATCATCTGGCATAATTCTTGTTCATTCACAGTGAAAGATGTCACTTTTGTTGTCCCTGTTGCTATTTTATTTTTTCCCCATTACAGTGTTAGTTTTGGTAGTTTTTCAGACAACAAATGTGGCAACAACCAAAATATTACAGTGCTTTATCCCACTTCACGTATTTTTACACTAGAGTCTTCAATGTCAGGGTAACTTCGATGCGATTTTAAATGATAGACAAAATTAGTCCGTAAGTTTTAGATAAAAGTAAGAGATGCAAAAATGAATTGATCTGTAAAATGTGACTTGCATTTGTATTTAGCCACCCTGAGTCAATACTGCAATTATAGCTGCAGGTCTATAGGGGTATGTCTCACCACCAACTATATCTCTCATTAACAATGTCTCCTTATTCTTCTTTGTAGAACAACTGAGAATCAGACTTAATAGGGTGCTTTGGTAAATATACATATTTTATTTTCTTTCGGCTAATCCTGTTTAAGCTCTTTCAATTTCTTCATCTGATATTCTTTTTACAATAGTCATCTTAAATTCTTTGTCTGATATAGTGGCTACAATGTCACAGCGCCCAAATGTCGAAAAATATTTTGCCTTTTCACCTTAAAATATGAACATTGTGCTGGTCTATCACATTTAATCCCAATAAAATACAATTAAGTTTTAAAGCTACCAAGTTTTGTAAAGATTAATAAATTGTGCAAGGAATTACAAATTAGTGATGAAACTTGAAATTAGAAATTCGTAATAATGTGTTCAATGACTTCATTTGGCAAATAAAGTATTTTCTTTCAACGTCAAATCATATCTTACTCTTGTTCTGAATTTCAGTGCCAATATTTAACTTTGTATTTCTTGGACTGGTTTACATTTATCTGTGATCAGAACATCTCGTTTATAGTGAAGAAAGGCAGGCCACTGTATAATCAAACCTCTCCTATGCTCCAAATAGTTTTTAAGCTTTTAAACATAACATTTTAAAAAGACATTGTTAGTTGTTTGTTTTAATGCTGTTGTTTGTACAAAATGTCTTACAATAGCCAATCAAGATTGTTTTTCTTACATCTAGCTTCTCACAAATGAGTTTTTATATATACTTTTTAAAGATTTAAAATAATTTTATATATTTTAAATTTTTTTTGTCAAATTTCCCATTCAGTTGCTAAACGGGATGCCTATCGCAAATATCCTTTGTCCAATTCTTTCAAGTCAAGAAGAACATTTCAAATGTACAGGGCTATTTAAAACCTATCATAATATTGCATATCAGCATTATGTTTCACTGGTGCATGACAATATGTGACTTTGAGAAAACAAAAGTTGCAGAATCACCTTTTTACCTGTCTGGCACTGCAGCAATAGTAACTTTATCTCTAGCTAAGCTAGGCAGCCACAGCCTGTTTTTAGTGATGTCATATTTTTCTTCCATGACTGTCACAATTCAGAAAAGCAATATATTTGGCACATATTCTGTACTGCTACAAAATTTACGTGAATGCTACACAAATGTCATTGCGATGATTCAATATTAGCATTTGTTTTCTAGTGCTATACTTTCCAATTTGTCTGTACGATTCGCTCACATCTGCATGCCGAATGCTTTGAAAGGCTGCTACAGCAGGTTAGCCTGACATAATTTTCAAATCATTTCAGCAAAATATTACTTGAACAATTGAGTTCATTCAAAGACTGCGTATAGGACATAGAAATTTCAGTCCAAGATGTTCATATAAAAAAGGAAAAAAAAAGATAATTTTATTCAAGTACCAATGCAATATATGTAAATATTAGAGCCACATGTTACTTAATGTCAGAATAATTTTGTAATTCACAATTAATATCTGAAACATAACTTATTAGGTCATGTGTTCTGGTAGAACTTCTGTTTCAGAAGAAAAATCTGGAAAGGAGTAATTAAGTTTGGCAAATAAAAAATCTGGTATGTGAGTCAGACAAAGAATATTTTTGGTATTGGACATGATGCATTGCTGAAATGTCCTTGTTGTCTATGATGAATTAAATTACAGATATGTGCTTTTAAGATTCTGTCTATTCAGTGACTAAACATATTATCATGTGTATGTTATTTGAACTGATAATTGGATAGCATCCCTTTAAATGGGAGGGAGAATTAAATAAAAAACAAAATGGGACAAAATGCAAAAAAAAAGAAAAAAATTCCAAAACAAATTTTAAATAAGCTGAAGTTACAATCAAATGCCTTTTTCATCACCAAAAACAACTTAAAATGAATTAAATTTTGGTTCAATATGTCACATAGTAATTGTAAAACAATACATACTGCAAATGTACAAATGTACAAATATTGAAGTTCCTGCTCTTTTTCAAAGTCAAGTAAGCACAGTTGTCTAATTAGAGACATTTAATAGTCTCAATGTAGCAAAAGGCAACACTAGTCATGTATTCTTATTCAGATTTTAGAAGCTCTTTCAACCAACAATTGCCTCTTAAAAGTATATGGTTATTCAATACAGCACTGGTTTAAGTGGTGGGACATATAGACCTGAAAACAATTAACACTTTTGCACGTACCAGTCCCTATATTTGTTGTTTTCTTAATTAATACACAGCAAAACTGACATAATGCTGTTACAAAACTCAACATAGATTGTAGACCCATTTTTAGACAGATTTGTCTGTGAGGATTGTTTGATTTGAAATGACAGTCCAACAAAACTAAAGATACAAAATGAAACGTGAATGAAATGAACATTGATGCCCTTCACATGGGTGTTAAACCTGAGTTCTGTTTTGGAAGTGGTCTCTTTTTGTGTGTGTTGATGGTGATATTCTATTTCTATCAGACTGCTTTTGAGCATACACTTAATGCTTATCTGTTGAATGCACAAATTATTTCACAGTTTGCCGTCAAGTCTCAAAATGTGCCCCAGCCCCTGCGTTGCGTCATCAACAAGCAAATTCCTCAAAGTTGCCTAAAGTCGGGTGACGAGGTAACATGTTCGGCGTGAATCCGAGACTGTCCGAGTGACTCCGGAGGGTGTCACATGTGCTCTGCAGGAGAAAAAAAACAGAGTGGGGAGGGGGAAGCAGGGAAGATGAGTTCAACCAGGTTAAGGGAGGAGGAGATGGCGAAGAAGGAAGAAACCAACAAGTCGATAAACAGATAAAATCGAAGTGAACGTTGGACATAAATAAAAAGAACAAAAATAAAAAATCAAATGTGGTGAGGGGACATTAATCAAAACCAGAAAAAAATTGCCAGATGATTATCATTGAGACAGACACAAGGGCAGGATGTTTCATTGAAGATGATAAATGACATAAACATATGTAGCGAAAGATGAAGTAATGAGTCCAGATTGGAGATGTTACATATGTAGAGGGGTGGTGGTGGGGTGAAAGGAACGAAAGCAGGGAGAGGAGAAAGAAAATATATTTTTAGTTGTGTTTTTGCACTAGTAAGTACAAATCTAAAGCTCTAGGAATTTGACACAACAACATACTGCATGTCTACATTGTCCTATCAGAGCAGAACAAATCCATTAGATAAATGTAGATACAAGTCTTCTCAATAAATCAGAATATCTAAAAAAAAAGATCTATTTCAATATTTCAAAAAGTGAAACACATATTATACGTATTCATCACACAGAGTAATATTTTTAGCACTTAATTCTAATAATTTAAATGATTATAATTTATAGCTAATGAAAATCTTAATTTTTTATTTTTATTTCAATATTTCATGAGACCAAATTAAAGAAAAATATATATTAAATTCTTAAACATCTACTGAAAAGTATGCCCATGTACTTGTACAATAAATGTGCGTAAGACTTGTCCATAGCTCTATTTTCATTAATTACCACATTGGTGTTGAATGCATGCGGCTCTGCTGATATGTTGAGGAAGTTCATGTTGCTTTGATAATGGCCTTTAGCTCACATTCAGCCTTAGCTCATTTTCATCTTGATAGTGATCCATGAATGTTTTATGGGGCACAGATCAAGTGAGTTTGTTGACTTGCATTTTTTTCTAAATTAAATGCAACATTTGCTTTTAACTGAAATAATGTCTGGACCACTGATCCAGAGTCCAAACAAGACACTTCTGATGTTCTCTAGTTCAAGAATAGCAAGACACAGCTGTCGGCCATGTTCTGGATGCATTTACATGTGGTTGCTATGACTATGTCGACTAAAGCTGCAGATCATGCCTTGTGAAGCAAATTTTATATTGCTTCACAATATGAAATTTGTAGTTTATCCTCTTAGAATGCTGTGTCAATGAGCATCTGGACATTTGTCAGGAAACGAATGTAATGTCATAATGTCATAATCATGTCATAGCATTTCAGGAATAAAAGTCCTTTTTATTGATCTTACTTAAAATTCTAATATTCTATAAAGAAAATACAGTATTTCAGGTTTGTATTAGCAGTGAACTGTAATCATCACAATTAAGAGAAACACAGACTTGGAATACATCACTTTGTGTCCAGTTAATCTGTACAATACATCACTTTTTGATGTTTAAGTTGTCGATGTGTATTACTCTGAAAAATATTATTCCAGCAACTACCCATATGTATATCAGGCAAACTCATTGCATGCAGGCCTGTGATAACGTCACGTCACAATGTGATGATCTAGTGATGTTATCTGGCATAAGCCTGAAATGCATTGCAGCTGAATGGACCTCTGCACTGCAGGGAGACAAATGGGTCTCAAGTGGGCCAATGTTTTGTACAGCGGAGTAAATATGTGTTTTATTTTAACTTATATGGGGAAAGCATCATTATTCAGTGGATGGAGCAGGTTTTATACTGTACAGAGTAAATTTTACAGGAGAATCCAACCAACTCTGTCTCTCTTTGTGAGCCTAAAAAAAACAGACACTCTTCTTGACTGACCTGTCCTGGGGTAGAAAAAGATGTCAAAATGCTCACCAGAGCCGGTTAATCACCCCTCTCTTTTTGACTTCCAAATAATTCTTTTGTAACCACTGATGCATGGCATGAATCTTAGGTATGAATGAAAGAGAGGGACAGCATAGGAGGGAGCATCTGTTATTTATGGGGTGTGCTACCTGGGGGCATGATTAGGCGTGACACCAGGGCTGGTTGGGTTCTCTGGAAACTCCTGGAATAGACATGATGAAAAGAAAGATGGGTGAGGGTGATTTAAATGAAAATAAAATAATAAAAAAAACAATGTAAATGTTATAAGGTAAACTTTGAGGAGAAACTGCATTACAGGGTCTCCAGAAACTAAATGTAAAGCTGTTTTTTTTAAATGAAAGACTGGTTACTAACATCTAGATGTGCTGATGACCAATGGGGGTAATGAGAGTTCAGAATAAAACATCCATCCATCCATCCATCCATCCATCCATCCATCCAGCCATCCAGCCATCCATCCATCTGTCCATCTATCCAGCCATTATTTCATCGAAGGGCAGGGACCCCATCCACCTGGGCCAACTCTTCCAGGGGAATCCCAAGGTGTTCCCAAGCCAGTTGGAAAACATAGTCTCTCCATTATGTCCTGGATTTTCTCTGGGTCTCCTGTTGGTGGGACGCAGCCACCTCACCAGGAGAGGATCCATGAGGCATCCTAACCAAATGCCAGAGCCACCACAACTGGCTCGGGCTTTTCACCCCATCTCTGAGGGAGAGCACAGACACCCTGTAACAGAAAGTAATTTTGGCTGCTTGTATCCTCAATTTTATTCTTTAGATCACTACCTAAGCTTGTGACCGTAGATGAAGATCGGAACGTCGATAGGTCAGTGAAATAAGAGCGTTCCCTCGCGGTACTGCTCACTCTTAACCATGACAGACTGGTACAGCGCTTGTTTTATTGAAGACGTTGTACCAATCTGCTTATCAATCTCCTGCAATATTTTCCCTCATTCAAAATCCAATTGGAGATAACATACTTTCTTCTTCGGTAGTGTAAAAGGAGATATGACAATGGAATTGTAATAACAGACACAGTGCAAATGTTTGGACACTTCTCGGCCCAACTTTTGCATGTTGGACAGAAACAAAAATATGATAGCAATGGCTTCTCGCAAGGTGACCACATGACATACATGCCTTGTGAAATATTAAACACCTTTGGCCTTTCTTAAAATTTCTCATGTCACAACCACAAATTTCAGCATACATGATCGGGATGTTAGAGACAAACCCCCCAAGCCTGAAGGTGGTACTTTCAGGGAATGGTGGTTGTGCAAATTATTAACTCAAGGGGTTAAACACAAAATGCATGCCACCATTTTCAATTTTTATTTGTAAAACAAATGAAAACATCTTAATGTCATTTCCTTCTATTTATCAGTTATTTACTACTATGTGTTAATCTGTCACAGGTGCTTCTCATAAAATGCATTGCAATTTGTGCCTGTAACATGACAAAATGTGCAAAGCATAAAGAGTCTAAATACTTTTTCAAGGGAGTGTATATGGAGCTAAATACAAAAGATAAACAGTTTAAAAATTGCTTAGGGCACTAAGCAATTTCTCCCTCCCCCACAGGAGAAATCCAATAAATTCAAACTTAAACAAATTTCTTCTTTAGTGTACTGGCTCGTGCCCATTATATAAACAGCATCTTCACTCTGTCGAAACACAATAAACTTTTTGTTATACACACTTCTCACTCTATAATAAATCAGTTCTGAACCCTATCCAACCAAGCATGCACAAGCTAAAATTCCTCATGCAGAAAATGAAAAAAGGTCAGCCACAACTTATTTTCTGTGCCATATTTCTTGGTTCCCAAATGTGACACGCATTGTGTTTTCAGTATTCTGAAAACTGTTTGCCTAATGGGCAGCGGAATAAACTCAAAGACAAAAAATGCCCACTTGTAAATAAAGTTTAATGAAATTACCTTAATTACAATGACACTGAAATACAAGAACAGTTTTAGCTTCGATAAGGCTAAGCTTTTTCTGAAATGCACAAAATTTTTGTTGTATATATATATATAAATATAATATTATTATTATTATAAATACATGGTTAGTAACATCTAGAAGATGTTTTTCTGCTGTCAATCATGAGGTGGGTGGAGGTTCTCCTGCATGGTACATTTGGCTTCCACAAAATTCTGTGATTTAAGGAAAATCTTCCCCATTGCTCAAATGAAATAGTTGGCTTCATTGACTCTGAAAACAACACTAACATAAAAGGTCAATAAAATCTTCAAATCTATTTTAATAGCATACTCTCTGCCTTCTTGGATGTGAATCTGTTCTATTGTTCCTGCCATATTACAGGGAAGCAAGAATGTTTTCTACCTCTACATAAAACTTAAATTACATATTTATCAACACAGGAACATGGACTTTAGAAAACATAGTGCAAAAAGAATTGGTGTGAAACTAATTGTGACAAAAACCATAAACTCTCTGTGATAATAAGAGGCCATATGCAAATAAAGCTTAAATGATTGCTGGTAGATATTAAATTGTACTTTTAGAAATTATTAGAGGGATAATTCATAACTTTTGAGGTGAGGATATGCTGAGAGGTTTAAGCAGCACCTACCTTAACTATAGTTTATGCTTCTTTTGGCATCTTATTTAATCAGTAAATTAGCTTTCTCTTGAACATCTTTAAAATTTGTGTTTTTTAAACCACTTACATCACATCAGAAAGTTTGGCTTTATATGTTCTGTTCTCATCTTTTACTTCACACAGGTCACTGGTAGCATACTCTTCCGTAACTCCAGAACCACTTCAAAGAATAACTGGTTTCTGTGACAACAAATGTCTAATGCCATGCATGCTTTGTGAGTTATGAGAGTTGTCCATTGCTGGTAAGATATTTGCATGCGTATTACTTTTTGACGTCGGAAGAAATAATTCATTGGTAACTCTCAGATGGACAGTTGCTGAAAAACAAGTTTGAAATATAATGATTAAATTATGAAACATATGTTTAAACTTTCTGTGAACTTACTTATAAGTAGAAATAAGAAATAAGAAGGTAAAGTGAAATGCAAGCTTAAATCATACTTAAAGTACAAGCTAGCACATCTTACAAATTATGAGATTGAAGAGGATTTAATTGTCCAGCCTCTCTTACAGAATTATTACTATTACTTTTATCATTATTGGTTTACTAATTTAAGAAGTCACTGAAATATGAGAGAAGGATTTTTTGCTGATTAAAAATCTGACATTTGACTAAATTTTCACTTTTTACAATTCAAATGATTGTCTTTTGTTGAAAAATATTAATATTTGTATAATGTATATTTATTATTGTCATTGAGTGTTCGCTGTCTTTTTCTGCAAGGATCTTTTTAATTAAGAAAGATACTTTTTTTCAAATATCTGTGAGCAACAAAACTTTTTAGCTTCTTACAATAAATATAGAGAAGCAGCTATGTGAAGTTGAGTGGGTTCGTATATTTTCTAAAAAAAAAAGAGAAAAAGAAAAACATACTATTTCTCCCAGATGTTCATGTCAGTTGATGAGTTTTAGTCTTTTCTGACTATGTTGCACTATTTAGTGTTAAAATGTGAGTAGACATTTTGTTGTTCTTTAGCTCATTCAGTGATACGTGACCTTCTTTTTATTCATCCACTTGCCTTCAGAGAGAACAAGAAAAAAATAATTACCAGATTGTCGCTCTGACAACGCTGCGGCCGTTTCTTGCGCACAAAGTAACCCAGAACCTTATCCTTAAACACCTAAAAGAAGACACAAAAAACATAATTCGCAAGACTTAATGACGTTCAAGATCTTTGAAAAGATTATTTCTGCAATTCCACTAAGATTGAAAAAAGATGAACACTGCAGTTCTCGGGAAATACAGCTGCTGCTGAAGAAATGTCACATTTAGCAAGTGTTGACATTTCAGGTTGCTTTTTTAGCAGTAAGGCTTAAAGCAACTGGATTTCATTATATTCTAAAGAAAAATTATTGTAGAAATTAAGTGTTTATTGAGTATAAATGTGAGTCATTTGTTAGTAAAATTGACATTGTAAAACTGGTTTGAATTTATCCATGTAGGTTTTGAAAGTGGCCTATGAGGTTCCGTGAAGTCTACCTATAAAACGCTTGGTTTATATTCAGTTGATGTTTGTCAAATTTCTTATTCTATTGAAATCACAGCAGAATCCTTGGTTGTAGTTTTGATTTGCAGTTTGTGTTTTTAGCCGCATCTGTTATTGGATCTTTCTCTTCTTCCTTCTCATTTTTGCCAGTCAGTTCAGTTATTACATTGGTTATTTCTTCATTTGACTGCCTCATGAAGTTTCCACATTTGCGTTGAAAGTTCAGCATATTTTTGACACTTGAGATATAGCCTTAAGAGGCAATAAGGAGCAAGAGCAATTCAGACATTGCAGTTTTAATCTTGGCATATGAAAAGCTCAACTGTAATCACTAAAGAAAAAAATACTTTTTGCTGCCACAGTATCCTCATTTTATTTATTCATGCATTCATTTTGCTCATATAGCTTATGGGTAAAAAGTTTATTTTACAAATCTTTGTGCTAGTTCAAGTCAAAGAAAAAAATGCAATTTCGATTGAAGTCTGGGAAATAAGTTCCATAAATGCATTTTTGAAGCTGTATTTAGTGATGATTTGTGGAAAATATGAGGATCCTGGTCTTTTTTCACCTATGTAGCAATCACTTGAGATTTGGCTTTGGCTTAAATTCACCTTGAAATATACATTATTTAATGTATATCAAGCTGATAGTCTTTTCTCCATCCTCCCAGTTTTGCAAACCAGAAGCACCAAACTTCACAGTGGCTCTTTTGTATCATGCTCTAAATTAACACAAAACCCTATTTTTCATGCTATTTTATTTTTTCTCCACTTCTCATGTGGACAATTTCCTGGTGTCACATGTGCAAACAGCAGTTGCATGTTTTCCTTCGGTTCCCACTTTTTCAAGCATAAAGATGGCTTTAGGTGTACAAGGTCTATAAAATGAAAAAAATTGAAGGTTTCACAATATGGTTCTAGAAGGCTGTAACATATTCAGCGGATGACTTAACATCAGAAATAAATAAAAAGCATTCAGTGCATCAAAACAGTATTCCCACTCTTTAAATGTTTAACAAATCAAAATCTGAACACTTATAAAGTATGCATTTATGTTCCCTGAAACCACTAAATTTAATCTAATGCAGTCTCGTCAAATGTCCCCTTATTAATAAATAAGCTTCATAATGTATGGTCAGTATCAATCCAGATGTTCAGTGAAGGTTTTAGAGGTTTGCTTGAAATCATCAGTGAAAAGTATGAAGAAAAATAATGAAGCTATATGAGAAACTGAAAGAAAGTTTAGGTTATAAAAAAAAAAAATCAGCCTAAGCTTTGAACAATTCAATGGTCCCAGAAGGCACAGATCAACAGTTCCGGTGGGAGAAGCAGTTGCCAACTCTAAATCACGCTCCGAACAGATTTGGCCTTAAGGGAAGAAAGGTAAGAAGAAAATTCTTTTTTTTAGAAAGATGTGAGAAGTAGCATGTACAATTTCTGTTACATAGAATCAAAAATACAGACGATGGTGATGTGATCAGGAGCATTATAAAAGATGGAAAACTGCAGCAGTGTTCAGAACTCGTCACCCTGAACACATAATCCTAAAGGATGGTGTTGGCAGCATTATGCAAGGGTGATGAGTTTCTTCATCAGGGACATATAATCCCTGATACATCTAAAGGGTAGACGTATGGAGCTAAATACAGGATTTTAATAGAAAATACTTTAATGGGGCAGAAGTTTATTTTCCAGCAGGAGAGTGACATTATGTTTTCATCTAGAGATAAAATGGAATGGTTTAGAACACAGGATGGTCATGTCTTAGATTGACCCATTCAAAGTACAGACATACATTCAATTGAGAACTTGTCATAAGATTTAAAAATGTATGTTAACAGATGATTCCCACATAATGTGACTGATATTGAGGTATTTTTGTTAAGAAGAATAGGAAAAAGCTTCTGTTTCTATGTGAAAAATGTATTCAGAGAAGCTTTTAGTTGTAACAAGAAATGAGGAGGGACATTTTAATTACTGGTGCACTTTCATTCACAAAGCTATTTTTTGGTGGGCATCCTTCTTTTTTCCTGTCCTGTAAGGATTCTGAGGGACAGTCAATGGGATGCAAGTATTTTGCAGATTAATGAACTGTTAAGGAGTCATAGATATGTAAATACTAAAACCTGTAGTGCATATTTACATTTTCCTTGTGAAACTTTGTAGCTCAGCCAATCTTGGTGAGACTACAAAGTAGTCTCACCAAGTACTCTCTAGGCAATATAAAGTCTACATAAAATAAAACAAAAATAATATCGCACTGAAGCTTTGCTATGATAATAGTTCCAAATTACATGTGAATAAGTAAAAAAGGCCAAGTTTTTACCTCGTATAGGTAGTCAAATATTTCCAGTATTGTTAGAACACTGGCTCCAATGAAAAGCCCCATCTGACCTCCAATGTCACCTACAGAGGAAGAGATTAACAGATATAGGCAGGTACATTAATTGAACAATGGTGCATGAAGTCATTCCCATTGCTGTCACATCTAATTCACTGTATCTCTGAGCAATCTGAACAGAGTTGTCAAAAGTGTCCACGCAGGCCCAGTTTCTCATCAGAACCAGCCCTGCTGTCCTTGGAAGAGCATCAGATTATGAAAATGTGTTCAGCCTATCTGAGAGTTCAAAGAGGAAGCCTCAAAGCACCAGGCTCCGATGCACAATGTGAACTTTGCACCAGGGATCTGCTAAGTGCTGATACCAAAGTCATGCTTTTTTCTCTTAGAGAATAGGCAACTGTGAGAGTCTTACCGAGAAGCCCTGCAATTTCATAGGCCTTCTTCTGCTCAATTTTCTCATAGTTTAGAGCTTCAAAGAAGATGTCCAACACCAATATATTTTCTCTGTAGAGGACAGACAAGAGTATACCCAGCACATATTATATCCTGTGATATATAACATTACATCAGTTTATATCTCACATTTACCTGAATAAGATTCTTTCATTATTGTTACATTGAAGGTGAACGATGGAGACTTGGCTCAAAATGCATCAGGAAAAAAAATAAATAGCTGACTAAATACTTCACTGTTACTACATAATACTTACCCAATATATTGCTCAGTTTTGTTGAATTTCTTAGCCAGATATTTAGCAGATGCCTTACTGGGGATCTTTACCATGGACAGCTCCTTGCCATAGCGAGTCATGTTGCAGGGGGTCTGACAGACACAGTAATCGTTGTCTTTCTCTACCAAAAAGTCTGTGGATGATCAAAGTCATTTAAAAATATTGCGATCTCTTTGAAAACAAAGCAAAAAAAAAAAAAGAAAAGAAACAAAAAAAAAAAAAAAACTGCACACAGTAGCTTTTAATTGGTGCTAAAAATACCACGGCATGTAACAGAAATATACTTGCTGCCATCGTTCACTTTCTATGAAAGCAAATAATGACTGAAGCCATCTTACTGGAGAGAAGAGGAGGGAGGAGGGAATAAAACTGGTACAATTTATTTGAGCTCAGCGAAGCACAGTCACATCGCAAATCTTCATAATGGAATTTTTAAACAATAATTTTATTATTTTGCTTCAGCACTATCTGAGAGGAAAGTAATTTCTGAAGCAACATAAGAACTATCTTAAGCCAGGAATATGCTCATGGCAAACCTCCCGAGCGCTGGGTTTCACACTTTAATCCAGAAAAAAAAAAATAATAATAATCATGCTGAACACGATAAAATGTGCAGGCTTACCTAAAGCTGGGTCAGCACAGTCTTTATATTGCTCAGGTGTGCAAACTGTTGAAGTACCTATTTGGAATAATGTAAACGTGAAGCTCGTTACTTATTTAAGCACCACAGGGGGAAAAAAAGATTTTCACAAGCCAGGCTAAATCTGAATTCATACCGGGCATGTGAACCATTCTGCAGTTGCAGTTCTCCAGCAGGTACCGGGTTTCACAGTCAATGCGGCATGCAGTGATGCTGTACGTGGAGAAGAATTCTGAGTCTATCGGTGTGGACTTGCAGTCTCCCCAAGGTTGTGGGAGGTACTGAAGCTGAAAGAGCAAACAGCACATGTTTTCCCTCAGTATGTCGGCTCACAGGATTACACCAAACAACAACAAAAAAAAAAGAAACAAAAGCCCAGTGCACAGCAGAATAAGTACAAAAGAGGACGAGCTCACAAAACCCAACACACATACGTACACTGAAGAAACAGATGTCTTTAAATAAAAATGTGCTCTGAGACACAGGAGGCAAAACATTTGCAGTCAGAACATTATTACTGTTCATGTGTCGCAGCAAGCAGACATCATGCAGAACATTACTGATGCAGGTTTGGTTTCTGGGAGGAAACAGAGAACCATGGGATTAGAGACATTTTTAGAAATTGAAACTTGGATAGTTTTGACAGGACACCACAAACTATGGACAGATTTTGTATCCCTGACAGTAACTTAGTGTTGTTGTTTTTTTTATTTGCTAAAAGCTCAAAACTTTTTTTTCCCCAAAGTGATAATGGAGTAATACGTGTCTTTTGAGGAGAGAGAGTAGTTTAACAGAATTTTGAGTAAGGATGCATGACATCAAAATGTAGAAAATTGAATAGCTGGGAATATTTTCTGGATGCACTATAAAATACCATTCAAATATTGAGGTTTTGATGGCATAGTGGGACAAAATGTGAAAAGGGTTGAGGAATGTTTATACTTTTGCTAGTCTGTACATTTATGAACCTAAAGAAAACTTCAACAGAACAATAGTAATTTTGTTCATATGTATTATTCAGGCTTACAATTGCAGTGATTTGATTAATTTATGTTTGCTTCAGTGTGTCTGGAGTCCATTCAGATCTTCTGCTTCCATTGTACTGAAAAAACTGACATTTAACTACCAACAAGATTTTCAGTTCCCTTTCAATCTTTTCTTTCTTTAGGACTTTGCAGTATTTTTGCAGTAGTTTTCATTGCAACATGGGGCTGACCAGCAATCAGTGCCAAAAGCTTTTTTCCTGGCAAATGTCTCAAAAGAATTGTGTGCTATTGTCACATTGGGGTCAAGTGAAAGTCTCCAGTGTATCTAGCAGTTCTTGCCAGGCCAACTCCAACAATCAAAGGGTTATTTAGTCAATAGGGAGCGACGGAGATGAAGTGCAATTCACTGATTGAGTGGAGCTAAACTGGCAAACATGATTAAGCTTTTATTGAACTCCCTTTCTAGCCCACAGTCTTTCAGATGTGGACATGCACCAGATAGGACCCCCCACCCAAGCGAGCAATGTGCTAGACTAGACCAGGGGATAAAACCTAATGAATCACACTGTCTGGTCTTTTCAGATGCTACAAAGCAGAGTTTCTATACTATGCTCTATTGAGATATATGAGCGAAAACAAAGACTTCATGCTGACAAAGCTGTACATGAAAAGGAAGGGGTACAACTGAACAACAAACAAAATTTTAATTCGAATACAGACTTGGATATGTAACTTAAAGAAATTACACACATTAACTTCTGAACAGAGAAGACAAAGATGTCGAGGCTACACAGCAGAAACTGTTGCAAGTAGTTGCTTCAGCCACACAGAAGGGTGAACAGGCGGGAGGCACGTGAATCCATTCCTTGTAGGGAGGGTAAAACAACGGATAAAAGAGTGGAACTTAACAGGTGTGGAGGAACTGAACAACATGGTATTTCACAGCATGCAGCAAGCCTAGTCACACATACACTACCCTCTGCTCTTGAGTGGAAACGAATGTTTGGAAGCCGGGGGCGACCCCAAAGCCCAGCTCATGGAGGAAAGGAGGCTCTGACTGAGAATGAAGCTGTACCTTTATGCCGGCCTCATAGGACGTCTCATCTAGGGTCAGGGGTGAGGGAACACAGCCCACATCATAATTGAAACCAAAAGGCAAGCAACACTGAGGTAAAGGGCAGAAAGGGATCAGTTGCATCAGGAAAATACCCTGTAAAAGTGAGCGTCCCAAGCAAAAACTCTGCTGCACTGTAGGATTCAGTTTGGATTAGAGATCCATTGTTAAGTCCTATTTTCAGTAGAGGTATTAAAATGAAAACCAGAGGAGGAAGAGACATGTAATGAGCAATTTCTAAATCTTTGAGATCTATTCAGGTTGTTTGAAAGTGAGAAAGGGCAAAACTATGCAGCATAGCAAAGTGGTTTGATGATATCCTTTAGAGGTTTCAACTTCTACATATCATGAAACACGTTGGCAGGGTTAGACCAAAATTCTGACTGGTGTGATGCAATGAATGATTGAATTCAACTCAGTCCTGTTTCAGGATCGGGTTTTAAAATCCAACTCCTCTGAAAAAGGAATCACAAATGAAAATGTGGAAATCACATCTCGTTTATCTTAAAACTACAACATTGGCAGCATACTGTACTCATAGCATAGGACACTAACTGATATAAATGTTTGCCAGACTTTAATGATAACCTAATTAATGCACCCATCTTTCAATTCCTAAACACATTGCTGCTATGGCTGCTTGTGTCATGATTATTAATGACTAATCTATGGTCTTTTGCTCTCAGGATGAAACACTGTGATGGTGATTAATATACCTGATTCGCTTGTTGAAGACAGTTGAATGATGGTAAACTTTGAGCACTGATGACATTTAAAAGAAGAAAATAAGAGAGTCTCATTTTTCACAGCAAGTTCTTCACAACAATTTAATGCATAATCTTTTTGTGGTGTCCAAGTGCCAAAAATATGCCTCAATCATCCCATGCTATTCTGCTCAAACAAGACAGATTCTACATTAACATTTGGTTCATGCTGATGAAGCAGCCAAGCTGATTAACTTTCGGAGCAAAATCATTCAAATCTGGCTTCATTAATTGCTAAGGAAATTAATTTGATTAACAGCTCAAGTATCCCTTACTTCACTAAAACTGATTATGCGCTAGAAATTTTAATGAGCCAGGAGCACAATGCAAAAATACAGTTGATCATAAGGCATAATTATTATAATCATTGTAAAATGTAAAGCTCTTTATAGCACCACTGCATTTTTAACATAAGCTTTTTGCCTTTTCTGTCCCTGCGTCTGTCTGAAAACGAGATGACCGATGTTTGTCTTGTGTGTTTTCCTAGAAAAGAGGAAAAAAAAAAGACACATGGGGAATCTGTACTACAGGCAACATCATACAAATGCTGGAGAGTTTCATTAGATTTGGATTGGAAATCCATGTGTTCTCACTGTTATGACTATCCATGACGGCCCTTTCAATCAATTCAGGCTCCAATGTAGTTATTACTTTTCATCCTTCACTGACGGCGGTGGGGCCTGGGCTGTCGTGCAAATTTTCTGCAGTCAACAAACCCTGCCACAGGCATTTCTTCTCGTCATAAAATTGTGTCCTTAAATCAAAGTCTGTGCAAAATAACTGTAGGTCATTGCTCTCATAAAAAAGTATGCTTTTAGAGCCGCTGGAAGTGGAAAACTAGCCATCATAACAAGAAGTCTGCCACGTTTCTTTTTTACACCTTTCCCTCAAGAACTTATCCAAGTGTTTTCAGATTTTTTGTTATTTTTAGCTGGTGATACTGTAAGATGATGCAAGATATTTTTTTTCTTTTTGAAACCTGCAAATAAAAGCACTTTGAAATAAAACATGCTGCACTTCACTTTGTAAATGCTGACAGGTTTTGAAGTGATCAAAAAGCCACATTCATATTTTTCCTCCTTGGCTAAAAATAAAGGACTCAGTCTGAGCAGCCATATATTTTTGCATGCTTTGCAGTCCTAAGTGGTTTTGGCTCTGTAAGGAACATTACACTCATATGCTTCCATCTAATCATTACTTGGCCCTGCTCTTTCAATAATTCTTGGCTGCTTTAATTCCCCAAGTTTCATTTAGTGAAAACCACACTAACTCCACTTTTCGCAGAGAGGGGAAATCAGCGATCTGATTTTGCTCCATGCACTGTCACACAGCGATAATGGACACTAGCTGGCAAAAAATTTGGGGACAAACACTCAGTGAGGCAGAGTGGGAAAGAAAAGGGGTTGGAGGCTGATTGTTAGATACCAGTTGCTGCTGACATGACACAAAAGTTTGAAAACCAGGGGCTACACCGAATCCCAGCTGGTCAATGAAGGGTGGCTCGTCTTGGCTGTGGATCTGAACCTTGATGCCTGCTTCATACGATGTCTCATCTGTGGATACAGCACGGCAGAAAATATAACATTTACGGCCATCAAAGGGAAGCCGCTCTGTGGGTGTTTTTTTTCGGTTTCAGCACTCTATGATTAACAATTTTTGCAATAAGAGTGTTTTAAAACCTTCTGGGTGAAACAATACCAATGAAACTGCTGGTGTGTTAGTTCACTTTAAATAGATTCACAACCAGTAATGTCCCTGTATATTGCAATAGAGATTTATTAGAGCACATGTTATTGGACCACAGTAGTGCACCTGAAGAAAAACAATGGAAACAATAAAACATAAGAAAACAATACAATACTACAGATGAATTTTTTAAAATCTTTTCCATAGTGCTTCTGAAAATATTAATATCACTTGAGTCGTTTTTAAGCAACAGACCAACTAAAACAAATAAATAAATAGTTTTAGTGTATTTTGCCATGAGTTTGTATTTAGACCTCCTGAATTCTTTCAGGGTATGAAAGAATTCTGTATAAGTGTTTCACAGCTATGGATGGGGATTTTTGCCCATTCCTGTGTAAATGAATTGGCAATCTGACAATGTAAACTCAGTCAGATTAGATGAAGAACATCTACAAACAGCTATTTTGAAGCCTTGCTACTTATTTTTAATTGGATTTAATTCTGAGGGCCGGCAGGGCCATTCTATCACATGGATATGCTTGAATTAAACCATTCCATTGAAGCTTTTTAGGTTTGCTGTCCCACTGGAAGCTGAATGTTGACCCAAAGTCGTATGAATTCAGCAGCTTCTTGCAGGTTTTTTTCTTAAGCATTGCTTTCTATGGGTCTGTTCTCAGTAGGTTTTGTTTAGTGGTATTTAAGTGGCTTGTATTGATCACAAATACAAGCCACACGGTTTTTGCTTCGTTACAACAATATTGGAAAATACAATTCTCCTTTTGCTTTAATTACAGAAGATCCCAATTAAATACTCAGAAGGTTGTGATTGTAACATGATAATATGTGAAAGAAATCAAGGGGCGGGAATATTTTTGCAAGGACTGGTAGATCCTTATATGGAGAGGTTTCCATAAGTCTGTTCACCTGTTAGTATAAGTAAGAACAGTGTTTAAAGTTGCACTGACCTGTCTCCCCCCAAACAGGCAGGTATTCATCCTGCTGGATATCCAGCATGATTTCCAGGCCATTCCCTGTGCCTCCTTTCAATGTGGTCAGCAGAGGGTTGCCATCTAACCCTGAGTTGAAGGTGTAGCATTTCCCGTAGCGTGTGTAAATCTGTAAACAGAGAACAAAAAAAGCCCCAAAAAGAGAATGAGTATGAGTAACAACCTCACCACAGCACCACTGCAAGCTGTGCACCAGTACAAGATGTATTACATGTCAGTATGTAATTGTGTAGAAGAGGTAGTCATTGCAGAGGTTTTCTGATTATCAGAGAAAGAAGCACTGGCTTTGAACAGGCACTAGTTTAGAAAATTAATGAATGCACCTCGGTGGCAGCAACTGCCATCTATTTTTACCCAATTTCACTGCAAAGAAAAGTAGTCCCCTGAGTGACTTATTGTAAATATAGTGTTTAAACATCCTTGAATCAGAAACTCAGACAGAAAAATCTATCCGATCTCAGATGAAACCTCTAACTAGGATCGAAGCAATGCCAGAATAGTACAGCAGCTCTTAATATTTAACCCTCTGATGCATAAGAGGGTCCAATTAGAGATTAGAGACATCCTTGGGATTCCCCTGGAGGAGCAGGAACAAGTGACTGGGGAGCGCAAACTGTGGGCCTCCCATCTTAGGCTGCTACCCCACAACCTGACCTCAGATAAACGGAAGATGGATGGATGGATGGATGGATGGATGGATGGATGGATGGATGGATGGATGGATGGATGGATGGATGGATGGATGGATGGATGGATGGATGGATGGATGGATGGATGGATGGATGGATGGATAAAAACACATACATACACACCCCCACATGCGTGATACACACAGCACAATAGAATACAGATGGCAATGTTAACAAGCTTGGTTCGCTAGCCAGTTTCAAGAAACGTGCTCCTCCCACCTCCCCTTACTCCCTCACACACACACACCCACATACACATCGTTCCATTATTTTACAACACTGCTGTTGTTAAATTGCTGTCATTTTTTTTTCAAATGTTCTAAAAATCATCACAAATCTTGTACAATTACTTATAAAAATGCTTACAAAAGTGAAATGAAAATATTTCATACTAAACATTATTTTGAATCAAAATGACCAAAGTAGCATGAAAACACATTGATTTAAACACGGGTCCAAAAAGACCCGCTCACGGAAGACTGTATAGTCAATACGTCATTCAGCAGAGGGTTAATATAGAGTCACTGCAGGTATTTTTTTTACGCCAAAAAACTTCCACATTCAAAGAGCTTTTTCCGCAGCATGTGTGGATGGTTATGTTGTTTTAGAAAAACTTAAAAATTAACTTATCTTTAGAAATAATTAGCATGATACTATTGATATGCCAAAAAGTTACATAATCAAATGATGCAGACATAGTGGAACTAACTTAAAGAAATGATGATTCAGTGTACAGGGAGAAGTTGCCAAATAAAAAATAAAAAAAACAATGATTATCAACTTCCAAAGGTCACAATATTAACATCAGCAATTGTTCAGCACAGAGAGATAACATTCTTTGGAGTATTGATCTCTGGGAACTTGAAACTGGCCTAGCAGAGACCGCAATGTCCGAGCAACAAACCACACTGTTCCTACAACCATCCTCAGAGCATTCTGCACTTCAGAATGGTACTCCATCTGCAATAGGCTAACAAGAGCGCCCTGCAGAGGACAGTGAGAGGAGCTGGGAAGATCCTTGCAGCGTCCTTACCTTCTGTCTGAGGTTTGTTTCTGAGCCTCTGCAGGAACAGAGATCTCAATATTGTCACCAACTCCATAAATCCTCTCCGGGTGCATAAAATTCAAAGCTGAACAAGCAGACAACAACGCCCCTTTCATTCTTAAATTTAATTGTTTTAAATTGATGCTGCTGAGATTATGCACATCACATCAATACGCCTATTTTATATTCTATCTATTTTATGTCTTTCTCTAATTGTGGTTTATGTGTTTATAATCTTCTAACACTAATCTGTCTATTGAGTGGTGACTTGAAACAATGAAACACTGTCTCGTTTTATACACCATAATGAAATTACAACTAATTCATTTGACTGAAACCGAGAAACTCCACAAACCCCTACTTAGAATCAGATTGAGACAGAATCAAAGTGCAGAACTGGCTGGCAACACATATTACAAAATAGTGAACATTTACAGCATACCGCATTGCAACAAATAGCAATGTTTGCTGCGATGCCATTGTAAGTTGTTGAGAGTTCACAGCAAATAAGCATACTATAACAGGACAGCTATGAAAAAGCCATCACTACAGTAGCTCTACACACGCAATTGAATCTCATGAGCAAAAAACAAACAAACATTGGAGTCTAAAACAAGTGAATATGTTATAGTTGATCTACTAAAACATTTAACACAAAATACCTTTGCAGAAATGGCTTAATAATATCATAAATTCATACATATAATCATTATTTTATCGGGTATATTTGTTCAGTAACTTAGTAACACAAAAACGGGCCAATAACATGGTAGCAACACAATGCATTTATTCATGTGGTGACAAAAAGTTGAGAAAGATTATTATTTGTAATAAATAATATGAGCTGATCTCTTGTTAACACATGTTTTAAGACCTCCGTCTTACTCAAAAGTAGAGAAATAAAACAATTGCTGCAGAAAGTTACAATAAAGACTTATATTTCCAGCTTATTAAATAATTAATTCCAGTGTATTGATTAGAGCCATTCAAGTATTAGAAGAACTCAACACCATAGAAAACTGGAGAAAGCTCAGACAATGGCTTTCAGCCATTTATGTATCTTTAGCACTTGTCTAAACCAACCTCACATCAGAAAAGACAAACTCCAGCTCTTGGTGACTTTTCATCAGTTATCCTCTATAGCAAGGCTGTGTTAAAGGGTCTGCTGGCGGAAACCCAGGCAGCTGGGCAAAGTTGATCTCCAGAGATCAGAGTCAGTGTTCCGTGCCCGACTCACACAGGCTTTCGAGCAGCTCAGACAGATGCTGTTCGACAGAGCTTTAAGCCTTTTCCCACTGCAGGCCATATAATGAGGTCTGCTAAGTGACTCGAAACCATCTAACTGGTGAGTTTTAAAAATTTTACACAGCAATTTAAATAAAACACCAGGGCCAGAAAGTCACACTTCAGCTACGACAAGAGATGCTTCAGACACAACCACAGCTTAAATGCAAAATATGACTGTCTTTGGCTATGAAGATGGATTTTTATTTTTATTTTTTAATACAGTAGAAGTTCTGCACTGATATTTTAATGTAACAGTGAAACTGTTGTGGCCAATTGAGATCTTTCTACAATTGTATTTCAGATATCCAACTGCTTAAAGTTGTCACTGTCACCTGTTTAGGTTAAACACTAATCAAGTTTCAGGCACTAAAAATAGAGTTTGACTGTGTAGCCTACCCTACAAAACTCAGAAAATTTACATGAGACCCTAAGCAGAATCTGATTTGGACTCTGCACTAATAATATTAAAATTGAAATAGAAGCACCTTGTTTCATGGTAAATACAGCAGAGCTCTTAACAATTTTGATGACATACACAGATTCTGATTTGCTCCTTCCACATTTTTCGCGTCCCATTGTTTACAAAACATATGTGGAAGTAAATTTAATTCTAAGACCTGATCATCTGTTTTGCAGGGGTCCGTTTAATTGGTTCCACTCTCAAGGAAACATGCTGGATTTAATTGCAGATAGAGTGTACATTAAATGTGACTGCACTGAAGAAAAAAGTTTTTCTTCTATCTTTTGATTTTTAATTATGGTTACAAAAAGTTGTTAAAAACCACAGGTTTTTAACTATGGTTAAAAATCACTATATCTGTACCATCTGTAAAACATTATTTTACATGGGGTATAAAAAAGTGACAATGTTGCTGTGAATATTATTGATAAGTCTACTTCAAATTAGAAGTTGATGGTGAAAGATTTGAAATTTGTTCTGCTTGATTTTGTGAAGTAAAATTCCTTCCACTTGTTTTCACTCAGCCACATTTTCTAAACACCTTGCTCCTCCATCAGATCAGTACAACACTCCTTCGAACCAATCCACACAAGTGTCCTTATTGGTAGTAATTTGTAAATTATGTATGCCAAATCTATCAACAGTAAAACACATTGCTGCATTTAAAACTCTCCCACATTTAGTACTGGGTCTGTCAGAGACTGAAGAGTGGAGAGGGAAGCAGGACTAGTTAAAGCCTGAAAAACAACAACATTAATATAGATTGTTGTCCTACTGCATCACCCAACTGCCTTTTAGCTTAAGGTTGCAATGGGCAAACAACCTCTTTGAGGATTTTATGGTAGAGAACTGAATTGATGTTTCCATCAATTACAAGTCATCCAGATCATCAAGCAGCAAAACAGACCTAGACCATCATTTTACCACTATGGTTGACGTCCTGAGAAACCATCAGAGTATTGTTGGTTAAATATGAGATGGAATTTTATTCTTCAAAAGCTGGTTTGGCACTCTACCATTAATGTAATTTTACCCAGTCACTTTCTTACTGTGGAAGCACTAATGATGGCTTGAATGGCAGAAAAAGAGGCTTGCAGTTCTTAAAATAAGTTATGAAGGTCTGTTTCTTCTGGGAAATCTCCCCATTGCTCAGGGTTTTCTAAATTTGTCGAATGACTCTCACTGTGGTTCACTGGCACACCAAAGACGTAGAAATAATGATGTGTTGCACTGAGACGTATTTCATCCCTATTTTCATTGTCAGATAGGCTCTATTTAAGTGAATTTCCTGATGCTACAGGTATTGCAGTAATTAGGTCGAGCTGCTGAAATTGCACCAAGTTTTCCAAAAAGGGTTGCTAATCACAGTTAATTTATTATTTAAATAGACCTTAACAAGTCTAGTTCAGAAAGCTTTATTTCCCCTAATAAAGGAAATCACCAGAGGAAATTTGCTTTTTGCATTTATTGATGCTGTCTTTATCTAGAAATAAAATTGTTGGATGATCTGAAACAAAGCAAAATCCAAATAATTCTGAAAGATTAATATATTTTTTTGCATCAATAATGTTTATTTAAGATAAAGTGTAAGTAAAAAAGTGTTTGTTGAAGTTTTATTCTAAGAAAGAAACAACTCAATTAAAAAGCCTTAAATATTCTAAACTGCACAGAAATAATTCAATACCACAGGTTTTGTTTGTTAATTTGATTAAATTCTAAATAAATTCACATTTTCAAAGAATTTTAAAAGTAATTTAAATACTTTTGATAAAGGTAACTATAACTTTAGGTTTAAAATTTGCAGGCCCAAGTCAAGCTGCTGCTGAAGCCCTGGAGGAAATTATGCAGCCTGTGAGTTCATTTATACCTTAGAATCCAGATCATCAAAAATTTAGGTTTGCATTAGTTATATGACTCCATGCCTTTTCCTCATACTATATAGATATTTAATTTGAAAAACATTTTTTATTTAAATTTTGAATGATCCCTGATATATTGACATTCATATTTGTCTTTCAGTATTATTATCTTCACTGTACGTTCCAAATTTTCAATGATCACTGTTACATAAAGGATGTTTAAAAATTGACATCCTACGTCGAGACAATGACTGTGAGCTACTGTACTTGTTTTCTTATGAGGCTTTTCTTTAATGAGAAACAATAAGTTTGAGAGAAAAAACAGGACTGGCTTTTTTTTCACCTCCTAAACATCAACACCTCAAAACAGCCTGAGAGAAATCTTGTTCTAAAGAGGCTTTGTCAAATAAATTATTAATGCACCTTGCAAGCAACACTCATACCCACACCTGGCAAGCACCATCCTTCTCTTTCTACATACAGTGCTGAAGTTTTTGTAGGTGCAGGTCTCCCCACGAAACCTGCACTCCAGCAGCATGTCCTCCAGCTGGTGGCTGAGTCGACTCATCATCTCCGTGGTGTTGACTAGATAATCAGGAGGTGGGGTGTAGTTCTGAAAGTCCAGCAGACCCAGGAGAGCTGGTTTATGGCTTTCTTTCAGGATGGACAGGCTCCTTTTTATGATAGTGTGGTTGGGATACATGAGGTCCATCCAGTAACCACTATGATACAAGTCATCCTGAGTCATACTAGATGCACGAAACACATTCTTGTTGCAGAAAGTGACAGCTGGGAAGGACATATTGTGAGCCCAAACCATGTAGATCTTTGTGACAGCAGGGTAGGACATCAGGTAGAGGATCCGGTTCCAGGACCAGGTGCACAGAAGACTTATGCAAAGAAAGAAGGCCAGAGTCCAGATGAGCTGCTGTGGTTTCGACTTGTTCGGACAGAATATGAACTTCAAACCATGGATTTTGGTCCTCCTGATGAAAGACACAGTGATCTCTTTGAGAGGCGTTTTGAGCATGCTGGACGTTGCCTGTTGGACAGCAGTCTCCTGGGCATCAATCGGTTTGTTTGACCCCAGGGAGATTGATTCAGATGTAGGTGCTTTGACCATAATTGCAAAGGCAAGTGCTTCGTGATCAAGTGCAGTTTCTTAGCAGCCCTCAGCAGACCACAATTTCCTCCCAGTGGCTTTCACAATCATGTTCCGTTTTATGTGTCAAAAAATTCCAGCTGGCAGACACTGAGGTCTGAGTGCACAGCGGTCTGATAAAATCAAAAGAAGTGTGCTCCTTTTAGAAGGTAAATTCGATTTACATAATGATTCACTTATGATAAATACAGCTGAATCACTCCGGAGACAAAAAATAATCAGCATAACTATCACCAGTCCTTCACCAAGAGATAGACAGGCGTGATAATTGCAGATGTGAAGCGACGACTCCACTCCCAGAGGTAATCACTTTGAGAAGCCGGAGAGACTTACCTCTCTGTGGCTCAGATCCTTCACTCCTCCATCTCCCTTTCTCCAGTGCCAGACAATACTCACAGATTTCGGTTGTCTCTGTGTCAGTGCAGCAGCTGCCCAGAACTCAACTCCTCCTTTTTGCCACACATTGAAGAGAAGCTTTTTAGCCTGTTGACTTGAAGCCTGCAGAAGGGAAAATAAAGCTTGTTGCCCACCCTTTTCCACATGCACTCTCCTCACAGTCGAATGGAGAATGAGGTGGAGCCAGTGGATGAAATTGTTTTCCTCTGGTGATGAAGTAGACCTCCAATAGTACCGAGAGGCGGAGGGTGGTGATATTGATCAAATCAGAAACACCTAGTGTAAAGAAAATCTTCAAAAAGAAAAAAAGATGAAGTCTGAAACTCAGACTTCATCCAAATTTACTTCGTCTAAAGGATCTGCAGCAAGTTCATGGGTCGATAAAACTATATAATTGATAACTGTGGTGGCTACTCGACAAAAAAAAACCCCACAAAATCCCCTTAAAAATGTGTCAAGACAGTTTCGCAGACCATTTTATAGCAGGTTTCTCTACCTAAATAAACTATAATATATAAAACTGAAAGTAATTTGTACTCCTGGTGCCTGCAGGTGTGACTTTGGTTGAATTTCAGAGTGATTTCTCCATTTATGAAAGCCTGTAAAGATTTTGTTTGTCCTGAAGCTGAGATTCAAACTTACTTTATCATCTTTTCATTCGTAAAGCAACATTTTTGTTTCCAGTCTGGAAAACAAGGATTGAAGAAAATGAACTAATATAAATTTTATTGCTATGAAACACAAAATTGTTGAAAAACTGCTGAAGAATACATTTCCTTGATAAACAACATGCTATTGAAATCTTTAAATTGTGAATAATGATTTTGAACTAATTAAATATGCCCCAAAAGCTGGAAATTATTTGTTTTAATGTAGTATGGACCTCTGTCATTGGAGCAATGTGACTGCAAGAGCTTATCTGCTGGTTCTTAATCAAATAATACAAACTATTTTATACAAAACAACAACAAGCTATTTATAACCTAAAATACATTTTCAGTACTGTATATATGAGAATAAGCTATAGAAACTACTGAGCCCTTTGATATGGGCTGTCAGGTCCCAGTATGACCAGTGACAGAGTCTGGTCCGCATCGCCGGCAATAAGTCGGGCTTGTTTCCGGTGAGAGTTGGACTCCGCCAGGGCTGCCCTTTGTCACCAATTCCGTTCATTACATTCATGGACAGAATTTCTAGGCGCAGCCAAGATGTTGAGGGGATCCGTTTTAGTGGCCTCAGGATCACATCTTTGCATTTTGCAGATGATGTGGTCCTGTTGGTGTCATCATGTGGTGATTTTCAGGTCTCGCTGGAGCTGTTCACAGTCCTGCCCCAAGTGGAGGAGATCAAGCATCTTGGGATCTTGTTCACGAATGAGGGAAGAAAGGAGCGGGAGATCAATAGGCAGATTGGCGCAAAGTCTGCCTTGAAGTGGGCACTGTACTGGTTGGTCGTGGTGAAGAGAGAGCTGAGCCAAATAGCAAAGCTCTCGATTTACTGGTCGATCTATGTTCCTACCCTCATCTATGGTCATGAACTTTGGGGTCGTGACTGAAAGAACGAGATGATGGATACAAGTGGTCGAAATGGGTTTTCTCCATAGGGTGGCTAGGCTCTCCCTTAGAGATAGGATGAGAAGCTTGGTCATCCGGGAGGAACTCAGAGTAGAGCCGCTGCTCCTCCACATCGAGAGGAGCCAGTTGATGTGGCTCAGGCATCTGGTCAGGATGCCTCCTGGATGCCTCCCTGGTTAGGTGTTCCTCCCACTGGGAGGAGGCCCCGGGGAAGACCCAGGACATGGTGGAGGGTCTATGTCTCCCAGCTGGCCTGGAAAAGCCTTGGGGTTCCCCTGGAGGAGCTGGAAGAAGTGGCTGGGGAGAGGGAAGTCTGAGCCTCCCATCTGAAACTGCTACACCGCGACCCGACCTCGGATAAGCGGCAGACGATGGATGGATGGATGGATGGATGGATGGATGGATGGATGGATGGATGGATGGATGGATGGATGGATGGATGGATGGATGGATGGATGGATGGATGGATGATGGATGGATGGATGGATGGATGGATGGATGGATGGATGGATGGATGGATGGATGGATGGATGGATGGATGGATGGATGGATGGATGGATGGATGGATGGATGGATGGATGGATGGATGGATGGATGGATGGATGGATGGATGGATGGATGGATGGATGGATGGATGGATGGATGGATGGATGGATGGATGGATGGATGGATGGATGGATGGATGGATGGATGGATGGATGGATGGATGGATGGATGGATGGATGGATGGATGGATCATCTGTTTTAAAAGCAGGTATGAAAATTCTCCGTATTAGAAACCACCAAAAGTGCAACAACATCAAGAAGCAAAATGGTGAATTGAACAGTGTTATTGAATTTCTCTGCATTAAGGATATGATCTAAGTATGTCCTGGAGAAGATTATAACTAAATAACTAATGCAACATTAATTTTAACTTGACTTTAAGCTGACATGTCTTCCGTGGTTCCAGGAGATTTTGGAGGAAAATCTCCTGGAACCACAATGTTCTGGTGGCATTCCAAACACATGAAGTGAATATCCAGGCTGATCAGCAACAAGTCAAAAAACCAGGTGTTTTTTACACTAAATAAGGTTATCAAAATGTAAAAACGTCACACTTCTAAACTTTGTATGATCTTGTAGTTGAATGTTTTCTTTTCTCTTCACATTTACAGATGATAGATCAGGAGAGTTCTCCGATTATTCTGAGCATGAAACAAACTTCAATGGCAAGATGGTGGAGGTTCATTATTGTGTCAGCAGCATATCTGTGTTCTGAGTAATGAATAGAAGAGACCGGTATCAAGGATGTTAAGCTTGGGAGCACCTGCATAGCTTAATCATCAGAATTTGAAGGAGGAAACACGTCTTATGGTTAAGTCACATTTCCCTTAGGCCACTGCCTGCTCTCAGTCCGCAAATTTATTGTAATCTTTGGAACAGCTGCTGCTGTTCTCAAGGGGTTCATCAATTATTACAATAAGAAACTGAAATGAACACATCATGCTCCTTAGCAAAATGCCTAAAAATATAAAAATAAATCCCCTTTTATTGGGCTTCTAATAGAAGGATGTACAATGAAATGTGCACATATGCCCAAGTTGGTCACATAGGTGCTGGGGAATTGAGAGTTGTGAAATTGTGGCTTTTCTAGACAACAGATTAAAAAAAAATAAAAAATTCAGTGCAGTCAGTAAAAATAAAATTTTGAATTCATGTGCCTGATTCCTGACCTAAGTAGTATGGAAAACCCCTTATCTACATCCTCATTTGATCTTCTATTTGCAAAAACTAGTGGTAATGACTGCTGTTCCTTTCAAAGATGTTTGTGGTTGGAATTTTATTTTTAGTCCTACTTTAATTGGGTCTTTTATTTTCATATTTATCATATCCACAAGCTCCATTACAGACAGTCTCAGACAGTTATGATTAAGGCAGTGCTTTCTTTGTTTCCACATCTATAAGCTTGTGCACATTTCTCTGTTGTGGGGGAGCAGGTGGTGAAGAGGGCTCTTTTGTGTTTGTATGGACAAAAGAGTGACTAATTGATTGACGAGTGTAGCACTTCTTCAAAAAAAAAGAAAGAAAGAAAAATACAATGCACAAGTTGATCCACATGTTAGCTTAAATGTTACTGTCCTAACTTTTAGTCCTGTAAGAAAATAATGAATTCAAAATGAAAGAGTAGCTCTTTGTTACCCAGTTTTACTTGATCTTAAGTTGTGGTCAAAGTAGTATTTTAACCTTAGTACTATTTGTTATCAGAACATGAATAACAAAAAACTAGAAAAAAAACCCAAAACAAAACAAAACTTTGGGACAACAGAAAAAGTTATTTTCTTCTCTGCATACATTCTTTCTCTTATAGCTGTTCTACATCATGTCAACCCCACTGAGGCTGACAAGAAAAAAAAAATATATATATATTTTTAGCTTTTTGTGTCAAACATTTTTTTTAAACTATTGGTTAGATTAAAAAAAAAAACATTTTGCCATAGAGAATTCCATTCATGATCAACATCTGTTTTCTGACATAAACATTAGTATGTCTGAAATTTCTTTCTTCCTTCCAGGCTTAAAGAATGTGTGATGCAGGAAGCTCTCCGCGATCACAGAATCATCCCCTGCCAGCAGTTCAAACCAAAGTACCGTTTCATTACGTTGAGCTCCAGAGGTTACACACAGCCGATAAAGTTCAATCATCACTCGTCTTTCAAAAACATGGTCTCTCTGTGCTTCACAAATATATCCAATTATATACATATGCCAGGTTAAATGGTAATGTATATCATATTTTGGAGCCTGAAAATTTAAATTTTATCTAAATGTCAGTGCAGGTATGAGACATAAATGGGATTTTTCATTATTTGCAGTGATTTTAAAACACTTTTTAAATGAATGTCAGACTTTGTAGCTTACTGTGCTGAATTTGTTTTCTTCACAAGTAAAGTTATTTCTAGTATAATATAGCCAAAGGTTATATGCAAGAGGTCCTGTGCAGAAAATGTGGGCGAGCTTCCTGAAAATAAACTCACCTAAAACACTCTCTGTTGCAAACACTTTGTTGTCTCCTCGGGGGAATGAATTACCCAGACTGACGGACAAAGACATGACACAGTTGATGTAAAGCAGATAGCTCCAGCAGGCAATAACAATACAGACCCCTGGGTGCTGTTCATGAGTAAAGTTTTTTCAGGTAGGAAACTTTCCTTTTATGTGGGCCTTCTGTTGGTAAAAATGTCCTGCTAATGTTTGCAGAACCTTTTATGAATTAAAATATTAACCCAGAAAGAGATTCAGCTTTGATGGCCAAGTTGATGAACACAGGCCAGTTTACTTCAGTTTTATAGCCACTCAGTAAATGGTGTGTATTTAAATAGACACAATTTAACAATATATGTTCATGCAAAATTATCAAACTGTGTCCTCAATTAGCTACAGTCTTCATTCGTCTTCTCATTGTCCAAGCCAAATGAATGAAAAAATGTTTTATTGTGGCTGCTGTATCATTTTATCATCCTTTTCTTCCTCTACCCATCAATACATATGTAACATTAACTTGAAGTGACCGCTTGGAGCAAAACAACATCTAGCTGAGAGAAAACTGGAGAGAACGGGTGAAATGACTGGTGGTGTCCTTTGAAAAACATTTAGACAACTACATTTACAGCTATATTATATAGTGAATTAAATCCTAATTAGTAAAACTGACTGTGTATAAAAAATATCATTGTCACAATCACGACATAACATACTCACTACAAAGCAAAGTTGCTAAGATAGCTAAAGGAGGTGAAGGAGATCAATCTTTTCACAGATTATCTCTCATTATACATTGTCATGACGGGGTGACAGTTTTAGGCAATGTGTAAAAAACTTTTTTTTATATATATATAAAAGTTACATACTGCACCTTTAATGTAAGGTATATACAGCATTCTCTCTTGTCCTGGTTTCCTTGCTAAATCCATTCAATCCACCAGTTTGTTGGTCACTATTACCGCCCATCTCATGTTTATTGCACTTAATGTAATACACTTACTAACATCTCTGGTATTGCAGCACCATCAAGTATAAGTACTAGCAAGCTTGAATTAATCTTTTCTGTGTGTATATTAAACATAGGAATGTTTCATTTAGACTGTGTGTAAGCTGAAGCAGAAGCTGATCATCCCAATGTAATTACTAAGTCTTGATGCAGCACAATTTTCAAAGTCCAAAAGAGATACCATTTTGTTTCATGTGAAATGAAATGAGAGAAATTTAATAGGGTTTAATTCTCAAATTTTTACATGCACAGCTTCATTTAAGACCTAACTCACTCCTCCAGGGCTGTCCACGAATGACACAAACCATCCTCTTTCATGTCAAAGCCAAGCTGAGCCCCAGAGGT